>NC_063162.1:151434733-152034733 GCF_023159225.1 Perognathus longimembris pacificus
CGCGAACTCACTTCAACATGATTAGGACAGGATGGATGGGAGGCTGGAACTCTTTTTTTTTTTTTTTCTGTTCCTGGGCCTTGAACTCAGGGCCTGAGCACTGTCCTTGCCTTCTCTTTGCTCAAGGCTAGCACTCTGCCACTTGAGCCACAGCGCCCCTTCTGGCCGTTTTCTGTATATGTGGTGCTGGGGAATCGAACCCAGGGCTTCCTGTATAGGAGGCGAGCACTCTACCACTAGGCCACATCGGCAGCCCTGGGACAGGGTGTTGCTCTGCAGCGCAGGCCGGCCTGGAAGTCACTGCACACAGGCTGGCTTTGGGTCTGTGTGTCAGGGACGCAGGCGCGAGGATGGCTTGTGCTCCATGTGTGGCCTCTCGCGATTGGTTTTTTCCTCATCTGCGGTAGTGGGGATCAGAGAGCGACCCTGACGTGCCGGGCGAGGGCTGGGTCACCAGGCCTTGCTCAGCCTTGCACGACTCCTCTTCTTCACCGTCGTAGGCTAGTTCTGAGGCTTGCATGCAGGGCTTTCTGCTCAAGGCTGGAGCTCGAGCCCAGAGCCCCGAGGCACAGCTCCACTTGGGCTTCTTGCTGCCTCAGTGGAGAGGAGCCTCCTGGACGCCCTGCCAGGGCTGGCTTCAAACTGAGATCCTCACATCTCAGCCTTCCCGTGCCTTCCTTACTCCACTCTTAAAACCGTATATGAAAAACACCAAACTGGGGCTGGGGAAGTGCCTTAGCGGCAGAGCGCTCGCCTCGTATACATGAGGCCCTGGGTTCGATTCCCCAGCACCACATATACAGAAAACGGCCAGAAGTGGCGCTGTGGCTCAAGTGGCAGAGTGCTAGCCTTGAGCGGGAAGAAGCCAGGGACAGTGCTCAGTGCTGAGTCCAAGCTGCACTAGAATTTTCTATGTATTTATTTGGGTCTGAGCATTCCAGTGCTGAGGAGAACCCTGACCTCGCGGGCAGCACCGCAGCTGCCTGTCGCCCTGGTTGGTTCCTGGCACTCAGGGGAGCCCAGAGCCTTCGCCATCCTGCGCTGCTTCTTTGCCCTCTCATCCGGCCGCTTCTCAGCAGCTCTGCCCCTGGCTCTTCCATCCCTCCTTCCTGCTTGTTTTGTCCTCCGCAGTACCTGCTGGCACCTGACACCACGCCCTTGGGCCCAGAACCTTCCATGTCCGCTCGGCATCCTCTCTGCTGCTAGATGCCTTCGTGCTGCTCTCTCTTTTTTTTAAATTATATTTTATTGACAAGGTGTTGTGCAAAGGGGGTGCAGCTACATAATTAGGCAGTGAGAACATTTCTTGTGATGTCTTGCACCCTCATTTTCCTTTCCCTTCCCTAGATCAGGCGTGTACTGTGCTTCTCTTGGGTCACGTCAGGAGGCGGCTGAGAAGTCTTTGTTTTCCCCTCTCCTTACTTTTGAGGCAGCGGCTCCCTCAGCCTCCGCGGGCTGGGATTACAGGCGGCAGCGCCAGGCCCGGCTTGCTTGGCTTAGTGTTTGGATAGCTTGTGCCTTGGCAGGAACACGTCTCTCCGCTATTAGCGCTCCTTGTCTCTCCGCGTAGCCTGCGTTACTGACCCACGGTGGCGGCCTCCCTCGTTGGTGTTGCGCCCTGGGCTTGGTCCTGGCATAGCATCTCCTTCCTTGCCTTCCCGCTGCCGGGCCTGCGTCCCGGCCACTGCGCCGGCCACGCCACGCCATCCACAGCCGGCACCGAGCCCCACGCTAAAGCTTCGCAAAGCCGACGCCAGGCTCACCGCGAAACCGGGGACTCGGCGTGCTCCCCTGGCGACCCAGGCATTGGCACCGTCCGCCCTGCTCCTCCCCTCCCCTCCCCTCCCCTCCCTTTGTACATGGGCGCCGGGGCCTGTCCTCGCCTCGGCGCTCTGCCCCTGGAGTCCTGTGGGGTTTCCCGCCCCAGGCTGGCCCGGCACCCAGCCCCTCCCAGTCTCAGCCGCTGCGGGAGATGGAGGCTCCTGAGCTCCCTATCTGATGCCTGCTTTCGCTCATTGGCTGGCGCTCTGCCACCTGAACCATGCCTCCCACCCTCTGAGCAGCTTGGATTACAGGCATGGGCCACCAGGGTCTAGCTTTGAGCTTGTTCCTGAGGTTGAAAACATGCAGGTAGACTCAACTTCAAGAGCATCCAGTGCATTTGTAATGCAGTCCACATGGAACTGGGAATTTAAATGCTTCTTCCCTTAATTTGGCAAAATTTGGAATAGAAAGACATCCACTAAGACCCCAGTGGGCACTGCTGAGGAGTCATTTGATTATTCGTCACTGTCACATTTTTATGAGGCAAACATGATACGGTTCCCAGTTTTCAGGTTAGGCAAGGAAGACCGGCACGGTTGGTGGAATTCTGTATCTAACAAATGGCAGGGCTGAGCTTCAACCTCTCCTCTGGCTTTCAGCTTACACTTGTAAACCCCACCCCAGTCTCCCGACTGTACACAGCACGACATTCTCTATACTGGAGACCATGGTGAAACTTCAACCTGAATGCATAATGTTCTAATCTAGCATGTAATAACTGAGTGGGGGAAAACAGTTCTGGACATATAGGCTAATTGGTTGCTCCTAAAATGGCACCACACCATCTCTATTTGGATTTGGTAATTATGAAGGTCAGATGGTAGGGTGGGTAGCTAAGTACCTTCCACAAACAAGTTACTACTCCGACCACTAGACCAATGATCTCTTCAGGTTTTACCAGGCAAGGATCAGAAGTTTGTCAAGGATTGTCCATCTTTCTGCTGGCAAAACCAACATCCCACCTGCTCTGGGGAGTGAGTTCATCTCGGAAGGAAAAAGAGTGGAGTTGCTTGAACCTTTCACAGGACGGGCAAATTCTCCCATAAGATGAAAGAAGAAAATAAAATTCTGACCTTAACCAATAAAGTGAAAGACCTCTATGATGAGAACTTTAAAAACATGAAAAACGAAATTAAGGCAGACCTAAGGAAATGGAAAAACCTCCCACGCTCCTGGATTGGGAGGATTAATATAATCAAAATGGCAATATTGCCAAAGGCTATCTACACATTCAATGCAATACCCATTAATATCCCAACACCATTTTTTAATGAAATAGAGGAAGCAATCCTGAAATTCATATGGAACAATAAAAAAGACCTAGAATAGCAAAAACAATCCTAAGCAGGAAGAACAGTGCTGCAGGAATTACAATATCAAACTTCAAGCTGTATTATAAAGCTATAGTAATAAAAACAGCTTGGTATGGGCACCGGAACAGGCCTGAATACCAATGGAACAGAATTGAAGACCCAGAAATGAACCCACAGAACTACGCCTACTTAATCTTTTATAAAGGAGCTAAAAAAAATAGGATGGAAGAAATGTAGCCTCTTTAACAAATGGTGCTGGCAAAACTGGTTCAACACATGCAACAAACTAAAACTAGATCCTTATATGTGACCCTGCACCAAAATCAATTCCAAATGGATCAAAGACCTTGGAATTAAAACAGACACCCTGAAAACACTAAAGGAAGGAGTAGGAGAAACACTTGGGCTCCTTGGCGCAGGACAGAACTTCCTTAACAAAGACCCAGAAAGCCTACAAACCAAAGAAAGGTTGGGCAAATTGTACTACATCAAACTGCAGAGCTTCTGCACGGCAAAGGACATAGCTTGCAAGATAAACAGAAAGCCCACAGACTGGGAGAAGATCTTTACCAGCCATACAACAGACAAAGGCCTCATATCTAAAATATATGCAGAACTAAAAAAAATTACATTCCTCCAAAACAAAACCGCAAAGAACCAATAGCCCCCTCATCAAGTGGGCTAAAGACTTACAAAGAGACTTCTCTGATGAGGAAATGAGAATGGCCAAGAGACATATGAAAAAGTGCTCTACATCACTGGCCATAAAAGAAATGCAAATCAAAACAACACTGAGATTCCACCTCACCCCAATAAGAATGTCCTATATCAAGAAAAATAACAATAATAAATGTTGGAGGGGATGTGGCCCAAAGGGAACCCTACTTCATTGTTGGTGGGAATGTAAACTGGTTCAGCCACTCTGGAGAGCGGTATGGAGATTCCTCAGAAGGCTAAGCATAGAGCTCCCCTATGACCCAGCAGCCCCACTTTTGGGCATCTACCCAAAAGACCACAAACAAGAACACACTAAAACTACCAGCATAACAATGTTCATTGCAGCACAATTTGTCATTGCTAAAATATGGAACCAACCCAGATGCCCCTCAGTAGACGAATGGATCAGGAAAATGTGGTACATATACACAATGGAATTTTATGCCTGTATCAGGAAGAATGACATTGCCCCATTTGTAAGGAAATGGAAGGACTTGGAAAAAATTATACTAAGTGAAGTGAACCAGACCCAAAGAAACATGGACTCTATGGTCTCCCTTATTGGGAATAATTAGCACAGGTTTAGGCTAGTCATAGCAGAGGATCACAAGAGCCCAATAGCTTGTATCACTGTTGTAATTATTTTCAACATGCCATGTGAAACCGTAGCTTCTATTGTTGATGATCCTCTTGTATCCCCTTCCTGTGGTCGTACCTGCACTATCACTGTATCTTATCTGAGTACACTGGATACTGTATATACTGGTATTAGAACTGGGAAAGTGAAAGAGAATACCAAAATCGAGAGACACGGGATAAAAAGACAAACAATTACAAAAGCAATACTTGCAAAACTGTTTGGTGTAAACCAACTGAACAACTCATGGGGGATGTCGCGCTACACTGGGTGTGGGGACACTCGGCTCTGCGCGCTACTCCCGCCGGCGGGAGGGCAGAGCGGTGTCCCAATTGAGACTAAGCTGAGATGGGGTAGGGCCGTCGAAACCCCGTCCCAGCCCCCCTTACATTTAAGAGCAGACACTGGACACGGAGATTTCGGGGGAGCCGTCTGATGGACTACCGACTTCCCAAAGTTTTAGTCAGGGGAGGGGTTTATATAACAGTAATGGCGGCAGGAAGAGGAGGGACTAACTGGGTATTAACGATTGGCTAATGAACTGTCCATCATGGTGATGTCACGGAACTTCCTGCAGGGGCGGGGACCACAGTCTCCCCAGGACCGGTCCCCGGCGCCATTACGAGACATGTGCTCGCAGCCGAGAGGGGGGGCTGGTTTGATTCCCTCTTCCGGGAGGTTCCAGACCCGGGGAGAAGGTGGGAGTGGATAACAGCCAGCAGCCCCAGGTCTTAAAGGTATAGCCATCCAATGCCTAAGGTATGAAACTGTAACCACTCTGTATATCAGTTTGACAATTAAAAAAAATGAAAAAAGAAAAAAAAGAAAAGAAAATTCTGGAATAATTTGTTAAGTGGTTACACTTTAGGCAAAACCTCCTCCGCTGTTTTACTCTTTCTGTTCTTGGCGCTCACAATATTAAGCATATTTGCTAAGTTGATCATGGTGCTTGCATGCAGTGTTGCTTGCTTGAAGAGTTGCTCTCCTGGTGGTGTGGCATCGGTGCTTAGTGCCACCGGGAAGGTCAGGCATCGCAGTGGAAGAGGAGGCATGATGTTTCCTTTAGGACTCATTCAGAAGCCTGGAATAATGGCCCATGCATGTAACCCCAGCTGCTGAGGAAGCTGAGATCAGGGCTCTTACGTTCGAGACCAGCCTGGGGGGGGGAAGCCTGAGACCCAGTCCCGGTCGGAAGTCCGATGTGCTGGTCTGCGCTTGTCGAGCAGCCAGAAGCATTGCTGGGTAGATCAGCATTGGGTAGGGGGTGGAAAGCTATTATAAAAATAACTAAAGCAAAAAGGGCTGTACGTGTGGCCCAAGTGTGCCTGTCTTGCAGTGGCGAGGCCCTGAATGCAATCTCCAGTACCCCCAAAAAAGGAAAGCAGAAAAAAAAAAGCCGGATTCCGTAGGTGGCCTCCCACAACTGGCCCGCTTCCCTGCGCGTGGCGGTTTCTTGTCCACAGAGGAAGGGCTGGAGCAGCTCATTTCTAGGAATTCCTTCCAGCTGGGAGAGCCTCTCAAGACTCCCAGTGGTGTTTATTTGTGAAACGATTCACCCTCGAAGCAGTCATTTATCTCTTGCTTCAGAGACTTTCTACTCCAGTGCAGCTGGCCTCCGTGGGTGAGGAGTGGCTTTCTGTGTGTGATTGAGGGAGCTCGCACTCGGACCCCAAGTCGCCGGGCCTGTCAGGGCTCCACACCTCGGAGGCCTCGGGGGACGGGTGCTCCCCGGTGGGGCGCAGGGCCTGGCCGGGCGCACTCCAGGTAAGCGAGGGGCGGGCGGGACGCCAAGTGGAGAGCTAGCCAGGTGTGCGCTGCTGGACACCTCCCCCCGAATCAGAACACCCCAGCTCCGGCCACACACTCTGCCCGGGAACTTGATTGAAGGAGTCTCTGTCTTGTTTAAAAAATGGCATCCATTTCGGGATAGAATCAGAATATTCGATTAGCTGAAGTTCATTATTAAGGCCATGGACACGTGGCGCCGGAGCTCACCCCGCGCGGTGGCGTCCACTGATTTGGTAGCTTGAGGCAGACAATGGGCCACGCTCGCTAACTGCAGGAGTGGAAATGACAGGACTCTGCACAACTGGAGCTGAGGGGAAAACGCAGCCGATGCAAACCAAAGGCTCGGAATTCTCACCTGGAAAAGTGACCACCTTGAGACTAAGTGACATTGGGCCCATCAGCGGAGGGGGGGGAGGAGGGGGAGGGGGGAGGAGGCGGGAGAGGAGGAGGGGAAGAGAACCAGCCCGTGCCTTGAGGCCGCTGCGGCTTGGGTAGACTTCCAGCAGCTCTCTGGGAGAGTGTTTCTGATTAGCGGAGAAATGTTTCTGGGTTTGTATCTCTTGTTTACCAGTTGGAGGATTGCCCTTGGGGGGGGGGGAGCCCCATGCTCGGGGCCATAGTAATGACTGCGGTTAAGAGAATGACAATTTGCATTTCATGGTGCTCCCTGGAGGACGGAGCTGGGGAGGAGTGCAGTTTGCCTCTTCTGTCCCTGCTGACATTTTCATGTGACATGCTCAGATGAAAGAGAAGGGAAAGGCCAAGTGTGGAGCCCAGGCCTGTAGTTCCAGCCCTGGTGTGTGTGTGTGTGTGTGTGTGTGTGTGTGTGTGTGTGTGTGTTCCTGTGCACACAAGCAGCCTGGGCGGCCCAGAGACCAGGTGGAGGACGACCCGTCTACCTCCTCGAGTGCAGAAAGATCTCTGCTACGTCGCACTGTACTTTCTTGCCATCATCAACTGCCTCATTTGTGGGTTCCAAACTAATTGCCCCCCTTCTTATTCTATGGGGACAATGCTGTCAAGACTGCTTCCCTGAAGCTGCAGTGAAAATACAAACATCCATGATCACATATAGGGGTTTGTGCATACATAAACAAACCGGCGACAGGAAGGTGTACTTGGGGGATGAGCCCAGTAGTGCAGCTCTTCTGAACAATTAACAAGATGAAGCATGTTTTGTGGGGTGGGACAATGAAGGGAGAGCGTGGAGGGAGGAGGGCGGGCAAAAGCAGTCATGTGACTTGAGGGTAGGGATGGGAAGGGCAGCGATGCAGGGCGATGGAAGGGGTCACAAGCATGGTACTCACAACCTCCCGGAATCGTAGCCTCTGTACAGCTACCAATTCATAACATAAGTAAAATAAAGTTCTCTCTTAAAAAGGAAACTGGGTAAGACCAAAGGAGGCTGCTCTTATGGGAGGAACTCAAAGGTGCAATGCCCCTGTACCTCTGAGCACATAAAATACTATTGATCACATGGAAGAAAAGAAGGAAAGTTGGCACCGGTGGCTCACGCCTGTCATCCTAGCTACTCAGGAGGCTGAGACCTGAGGATTCCAGTTCAAAGCCAGCCTAGTCCATGAGTCTGTTCTCTCCAATGAACTACTTAAAAGTAAGTCAGAAGTGGCGCTGTGGCTCATGTGGTAGAGCGCTACCCTTGAGCAAAAGAAGCTCAGGGACAGCACACAGGGCCTAAGTTCAAGCCCCAGGAATGGCACCAAAAAAAAAAAAAAAAAAAAAGAAAAGAAAAGAAGAGAAAGAAAAGAAAATGGCTTCCTGGCTGGGAATGTGGCTTAGAGGTGAAGTGTTTGCCTAGCATGCTTGAAGTCCTGGGTTCGATTCCCCAGTACCACATACACAGAAAAGGCCAGAAGTGGCGCTGTGGCTCACATGGAAGAGCGCTAGCCTTGAGCAAAAGAAGCCAAGGACAGTGCTCAGGCCCTGAGTTCAAGCCCTAGGACCTGCAAAGAAAGAAAGAAAGACAGTGGCTTCCTTGGACTGGAGATGGAGCGCGAGGTTTGGTGCTTGGTGCTTTTACTCCAGAGCTCCGTCGCTGGCACAGGAAGTGACAGCGCTTGTGGACTGGCAAGGGCGATCGTTAAGTTAAGGAATACGTGTTCAATACAAGGTGACACATTCAGAAGGTGGAACGTCAGGCAGTCAAGAGAGAAATAAGCAAAAGAGTATTTGTTCAAGGGCGATATGTTTGTGATACAACTGAAGCAAATTACCTTTCAGTGGAAGAATAAACCTCGGGCCCTGCTGGGAGGCAGTGGTAGAACACTTGCCCAGTACCCGTGACGCCCTAGCTTGGATCCCCAGCACAGAAACTTCTTGAAATAGTTTTTTGTTTAATAAAACAGTGATTTATATATGTACTGAAACATCATCAAGATCGGCGTCAAGCTGTAACGGATGATTATCTTGGCAATGGAGTAAGGACGGTGTTTTTCACTTTTCTTCTTTTGGTCAGTTGTGCTTAAACTTCTTTCTAAATCCAACCCCAACGTTTAGGGATAGGAAAGTAAGATTACTGATAATTAGAGACATAACAGAGAACTTGTGGAGGGGGAGCCCAGGGGGACGGTGCTCGCAGACGGGAAGCCCGCCGGTGGCCCGGGGCGCCTCCCTGCCTCGGCCCTCGGGGGCCGGGCTCCCGGGAAGGGCGAGTCCCATCGCAGTGCGGAGGGAATTGCAAGTAGAAATCATTTTCCACTTTCCTGAAATTGGTCTGTGGAAACAGCATACCCGAGGACGTCACCTCCGGAGGGGAACGGCAGGGTCTGTCTCCTCTGGCATTTTCAGACAGGTCAGCGAACCTGGCCGGCCCAGCCGCTCCACCACAACCCCCTGTGCGGCAGCGGGAAGTTCCTGGGCCAACTCCGCTTGGCAAGGAGACGCTGCTTCGTTTACCAAGTGTCCCCCGGACTGCACAGAAGCTCTTGAGTGGATAAAGTTGGCGGATGCTTGGCTGCGTGGCTTTCCCCTCCAAGGGCCTGTTGGAACTCTAAGGGTCTGCAGGTTCGAGCCCGGGTGACTCCGGGGATCTCCGGCTGGCGCAGGTGGTCTGCGCTCTGCCACGTCGGGACAGCACGGTCCCTTCCGTGGGATGTTCCGATCGGCACACGGCCAAGATAGAGAAACAGCCTAGAAGCCCCACCACACACGAGTGGATCAAAAGCAAGAAGTGTTACCTATGCACAATGGAACTTCACGCAGCCATTAGAAAGAATGTTCTGTCATTTTCAGGGAAATGGGTGGCGCTAGAACAAATCATGTTAAGTGAGGTAAGCCAAGCTCAGAGAGACAGTGCATGTTCTCTCTGATATGCGGAAATTAAATCTCAAATGCACCGGGATATGGCAAACTCTACAGGATTCTAGATACTCACACACAGTGAGACCAAAAGAGGACACTCTTGGGGTAGAAACACAGAATGCCTAAGTGCCTCTTCATATTCATATAAGATCATGTATACACCGAAACTAGCTCCAAGATAGGGAAGCCAGAGAGGCTTTTGTTTTTTTAGTTTTTGATGATTCTGTCTTTTTTTTTTTTTTTGGCCAGTCCTGGGCCTTGGACTCAGGGCCTGAGCACTGTCCCTGGCTTCTTCCTGCTCAAGGCTAGCACTCTGCCACCTGAGCCACAGCGCCCCTTCTGGCCGTTTTCCATATATGTGGTGCTGGGGAATCGAACCGAGAGCTTCATGTGTAGGAGGCGAGCTCTCTTGCCACTAGGACATATTCCCAGCCCCGATTCTGTCTTCTTTAAACGTAGTATTCGTGTGTCTCTCATTGGGGGGGGGGAGGGCACAGAATTTGAGGGGAAAAGTGGGGGAAGTGCGGGCGGGGAGCTCACTGGACACGGATGAAGGTGAACGGTACAGCTCCCGGGTGGAGACAGGAGGGACCGGGAGAGAGAGGGAGGGAAGGGAAGACACTGTGTGAAAGGCAATGCACTCACCGCCTGACTCACGTCACGCTAATCCCTCTGTACATCACGTCTGTGATAACAATAAAGGACGTCGTGCTGGGATTAGAGCAGGGCAGGCGGTCTGGGCCTGCTTTGGGGACACTGGGTCTGGCGTGACAAGGGCCTCCTTGTGAGCAGGGAGTGCTTGGGCCTCTCCCTCCTGGACCACTGCCTCCTGCTGGGCAAACACAATCCCCAGGGTCACGAGTGGACAGCCAGCCCGCCAGGCAGCCGGCTGTGTGATCATGGGGTCCAGTGAACACACAAACCCAGAAGGGGAGCAACTGGCCTTTCTTTCTCTTCAGCTTTACTGAGGGATAATGAACATATACAATCCTGTATATTTAAAGTGTACACTTAAATATCACTGGGTGTACATATACACTGTAAAATGACTACCACAATCAGGTACACACATCTATCCCTTCAGTTATTTATTTATTTTTTCTGCCGTTTCTGGGGCTTGAACTCAGGGCCTGGGCACGGTTCCTGAGCCTCTTTGTGCTCCAGGCTAATGCTTTACTACTTGAGCCACAGCGCCACTTCCAGATTTTCCTGAGTAGTTAATTAAGACACGAGAGTCTCATGGACTTTGCTGCCTGAGTTGGCTTCAAACCATGATCCTCACATCTCAGCTTCCTGAGTGGTTAGGATTATAAGCGTGAGCATCCCACCGTCCAGTTACTCTCTCTCTCTTTCTCTCTCTCTCTCTCTCTCTCTCTCTGTGTGAAACGATTTAAGATCTACTCTGGTCAAATTCACACACACAAATACGGTGGTACTAAATATATAAACAGTAGCTGCTTCGTCCACCCACCCCAGCAACTGGCTACTTGCTGATCCTGCAAAGGTAATCGTATCTGTCTCCTATATCCACTCCTGGATCGACAGAGACCTACGTAGTTTCTCTACAGTCTTGGCCACTGATAAAAATGCTGTGACGACTATGGGGTACAGCTATCTCCTTGACACGCTGACTTTGTTTCCCTTAGATATATACCTGCGAGTGACACTGTGGGTCACATGCTAGTTCCATTTTTAATTTTTTTTGAGGAACTGTTATTCAGTTTTCCATAACAAATGTGCCGATTTGCATTTCCTCCAACACTGTATCATGGTCCCCTTCTCACGACGTACGTCCTCAGCAGTGTTAGTCAGGAATCGGACCCTCCGTGGGTATCTATCCTTGCTAGCAGGAAGCAACCTGTTGTTGCGGTCCAGGTTTGCAGTTCCCTGATAACTAGTGATGCCGCTGTGTCTCCTGCATACTTGTTGCTGGTTTCTTTTTTTTAATCAGTCATGGGGCTTGAACTCAGGGCTTGGGTGCTGTCCCTGAGCCTCTTTTGCTCAAGGCTAGCGCTCTACCGACCTTGATCCTTAGAGCTAAGCATCCTGAGTAGCTAGGATTATAGGCATGAGCCCCTGGCAACTGGCCTGTTGCTCATATTTATGCTGTCATTGGAAAAAGACTGATCAGTCTTTTGCTTGTTTTTTGCCAGACCCAGGACTTAACCATCAGGTCTGGGTGCTGCCCCTAAGCTTTTGTGCTCAAAGCTAGCGCTCTACCGCTCAGCTCCATTTCTGGCTTTTTTTTTTTTTTTTTTTTTGGCCAGTCCTGGGCCTTGGACTCAGGGCCTGAGCGCTGTCCCTGGCTTCTTTTTTGCTCAAGGCTAGCACTCTGCCACTTGAGCCACAGCGCCACCTCTGGCCGTTTTCTGTATATGCGGTGCTGGGGAATCGAACTGAGAGCTTCATGTGTAGGAAGCAAGTACTCTTGCCACTAGGCCATATTCCCAGCCCCCCATTTCTGGCTTTTTAACTGGGGCCACCAATGGCCACCAATGGCCAGTCTCTGCTCATTTTTTAGTTAGGTTGTTTGGTTTGGTTTTGTTGGTGGCTGTTTTTGAGTTTATGAGTTCCTTAGACATGTTAGATATGAACTCCTTATAAAGATATCTGTTTTGCAAATATTTTCCTTCATTCTATTCTGTATGTCTTCTTTTTGTTTTGTTGATCATCTTCTTGGTGGTAAGGAAGAGTAGTAGTTAGTGCTGTCCCGTTTGATTTTGCTCTTGGTACCTACACTTTTGGTGTCATATCCACAAAACGATCTTAAAGGTCAATGTCAAGGAACATCCCATCGTGTTTCCTTCTAAGAGTTTTATGGTTCTATGTCTTACGTTTAAGTCTTGAGCTACATTCCGATTTAACTTTGATAAGTGGTACAACTAACTGGCCATGGAGCCTGGAGTGAGATTGCACCTCTGTCCATGGCCAGGCTGGGTGGCTGGTGCCTGTCATCCCCAGCCACATGGGAAACAGGAGGATGGCGGGCCAGGCGGGCCCCGGGACAAAGGGAGGCCCTCCCGTGAAAGAAACGAATGAGCAAGAAGGACGCGGTGGTAGAGAGCTTGCCTAGCAAGAAAGGGCCTGAATTCAATCCTCAGTACCTGGTAGACAACTTGCCTAGCATTCTACCACTTGAGCCCCAGCCCGGCTTTCTGCTGATTATTTGGGGAGAGACAGAGCCTCACAGACTTTTCTCCTGGTCTTGGCCTGGAACCTTTTTTTTTCTTGCCAGTCCTGGGTCTTGAACTCAGGGTCTGGGCACTGTCCCTGAGCTTCTTTTGCTCAAGGCTAGCACTCTGCCAGTTGGGCCATGGCACCACTTATGGAAGCCAGGGCTTCATGCGTGCTAGGCAAGCTCTCTGCCGCTAAGCCACACTCCCAGCCTTGGCCTTCAACCCTAACCCTTCAGATCTCAGCCTCTTGAGTAAACAAGATGGCAGGGCTGGGCCATAGGCACTCCACTTTGGAAATCAAACTCATTGGCTGAATAAAAATTACACAGGTGTTTTAAAATGTTATGGTGCAGAGCATGAGGTTTTGAAATGTGTACATTATGAAACGGCCACATCAAGCTAATCCACGCCACCTTCTCTCTCCCGTGTGTGTGTGTGTGTGTGTGTGGTGAGCAATGTGGCCTTTTCTAGGTCACACAAGGTCGTCTGTGACTGAGTTCTTGCACACCGCCCACCCCCCCTCAAGGAGAGAGGAGAAGGCAGCGCACTCGATGCACGTCCACAGCTTCCTTCTGCGCTGGGCCTCTGCATTTGGGAAGCAGGAGCTATTTCCCCCATTGTTCTCCTCGGCCCTCGCCGGGGTCTCCCGTGTTACCGATGTTTAATAAACACGGCCTTGAAGGCTCAGTGAAAGACCTAAGGAACGGCTGCACAGCGCGCGCAGCATGCGCCCCGTGGGACCGACGTGGGCTGGGTGTCTGCTTCCTCTCGGCAGGCGCCTGGGGGGGGGGCGCGGCTCGCCAGCAGCCCCATTAGCCACCGGCCCGAGTCTGCAGCGTCAGGCCGTCCTGGTGCCACGTCTCCAGCCCTCCCCACGGTGCGGCCCCGGTACGCCCCCACCAGCGGAGTCTCCAGCCCTCCCCACGGTGCAGCCCCGGTACGCCCCCACCGGCGGAGTCTCCAGCCCTCCCCACGGTGCGGCCCCGGTACGCCCCCACCAGCGGAGTCTCCAGCCCTCCCCACGGTGCGGCCCCGGTACGCCCCCACCAGCGGAGTCTCCAGCCCTCCCCTCGGTGCGGCCCCGGTACGCCCCCCACCAGCGGAGTCTCCAGCCCTCCCCTCGGTGCGGCCCCGGTACGCCCCCCACCAGCGAGCGGAGTCTGCCGTGACTGACCTGTCAGCTGTCAGGACAGCGTCGTTCTGACACCAGGGAAGCTGGATACAAACAATCCCAGTCCACAAGGCTCTGCCGTTGTGGAACTGATATTGAACAGGGAAAAACCAAGGTGCCTCCTCACTAAGCCAAAGGAGAACAGGCAGATGTGAGTAGGGACCCACAGGAAAGCCACCTAGAAGTATGCTCGCGAGTGTGCAGGAATGTTCTGCCGAGTGGGTAAAGCCTGGACATTCAAGAAGACCCACGGGGTCAGCTGGGCACAGGGGCTCCCGCCTCTAACCCTAGCTACGCAGGAGGCCGAGATCTGAGCATCACAGTTGGAGGCCAGCCCTGGCAGGAAAAGTCCCTGGGGCTCATCTCCAAGCAAGCACCAAAACAATCCAGACGTGGAGCTGTAGCTCAAGGGCTAGAAGAGTGCTAGCCTTGAACAAAAAAGCTCCAAGACAGCTCCAAGCTCTGAGTTCAAACCCCAAGACTGGCAGACACACACACACACACACACACACACACACACACACACACACACACACACTCAAATACCTAGTTTCCTGGATGTATTTGAATTGTTGGAGGTATTTCATATTGTAGACCCCTCAAAGGTTACCTACTCTAACAGCAGAATTTAGTGGTTTCTTTTTTTTTTTGCCAGTCCTGGGCCTTGGACTCAGGGCCTGAGCACTGTCCCTGGCTTCTTTTTTTGCTCAAGGCTAGCACTCTACCACTTGAGCCACAACCCCACTTCTGGCTGTTTTCCGTATATGTGGTGCTGCAATTGAACCCAGGGCTTCATGTATGGGAGGCGAACACTCTACCACTAGGCCACATTCCCAGCCCCAACAGTGGAATTTAGAAGAAGAGACACAGACAGCACCTGTTTCCTTCCACCCATCCCATGTCTTCTGAATGCTGGGAGAGAAAGCAGAGCAAAGCAGCTACGTGCTTCGGCGAGTTGAGGGGCGGGCTTCAGCTGGGGTGTCCGGACTGCTGGGTGGCTGAGCTCCCCCCCCCATGCTCCCTTTCATAGGCCCTCTAAACCCATCTCAAGATCCCTTTCTTCTTCACCCACACTCATTCCTTCGCCTCTGTCTTCCCTCCACGCCCTCTGCCGCGTGAGCGCCACCTCCAGAAGCTGTGGCTGTAGCCCGTCACGCCCAGGTTCGGATCCTAGGAAAGCCCCATCCGGGGTGTGGGGCGGGAGGCCCAGGGGCAGTCAGACGACAGACCACCAAGGAAGCGAACGCTGGCGGAGTGGGTGGTGACAGGAAATCAGAACGACTGACGGCGTGTGCGGTCCATCCCGCCGGCCAGCTACGCAGGCGCGGAGAGGCAGCTGGGCGTGCAAGTCTGCGGGACTTTTCATCTGCAATGGACCCGTAAAAAGCCAGGAGAGACCCGGTGTGGCTCACGTGGTAGAGTCAGCCTTGAGTCGGGAAAAGCCCTCCAAAAGATCAGCTCATCACAGTTCAGGGGAAGCCTTCCAGGCATTGGCAGCAGTGGAGAAGAGAAAAAGAAAAAAAGAGGGGCTGGGTGCTGCTGGCTCACGCCTATTATACTAGCTCCTCTGAGGATGGCAGTTCAAAGCCAGCCTGGGCAGGAAAGTCCATGAGACTCTTAGCTCCAAATTAACCACCAGAAAACCAGAACTGGCGCTGTGGCTCAAAGCGGTAGAGCGCTAGCCTTGAGCAAGAGCGCTCGGGCCACGCCCCGGCCCAGGGTTCAAGCCCCCGCGACCGAATGCTTTTCAATCCGGGGCACGGAGTTGAGATTTTATTCCAACTGGGGCTGGAATCGTTTACACGGGAATGGGGTCAATTTTGTTTGTACTGTATATTACGGCTTGGATGTAAAGTGTCCCCCCAGGATCACGTATGGGGTCCCAGTTGTCGGCGGATGGACTTTTGGGGAGTTGTGTGACCCAATGCACTGGTGGGCTCATCGTCTGGCAGTACTCTTGGAGGCGATGGGAAGGTTGGAGGAAGGGCCTGTTGGAGGATCCGGGTGCCTTTGGGAGGCGTGTCCCGTCCCCTGTCCCTTCTCGGCTTTTCCTGCCCCCCCCCCCCCCCGGAGGTGAGCTACTTCGCTTTAGCGCACGCTTCCCCGCCATGATGTGCTTCCTGCCTCACCGCGCCCAAGAGCCACAGAGCCGGGTGACCGCGGGCCGAAAGCTTGCAAAGGAAAATTACCAGGCCGCAAGATGCAAACCGCTTTTTAAAACTGAGTGGGGGGCGCAGGCGGGGCTGGAGTCGCAGACCACTGCAGCTGCTGCCTGAACTCTGGTCACCTCCACCTTTTGACCAGAAGCATCTGGAAGGACCAGCACAACTGGACAGCCATGTTTCGCCCAGAGGCTCCAGATGCACATCGAGAGCCAGGAGAGGGAGCCAAGCAGAGTGGCCTGGAAGAAACTGTGTCTCCAAGACTGCACTGAGAGGACTTGGAGCTGGACCGAATCTGGGCAGCAGAGACAGTGAGGCATGGCAGACAACCTGGGAGGAACGGGGGTCAGGGAGGTGGGAAATGAAGGACTCTGGGTCGCCTATGCTTGGGGAAAGGGTGAGAAGCAAGTGACTGAAGCCTGGGGCAGTGGGGACTGTGGGGCTCGGGTGCCTTGGTGTCTGCGTGCCGGCGGAGGCGCTGAGCCGTTGCACGAGTTCGAGCTTCTCTCCTCGGGAGGAGGAGCGCCATTCCGCCTACAAGCCTTTAGGCGCAACCTTTTTCTTTACTTAATAGTCTTCCCTCGACTGTGTCTTCTCCCTCTAACTTCCAGTTCTTTTGTATATTTCATTGTCCGGCTTCTGGAAAGACTTTCCTTTACCTTCATCTTCCATTTCCTGCTTGATCCACCGAAACTCGGCTGATTCCGTCAAACGTCTGTCTAGGCCTGTCGGTGCCACGTGGTTCCGCTGGGATCGGCCTCCATGTTCCCGGCATCCCTGATGGTCTTGGGCACACCCTGTGTCCCTGTGTGTTTACACACACACACACACACACACACACGCACACACACACCCCTCTGCCTTCTCTTCCCAGTCACCCACTGAATGTTGATGTCACCCCCATTTCTCCCAGCACTCTACACGTTCTGCTTGGCCGACTGACTCCAGGCCGAGGACTTCCATTGCTGACTCCCAGTCGCCGGCTTGGCCTTCCCAAACCCTCATTCGAACGGCCAGTGAGACACCTGCGGAAAGACAGCGTCACCCCACCAACGCGCAGATTCACTGTGAGCAGCTCCGCCTGCATCGCTTCCATTTCGTTCCCACCTGCACGGCCTTCGTGCGCTCATTCTTCAGCGAGGCCATGACCACCATTTCCCCTTTAGGATTTTATCATTCGTCCATTACCAAGAGTCCGGCAGCAGCAGTAAGTTTCCCAAAATACCTATCTGATCATTGCCTATTCAGCTTATAAAAGCTCCTTGAAACCCTATGATGAGAAAAGTCAAAAGCAAAACCAAAAGCCATGTTCTTCTATGATGGGCTTTGTGTTTCAAGATTATGGCATGACCACACACTCAAATCTTTTTTTACAGTGTTAAGTAACTTACGCAAGGTCACTGTTTGGGACTGGGTTCCTGCACTGGACTTCATCAGATTAAATAAAAATTAAGATGGCGGGCTGGGAATGTGGCCTAGTGGCAAGAGTGCTTGTCTCGTCGTATCCATGAAGCCCTGGGTTCGATTCCCCAGCACCACATATATAGAAATGGCCAGAGTTGGTGCTGTGGCTCAGGTGGCAGAGTGCTAGCCTTGAGCAAAAAGAAGCCAAGGACAGTGCTTAGGCCCTGAGTTCAAGGCCCAGGACTGGCCAAATAAAGAAAGAAAGAAAGATGGCATCAGCTACAGTAAAATCTCACCTCATCATGTAGAAATTGAGTGGTTATCTTCCTTCCAAGAAGCCAGGAGAGAAATAGTAGCCAAATTTCCCAAACAGGCCAGTTTCAACTGAAACAAGGTCACCCTAAGTGGCTCCATCTTATCTGGTAATTTCCTACTAATCTGTCTAAAAAGCCAGCTCCTTTCTCAGCCCATGGGAACACTTAGTCTAGTTTATGCTTAGTCTAGTTGCTTGCTTTCATAATGGAAAACAAAGATGATTAAGATCTTTAAACTGTTGTAAGTTTGTCTTTAGGTAATAGTAAGGATGCAAATACATAAAAATTAGTAAGATACTTCATAACAAAAAAGTACAGTAATTCCAAAAGGCAGGAATGAGAAAAGATGCTGAAGTCTCAGACGGTGGCAGGAACCTCTAGGAGCCAGGAAGAAAGAGAACTGCTGGAGACAGCAAGTCAGGCTGGATGCTATAGAAGATGAGCTCATAGTGAGCAAGACTTCTGAAGAACATCCATCCTGCTTAAAAAAAAAAAAAAAAGGCAATAAAGACAACAAATCTAAGACTCTAAGACATCCAGGAATCGAGGCTAATGCAGAAGGAGGATTACATGAACTATTGCCAGTCTCCACCAATAAAGAAAAACAACTGTAGTTGTCTAGTTATGTGCATTTGTATAGATTTACATATGTTAAGTTGAATGCAACACATCTATAATCTTAGCTGCTCAGGAGGCTGAGATCTGAGGACCATGGTTCAAAGACAGCTGTAGGTCAGAGAGACTCTTATCTCCAATTAACTGCAAAAAGACAGAGGTGGAAGCATGGCTTAAGCAGTAGAGGATCAGCTGTGAGTGAAAAGGCCGCAGGAGAGCACACTGCCCCGAGTTCAAGCGCTAGAGCCCTAAAAAATAAACCCCTAAAAAATAAATCATAAGGGCTGGGAATATGGCCTAGTGGCAAGAGTGCTTGCCTCGTATACATGAGGCCCTGGGTTCGATTCCTCAGCACCACATATACAGAAAATGGCCAGAAGTGGCGCTGTGGCTCAAGTGGCAGAGTGCTAGCCTTGAGCAAAAAGAAGCCAGGGACAGTGCTCAGGCCCTGAGTTCACGGCCTAGGACTGGCCAAAAAAAAAAAAAAAAAAAAAAATCGTAAAAGAAAGTTCAATTTAGAAAGCTAAGTGAAAACCAGGACAACGTTTCTAAGAGTGGATCACGACCAGGAGGTTTTACTGAAACACTCTCAGAAGACAGCATGAATAAGGACACGTGGGCCACTGTTAGGTGGAAGATAGGAGTCCCAAGGAAAATTCCGGAACTCAATATTCCTTGGATAGAATTCTGGGGAAGCAAAGACCACAGGATTTCCCCGAATGTATTCATCTTAAAGAACTCCCTGAGACTTGAGAAGAAGAAAACAGGGCAACAGAAAACTCTTACCAACTTCTGGACAGGGAGTAGTTAACACTCAAACGAGAAAATGCTGCAAACTATCAGACTCAGACAGGCAGTAGAGACCCACACAGGAAGGAAGACATCTTCCCACCCTCGTGGCTGGGGAGAAGATACCCAAGCAGATAGAAGTCCTGAGAAACAAACGTATCCTTGATCTGGTTCGCCATCTTACCTTTATTACTAGGAATAAAAGACATTCTTGGATCATCCGAGGCTGAGTTGCTGTGAGACTCATACGCTTTCTGAAAGAATGAAAACAAGGCATTCTCCCAAGAGAGAAATAGATCTTGGAAGAAATCGTGAATTCCAAAAAATTAATGTGTGCAAAGAAATAAGCCAAGTTCCTTTGAGTAATGGCTGTGACCTGTTTTGAGGTCCTGAAGTGGTTGTCCACAATAGAAGGAACGTGGAACGCTGGGAGCCAAAGCTTTTAACTACCTGTTTTGTGGATCTTTGCTCCCCAGTGTCTAACACAGCCACCACCAAACAAGCCCGTGATGACTGCAAACGAACGAATGAATGAGTGGAATGAATGAGTGGGTTAGTCCCTTCTGGAACACCAGCATTTCCAAAGAGCAACAGTGGGCCTCACTGTGGTGGCCCCAAGCAGAAAAGGGGCAGCCAGGAGGGACTCACTGCCCTTCTATTCTAGAGACAAGTTTGGCTTGTGCGTCTTCCACGGGCTTCTGGGAAAAGTGCCTGTCTGGCAGCACTGCCCTCTGGCTGAGGCCAAGAACCCTCCGAACAAACTGTCTGTTGGAAAGGAAGCAAGAGAGAGTGAGAGCAAGAGGGAGGGAGGAACCGAGGGTGGAAGGGGAGATACTTCCTGCCTCCCTGCCTGTGCGTGATGTGATTTTCTTTCTGCTTATTCCAGGCCCTTGAGAAAACAAACAGCCCACCTCATACGACTTTCGAACACAAGTCACAAATCAGAAGTCTTTGGGGGTGGTAGCTCAGAACCTCAGGAAGCTGACACTTGTTTGGAGCTTGAGTTTCACCAAGAGGCCAGGAGGGGAGGCCCTGCCACGGCATTCATCCCAACACAAGTGGCCCACTGGAGAGCCACTGCTTCCACTGCTGGAGCTCCACTTGCCATGTCCTGGAAGGGAGCTTGGTGATCTGGAAATCTGTCTGTCTGTCTGTCTGTCCATGCTGGGACCTTGACTCTGTTAACTAATTCCTAAGGCCATTATTGCGGCTACAGGAAAGCTGGACACCCATGGGACAGTGGGGAGCTGCGTCCCGGCGTCGCTGCGTGCCCAGTCGGGGCCAGTGGCCCTGCTGGTCACTTTTCTAGAAAGGGCTCCCTGTTCTAATCTGTGGACATCATTGTGATTCCATCATCAAGGTTCTTCTAATCCTAAAATGGCACAATTTGCCCTATTTTGGCAGCCACAATGTCCTGGTTTCCCATCGCCATTCCTGTGCACTCGTTTTTACTGATGCAGGTGTCACCTGCACACCTGCGTGTGAGGATTCTACTACGTCCACTGCTGCTTCCGATCCACACTCCTGTGGCCCCTGGCCCTGGTGATTCCTACACAGACACTGGCCAAGCAGCAACGCTTCCCTAGGGCTGTGCTAGACAGCGAGGAAAGCAGGGGGAGGGGCAGCAGCCAAGAAGCTTGCCGGCCGTGGGAGACGCCCAGCCAGTGAGCACAGAATGACTCCACGTACCGACAATGATGAAGGAGAACACGGGCAGCCATCTTGGGGATCCAGGGGCCGGTCCGTCAGAAACCGTCCCGATGCTGAGACAGGACAGGGCTTGGAGTAGCTGAGGGATGAAAGGCCAGGTGTTCCAGTAAGTACACGAGGGTGAGTGCGAAGGAGATTGAAGGGGGCAGGGGCCCATGTCATACCAGCCTTGGAATATTTTGGGGGGCCTGTACTGGAACTTGAACTGAGGACCAGGTCTCCTTCACTTGGCTTTTTCACTGGTGGAAGGCACTATACCACTTGAGCCCCACCTCTTCTGGCTTTTTGGTGGTTAATTGGTGATAACACTCTCTTGGGTTTGACTGGGCTGGCTGGACCACCTCAGAGCCCAGCCTCCTGAGTAGCTCGGATTATAGCTGTGAGCTACTGCAGTCCGTAAGTGTGTATGTTTTGTTGTTTTTTTTTTTGGCCAGTCCTGGGCCTTGGACTCAGGGCCTGAGCACTGTCCCTGGCTTCTCTTTGCTCAAGGCTAGCACTCTGCCACTTGAGCCACAGCGCCACTTCTGGCCGTTTTCTGTATATGTGGTGCTGGGGAATCGAACCCAGGGCCTCATGTATACAAGGCAAGCTCTCTTGCCACTAGGCCATATCCCCAGCCCAAGTGTGTATGTTTAAGGATTCAAATGTAATGGAAGTCCTGGAAGATTTTAAGGAGGGGAATGAGAGGATTACGAAGTCACTTTGCTGTGTGTGGGTGGGTGGGGGGGCATCCTCCTGACTGGACGGGAGACATGCCATGCTATAATCCACAGAAAACGTCGTGGTGTGGCTGGGTATGTTGGTATGGTGTTCAGTGGTAGAGCTCAATCGCTTGGCATTGTTGAGGTCAGGGTATCACACACACGCACGCACACACGCACGCACACACGCACACACACACACAGTGCTAAAAAGGCTGAGCTCTTCGCTGTGAAATCATGGTTGTTTTCAAAGACCACTAAACTCTAATTAATGCCAGGGTGTTTTCTTTTGTTCCTGCTCAGGGGGTAAATGTACATTTACATTTACTACTTGAGATACACCCATAATCAGCTTTGTGCATGTTAAACACACACTCTCCCACCCCCTAGAATAATTTATTTTCTCTTTTTGAGATAGTCTTAGTATGAAGCTCAAGCTGATCTTAAATTTGAGATCTTTCTGCCCTGGTCTCCCTAGTGCACCATCATGCCTAACTGTATTTTTATTTATTTTTCACTTTTTATTGTTATTATAAATTTGATATACAGAGGGGTTACAGTTACATAAGTCAGGTAAAGAGTACATTTCTTTTTGGACAATGTACCCTTTCCCTCATTCCATACTTAACTTTAAAAGAAGTATTTTAAATAGAAAGTATTAACAACGTTTTCCACATTTTAAATTACGAAGAGTGGCTAATGTACAATTAAATCTATTTACCATCTGTTGCTTGCTGAAGTTTTCAGTACTTCTTCCCAGGGAATTTTTAATGAGGAACTTGTTTTGTAAAAGAGAATGGAAAAAGACACTTGCCTAGTAAGTGCAAGGCCCCGAGTTCACACCCCAGAACTGCAGAAGGAAGAAAGGAAGGAAGGCAGGGAAGCAGGGAGGGAAGGAAGGAAACATGATATACATGTATACTACCTTTTCTTGTCTGAGCCTAGCCCACAGTTTAAGGTTGCTTTGATTGCGTGGCATCAGGAGAGCCCACGGAACTGCGTGCACAAGGACAAACTTGCATCAAGTCCTCTCCCTGTTGAAGGCAAGGAGGAAGTAAGCCAGTGGGTTTTCATGTGTTGTATTAGAGTTCAACTAGTGATCTCTCCTTGTTACCAAACTATATTCCCGTCAATCAATAATCTCTTGGTTGGCCTCTGTATTTACTTAAAATCTTTTTATCTTTTTGTGCCAGTCCTGAGGCTTGAACTCAGCCTGGCACCATCCCTGAGCTTTTGTGCTCAAGGGCTAGCACTCTACCACTTGAGCCACAGCTCCTCTTCCGGCTTTAAAAAAAAATGATTTATTTATTGTCAAAGTAATGTACAGAGGGGTTAGTTTCACACATAAGGCAGTGAGTACATTTCTTATCAAACTTGTTACCTCCTCCCTCATTTTTCTCCCACCTTCCCCCTCCCCAATCCCTACTCGCAGTTGTACAGTTGGTTTACAGCATATACTTTTGTAAGTATTGCTGTAGCTTTGGTTCTCCTTTTACCCTTTGTCTCTCCATTTCATTCTGGCCTTTTCTGGTGCTTAACTGGAGATAAGTGTCTCATGGACTTTTTTGCCCTTGATCCTTAGACTTCGGCCTCCTGGATGGCTGGGATTATAGGCGTAAGCCACTGGTGCCCAGCTTAAGGACCATTTTTCTTTTTTTTCTTTTTTTTGCCAGTCCTGGGCCTTGGACTCAGGGCCTGAGCACTGTCCCTGGCTTCTTCCCGCTCAAGGCTAGCACTCTACCACTTGAGCCACAGCGCCACTTCTGGCCGTTTTCTGTATATGTGGTGCTGGGGAATCGAACCTAGGGCTTCATGTATGGGAGGCAAGCGCTCTTGCCACTAGGCCATATCCCCAGCCCCTTAAGGACCATTTTTCTAACACTATAAGAATATTACATTGTGAAAACACACTGTGGTGTACTTCGGAATTTTCCTTTGGGGAGAGGGGGAATAATTTTTTTTTTCTGTTTTTGGTCTGTCGTGGGGCTTGAACTCAGGACCCAGGCGTTGTTCTTGCGCTCTTTTGCCAAAGGCCAGTATTTTAGCTCTTTGAGCCACAGTTCCACTTCCAGTTTCCTGGTGGTTACTTGGAGATAAGAGACTCATGCACTTTCCTGCCTAGGCTGGCTTTGAACTTGGATCCTCAGGTCTCAGCCTCCTGAGTAGCTAGGATTACAAGTATGAACCACCAGTGAAACAGCTGGGGTAATGACTTTTCTCCTCTCTGGACGGGGTTGGGGGGATGGAAACCAGGGCCCACCCGTGTTAGGCCGGTGCTTTACCACTGCGCTTATCCCTCCAGCCCCAGAGGGCTGACTTTTCATTCATCTTTCCTGCCCAAGTTCAAAGTGAAAAAGAGAGACCACACCATGTTTTACCTAACTAGCCAGTCTTTCTTTCCACCTCTGCCTGCTACCCTGGTTCAGGGCTTGGTCCTTGCTGTGCCAAGCACTGCATTAGAGAGGAAGTCTATGGAACTCCCAGGTTCTATGATTCGGGTCCTCAGCAGCCACTGTAGCTAAGGTGACCCAGGTCAAATCGCTCTTTCCGTCGAAGGAGCATATTCTTTCAGGGATCTAGCCTGACCCTAGAGTCAGTGACCCGACCCTGAGCCCAGCACAGGGCCTACAGAAATCTCAGGGGTTGGGGGCGTTGGGGGGAAGCTTCTTCCTGCGCTTGCTGCAGGGATCTGAGGGCTGCTCCAGGGTGAAACGGTGGAAAAACAACCAAGAGGAAGAAGGTCTCTTCCCTAGGGCTCGGCTGCAGTCAGAGCACTAGACCCGGGGTTCCTCCCCAGCAAGAGGGGGGGACTATGGCTTTCGTTTGGTCCACAGAATAAAACACACCAAGCAGGGTAGAGAGCTCCCGGACAAGCTGGTCTCAAGGATCAGGAAGTCTCAGTCTTCTGACTGACAGGCTGGGCTTCCTCTCTGCCAAACCCAGAGACGGAGGCCCCGGTTAACCTCAGGGCTTCATTCTCCTTTGTTTTAAAAGACAGGGGTGGGGGTGGTGAGTCAAGTTATATGAAATTCAATGACTGGGATCCAGTGTTACCTGAGGCCAAACAGAAACACAGCCCGGGACACCGAAGCCCCGCCCCCCGCCCCCAGGACGGCCGTGACCCATTTCCCTCTCTTGGCAGCGCTACAGCGGCTGGACCCAGAGCCTAGGTGACCTGGGGTGAGTGTACTGAGTTCAAATCTCCGCCGCCTCCAGGAAGTCCTCGCCACCCCAGAGGAGCCTTTCAAGTGTCATTTCCACCCTAGTCACCAGAAGCAGAGTCAATAGCTCCTCTACCACTCCCACGGGGCAAAAAGAGAAGGAAAAGGGTGTGTGTGGGGGGGAAACCCCAGCAGTTATGCACAGCTGCAATTCAACCAGCAGAGTGATTAATCAATTAATTATTGTACTAGTCAAGTTGTGCAGTCAGGCGCCAGTGGCTCACGCTAGTAATCCTAGCTACTCAGGAGGCTGAGATCTGAGGATCAAGGTTCAAAGCCAGCCTGGGCAGGAAACTGTGAGACTCTCATCTCCAATTAACCACCAGGAAACAGGGAGTGGCACTGTGGTCAAGTGGTAGAACACTGGCCTTGAGCAGAAGAGCTTAGGGACAGCGCCCAGGCCCAGAGTTCAAGCCTCACAAATGAATGAACGCATGGATGAATGAATGAAGTGTTGTGCAGTGTTTACCATATGCCTCCAGCCTCGTTTCAGGACTGGCCCGGCCAGGGTGGAGAGGCCAGTAATGAAATGGGATCTGGAGAGGGGCACATTTATTTGCTAGTGGGCACCTGCCAGCCTGGGGATAGGGACCTGGCTGGGTGTTCAGCCTCTTAACCCCAAACACCCACAGGCCCAAGAAGTCCCTAAGGTTTCCCTACCCTTCTGCTAGGCAGACTGCAGGTCTCCTGCCCAGGTGCCAGCCAGGTCTCCCCTTCTAGTCGCTCTCCACCCCAGAACCTCTTTCTCTGCTTTTCAAGGCTCGCTTTACTTCCTCCCCTAACTGTTCCTACTACACAAAGCTGCCATCCTAGCTCCTCAGGAGGCTGAGATCTGAGGATCACGGTTCAAAAGCCAGCCCAGGCAGGCCCAGAGTTCAAGTCCCACCACCGACAGAAAAAAAAACCAAAACAAAACCACCACCACCACCAGAACAACAACAAAACCCCAAAGCCGTCTGTGTGGAGCGGCCAGCCTGGAAGAGAGGCATCATTCCGTTCTAGGACGCCCCGCCCTCCTCGCCCGCATGCCTATCTCTAGTCATTCTCCTGGCACTACAACGACCTGCTAATTTTGGTGTTCTCTCCATTCACTGCGGGCCGGAGAGCATTGCCTTCCTTACACTTGGAACTCGGGGTGTCAGGAAGGGACAGGCTTGGATGACAGAACGCCCTCCGTGTGTGCCGGGGGACGGAAGTGGCTATGTGTCCCTGTCCTTAGTGGCTAGAAGAGGAGGTAGCAAGGTCTGCACCTCCACATCCTGCAGACAGCACAGAATCCCGCGCTGCAGCAGATGGGCTCTGGATGTCACCGGGCTCAGACCCCCCCTGGCCCGACTGGGCTTTTGGGTGCTGGCAGCTGTCCAGTAAGCACATGCTGTTACGGCAAGCCCAGGCCAGGCTGTTAGCCAAAGCTCTCCCGGGACAGGGTTAGCGGAACTTTACGGCCTCTTGTTGTGTTTTTCCTTTCTTTTTGAGCCTGTCCTGGGGCGTGAACTCAGGGCCTGGGCACTGTCCCTGAGCTTTTTTGCTCAATGCTAGTCACAGTTCCACTTCTGGCTTTTTCCTTAGCTGGAGACTTTCCTCCCTGGCTGGCTCTGAACCTCAATGCTCAGATCTCAGCCTCCAGAGTAGCTAGGATTACAGGTGTGAGTCACGAGCGCAGGGCTGTGTTTTTTGTTCTTCACTTAGAAATCGAGTTAGGAATGACCTTCCTACAAGCGTCCTCTCCATGGATGTAAGCATTAGGTGGAAGAATATATTGGGAACATTAGCACTGGCCTTCAGTAAGTGCTCAATAAATATTGTTTTTATTATTGTCCCAGCTTTTAGTGGGCGATACTAGCAATTTCGTTGGGGTTTTTCTCCAGGCTCTGGCCTGGTGATTTCCAGGTTATCGGGAGGGACTCTGGGCCTCCGTGGCACCAGAAACCCATTTTTCCATGGGAGCTGTTGGCTCTCTGCTCCTGCCTGTATTTGTCTAGCTTTGTTAGGAGCTCCTGGAACTTCCAACAGTTAGTCATGCTAATCAAGAGGGAGTCAATCAATCCTTTTCTTCTCTCAAGTAACAATGCCTTCTTTCTCTACTTCCACTCCAGTTCAGATATTCAGACCCCTCTGCTTTAACTTCTCTAAAACCCCAACACAGCTCTTTGCTTGATTCGAGGTTGGGGAGGAGAATGAATATAACTTTGGGGGTAGACTGTATGGCTAGCGCTCTACCTCGCGACTCCACTTCCAGCTTTTTGGTGGTTAACCGAAGATAAAAGTTTCATGGACATTCCTGCCCAAGCTGGCTTCAAATCACGATCCTCGGGTCTCAGACTCCGAAGTAGACAGGATTACTGACATGAGCTACCAGCACCCGGCTTCTCCATCACTTGTTAGAGTACATTTGGATTTTTCCTAAGTTTTGAGGAAAAGCTATGAATATTTGTGTACACCTTCTGTATGGAGACATCCTAATTTCTCATGGGTCAATCAGTAGGAGTGAAATGTCTGGCATATACAACAAGTATGTGTTTAACTAAAAAGAAAACACCAAAACCCTTTCTAAACAAAGTGGCTGCCAACAGCAGGGTGCAAAAGGTTCTGTTCTTCCGTATCTTCTCCAATGCTTGGTATAGTCAGTCTCTTAAAATATTTGCCTTTCTAGGCAAATAGACACATGAGGAAATGCTCAACATCCCTGGCCATAAAGGACATGCAAATAATCAAAACAACTTTGGGATTCTATCCCACCTTGGTTAGATTGGCCAACAGCAAGAATTTGAACAGCAAATGCTAGTGGGGATGTGGTGGCAAAGGAACCCTACTGCACTGTTAGTGGGAATACACAACTAACCACTCTGGAGGGAGGTTTGGAGATTCTTCAGAGAACTAAACATAGAACTTCCCTAGGACCCAGCCGTACCACGCTTAGGCATCTACCCAGATCATTACAAGTCAGGATGTGGGAAAGACACTTGCATATCCATGTTCACTGCTGTACTCTTCACAATAACCAGGTTATGGAAACAGACCACATGCCCTACAACTGATGAGTGGGTCAGTGAAACGTGGTATAAATACACAGTGGAATTTTACATAGCCATTAGGAAGAATAAGATAGATAATGTCATTTGCAGGGAAATGGATAGACCTAGAACAAAGAATTCCAGGAAATAGAAACATGTTTTTTGTTGTTGTTGGTGGTGGTGGTGATAGTGTGGTGGTTTTGCTTTTTTTTTTTTTAGGGAGGGCAAAGAAAAGGAGAGAGGAAGGGTAAACAAGTACAATTTAATGCTATTCAGCACAAAAATAAATATTTGCCATTCTAATAAATGTTCAGTAATAGCTCATTGTGATTTTAATGTACCTGATCCTTAAGGATCAGTGATTTGAACATCTTTTCATCTTTTTCAGTGCTGAGGATGGAATTCAGGGTTTTGAACATATCTGTGTACACACACACACACACACACACACACACACACACAGAGCCTACCATTTAAGGCTGGATCACTGTTGTTTTTATACCAATATCATACTGTTGTGATTTCTTTATCTTTGTAGCAAGTCTTGAGGCCCGGTAACACAAGTCCTTACATTTTCTTGATATTGTTTAAGCTGTTTAGCTCCATCTCCATATGAACTTTAAAGCAGCCTGTTTGTTTCAACAAAGGGACTGGTTTTATTTTGAGTTGGGTTGTTTTGGACACTGAGCCTTCCCACTGACCAAAAGATATATTCCTCCATTTAGTTAGGTCTTCTTTGATTTGCCCCTACAGTATTTTATTAGCATCTATCCTTTGTGCATCCTTTTTATCTCTAAATGTTACAGCTAGATATTTTAATATTTTAATGTTAATAAAACAGTTTTTAGAAGATGGGGCTGCAAACCTCCCTCCTCAGCCTCCAGGGAATTGAGATTTTAGGTGTGGCCACGCTAACCATTTTTTCTTTTCAGGGCTGATACTGAGGCCTGAACTCAGGGCCCAGGCCAGGTCCTTCAGCTTTTTTGTTGATATTAGTTGGGAGGTTTCCTAGAAGACCTCTTCAGGCTGAGGAATTATACACCTCTTAGTTTTCTCAGAGTTTCTATTTGGAATGGATGAAAATCTTGTCAAATACTTTTCGTTGCATCTGAGACTTTTTCTTCACTTTGCTAATTGAGATTTGTGTCTGAAAAGACTGCTTGTAGAAATCCAAATTTGCATTCATGGGATAAGTCACGGGATGACGATTTATATATTGGTATAGTGAACTAGTCAAGAATGTTGCACGCATGCTCATGAGGACAGGAAGTTGCTAGCTTTCCTTTCTGTGGTGCTTTCTTTTTCGTGGTGGTACTGAGCTCAGGGAACTCAACTACTGCTAGGCAGGTCATTAACGGCTAAGACATACCCCAGGCCATTTATGTAGTTTTGCTAATTGAGCAATGTTAGCTGGTAGAATGAATTGAAAAATTTCCCTCCTTTTTGGTTCCTTTTGGAAGAGTTTGTGTAGAATTATTACTATTATTACTATTTCACAAACTGTTACAAGTGTCAAAGAAATTGTAGAAGATTGAAATGGTTCCAAGAAGATTACTGGTATATCTTATGTAGCTCAGACCTTTAAGCTCTGTCTTCTTTTTGGATTATTTTTATAACTGTGGAAATCATAAGAACACAAAACAAAAGACTGAAGAGAGTATTATGTTTTGCTTTCTCATTCCTAAAAGCAAGTATTAGGAAGGGTTGAGGAGGTATGTGAATAGTAGAGCACTTGCCTAGCATGCTCCAAGTCCTAGGCTCCCATCCCCAGCACCACAGAAACAAACCAAATCATTACAGTGGGTATCCTGAGGTCTCTTCTGATCATCCAGATCATGACTCGTTGGTGAATTTGCTTCACTTGGCAGAGCTGAGATTTACCTGTGATCTGCTTATGGGGTAGTGGCATCTCTAGCCTTTTCAAACGGCCAAGTAAGACCGGGGATCTGCAGTGCCGGAAGTGACCAGGGCTCACCCTCTGCCTCACGGGAAGCAAAGGCACTGGGACGCTCCAGCCTCTCTTCCCACACTTTGGTTAATAGTTCAAATTTCATCATCTCAAAGGATCATCATCATCTTAAAACGAACTTCATCACGGTTTTCAACAATCTGGAACCATACCAGCTTCCACAACTGGAGGCCATGAAGTGGGCCCGGCGCCTCTGGACTGCTCCAAGCCGGGAGGCAGCGACTGGGTCGGTCCTGAGCTCGGTCCCCTCTCGCTTCTGCCGGCGGCCACTTGTTTGGAAAAGGTTTATAGAGATCTTCAAAACATTAGCCACATCCTAGGAGGCCTCCCCCTCGCCCCCCCGCCCCCCCACTCCTGAACAGTCGCTGCCTCCCGTGTGCAGCTCAGTGCCTGCTGGCGGGCCGTGTGTGAGGAGGGCTCCGCCTCCCGGGAAGGCGTCCGCGCGAGGAACACGGCGCCCGCCCGCAAAGGCAGGACTGAAGATGGGGCCGTGGTGAGGGGGAGTGGACGGCCAAGTCTGCGCAGCTCCCGTTCCTCCAGTGAACAATGGCTGACTTTTTAAGGGTGCCGCCTCTCTTCTTAATGCCTGAGGCTATGCAGATTCTAACCTCTGTGGGCCTGTCTCCTTACCCTTCAAATGAAATTAGACGGAGTGACATTTAAGTTCTCTTCCAATCTCAAGTTTAAAAAAGATTATGGCAAGGGAGAGAAATTAGGAGTACCTCATTTTCATGTGTCTATCAATCCAGTCATCCACGCATCCATCTGTGTTTTAAGAATTTTCCCTATGGATTGTACAATGTAAGCTACAAACAGTGTCTCAGCTGTAGCCCCGCTTTCAAGGATGTTCAGAAACTCCTTCTTCTGCCAGGGTTAAGTGTGGGGAGGAACCAGAGAGAGTGCCTTTCTAGAAAGGTCTTTACTAGCCAGTGCTGGAGGAACTGCTAATCAATCAATTAATTAACAATCAGCAAATGGCATCCAGTGGGGGAAGTGTGACTTAGCTTCCAAATGCTAATTATTGGCCCCTCTACGGAGCTGAGTTGGTAAGGGCAGATCATGGCAAGATCCCAGATGAGCTGGCTCAGTCACTGCAAGGAGGCTGGGATTCTCATTTGTACCAGCATGGCTTGCCAGGACGTATCTGGTGAGATTAATTAGACTTTTAGAACTCCAAGAGCCTCAAAATGTTCACATTCGTGTCATTGCTAGTAAGTGTACAGAAAAGGTCCAGAGCCATTTAGAGGATGGGTGTTACAGGTTTACTTTTCTACTAGCTCACTGTCAATCAGTGATCTGCCGGGTGACGCTGGGAAATCACCGCACTGAGCCTCATTTTTAATCTGCCACAAGTCCTTGTGCTCGTGCATGCCTCCATCCCGTTCCCTTGCAGCTTCCCAGGAACTGTGACGTTGTCTTGGTGCTTTTGTCATATGCCAACATTTGGAACCATAGGAGAGACCGCCTGGCTCAGCGCTCCACGCTGTCCATCTGGTCACCCTCCTGACTCCCCACTTTCTCCTCACTTCCCAAAGCTGCAGTCACTGAATGCTCGGTCAGGAAGTGGGACTGGTGGACGCAAGGTTGTAAGGTGTGTGATCTTAAGGAAGTGGGACTGGTGGACGCAAGGTTGTAAGGTGTGTGATCTTAAGGAAGTGGGACTGGTGGACGCAAGGTTGTAAGGTGTGTGATCTTAAGGAAGTGGGACTGGTGGACGCAAGGTTGTAAGGTGTGTGATCTTAAGTGAACAGGTCTTCAAGTGAGGATGCATTTCTCTAAGGTTGGGCGCTGGTGGTCACGCCTATAACCCTAGCTACTCAGGAGGCTGAGATCTAAGGATCATGATTCAAAGTCAGCCCAGGCTGGAAAATCCACGAGACTCTAATCTCCAATTAACCACTGGAAAACCACAAGTGGAGCAAAAGAACTCAAGGGCAGCCCAGGCCCTAAATTCAAGCCCCCAGACCACAAACAAAACAACAACAACAACAAAAACAACCCAGCTCTATGCTGGGTGCTGGTGGCTCACGCCTGTAATCCTAGCTGTTCAGGAGGCTGAGATCTGAGGACTGTGGTTCAAAGCCAGCCTGGGTGGGGAGGTCTATGAGGCTCCTATCTCAAATAGCCCACCAGAAAATGGTAAGTGGAGCTGTCACTCAACAGCCTCTGACAAAAGAGCTTAGAGATAGTGCCCAGGCCTTGAGTTCAAGCCCCAGGACTGAAAACAAACAAACAAAAAAAAAAACTGAGCTCTGCAAGCTCATGGTAAGATTTAATTCCATGAAGACTTTGTAGGAAACTAGAACATCATGTCCACTGAAGGTTAGACTTTGGAGAAATTCAATACCTACAGCTACTGCATCTAAGAAGTTGCAATTAAGTGGGGGATTGTATGGCTGCTAGGGACCAGAAAAAAAAAAGTGTGAGAGGATTATAAATCCAAAGTCTTATGGCATTTGGCTTATAGCATCTTCAAAGACTCAGGGAGCTTCTGACTCTTCTGCGGGAGTCTCCAGCAATTCCGCGCGTGGCTGCCAGCTCTCTGCAGTCTTGGCTCCTGGCCTGGCTTCCACGACCCACCAGGGACCACGTGCTGTTATCCCGAGCACTGGCGCTCCAGACAGGAAGAGGGAGATTCTGTGACTTGGAATGGGCCAGGTGGGAAGATTTGGGTGTCAGAGGGTTTGTTGAACTCCTCAACCTACTGAGCACCCTTTCTAAAAAAGTTGCTTCTCTTCCTCTGTGTACGGAGCTTCTCTTGGGTCATGAACTCTCAGGGATGGTGACTTGTCACCGAAACCCTTGCTCTGCTCACCGTCTCCGTGCTGGTGAGCAGATCCTGCTATCAGACTGCCCCTAATTAAGTCAGTTTTATCACTTCAACCAGAATCTCACCAAGATAGCCACCGATGCACTGCGGTTGATTCTGTTGCCCAAACACAAAACGGAGCCGCGCCGACTCGCAGCTGAAGCCCGCTTCGGCTTCCCTGGACCTCTCACTCAGCAACAACCGCATGGGGCCAGGTAGACAACTGGCCATGCTGGGAAGTGAGTCAGCCAGGAAGTACACTAGCTGTCACAGGGCTACGAAGACAGTCTCCTGTCTTTGCCTCTTCGCTTTCCAAGGGCATCTTAACCTCTAAATGGGAATTCTGCTCTCTCCTGGTCCTAACTCCTGGAGGGTAGTTAGTATCGCTGGCTCAAGTGGTGGAGTCTCTGCTTTCCAAACACAATGTCCTGAGCCCCAACACCACCAAGGGAAAAAAAAAAAGACCTAATGTCTAATCCAGGCAAAAAGAAACCTCTCACACAGATAAGAAACCTCTCACACAGATGTATTTTTTCAAGCTGTGTGAATAACTAATTCATTTAAAACGCGACCTGCACACATGGCCTGAGGGCACTAGGAACGTAAGCCTGTTTTTATGCCATGATATAGTAAATCTATTTTCTATATACCGTGGAATGTGACTCGTGGACTTGGAAAAGGATCGGCTGCTCTACTGTATGATTTTCCCAGGTCTGGCACCCACATTGTCTTGTTTGTGACAGGCTGTCAGAAGTAGGACCAGCAGGGTCTGCCCCGAGGAAGACTGGGCCCCAGCGAGGACGCAGCCTGGAGCCCTGGCCTGGGCACCCTCTTCCTCTCAGCGCCCCTCCTCTTGGCACCTCACGCTGGGCATCCTTTCTGAGCAAGTGTACTCTGTATTCATATTTATTTGCCGTCATTCCACTCATTTTCCTCCAGTGAAAACGCCCAGAGTCAGCTCTGACTACTGTTTGCTTTCTCTCGCTGTGGCTACTAGCCCAGCACTGGACTTGCACACGCATTCCCGCACCCATCGCATCTCTGTGCCACTGCACTCCCTACTGTCACCTCTTCCACACAGCTCGGGTCCTCACTGGGTCTCTATGACAACTGCTCAGTACAGCAGCCATAACTGCCCTTGTAAACATCATCAGACGACATCAGTGCCCAGGCCCAAACCTGCCAGTGACTACATGTAAGCTACACTCCAAGCCTGTGCCTGGGAAACCAGCCCTGACAGGACCCACCCCTCCCTCGCTGACTTTTACGTGGATAGGAGGCAAGCGTCTAGAAGACTTCAGACAGAGATCCTCAGATCCCAGCTTCTTGAATAGCTGGGACTAGAGACCCGAGTCACAGGCGCCCAGCAGGTGGTTATCTTTAGGCTAGGGTCTCGCCTGAGCTGCAATCTGCCTACTTCTCCCTACAGAACTAAGACTTGGACTTTTTCTTGCCATACTGGCTTGGCGTCGTCTTAACCTCACAGGCACAGCTGTGGTGGAAAAGGGGTGTCAGGGGCTTTTCTGTCCAGGATGGCCTCAAACTATGATGCTTATCTTCTCCGCCTCTCAAGCCTTGCAAGGATTACAGGTCGGTGCCACTGCTCCACTTTCATGCTTCCTCTGCTCTTGAGGCTGAGCACATAGTGACTAGGAAGAACGGAATTTCATTTCAAAGAACAACCTCCAAGTACATGCAGCTAGGGGCCCCGGGGGGGAGGGGGGGAGATGGAGCAAGGAAGCAGAGTTCAAGTGAGTGGGCAGGGACAGGACCAAAAGAAGTCAATGCTTAGAGCTTTAAAATTATGAAAGAGCGTCAATTCTACACTTAGATAAAGCCAGAAAGGTGAAGATGGGAATGTTGCTGGTATTCTCATTGTAGTCATTACTTTCAGTTAGATAATTTTTTGAATACTTAATTGGTATAGTGTTTTTCTGGATAGCTACAAAAAAAAAGTTAGAACAAGAGCCAGTGGAATAGGAGAACGAAGAGGAACTGTTATGTTGGGGGGGAGGGGGAATAAAGAAATTCAAACCATGATGCAAAATACAGAAACAAAGTAGAAAACAAGGTGAAGAAAAATATGGATATATTAACAAATAGACCAGCAATACCATGAATTATTAAAATTTTAAACAGATTAAATCAGATTGCACTTAAAAGTTGTAAGCTTTTTTTCCCCGTCAGTCTTGGACACTCAATTCAGGGCCTGAGCACTGTCCCTGGCTTCTTTTTGCTCAAGGCTAGCACTCTACCACTTGAGCTGTAGCACCATTTCTAGCCTTTTCTGTTTATGTGGAGCTGAGGAGTCGAACCCAGGGCTTCATGCATGCTAGGCAAGCACTCTACTACTAAGCTACGTCCCAGTCCCCAAAGTTGTAAGCTCTTAACAAAACTATATCTAAATAGAAAAAAATACTAAAAGACTGGTCATAATAGAAGCGTTAAAATTTTAGATAAAGTTTAAAAGTAAATACACAAACTTCCTTTAAGATATAAAGAATTTCAAATTGCAGTTAAAAAGTTCCTTCCTTGCATTCTTTTTTCTTTCCTCTTTTGTCCAGGATAATAAGCCCATCACGACATCCAGCAAGAGCTACACTTTTTTACACAAAGTACATCTAAAACAATATTTCACAGGAGTAAAACATATAGGATAAACAAAAACAAGGAAATAGTCAGGGCAAAAATATTATTAGAATTAACATAGACAAATATTCCTAGGATACTCAATTATTCATAGCAACCACTTGTGCCTGCCTCAGTGGTACAGTGATGGCCTAACAAGTGTGAGGCCCTGGGGTCAAAGCCCCAGTACAGGGGGAGGGGAAAGTAAGGAAAAGCAATAAAGCAATCTTCAGTCAAGAGGCAGTAAAGGCTGAGATCTGAGACCGAGAGTTCAAGGCTAGCCTGGGAAGATTTCTTTTATCTCAAATTAACCACTCCAGCAAAAAGCCAGGAGCAGAGGTGTGGTTCAAGTGGTAGAGTACCAGCCATAAATGAAAAAGTTAATTGAGAGGGCTAGGCCCTCAGTTCAAACTCCAGTAACAGCACATACACACATAAATTATGTGGTCATTATTAATAATAGTAATTGATAATCACCATTAATTTGATAATTACATAGTTATCAAATCAAGTTATATGATACTATTGCACTAATTACATTATACAATTTGATAATTACACAATTATCAAATCAATAAGTAAAAGTATATAATTATTATGTAGTATACTATTGTACTAGTTGCATTATATACTTATATTAATTTGACAATTGTAATAATCAAACAGAATTATATTAAACACATATATCAAACATAATTACTTAATTTGATTGTAACTTCATAATTATAGAATTTGATTATAATTATCTACTTGATCATAATTATAAAATTTGAAATTTCTTTTTGCTTTTTTCACTTTTAATGTTGAGCTATTTAACAAACATACAAACCAGGAAATACTCAAATGGAATAACTGTGCAAATTTGATTGTAATTTCATAATTATAGAATTTGGTTATATTATCTACTTGATCATTATAATTATAAAATTTGAAAATATTTTTTCTATTAATTGCTTTTTTTCTCCATTTTTTATTCTTATTAAGTAGTTGTACAAAGGGGTTACCATTTCATAAGTCATGTTTTAAGTACAATGCTTCCTAGTCAATGTCACCCTTTCTTTCATTCTCCCTTCCCTCTCCTGTCCCTACCCTCAAAGTTACATAGTTCAATTTTTACATAATGTACAATGAATGTAATTATTGCATTTGCTCACCTTTCCTCTTTCCATTCCCATGACCCTTCCTGGTATTTGTTTTGATAAACAGTTCTTTAGTTGTTTAGAGGAGTTATGAATTTAGATTTCTGGGAACAGTGGTACATACCTAAAATCCTAAATATGAAGCAGGTATAAAAACAACAAAATGACAGGAAACATGACGTATTTTTCAATATTAATGTTGAATGGTAATAATTGTAACTTTCTAATCAAAGGATGTAGGATGGCATTTTGGATTAAAAACAAGATCCAACCATTTGCTGCCTACGAGAAACACATCTCACTGACAAAGACAATTTTTTTTTTTTTTTTGGCCAGTCCTGGGGACTGGTCTCAGGGCCTGAGCACTGTCCCTGGCTTCTTTTTGCCCAAGGCTAACACTCTAACACCTGAGCCACAGCGCCACTTCTCAACATTTTCTGTATATGTGGTGCTGAGGAATCAAATCTAGGGCTTCATGCATTCAAGGCCAGCACTCTACCACTAAGCCATATTCCCAGCCCACAAAGACAGTTATAGGCACAGAGTGAAAGCATGAAATGATCTTATAAACAACTGGACCCCGAAAGCAGGAAGGAACAGCCTTCAAACTGAAATCATTCAGAAAAGACAAAAAAGGTCACTTCTTAAAGGAAATGATCCATGAAGAGGAAATTATAGTTGTTAAAAGATATGTACCAGCTGGGTGCCAGTGGCTCACACCTGTAATCCGGGCTACTCAGGAGGCTAAGATCTGAGGATCATGGTCCAAAGACATGGTTCAAAGCCTGGGCAGGAAAACCAGTATGACTTTTAGCTCCAATTAGCCACCAGAAAACTGGAAGTGGCACTGTGGCTCAAAGTGGTAGAGTGCTAGCCTTGAGCTGAAGAGCTCAAGGACAATGGTCAGGCTCAGAGTTCAAGCCACATGACTGACCAAAAAAAAAAAAAAAAGATGACATGCACCAAAGAAGTGACATTTGTTCAAACAAACAGATACTTGTAGACTTACAGGTACTAACAGACCCCTAGCACAATAAAAGAGGGAAGCTTCAATACTCTAGTAGCTAATTTTCCAAATGAAACAAAGCGAAACAAAACAAAGAAACCCAACAAAGAAGCTAGACACCAATTGCTCATGCCTATAATCCTAGCTACTCATGAGGTTGAGATCTGAGGATTGTGGTTTGAAGCTGCAAGCCACCTTCTGGGCAGGAAAGTCCATGAGACTCCATCTCCACTTAGCTACCACACACACAAAAAGTCTGGAAGTGGACCTGTGGCTCAAGTGGTAGAGCACTAGACTTGAGCAAATAAAGTATGAGGACAGTGCCCAGGCCTTGAGTTCAAGCCCCAGCACTGGCACAAAAAAAGTTTGAAAAAACATGATCCTCCAGTGATGATCACAATAGTTAAAAGGTAGAATCAGCTAAGGTGCCCAAACAGGTAGACAAACAGGTAAAGAAGATATGAAAGACCTGGATGCTGCCATCCTAGTTACTCAGGAGGCTGAGATCTGAGGATCACGGCTAAAAGTCAGCCCAGGCAGGAAAGTCTCTGTGAGATTCCTATCTCCAATTCGCCACTGGAAAACTGAAAGTGGCTCTGTGGCTCAAAGTGGTAGAGCACTAGCCTTGAGCAAAAGATCTCAGGGACAGCGCCCAGGCCACAAGTTCAAGCCCCATGGCCAAAAAAGAAAAGAAGAAAAATTACACAGCCTTAAAGAAAAATAAAATCATTTAATTTGTAGGAAACCGGATGGAATTAGAGAACATCCTGTTGAATGCGGTAAGCCAAGTGCAACACGTCAAATGTTGTATGTTTTTAGACATGTGGCAGCTAGACCTGAAAGACACATATTCAGATACATGTGTACACATATATGTACACCCACAAAACTTGATTCCTACCTTCCATGTGGGAAGAGGAGGGGAAGGGAGAGGGAAAAAAGAGGGCAATAATTGCGAAATACATTGCAAGTCTGTGTGAAGATGGCATAAGGAACCTCAAGGAAAGTTGTCGAGTGAATTGCTCCAGAAAGCAAATCAAAGTTTTTCTGAGTAAAGCATAATCTATTCATGTGCAATTAATGCACACTAAAATAAATGAGCGACAGGAAAGTAAGACAGGCTTATATGAAAGGAGAGGGCTAATGGAAAGGGTGAATGCGGATGAATATGGTAAGTGTGTTTTATTTGCATGTGTGGAAGGAGAATAATGAAACCTGCTGTAATTGTCTTAAGGAGGAGGAGTGGTGTTGGAGGTGTGGCTCCGTGGGTAGAGCACCAGACAATAACCGAGAGCGGCAGGTACCCAGTTTGAGTCTTGGTCTCCCATTTAAAAAAAAAGGGGGGGAGAAGTGGGATGGGGGAGGATGATAGAAGGGGCAAAGTTAATTGGGATACATTATTTTTTCTTTTTTTGGGGTACTGGGGATCGAACCCAGGACGTTGCACTTGCTAGGCAAGTGCTTTGCCACTGAGCTACATCCCAGCGCTAATTGGGATACGTTGTTTACATGTGTGGAAATGTCATAATCAATCCCCTCCTTGCACAACTAATGTATGGTAATAAAAATAAGACAAAAATTAACAAGAGCCAGTAATATGTTCTATACTTGGGAACGTGCCAAGCACTGTGCATGGTTTATGTAATTGCTATTGGTTTTACAAATGGGGAAACAGATGCCTTGGAAGGTCCCACAGATCCTAAAAGGGCCGAAATGTGCCCTGAGCCCGTGCGCGCTGGGTTGCTGGGCGCGCTGGCCCTGCGCGGCACTTCCCGGACACATGACTTGGGGCAGCTGGGGCGTCTTGGCTTCAGAGCAGGAGGATGGGCCTGACCTTGGCATTCAGAAGCCTGAAGCCGAGCCTTGGAGGCTTCCTGTTGGCCACTGGTGTTTCTGACAGCATAAGGAAAACTTAGCCACAGACAGCATGCATCGGGTGACAGAGACAGCGGCAGAGCGGGAGAACGGAGAGAAGTCTTGAAGTTATTGTCACACCTGAGTTTCAGTCCGCTCCTGGGCTTCCGGCGGAAGCTAGTGAGATCCCTCTCTCCTAATGCTATCTCTGCCGGAGGACTCTGAGTCCTGACGAGACCAGTACAATTTCTGTCGCAAGTAAGGGCTCTCTTACTAGGTAAGACGACGAATAAACCAATCTAGTGCAATGGACAAGGCGTGCAGTTACCAGGTCAGTGTGGAGAGGCCAGCAGGGCCTGTGGAGCTCTCCAGGTGGAGACCTGCGGCCGCATGGCCCGGGCGGGGCCGGCGGTTTCCGTGGGATTGCTTCTAGCTCATGAAATGCATGGCCCATGGCTTGACTTCTGCGGTGGTCACGTGGGCGGGGGTCTTCCGGGTGCCGCGGGAGCCCCCTCCCCGTTCCCCGGGGCCTGTAATGAAGCCGACAGCGCTCCAGGCACGCCTCGATTTCCTGATGCGTGACCTCTTTGCAAAATAATCAATTACAGATTTATTTGATTCTACCATTGCAAAGTGGTGGCGGGAGGACGCTTCCCCGGCGGAAGGGGCTGGCCAGGAGCAGGGAAGGGGTGCCGACACCCAGTCCCGCTCGGAGGGCGTGGTCAGGGCCAGCGGAGCTTGTGGAGGAATCAGGAAGAGGACAAAGCATCCTCAAGCTCCCTGAAGTGCTCCGTCTAGTTTGAGAGGCAAGAAGGGTTATTAGGGAGGCAAGGGGAGTCGCCAACGGAGGTGGTGAGGAGGAGGAGGTAAGGGACACAGCTACAGAGCGCTGGAAACAACCGTGGACGCAGGAAGAGAAGTTACGCTGGACGGGCACGTGCATTTGGTCCTCCGCGTCCTTGCGCTCCACAGCTACAAATCCCAGCACGTGAAAACCATTCACACGCAGGGCTGGGCTGCGGCTCAGGCGGTAGAGCAGCTCCCCAGAGAGCAGGAGGCCCTGCGTTCCATGCCCAGTATCACCACCAAACATATACAAAGAAATACAACTACCTACACAAAGAAAACTATCTCGTCTAAACATGTGAAGACTTGACACTGTTCCCTAGACAATCTAGTGTAACAAATATGTATGTAGCATTTATTTTGTATTAAATGTTATTGTAGGTGTTGTAGAGATGACTTAGAAGCAAAGCTGTGACTGTAATTGTACCTGGAAATACGTGGAAAGTTCTGCCCCATCACAGGCCCAGAGGTGCCCTGGGGCAGAACAGCTTCAAGGAAGCTGCTGGCACCCTCCAAGGGCTCACTGCTCAAGACCACCTTGGACTCCAACTCCTCGCTTTTTGGTGAAGTGCTTCAGCTTGCTTCAACAAAAAGCCCAAGCCCAACTGGTGCTGGAGGCGGATCTCAGCAGGGGCCCCAGGGCGGCCTTCGCATCCAGGACGCAAAGCTGTGTGTCACGGCGGCGTTCACCGGGACTCCAGGGGAATGCCTCACAGGCCGAGCAGAAGTTGCCACAGAATTGGAGCACCCGCGGAGTGTCCATGGCTGACGTCCTCGTGGTGAGTCCACCACTGGGCTTCAGGAAGGTGAATGACCTGGGGGGGGGGGGGCTTGGACTCAGGGTGTCACCGGGAGTAGCCACGTAGAAGCCCAAAGCTGCAGGGCTGGGGCTGCCAGACCCTCGGGACCCATCCATGACGACACAGAACGCATGGGGCGCCAGAGCTGTTGGGCCGCGTCCTGCTTTGGGCTGATCATTTCTTCCTACATCCCTGTGTCTCTCTTTACAATTTATTTTATTTATTTATTTTATTTATTGTTAGAATACAGGTGATGTACAGAGGGGTCACAGCTACGTAAGTCAGGTAATGAGGACATTTCTTTTCTTCCCTGGCTCTCTCCCAATTTTCCCTCTCATCCCCAAACACAAGTTGTGTAGTTCATTTGCAACGTAGTACCTAGTGAATACCACTGCTACATTTGCTCACTCTTTGTCCCTCCATTTCTGGGCCCCCTTTTACCCCCTCAAAGACAAATAAATGAGGAAACAAGACAAAAATAAAACAATACAACAGCAAAAAAAAAACCAAACTTGTTTCTGTTTTCTGGGGTTCATTTGGACGAAGAGCATTTTATATGAGCAGTGCACTCAGGCGCTGCACCTCTGTGCTCCTCCCGAGAATGTCCTCCTTCGGTTTCACTGCCTGTGTCTCTTTTGGTCAGGTTCATCCTGTCTCTCTCGCAGGACTAGCATACACATCAGGGGCATATGTGACTTGGTTTGGATTGTATGGGAACTCACGGAGGGGCAGAGTTTGCCTGGAGCCTCACAGGAGACTTTGGAGTTGGACTTTTGAGAGTTCTGGAATGAGTTCAGACATTGAGGCTATTGGGAGTAGAATAAACACGTTCTGCACTGAGAGAGGAATGCCTTCCCCAGGTCGTGGGGTCTGGGGAAGAATGCTGTGGCTTGAGTTTGCTCCCCAAGGGCCCATGGATTGAGAGCTTGGTCCTCAGTGTGGCCATGCGGGGAGTTGGTGGGACTTTAAGAGGCGGGGCCTAGTGGACCCTTCTTGGGTCACGGAGATGCTCCTCTCAGAAGAGTGATTCTCCGCTGGGCATTGGTGGCTCATACCTGTAGTCCTAGCTACTCAAGAAACTGAGACACGAGGACTGCAGTTCCAAACCGGTGGGAGAGGAAAGTCTGTGAGGCTCTTATCTCAAATTAACCACTAAAAAGCCAGAAGTGGAGCTGTGGCTCAAGGAGTAAAGTGGCAGTCTTGAACAAAAAAGCTCAGGGATAGTGCCCAGGCCCTGAGGTCAAGATCCAAGGCTAGGCCCCCCTTCCCCCCAACACACACACATGCGCGAGTGATTCTCATGTAACTCCTAGTTCTTATGGGGAACTTGTTATAAGAAGAGAAAACGCCTATCCCTTCCCACTCGGACTTCCTGCTGTCTGTGCTCCCTCCATGATGCCGCCTTCTAGGAGATGACAGCTGGTAAGGCCCCTTCCAGAGCTGAGGGGAGACTGTGTGCACTTTTAGCCTCCCAAACGGTGAGGTCTACAAACCTGTACTCTTTATCAGTTACCTAGCTTCATATATTTTCTTTTCTTTCTTTCTTTCTCCCCCCCGCCCCCCCACGCCCCAGCTGAGGCCTGAACCCGGGCCTTGCACTTGCCAGGCCAGTGCTCTTCCACTGAGCTAAATCCCCAACCCCCATCCATATATTTTCTTACAGCAACAGAAAACAGGCTGATGTACTACTAGTTTACAGAAAACCTGAGGCTAGAGGAACACATAAGAGAAGAGGTGAAGATATGATCTACCTGATTTGGAATGTAAAATTCAACAGAGCAAATGACCACCTTGTCATCCACTCACAACTAAAATCAGTTGGATCTTGATTAGATTCTGATTCAAGAAAACAGAAAAGCATCTGAGGCCAGGCACCAGTGGCTCACGCCTGTAATCCTAGCTACTCAGGACGCTGAGATCTGAGGATCACGGTTCAAAGCCAGCATGGGCAGCAAAGTCCGTGAGACTCTTATTTCCAATTAACCAGCAGAAAACCAGAAATGGCACTGTGGCTCACGTAGTAGAGTGCCAGCCTTGAGCTAAAAAGCTCAGGGACAGTGCCCAGGCCCAGAGTTCAAGCCCCATGACCAACAAAAGAAAAAAAAAGCATCTGAGTATATTATGGAAATATCATTATGCTGTATAGTGGGTGATATTAAGGAATTAGTACTTATTTTGTTGAGTATAGGAAACATATTGTGGATACAGTAAAAATGCCTTAAACTATATTAAAATTAGACATCAAAGCACTCATAAGTGGAATGGTATACCTGAGCTTTGCTGTAAGATGTACTGTAAAGAGAAACTGGGAAGTGGCAGTGGGAGGAATAGGTAAAAAGGAAATTTTGGTTGCAGAGAATCCAGTGATGGATGTCCAGACCTCATGACACTACCTCCTACTGTTGTGAATTTTTGAGAAGTTTCATAATGGAACTCTTTCTAATGTTGCTTTGGTTTTTCCTCGCAAAGCATATGCTCCCATCCCCATCCACAGGTGTGCCCTCTACTCTACCAAGGAGTGTCTTTGGAGATAGAGGAACCAAGTGTCTCAGCAGTGTTACAAAATAAAGAAAAACTATGAGCAAGGCGCTAATGACTCAGGCTTACTTATAATTCTAGCTACTCAGGAGGCTGAGATCTGAGGATCCCTTTGAAGCCAGCCTGGGCAGGAAAGTCCATGAGACTCGTATCTCCAGTAAACCTCCAAAACACCACTAGTGGTACTGTGGCTCAAATGGCAGAACACTGAGCACAAAAGCTCAGGTACAGCACCCGGGATCTGAGTTCAAGCCCCAGAATGGGCACAAAAAAGAAAAAAAAAGAAAGGAAATCTATCTGTCAGCACCAATAGCACATGTAGGATGCGTAGGTCATGTGTGGAGTCTGGGACACCGGGGGTTAACAGCTACTGTGAGAGAGCTGAGCATCCCCAGAGCTGCCCGCAATTATGAGCTGGCAGTCCCCTCAGGAGACTGGGCTGCCTGATTAAGTCTAATTGCTAGCCAGCATCTAAGTCCCCAATCGATAGAAGCGGAAATCCATTAGGGAAGGCTTGGGCCCGAGAGGCTGCTTCTGGTGAGAGCGCAGAGCAACACGTACCAGCGGGCACGTGAACCGCCTCAAGTCTCAAGCACAGGGCAACCGCTCCAACTGCACACCCTGCCTCACGCCCTGCCAGCCTCCCTGCCAGCCACTCCCCTGCACCAGGCGCCTCCCCGGCGTCAGTGATGGCTGGAAGAAGCCTAGGTTTGCCCTAGATGCCCACAGGACAGCTGCTTCCTAGAGATGCGAACGCGTGACCAGTGGGGCCTGGAGAAAGGCTTTCTGACCAAGCGGGTCCCCCCTGAGTTCTGGGTGGAGCGGTTTTCCTTTTGTCGGTGGTGAGGCTTGAACTCAGGGCCTGGGTGCTGTCCCTGAGCCTCTTTGTGCTCAAGGCTAGCTAGCGCTCCACCACTGGAGCCACAGCGCCCCTTCAGGTTCTGGGGTGGCTGGCTTCAAGGCGCAATCCTCGGATCTCAGCCTCCCGAGTAGCTAGGGTCGTAGGTGTGAGCCACCGGCGCCTGGCGGGGTAGTGTTTCCGCATTAGACGGAATGCGGAGTCTATACAGCAGATGGCACTAGAGAAAGGGTCATTTTCACAGTAATGACTTCAATCCTGCTGGGTGGTATTTCTGTGAGTACAAAGGCCTCTAACATCTGGTCCTGAGGCTTCAGGCATCCTACGGCCTATGCCAGTTCAGAAACAAGGTATTACACAGGAGCTATCTGACTGCTCTGGTGACAAAATAATCAGGATTTCTAATCTCCCTTACCAAACTTTCTCATTTTTTTTTAGAACTATCTCCACACACACACACACACACACACACACACACACACACACACACAGAATTTGGGGTTTTAACTTTTTTTTTTCAGCAGTACTGGTGTTTTGAACTCAAGAATGCCTGCTAGGCAGGCGTTCTACCACTTGAACCACGCATCCAGGCCTTTTTTGCTTTGGTTATTTTATTTTTTGCCCGTACTGGGCCTTGAGCTCAGAGATTTGCATTCTCACTCCATTTTCTTGTTCACAGCTGGTACTTTTCCACGTGAGCCAGCTCACTGGAGATTAAGTCTCGTGGGCTTTTCTGTCTTGCAGGCTTCCGCCCGTGGTCTTCCCGGGCCAGCATTTGCGGATGGAGTAGCTGGCACCGGGCTGCTTCAGCTATTTTTGAGATAGTCTTGCTGTTCGCCTGGGCTGACCTGGACCCTGACCTTCCTATTTCAGCTTTGTCAGGTAGCTGGGATGACGTGCACACACCAGCACCCACAGCTTTTTCCGTGGTGGTAGGGTCTTGGGGACTTTTTGCCTGAGCTGGTCAGGAGCAAACTACGATCCTCCAGATCTCCACACCTGAATTCAGTAGCTAGGATTACAGGCATGAGACACATTGTGCCGGATGATGATTTTTAATGTTTTGAAAGTCAGGCAGTTGTAACTGTGTAAGTGTGTATACTGAATATTATAAGTACAGAATACATTATTTGAGAAAACACACTTGTGATTCCATTTAGATAGGCCACAAGCAGGACAGGTGTGACATAAAAAGCTGTTCCTTATTATTGTTCCGAGTGAAAGCGTCCTCTATAGATTATGTGTTAAGACTGCATTCAATTCACACCATGCCCTTGCTTCTCCAGAACAAACATGATTGTTGTAAGAGCTGATGGAAATTAGATAACAGAAGAGTTGTACTATTGTTGTGCAATTTTGTGCAGGCACTGTAATTCTTGTTCCTTAGAACTCTGGAAAGTATTCAAGTAAAACTATTGTAAAGTAGAATAGTGATTATGTGTTCTTATCTCATTATTGACCTCAAATACAATCTACAGCAGCCTCTTTAAGCATTGAAGAGACTCATTTGCTTTAAAATCAGTTTCATTACAAATGATCCATTATTCAATAAAGTCTGGCTTCAGCGACTCATTTGAGTTGCTATGTGTGTATGAAATTAATCACTGCATTGCATTTCTGTTAAAATGTTCTGAGTTATATTTTCCCAAACTAGGACCGTCCTTCTGTTCAACTTAGGCTTCTGATGATTTCAGATCCAATTTCTACATTACGGAGAAACCCTGAAGATCTTAACTGAGTGTTCTTTTAGGACATGGGCTGCGGAAGCACAGAAAAGATGCGGAGTGTGCTGTACCTTTGCATCTCAAAGGTGAGGGGTGACTTAGAAGGGTTCATGGAGGGAGGGATGCTTCCCATTCTTCCCCGGTGTTGAACTGGTCAGCTTCATGCAGGGAGCTGAATGTGACCAGTGAAGTCACAGTGACCGAGCTCAGGAGCTTGTCAAGAGAACAGAACTTGGGCTGGGGATATGGCCTGGTGGCAAGAGTGCTTGCCTTGTATACATGAGGCCCTGGGTTCGATTCCCCAGCACCACATATACAGAAAACGGCCAGAAGTGGCGCTGTGGCTCAAGTGGCAGAGTGCTAGCCTTGAGCAAAAAGAAGCCAGGGACAATGCTCAGGCCCTGAGTTCAAGGCCCAGGACTGGCCAAAAAAAAAAAAAAGAGAGAACAGAACTTGTCGGCGACTCACAGATTAGTTAGTGTTAAAGCTTTTTTTCTTTTTTAAGTGTTCTTCTTCATGAAATAGCCTGATAAGATTGAGTAGAGAATAGTTTTACAAACTACAAAGGAAGATAAGTGTCCATGTTGAACATTCAACACAGAGAGCAGTGGTAGAGCACTAGCCTTGTTCAAAATAGCTCAGGGGCAGGGCCCATGCCCCAAGTTCAAACCCCACAACTGACAAAAAACAAACTCATACACTGACTTTTTGTCCAAAGACATGCATTCGTTTTATTGCCTTGGCCAGTGAGGTGGGAAGAAGAGAAATTATTTACCCAAGCTCATCTAATCAATCAACTGATCTACCTCAATTTGCTTTAGAAACTGACAAGTCATTTTTTTGTCTGTTTGTTGTTCTCAGCAATGGGGTTTGAACTCAGGGCCTTGTGCTTGCTAAGCAGGCATTTCACCATCTGAGCCACACATCATTCCTTTTTGCTTTTGTTGCTTCTTCCATAGGCTGGCCTAGACCTCAGTCCTATTTATGCTTCCTGCATAGCAGGGATGACAGTTGCATGGCGCCAAGCTCAGGTTTTCCTCGGCTGAGATGGGGTCTCAGAACGTTTTGCAGGGGCTGGCTTCAACGGAAGCGTGGTCCAGGCATGGGCCACTGAGCCAGAGCGGATCTGGTGGCTGTGAGTCCCGTGCTCACCCTCTCCTGCTCTCTTCATCCGATTTTCCCTCATGTGATCTTTTCAGTTACATCTTTTTCTCAGTTGGCTGCGTTCCTTTTCAGCCTTCTACTTTCGCTCTCATGTTTCTGACCCTGCCAATCTTCTGCAGTCCTGGAGTACTCGGCTCCTTCACGCAGCTGGAAACGTGGATGTCAGGAGGGTTTGACCAAGAACTTCCATGTTAGAGGCTTGATCTATCTCAAAATTGATGGGAAGTGTTACTATTTTACAATTAAAGCCCCTTCCCCTTTTTTGCTGGGGATGGAAGTCAGAGTCTTCTGTGCATGTCGGGCAAGCTCTACCACTGAGCTATGTCCCCCAGACACTACAGTCCTCATCCCACTGATGGCTTAGCTGCAAACCTGTCCTCAGTAAGAAGCTTCTGGACAAGCAGAGGTGGCACTTGCACACCTTCAGATCAGTCTGGCCAAGTGGCTGTGAACCTCGGCATGGCCACGACGCATTCCCCTGCAACCCTTCTCGTCACAGCTTCTTCAATCTCTTCAGGATCCCTGCAGAAGTAGAGAGCGGCATGAGCCGTGGCTGCTCTCAGGAGACGGTGCTGCGCATGTGCAGAATGTCCCGGCGGGTTGCCTGGGATGGGGATGCCCACATCCTGCAGAGAGAGCATCTATGTGGCATGGAGCAAGGGCAGGCAGCTGGCTTCCTGGAGCCTTCTGGGAGAGGCTGCAGTCGACCCTGGGCTCAGTCCCCATCAGAAGACGTGGCTCCTGGAAGGCCACCTGGATCTGGCTACTGAGGGCTCTAGGAGTGAAGTGTCCAGCAATCGGAGTGGCCAGTAGCAGTGGCTGCCTTCAGCACTGACCGCTGGTCAGCACTCCTGGCGGACAGGACGTGAAGTCCACGGGCTCAGCAGCAGCACTGGCACGAGCCACCAGTGGAAGCCCCTCCCCCTCCCCTTCATACTGCTAATCCAGACGCCACCACTGCCCCTTGTACAGAGGTACCATGGGGGTTCCAGCTGCAGGGCCCAGGACTTCATGGGTTTACCTATGAGCAGCAGGGAAAGAAGTGCGTAACATTTCAAGCCATCCGGTTTGTGGGGTTTTGTTACAGCCACCTGAACAGAGGAAGACAATTGCCAAGTTCTTCTGGTAACGCTTAGACGGAAATGGATCTGTATTTGATTTTAACTCAATTTTACAGATGCTGTTTGGGGTAAATTAATTGCTGAATCTCAGATGATCACTATCAAGTAAAATGCCATCCTGTTCTCACAAGGCTGCTTGGTGGAGGAGAGAGCAAGCTACAGAATGGTTCACAGAGAGTCCCTTGGAAGTGTTTGTAGCACAAGACTTCAGTAGCTACACACAGTGGGCACTGGAGGGAAAGACAGCAAGAGTGGGAAACCTGTGAACGAGGAGGAGTTTTTGCACAGACATCAGGTATGAGAGAGGGAGAGCATGCAATGGCTACTACTTCAGGGGCCCCTGGGGAGAAGAAATTGGATGAAGGGGACATGGGGATTTGTGGGTGCTACAGGCCCAACCTTCTCGTCATAGCTGTGTTGCTAAGCAACCATTTCCTGAGTGGTCCAGAAGTGGAAAGACCTTGAAGTTGCCAGTTCCCTGCTGGTAGCAGGTCTATCTCCAATGTCTTGTCCCTCCATGGCCAGTGACTTTTTTTGGCAGGAAGGAAAAGAGATTGCCAGGAAAGATGAGAAACTCTGAGACCCTGTCTTTCCTGTGGAGCTCTGAGGTGGTGCCATCGCTGGCTCTGAATTGTTTTTAGCTTTTTAAATTACAGACCAAGAGCAGCACGAGTGAATCCTGTTTGTAGAAACACAAACGAGCTTCTTCTGTGGAGAAGCAACTGGTCATTGCCTCACTGGATGCTAAGCAGTTTCTGCATTTCTTTTTTTTTTTTTTTTGGCCAGTCCTGGGCCTTGGACTCAGGGCCTGAGCACTGTCCCTGGCTTCTTCCCGCTCAAGGCTAGCAGCACTCTGCCACTTGAGCCACAGCGCCGCTTCTGGCCGTTTTCTGTATATGTGGTGCTGGGGAATCGAACCCAGGGCCTCGTGTATCCAAGGCAGGCACTCTTGCCACTAGGCCATATCCCCAGCCCAGTTTCTGCATTTCTGATTGCTTGTTTATCTGTGTGGACTTGGAACTCTCCTTGAAACTAGTTACGACTGGTTCCCTGGTTAGTTGGAAGAGTTTAAGAAACTCCTTTTTGCGTTCATTTACATCTAAACAAGTGTCACCGTTTTATGCTTAAAAAATATTGTTACTTAAGGGAGAGAGGAAAAAGGGGAAATGACAACAGGAGTGATATTGTCCAAGAAATACGGTACTCATTTGTCTGACTTGTGAAATTGTAACCCCTTTGCACAACTCCTTAATAATAACAATGATAAAAAAAATACTGTTTTACAAGAGTTCTGGCAAGTGAGGTACAGGACACAAGATTTGCTTTTGCCACCAGTATAGCCCTCCATCACCTTGGCCTTGCAAAGATCCAGAAATACAAATGCAAAGGCCTTGACCTTGAAGGAGCTGTTTCATGGAAGGCCCAGGTCAAGCATACGCCAGGCCAGGACGGAGCTCTGTTTTCTAGATTACCATCGTGTTTTTTAGTTTCTGTTGTTTTTTTCTTTTTATGTGCCAGTACAGGTGCTTAAACTTGGGCCTGCACATTCTCCCTTAGCTTTTTCACTCAAGGCTAGCACAACTTGAGACAAAGATCTCCTTCCAGCTTTTTGGTGGTTAACTGGAAATAAGAGTCTCATGGTCTCTTCTTGGACTGGCTTCAAACTGTGACACCGGGAATGTGGCCTACTGGTAGAGTACTTGCCTAGCATGCATGAAGCCCTGGGTTCCATTCCTCAGCACCACATATATAGAAAAAAGCCAGAAGTGGCGCTGTGGCTCAAGTGGCAGAGTGCTTTGAGCAAAAAGTGCCTTGAGCAAAAAGAAGCCAGGGACGTTGCTCAGGCCCTGAGTTCTAAGCCCAAAGACAAAACCAACTATGATACATAGATTTCAGCCTCCGGCACAGATAGGATTACAGAGGTGAGCCACTGACACTTGACTGCCATGGTGCTTTGTTTTGTTTTGGTTTTTGCCAGGCCTGAGACTTGAACTCAGGGTCTGGGCCCTGTCTCTGAGCTTCTTTTGCTCAAGCCTAGCACTCTTTCACTTGAACCACAACACCATTTCTGGCCTTTCCTGTGTATGTGGTACTGAGGAATGGAATCCAGGGTTTCATGCATTTTAGGTAAGCACTCTACCACAAAGCCACATTCCCAGCCCCAGGCCATTGTGGTTTCCAGTGGCAAAGAAGGACAGCTCTCATCAAGATGGCTATCTCCTAAGTATTCCTGGGTACTTGGTTCCACATGGCCTGAGGTTATCCACAGGCTAGGGGAACAAAGCAGGGTGTTGCCGGGTAAGAAAAGTCTCTAGGGGAGGCACTGTCCCTTAGGGTAGTGGTACTCTGACATTTTATTTTTGCCTATAATAAAAAGAACAAAAAGGTCACAGTGCACCGCTTGCAAGGCTTTCTAGGCTGGGTGTGTAGGTGTGCTCCGCCACAGGTTATTAGTGCTGCTGCTCCTCTTTACACCACTCTTCACTATTTCACATTTAAGACCATTTCCATTTGGAGCCTCCATCCACATTAGTATGTCTTGATGTGGGTGGGATTATTTCCCAAATGAAGACCGGCAGACAATCCTCTGGTTCCTCTCCCCCGGGGCCACACAGTGGGATAGGGCTCCCGCGCGGGGCTTCACATCACCCACTGCGATTAACACCACTACAGCTCACAGCTCAGACTTCATCACATTTGCCCAGCACCAATTCCTTAGTATTGGAAAGGAAGGGGGCTACGTGCTGTTTTCTGTTGGTAAGATAAATACAACTGCATATAGTACCAGCAGCACCCGTAGGCTCTGTTGGCAATGAGGAATTTCTGGCTCGCCTCAGGAAAATATGCATGCTGCAAGATCTGGTGACCTGCACCACCGTAGGCATGGGAAGCACCAGGGGAAACACAGTGTGTTCTGCCTCAGAGCTGTAAGGATCCTGCCTATCCCAGGACTCCCATAGCAGAGTCACTAAAACGCACTTGGTCTCAGGAAGTCCTGGGAACATGGTTCATGACATGCCAGTGGCCCCTCATGCTGTTTCCCTGTTCACGCACATTAGCTGGAAACGTTCAGCCTGGGAATATTTATTAAACTCCCTTGAGCAAAGTTCTAAGACACACACACACACACACACACACACACACACACACACACACATCTTTCTCTCTTCTTTCTTTTTAACAAAACCTTAATTTCTGCTGGGCAGGGCACTGGTGGCACACGCCTGTAATCCTAGCTACTCACGGGGCTGAGATCTGAGGATCGTGGTTCAAAGCCAACTCAGGCAGCAAAGTCCCTGAAACTCTTATCTCCAATTAGCCACCAAAGAAACAAAAACTCAAAGTGGAGCTGTGGCCTTGGGCTCAAAAAGAACTCAGGGTGGGGCTGGGGAGATAGCCTAGTGGCAAGAGTGCCTGCCTCGGATACACGAGGCCCTAGGTTCGATTCCCCAGCACCACATATACAGAAAAACGGCCAGAAGCGGTGCTGTGGCTCAAGTGGCGGAGTGCTAGCCTTGAGCGGGAAGAAGCCAGGGACAGTGCTCAGGCCCTGAGTCCAAGGCCCAGGACTGGCCAAAAAAAAAAAAAAAAAAAAAAAAAAGAACTCAGGGTGGGCTGGGAATGTGGCCTAGTGGTAAAGTGCTCACCTCGTACACATGAAGTCCTGGGTTCGATTCCTCAGCACCACATATATAGAAAAGGCCAGAAGTGGTTCTGTGGCTCAAGTGGTAGAGTGCTAGCCTTGAGCAAAAAGAAGCCAGGGACAGTGCTCAGGCCCTGAGTCCAAGCTCCAAGACTGGCAAAATGATGATGATGATGATGATGATGATAATAATAATAATAATAATAGCAGCTCAGGGACAACATCGAGGCCCTGAGTTCAAGCCCCAAAGACCAGGAAAAAAAATCTTAATTTCTAAGTTACATCCTTATTTCCTAATACTTTACTTTTTAAGAGAGGAAGATGAAACTGAGTCTTATTAAATAGTCCAAAGTAACTTTAAACTTAAAATCCTCCTGCCTCGGCCTCCCCAGTGCTGGGATTAGTCATGAGCCACCATGCCTGGTGTAATACTTTAATACAAGACTTCAGTACGAGTAGCTGCCATGAGAATAGGTACGTTAATAAACATTAATAAATGTTTATTTAAGTCAAACGTAAATGCATGTTATTATATGGGTTTGAGCTGTTCTTTAAGAACTCTCTGTACTCCGCTCTTCATTAAATGAATCAAATTTGAATACTCTATTTGAAAGTTAAAAATAGTTCCCAGAGCTTGGGGGCCAGTGGTTCATGCCTATAATCCTAGCTACTCAGGGAGCTGAGATCTGATGATCTTGGTTCAAAGTCAGCACAGGCAGGAACCCCCCCCCGAGAGATTCTTATCTCCAACAAACAAAAAGCCCCCCAAACCAGAAGTGGAGCTGTGGCTCAAAGGGGTAGAGTGAGCGAAGGGGTAGCCTTGAGCTCACAGAAGCCTGGGGACAGGGTTCAAGCCCCAGGACTGGCATTTAAAACAAGCAAAAAGCAGGCTGGGAATATGGCTTAGTGGCAAGAGTGCTCGCCTCGTATACATGAAGCCCTGGGTTCGGTTCTTCAGCACCACATATATAGAAAAGACCAGAAATGGCACTGTGGCTCAGGTGGCAGAGTGCTAGCCTTGAGCAAAAAGCAGCTCAGGGACAGTGCTTAGGCCCTGAGTCCAAGACCCAGGACTGGCCAAAAGCAAAACAAAAAAAAAAACAAAACAAAAGACCCACTTTGGGCTGGGAATATGGCCTAGTGGCAAGAGAGCTCGCCTCGTATACATGAAGCCCTGGGTTCGATTCTCCAGCACCACATATATATAGAAAACGGCCAGAAGTGGCGCTGTGGCTCAAGTGGTAGAGTGCTAGCCTTGAGCAAAAAGAAGCCAGGGACAGTGCTCAGGCCCTGAATCCAAGGACCAGGACTGGCCAAAACAAAACAAAACAAAACAAAAAAACCCTACTTTCTGTGAGTCACACATATCTGAGACCTGATTCCAAAGTTCAAATGTGATACGTCTTACCAGGGTTTTAGCTATCCTATACAGCAAGCCACCACTTTTGGATGATGCTTTAGCTAATGCTGCAGGGAATGTTGTCCAGTGACCTGGCAAAGGCTCCAGTATTAACTCCAGGGCTTTCCTTGAGGGTTTCCCCTTCCTGCCCTGGCTAGGCAGAGTTCTAGTTGAAAACAACATAAAGCTGTGCAGACTTCCTGTTTTATCAGGTGTTCCCGGTGCCCCCAGGGGCTGGGTAAGTGTTGTGGGACCAGGGATTAGCTAAAAGACCTGTCTTCCAAAGCCCTCTAGTCCATCTCTTCTGGGTTACAAAGGCACAAGGTAATCAACAGTGATAGAAGAATAAAGCAGCATAGGATTTGATTACCAGCTGGTGTAGTAGCAGCACATTTTTTGTTTATCAGTCAGCCTAACCTACTTGGAAAAATAAGAGGTCTCAAATAATAAGCCAAAGGGCAATTTTCCAAAGGTGAACAACACACATGCAAGCCAGGCACCAGTGCTCTACTCCTGTAATCCTAGCCACTGAGATCTGAGGATCGTGGTTCAAAGCCAATCTGGGCCGGAAAAGTCCATGAGACTATTATCTCCAATTAACCACCAAACAGCTGGAAGTGGAACTGTGGGTCAAGAGCACCAATGTGGAGCACAAAAGCTAAGTAGAGTGCCCAGGCTCTGAGTTCTAAGCCCCAGTACCATCACATACACATGCACACACACACACACACACACACACACACACACACACAAAATCATACATGCACTTATAAAACTAACAGGTAATCAATCATGCTGTTCAAGTCATTTGTGAATGAGGGAAATGGTTTCTGATGAGAATGTGAGGAGGTAGCTGGTGATAACAATTTAATAAAAGAATGGTAGGCTAAGACCACTAGGTAGATATAAAGCTAGTTAATGTCCTACAGGGCCATAAAACACAAACTATGTGGCTATCTTTCCCCTTGGACAGAAATTGTTTGCACATGTCACTGGACAGGAGACACAAGTTAACCTCTGCTCCTAGATAGCCGTCATTAAACAACAACCACGAGACAGCAGCACAGCTCCCTCGGGGAAGAACACCTAGTCCCTCTACCTCGGAGCTTGGAAGCATTTTTCTGACATACAGAAAAGACTCGCAGAGGGAGTGGCGAGGTGCCAACACCCTTTACAACAGCGAGGGAGGGGATCTTTATAACGTGGAAGGACACTGTACCAACTATAAAAGCGCTTCCTTAGAGCAACAGCCTGGACAATTTGAGGAAACACAACTTCATGTAGGTAATGACCAGACTCAAGAGCAACAGCGCACAGAAGCAATGGCTGTGAATAATGTGTAGCCCGGCCATTTACATGGCAACTGCAAGGATCTGGAATCCCGGGGAGAACTATTCCAGATACAAATTTGAAGGGTTTCTAGACTCACAGGGAAACAGCCATCAGACTTCAAAAGTCTGTGAAAAGAGAACTATGCATGAAAAAAAAATTTTTTTTTTTGCCAGTCCTGGTCTTGGACTCAGGGCCTGAGCACTGTCCCTGGCTTCTTTTTGCTCAAGGCTAGCACTCTGCCACTTGAGCCACAGTACCACTTCTGGCCTTTTCTATATATATGGTGCTGAGGAATCGAACCCAGGGCTTCATGTATACGAGGCAAGCATTCTACCGCTAGGCCATATTCCCAGCTCTGAATAAAAATTTTCTATAAGTCATTTGTCCTTAAAATAATTTCAATTTTGTAGAAAAATACACCTGCTACCAGACAAGTGATGAATTGAGATAAGAATTTTATTTTTGGCTGCATCTTGAGATCCCGACCTTGGGTGCAGTCCTAGTCCAGCCATGGATGCTTTCTTCCCTCAATAAAATTCTTTTTTATACCCCCCCCCCCAAAAAGAGTATTGTTTTTTGAGCCAAGGGCCAGAGGTTCATGCCTGTAATCTTAACTACTCAAGAGCCTGAGATCTGAGGACCATGGTTCAAAGCCAGCCCAGGGCAGGAAAGTCCATGAAACTCTTATCTCCAATTAACCACCAGAAAACTGGAAGTGGCGTTGTGGCTCAAGTGGCAGAGTGCTACCCTTGAGCTGAAGAGCTCAGGACAGCGTGTAGGCCCAGAGGTCAAGCTCCATGACTAAGAAAAACATATTATCCATATATTACTTATTATCATGTATCTTGTCAGTATGATCCCAGTTTTGATCAGGAAATGAAAAACTGACCTGCATTTTCCTATTTCTTTCCAAAACATGCCTTTATGGTTTCCCTACCACATTTAACACTGACCCAATTTTAAGCTAGGACAGAGCTCCCTGGAGTAGCAACCAGAAATGATGGTCAGTCCCCTAGTAAAACACACAAAATTTGTAGTTTGCTTAATTTTTCTTCTTATGAGGAATTCTGGAATCAGCCAGTCTGATAATTGCTTTAAACCACTGTAATGCTTAAACATATGAAACAATAAAAACCAAAGAAGGTAGGGAACTTAAAAAAATGTTGTTCTGTAAAATGTCTGGAATAAACATATTAAAATCAGAACAAAAACCACACACTTATTTATAAATTGTGGAAATGGTCTTATTTTAACTAGCAGTACCATATACAAGAGTTTCAGGCAAGGAATTCATCATTGCTAGCCATGTTTGCATATGCATTGTCTTAGAACCATGTCCATCAAGAGAAAGAACAGGAAGAAAAAGCTGATGTGTTAAGGAATAGAGTGGAATCCCAGGGAAGCAGGTGGTTGTGCGCGCATGCTTGTGTGTGTTGAATGAGTGATCTCTCTGGTCCCTTTACACATCCAGCTGTGGGGGTGTATGTGCATGTGTGGCGTGTGTAAAGGAGTGTTCTCACCAGTGCCTTTGCACACGCAGCTGACCTGGTCCGTGGAGTCTTGGGGAGCTCACCTTAAGTACTCATGCAGGAGTGCTCTGTGGAGGAGAAAGGAAGAACAACTTAGATGTGAGCCCGTCGCCTTTCCCAGCTGTCCAAGTCAAAGCTAGCCAGAGAGCGGACCTGGCCTCTCACTTCCAGCCTGTGCTGGGGACGTGGGAGCCTCCGGGTGTGAGCAGTGGGCCGGGACCTCGTGTGGCACTATAGGGGCGTTGCTAGGGTGGCTCTGGGCTGGAGGAGCAGGGCCAGTGGGGGTGGGGCTGGGGGAAGGCGGGCACAGGCCTGGCCTTGTGGACTTGGTTGGCCTGAACCACAACAGGACTGTCCTCCTTTGCAGCACTCCTGTTCCCTACAGGATCGGATCGCAGGGCAGAGCAAGGGCTCCCAGTTCCCCACAGGAAGAAACCGACTTGCAGAGGTGCTAGACGCACAACCCAGGGGCGGGCACTTTGAAATACCGGGGCTTCTGAAGGTTCCTTTCATCAAAGAACTGTAAACTCGGAACAGAGTTTCAGCGTTTTTCCCTTAGGTGGGTGGGGTGGCAAAGTTGACCGGGCAGAGGCTCCTCGCTGGCTCAGCCTGGCAGCCAGATCCCGGGCGGGCGCAGCCCAGCATAGGGAGACAGCCATTGCTTTTCCCCATCACCCTCTTCCGAGATCCATCGGTTGATGGGCATGGCCCATGGAACTCAATGAGAACTTGCCAAAGAAATATGAAAAAACACACAACAAAAACCAACAGGAAATAAGCAAGGGAAAAAGAAGATAGCTTGACTACCTCTCAGAGAAAGCAAAGAGACTCAGATCGTGCAGCCAAAGCAGAAGGTAACTAATGAGAAGTCAGTGCACACAAGAGAAAAGTGAGGACTGCCTCTGTGGAAAACCTACGGCCATTGGGTACATCATAAGCTCGAAGATCAAGATTTCTTTTCTTTTCTTTTTTTTTTTTTGGCCAGTCCTGGGCCTTGGACTCAGGGCCTGAGCACTGTCCCTGGCTTCTTTTTGCTCAAGGCTAGCACTCTGCCACTTGAGCCGCAGCGCCACTTCTGGCCGTTTTCTGTGTATGTGGTGCTGGGGAATTGAACCCAGGGCCTCATGAATACGAGGCAGGCACTCTAGCCACTAGCCCCAAGATCAAGATTTCTTAAGTAAACAGTCACTACCTGTGTTACAACTTATCCTTATAAAACTGTCTATTTAAAACTTTGTTTCTCAATTTGGGTGTTTTGCATTAAAACCATTCTTCAAAACCTAAGACATTGGGGGTGGGGAATATGGCCTAGTGGTAGACTGCTTGCCTCCCATACATGAAAGCGCTGGGTTCAAATCCCCAGCACTACATATATAGAAAAAGCCAGAAGTGGCGCTGTGGCTCAAGTGACAAAGTGCTAACCTTGAGCAAAAAAGAAACCAGGTACAGTGCTCAGGACCTGAGTTTAAGCCCCAGGACTGACCAAAAAAAAAAAAAAAAAGTTTTCCTTTATATGGTAAGGGTGGAATATTCTAGAGTGGGTGGGTGGAGAAAGCATCCTCCTACACACTCACACCTATAATCCTAGCTACCTAGGAGGCTGAGAACTGAGGAGGTTAAAAGCCAGAAAAGTCAGCAAGACGCTTATCTCCAATTATCCACCAAAATGTCAAAAGTGGAGCTCTGGCTCAAGTGCTATGATAGACACACACACACACACACACACACACACACACACACACACACAGAGGCAGAAAGACAGTCAGAGAAACAAAGAGAGACAGAGAAAAGCTAAACAAGGTATAAGGCCCTGGGTTCATGTCCCAGTACTGACACAAGAGGAAAAATAATAATGAAAACTAAAAATGCATTTATGTGTGTTTATGCTGAAATGGAGCCCGGCATCTCTCACATGCTAATAAGCATGTGCTCTAATAAGCAGGCGTCCCACCCCTTATACTGATTGCTAAAGTCTCTGATGTGACCAATTCATTCTATTCATTTACGAGTCCTAGTATGTACTTGGTATATCTGAACAACTTACAAACCTTATTAAGAAACACATTTGCAATGGATTTTATTTTTATCCATGTTTATCAATATGTGAAATATTGACATCGTTTTGACTGTTTATGTTCTATTAAGAGCTTTTACAGGAGGGTTGGGAATGCGGCTTAGTGGTAGAGCGCTTGCCTGGCATGCATGGAGCCCTGGGTTTGATTCCTCAGCACCACATAAACAGAAAAAGCCGGAAGCGGCGCTGTGGCTCAAATGGTAATGTGCTAGCCTTGAGCAAAAAGAAGCCAGGGGCAGTGCTCAGGCCCTGAGTTCAAACCCCAGGACTGGCAAAACAAAAGAGCTTTTATAATGACTCCATTATTGAATATCAAGAGTATTGAGGTGAAAACTGCCTTTAAATTAAGTTTATATATATATATATATATATATATAGTTATCATAGAAATATGTGATCAAGCCAATAAAGGACTCAGAAGTAAAGAGTATTCTAGTTAACCCTCCAACAGAACCAGGTGTGATGGCTTCCGCTTGGGATCCCAGCTAATCAGGAAGTTGGAGAGTTGGAAGACGATGGCTAGATGCCAGCTTAGGCAAAAAAGTTAGGGAATCCTCCACCTCAACAGATAAACCTGGCATGACGGCACACGCCTATCAACCTGGCTATGTAAGAGTATAGGTAGGATTAGTCCAAGGATGCCCCGGGTAAAAAAACATGAGCCTCTATCTAAAAAGTAACTAAGCCAAAAAGAGTGGCATGGCTCAAGTGGTGAGGTACTTGCATTGCAAATGCAAGGTTCTGAGTTTAACCTCCAATATTGCCCCAAACAAAAGTATGTGTGGGGAGCTGGGAATATGGCCTAGCGGCAAGAGTGTTTGCCTCGTATACACGAAGCCCTGGATTCAGTTGCTCAGCACCACATGTACAGAAAAGGCCAGAAGTGGCGCTGTGGCTCAAGTGGCAGAGTGCTAGCCTTGAGCAAAAAGAAGCCAGGGACAGTGCTCAGGCCCTGAGTCCAAGGCCCAGGACTGGCAAGAAAAAAAAAAAAAAGTATATATGGGATGAACAACAGAAACACAAACTTATGAAGAACCAGAAATGCACTAATGTAAAAACTGTCTGCTACATACAAGTTTTAGTTCTTAAATTAACTTTCAACTTTAAAAAATATTGTAGCAATAGCATTCAGCATTTACCGTGGAAACGATCTTAAGTTGTGTGAACACATACTCATTGCTTCACACAATGTCCATGAAACTCACACACTAATTTAGAGTTTAAATGATCTGTGCACACTAACCTTTATGTACAAATGCTCTATAGAGAGAAAAATGACAACCACAGGCTGGCCATGAGGTTCAGGCAGAACACATGGCTGGCAAGTAGAATTCAAACCCTGGTATGGCAAAAAAAGAGTCTAATGCCCTATAAGGGTTCTGTGGTATGAATACAACTTTTGTGTAATGGATTTAAATAGACAAGCCTAAATTGGTTGTACGTTGTTTTGAGTGGTATTAAGTGTATCACAATACAAGTGCTTATTATATGAATATGGACCTATGCAAGTAAAAAAGGCCTTGAGGGTCCCCTTGTCAGAAAAACATAGTGAACTCTCTCCAAATTGGCTTCAAGAAATTCTGAATTATGTTTAAAATGTTCAAGACATGAATTATGTGACTATTCCCAAATGTTTCTTAATCCTTCAAAAAAGATCCTTCAAAAAACTTCAAAATAAATGAATGGAATCCAATCACTTAAAACTCAAGTGCTGTTATTTCTACGAGATCTCAGATTATATGTTCATTTGTTTCTTGGAAGAAAAATCACATTTCCATCTCTTATATTTTATTTATAGTAGAGAGAGCACTTCAATATTAATTCAAATATCTATCCATTAAATGCAAAAATGTTAATGCAATATTAAAAATGAAATTTAAATGAACTCAAGGGAATATCACATTAAGGTTTCCATGGTAACTTCTCACTATGCTTTTCTGTTTCTGAATTGCAATATGGTCATTTATTATGGGCTCTTATAAAGTACAATTTTTGCAAATACTGAAAGATATATAGGTTAATGCACATCAATTCCAGACTCCGGCTGCAATGTAATATGATTCATTAGGCTAGGGATATTCCAAACGTTAACCCACATTCTTCATTTAGACAATTGATACAGATTGGAGCAAACTCTGGAAATTTTGAGTCATATACTGGCATTCATGTGAATCACACCAGAACAGTTCCCATCACAGTGGAAACCTGAGTCTCCTGTCATTGAAATACTAATGCAGATGTGTTAGGTGACTCTCAATTTAGGGTGAATTTGAAATTAGGAATTTCACATTCTGCTAGACGAGGCAAAAATATGACCTAAGAAACATGCCCTGCTGATCTACAGCTGCCGCCAGGTCTTGTACTGGACCGCCCTTACCAACCACCTTTAGTTGCACATTTATATATGCTGAAACCTCAAAAAATGGAAACAGCCTTTAACCAAACAATAACTATGTATCACAAGGAAAGAATTGAGTATCACCAAGCTAGACCAATAAAGATTTAGGAAAAACATAGAAATAAGTTAAATGTTCATGAACAGAGGTGAGTTAACTGATGGTTTATCAATACTGTTTAGAACTGGGAGAATTCCTTGAATAAACTGATTTTCTTGTAAAAATAAATACAGGTGGGTTAGGTAAAGGTGAGAGTGACTAGACCAATATATACCGATGAGGAAAAATAAAACATACCATGCATAAAATAGTCTATACAGTAGAGGGGAAAAAAAACAAACCAGCTAAATGGTTCTCTCAAAAACATTTGCAGGGGTGAACTCTTTGGGAAAGCCATCACAATCTTGCTTTTCCGAGACTTAAATTTATGATCTGACTTTATAATTCAGATTCTTCTGCTAGTTTAAATAGGATATATATATATATACATATATACATACATACACACATATTTTGCTTTGCCTATTTTCATCACTATTCAAAAATGTGACGGTCCCAGGGCCTACACAGTATTTCTCAGCTTTCTTGCTCAAGGCTAGTACTCTACCACTTGAGCCACAGCTCCACTTCTGGCTTATTCATGGGTTAATTAGAGGTTAAGTGTCTCAGAGACTTTCCTACCTAGGCTGGCTTCAAACTGCTATCATCAATCTCAATCTCCTGAGTATTACTAGAGCCTAGCTCAGTTTTTCAAAAATTCTGAGCACAGGGCTGGGGATATGGGCTAGTGGTAGAGTGCTTGCCTCATATACATGAAGCCCTGGGTTCAATTCCTCAGCACCACTTATATAGAAAAGGCCAGAAGTAGCACTGTGGCTCAAGTGGCAGAGTGCTAGCCTTGAACAAAAAGAAGCCAGGGACAGTGCTCAGGCCCTGAGTTCAAGACCTAGGACTGGCAAAAAAAAAAAAAAAAGCTTATCAATTGACCCTTTCCAATAAATTGTTTCCTCTAAAATTTAAAAATAAAATTCGGAGCATAAAGTTCTTCCTAACATCTTGCCTCCTGAAGGGTAATAGAATTTATGGTGGTGCAACTTTTTAATTTATACTATTGGTTATTTACACTCTCACCTCTTTTGTCTCCATTTAGCTATTGCAAAGAACCAATGCTTCAGTAGTCACTCTTGTACTTTTGTTTTCTACTTAACTAATTTTGCTTTTATCATTATTAGTTTTGGGGGAAGACAGGGTTTCACTGTGCATCCCAGGTCAAACTCACTATGGAGAACATCCAGTAAGCTTTGAACTTGTGATCCTCCTGCCTCAGCTTCCTGGGGGCTGAATTATAGCCACCATGTTTTGCCAGTACTGTGGCTTGAACTCAGGACCTTGGGCTTTTGCTCACAGCTAGTACTCTACTACTTGAGCCACAGCTCTATTCTTCTAGCTTTGTTTCTATTATACTTCTTCTACTAGGGAATGTGATTTAATTCGTTATTCACTATGTTCTTGAAAAGAAGTAATTTATTTAGCTCATATGTTAACCTTCCCCTACCCCTCACATCATAGAAGGAAGGGCTTAAGGCTGTAAATTTCCTCTCAAGTACTATCTGTTATGCCTCTCAAATGTGGCCTTTTCACCAATGAGTTCAAAATATTTTTGAATTTCCATTTTTTGTTTGTTTGTTTGTTTTTGGCCAGTCCTGGGCCTTGGACTCAGGGCCTGAGCACTGTCCCTGGCTTCCTTTTTGCTCAAGGCTAGCACTCTGCCACTTGAGCCACAACACCACTTCTGGCCATTTTCTGTATATGTGGTGCTGGGGAATCGAACCCAGGGCCTCATGTATAGGAGGCAAGCTCTCTCGCCACTAGGCCATATCCCCAGCCCCTCCATTTTAATACCCATAACCCATCTTATTTTGAAGTTTAATCTTTAATTTATAAAATATGCAGATTTTCTGTTAGTTATTTCAGATACAATCATGTCTGTGATTTCCTTCAAATTTTCTTGAGAAATTTATGGGTAGTATACAAACAGTAGATAATTACAGGGGATGTCTACAGCCATACCCCCCTGAACGCGCCCGATCTCGTCTGGTAATTACAAGGGCTGGCGATGAGGCTTGGTGGTAGAGTGCTTGCCTAGCATGCATGAAGCCCTGGGTTTGATTCCTCTGTACCACACAAGCAGAAAAAGCCAGAAGTGGTGCTGTGACTCAAGTGGTAGAGTGGCCTTGAGCAAAAGAAGCTCAGTGACCGTGCCCAGGCACTGAGTTCAAGCACCAGGAGTGGAAAAAAAACCAAAACATAATTATAGGCTGAGTGCTGGTAGCTCACATCTATAACTAGCTACTCAAGTGGCTGAGATCTGAGGATTGTGGTTCAAAGCCAGCCTGGGCAGAGAAGCCCATGAGATTCTTATCTCCAATGAACCACCAGAAAAAAATGGAAGTAGGGCTGTGGCTCAAAGTGGTAGAATGCTAGCCTTGAGCAAAAAGAGCTCAGCAACAGCACCCAGGCCATGAGTTCAAGCCCCAAGACCACCACCAACAATAAAAAGCCAAAAAAAAAAAATACAAGCGTGTTTTAAAATAATGCATTCTCGCCAGGCATGGTGGTACAAGCCTACAATCCCAGCATTCAGGCGGTGGAGGCGGGAGTGCAGAGTTTGGGGCCAGTCTATGTAGACTGAAGTACTGTCTTAGAAAACCCCAAACTTCTGCACTTGATTGGTGGGGTGGTGTTTATCCTGGTCAAGTGCTGGTAACCCCACTGACTTTGTTTCTCCCTATCACCGTTAAAATCTCCCCCGTGATTCTGAACTTTACTTGTTGCCGTTATAAATCCTGTGAACACTCCATTTTCCTGGTGAATGGAACGCTCTATCAATTTTACCTTTACCTCCAGCAATGCTCCTTTAAAGCTTACTCTCTTTAATACTGTAGGAGTACAGCAGCCGTTTACCGCATGTTTTGGAGAATCTTTTGCCATTCTATTAATGTCGTTTCCTGTATTGTTATGTCCACATGCTATTTTTAAAATTCCTAGTATTTTAAAAATCCAGTCTACAATTGCCATTTTATTATGTTGAATTGAAACCCTTTGTACAACTACTTAATAATAGAAAATTTTTAGTAAAAAAATCCTTTGGCAAGAAAAAATTTTAATAAAAACTTCATGTCAACTGGAGTACTTAATCCATTTACATATTCATTCATCAATGGGTTTAGATATAACATCTGCATGTGTCCTCTCATCTGTCCTGCTATATTATGGCTATGGTTGAATATATTGCTCCAAGTTCCCACTGGAAATTTAACCCAAATGCAGCAGGGCTGGAAGGAGGGGCCTAATTCGCAGTGATTTGGTGATAGAGGTTCCATGCTCAATGGTGCTATCTTGGGAGTGGATCTAGTGTCAAAGGGAGTTCAGCTCGCTCACTCTGCTCCCTATCTCCTGTCTGGCCTTTTACCACAGAATGAGGCAGCAAGGTATTCTAAGCAGCCTCCACAACTGTAAGAAATAAACGTCTGTTCTAAGTCACCCAGCCCGTTATTCTGTTATGGTAACACAGAAGGGACCAAGCAATCATGTTACTTCTTTTCCTATTTTTAAGTCAATGTATGTATGTATGTATGTATGTATGTATGTATGTATGTATGTATGTATGTCATAGGGCTTGAACTCAGGGCCTGGTAGCTGTCCCAAGCTTTTCTGCTCAAGGGTAGTGTTCTGCCACGTGGAGCTACAGTTGCACTTCCAGTTTTCTGGTGGTTAATCACAGATGTCTCATGGACATTTCTGCCCAGTTTGGCGTCAAACTGTGATTCTCAGAGCTTAGCCTCCTAAGTAGCTAGGATTACAGGCATGAGACAACAGTGCTGGACAAACCTTTTTTTCTGAGACAAAGTCCTGCTATTTCCCAAGACTACAACAGCTACCTTCAAGGTGACACAGTGGTGATATATTTGCATAGCATGTATAAGGCTCTAGGTTCAATCTTCAGCACCATAAAATAAAGAACAAAACCCTATATAATTCAGCAAGTCTTCCTAAATGTCTGTGCAGGAATTTAGCAACCAAAGCCTTGTAATTGCAGTATTTTTCAGTGTTTTAATTTTCTTGGACAGTTTTAGTAGATGTTTTCAAATTTGATAGAAGTTTCTGAGTATTATAAATCTGTTCTTAGTTTTGACCTTTTTTTTTTTTTTTTTTTTTTTTTTTGCCAGTCCTGGGGCTTAAACTCAGGGCCTGAGCACTGTCCCTGGCTTCTTTTTGCTCAAGGCTAGCACTCTGCCACTTGAGCCACAGTGCCACTTCCGGCTTTTTCTGTTTATGTGGTGCTGAGGAGTTGAACCCAGGGCTTCATGTATATGAGACGAGCACTCTACCACTAGGCCATATTCCCAGCCCCAGACCTTTTTGTTCTATTAATTTCTACTGTAAATAATTACAGTTCTTCCTATGTACTTCATTCTATTTTTCCTTTACAATTTTTATTTTCTAATTTTGAGTCACGCTTTACCTAGTAGTCCACTAGCTAGATTTTTTTTTTAAACGGCATCTTCTCAGTGATCTTTTGTTGCTTTCATACAACTGCATCATGATCAATAAAAGTGGTTTTCATGATACATTTTTTTTCAAATGTCTTCTCATAGCTTTCACAAATTTCCCTTTGGATTTAAAAGCAGATGCTTCCTTATTTTGTATGCAGAACTGTACTGTTCATCAACCAAATCGAATGCTGTGTTCAGGTTCTGTCCACCAATGTTAATGGCCTGACGTCAGACATGGGCAACCATGCCCAGCCATGTGAAGTTTTTTTTGTTTTTTTGTTTTTCCATGTGAAGTTTTGGAGCCTTGTGAACTTTTCTTTTTTCCTTCCTCTGGCCTCGAACAGTGATTCCCTGATCTCCACCTCCCAAGCAGCTAGGATTACAGGCACTGCGTCTGGAATCTTTTGAAGCTATTTTATTTTATTTATTTATTTTATTTATTTATTTATTTTTGGCCAGTCCTGGGGCTTGGACTCAGGGCCTGAGCACTGTCCTTGGCTTCTTTTTGCTCAAGGCTAGCACTCTGCCACTTGAGCCACAGCGCCACTTCTGGCCATTTTCTGTATATGTGGTGCTGGGGAATCGAACCCAGGGCCTCATGTATATGAGACAGGCACTCTTGCCGCTAGGCCATATCATATCCCCAGCCCTTGAAGCTATTTTAAAATCTTACATGGAATATCTTTTTTCTTTTTTAAAGACTAGCTGCTGGGGATCACAAAGCGAGTCCCTCATATATATACTAGGGAAACATCTATCACTGCGCTATGAACCCAACCCCTAAAAAGGAAAAATACTGCTAGTTAAAATGTGTTGGGCTGAACTGTTGTCTTTACTACAGCACATCAATGCCACATACTCTCCTTGTCTGTCATTTCTCTTCTAGTAAACTCTATTATTATTGTGATAATTATTATTAAAGTCAATCATGGGGCTTGAACTCAGGCAGGACCTGGGCACTGTCCCTGAGCACTGTCCATTTTGTTCAAGGCTAGTGCTCTACCACTTTAAGCCACAGTGCTACTTCTGGTTTTCTGGTGGTTAATTGGAGATAAGAATCTCACAGACTTTCCTGCTCAGGCTGGCTTAGAACCTCGATCCTCAGATAGCAGCCTCCTGAAGCTAGGATTACAGGCATGAGTCACCATTGTCTGGCTTGCTATCATCTGTAAAAAATGTACAACTACAAAAGCTTTCTTTCAGGGGCTGGGAATGTGGCTTAGAGGTAGAGTGCTTGCCTAGCATGCATGAAGCCCTGGATTCAATGCCTCAGCACCACATAAACAGAAAAAGCTGGAAATGGCACTGTGGCTCAAGTGGTAGAGTGCTAGCCTTGAGCAAAAAGAAGCCAGAGACAGTGCTCAGGTTCCAAGCCTAAGCCCGAGAACTGGCCAAAAAAGAAAGAAAGAAAGAAAGAAAGCTTCCTTGATATTTCTCTGGTTTCATCTTTTGGATTTCAAAGTTAAGATGTATTTGTTTTATATATACTTTTTAAAAAGCATATAGCCAGGTGCCCTTGGCTCAGGCCTGTAACCCTAGGTAATCGGAGGCTTGAGATCTGAGGACCACATTCAAAGCCAACTCAGGCAAGAAATTCCATGAGACTCTTACCTCTAGTTAACCACCACAAAACTGGAAGTGGGCTAGTGGTTCCAAGTAGCAGAGTGCGAGCCTTGAGCAAAAGAGCTCAGATGGCAAACAGGCCCTGAATTCAAGCCTCAGGGTTGAGCAAAAAAAACCCAAAAAGCACATAATGAGAAAGAATGGTTTAGAAACCTAGTTTAATGATCTTGAGTTCTTGAAGGAGAGTTCAATCCTTTTGATAAAATTTATTTCTATCATGTTATTTCATGTGTGTTATATCTATCTTTTCATGGGTGTATTTATCCATATCCTGATTTTGTCAGTTCCTTTTCATTTCCTTCATATATAGTAGTGGCAGAGTATAATTAGTCAGCATACATACTGATCAGACAGCCTGAATTCAAATTGTCAAGCTCATATTTAATCACAGGTAAGGTTGCTCCACTTTTAATCTCTTTTAGAAAAATTCAAGATGATGATAATGGCTTTATCTTGCTGGTATTGGGTTTGAATCCAGGGTCTCATGTTTTTTTTAATTTTTTTTTTTTTTTTGTCCAGTCCTGGGCCTTGGACTCAGGGCCTGAGCACTGTCCCTGGCTTCCTTTTTGCTCAAGGCTAGCACTCTGCCACTTGAGCCACAGAGCCCCTTCTGGCCATTTTCTGTATATGTGGTGCTGGGGAATTGAACCCAGGGCTTCATGTATACGAGGCAAGCTCTCTTGCCACTAGGCCATATCCCCAGCCCCGGGTCTCATGTTTTGTAGGCAAGTGCTATATCACTTGGGCTAGCTATGCTCCTATCTCTAGAAAAAAATATATTTCTAGGCTGGCTATTTTCAGTTAACCTAATACTCTATAGACTTATGGTTTATCCTGCTACAAATTAGACATTAACTTATGGCACCAAAGTTTCCTTAGATTTATTCAAGGGCTTTCCAGTTACTTTACTCACCCTTACTACCTAAGTCTTTCTTTCTGAGCTAATTTTCCTCCATGAAGTATTAACTTTTAGAAGTTCCTTTAGTGAAACAATTTTGTCAGTGCACTTTGGTTCTGTTCATTGGAAGGTATCTTTATTACACTTGCATTCCTAGATAGGATGGTCTAATATATCTACATAGCAGAGCAGTCTCACTGAGTTTTGGATGATTAGAAACAGCACTTTTTTTTTTGCCAGTCCTGGGGCTTGGACTCAGGGCCTGAGCACTGTCCCTGGCTTCTTTTTGCTCAAGGCTAGCACTCTGCCACTTGAGCCGCAGTGCCACTTCTGGCCATTTTCTGTATATGTGGTACTGGGGAATCGAACCCAGGGCCTCATGTATACAAGGCAAGCACTCTTGCCACTAGGCCATATCCCCAGCCCCCAAAGTTGATTATTTTTTAACTATGTTCCTGAGTAAGTTTATAGTCTGTTAAATTAAAACTTCATCTATAGAAAGGAGAAATGGCAAGTCCTCTTCTATTCAAGGTTAGAATTCTGCTACAACAGGTATAGTTTTCCATGAATACTTGTCTGGCACACTTCAGCAGACTATGGAGCTTGAGAGAGAAGGTGACTGAATTTTCACATCTTTTATGAGCTAAAAGGAGCAATTCTCTAAAGGAGAACAATAAAGTGTATGTATCATACATCCTGACCAGAAGGCAAAATTAGCATATTCCCCCAACTTTCAAGTATCTATAAATTATATAAATTATATATATATATTTTTTTTTGGGGGGGGGCCAGTCCTGGGCCTTGGACTCAGGGCCTGAGCACTGTCCCTGGCTTCTTCCTGCTCAAGGCTAGCACTCTGCCACTTGAGCCACAGCGCCCCTTCTGGCCATTTTCTGTATATGTGGTGCTGAGGAATCGAACCCAGGGCCTCATGTATACGAGGCAAGCACTCTTGCCACTAGGCCATATCCCCAGCCCCATATAGCCTATATTAGATGTAATAAAAATAAACAAAACTAAAAAGGTAACTGGGACCTGGTGGCTCACACCTACATAGTCTCAGCTACTCAGGAAGCTGAACTCTGAGGATCGCAGTTCAAAACCAGCCCGGATAAGACAGTCCTTCAGACTCTGACCTCCAGTTAACCAGCGAAAAAGCCAGAAATGGATCTGTGGCTCACGTGGTAGAGCACCAGCCTTGAGTAAAAATGCTAAAAGGACAGTATCCAGGCCTTGAGTTCAAGCCCCATTGCTGGCAACGCACGCACGCACGCATGCAACCATGCACAGACGAATCCATCCTGCCAAGACCACTCTGAGAAATACCTCAGTGGCTTCTCACTGAAAACTGAGGAAGCTTGGTTATTTATACACCAAATTCTGCCCCTGGTGGCTAAGGACTGCCCAGCTCTGCAGACACACTTCCTAAGGGAGGAGGCATAAGAGACTGGGAACACAATTGAACTTTCCTAAAGAAATGTTTTGCTGAATTCCAAAAATGTGACACCAAGTTGTATATAGAAGTCCCTTTTATTTAGTCTAAAATATGTATATTCGTTTTAAAACAAGCTTGGTTCAAAGTTTTAACTTTTGACATTAGGAACACAACAGCCTGTAGTCTTAATAACACTAGTTTAAGAAATCCATTATGTGCAATACTGCCAATAATAATAAAAAAAAATCCATTCTGTGTCGAAACATTATTACGTTACTTCCCTCAGACTTAAAAACCTTTAGAATGAAATCACTTTAGCTTATAAAATGCTTCTTAAGGCCTGTATTAGAGCTTGTAAAAAACTATTTTATGACCATTCAACAAAATTCCACCCCACTTTCTCTGATAATAAAAACGTGTTTTCTTAAACTGTGACTTGTTAAATGGCGTGAAACTAAGGAGAACTGGCTGGTGCGGTTAGCATCTTCGTGTTTGGAGAAGAATATCCTGTGCTTCACCACTTGCTGCCAAGCCTTACACAGATAGGGTCTGTAGTCCGCATCGGCGTCCGAGGGCCATTTACAGGCAGCCGCTGGCCCCTCTGTGGCCGCTACAGCTCTCTGCATTATACTTTGTGTCGTGGCAAAGAGGACCAGGCGATACTCATTGACGAGTCTCTCTAGGAGCTGAGAACATTTCTTCAGAGTAGACTCCTGCAAGTTCACACTTTCTCCTCCATTGACCCGGTCTATCCAGTAAAACGCGGACAGGCTATCCACAATCAAAAGACACAGAGAGGGGTGGCTACAGAACATGGCTTCTAGTGAATAGAGGGTGAGCAGGAGCTGGGTACTGCTGCTGCAGTACACCAGAAACAGCCTTCCAAGGCAGCGCTTGATCATTTCTTCAGAGCTCTGCGACAGCCTATGCTCAAGAACTGTCACGAGCCGGAGCATGTCAAAGTGGTAGTCTGTATCAATAAATAAGACTTCTAATTCCAATCCACCGTCTGACCTTGGAAGTATACACCGTGCTGTTAAATGATAGAGCATTTCTGTTTTTCCTGTTCCTTCTGGACCATGAAATTCAAGAATATCACCTGTGTAAAGTTTAAAAATGTCAGTCAAAATGCAGAAAGGAAAAGTCTGCAGGAAGGTTTAAGGAAACATTTAAAGAAATGTCAGACTCCAAATCCATTTGCCCGAATGGATGTAAGGGAACGATCCCATTAACTGTGGAGGGAGGCAATGGAGCCACCCTCAACACGCTGTTCTCGGTCTCACTTGTCAAGGGGGAAAGTCTCACTGGCCCGGTGAGGAGCTGCAGCGGCGCAGAGGCAAGCTGGGGTCTGCTGGGTGGGGAGTTTTTGGATACTAGGCAGGGGTCACTCCTTGCGTGGAGGTGGAGCAGCCATCTCCACACAGTGAAGAGGAAAGGTGCTCCCGAGGATGGGGGAGGGGGGAGGGCAGGCAGACAGATGTGCCCAGGCCGTGGGTAAAAACATGGAATCCCACACCAGCCGCTCGCAGCCTATCCCGTACTACTACACCAGGAGGAAAGGAAGCCTCTCCCTGAGCTGGGACTTCTGCCGCTGGCTGGTGAGGGCAATCCCTAGTCAGGGGCCTCAAGCGAGGGGCACTAGGAGGGGCACAGTTCTTGACTTTGTCATTTCACGCATTACAGAGGGTGAGCGTGCCATGGTGCTCGGGCCCCGCACGCCGAAGGCACGCCGCAACGGAAAAGCCCTCACCTGAGTCCGGATTGCTTTAGGTCATGCTTCTCCATAGCAATAGCTCTTCAGAGCTGGGAGGGCAGCAATTGTGTAGCATGCATGGGGCCCTGGGTTTAATCCCCAGCACCACACACACACACACACACACACACACACACACACACACGCCTATACACACACAAGAAGGATCTCTGCAAATTGTAACTAGCTGCATAATTATTTCCCCCAGTAGTATAAGCCAAAGTCAATGACTTTGAACTTTAAAGATTCCAAGTTTCTTGCTCTATAGTTCTTACTAACTTCAAGAGCAGTACAAGCTAAATAAAACACACCTGGGAAATTGTCCTGCTTCCAGAACTTTTCAAAATGCATTCTAAAGACTAATGCTCCAATTCTTCCTATTTTTGTTTGTCATTACTGATAATATATGGCTGAACCATCTGATTTGGAAACACTGTTTAAAAGCAGGTTTTGTAGGCCTCAGTCAAATTACAGTCTACCTAAAAATTCAGATACTTTATTTCCTATTATTAACAAACCATTGGACATTGAAGCATTCACAAATAATGTAAAGGCATAAAAGGCATAAAGTTGCAATTTAACAGAAGTAACCTCAAGTATTTATTCTATTACACAGTAGGGTGACTACAGTTGACAATAATATATATTTCAAAATAGCTACAAGGAGAGATTTTGAATGTTCTTCCCACAAAGAAATGACAAATGTGAGGTGAGTGATAAGCTAATCACTATGATCATTGTATAAGACACACATCCTGAAATAGCACCTTGTATGCTACAAATACATACAATTATTATGTATAGGTTTAAAAATGTTTTTGGTCATGGGGAATGAACTGGGCTTGGGGCTCACTGTCCCTGAGCTCTTCAGCAAGGCTAGTGCTCTACCACTTGAGCTATAAGTGCCGCTTCTGGTTCTTTGGAAAGTCTCATGGACTTTCCTGCCTAGGCGGACTTTGAACCTGGATCCTCAGATCTCAGCCTCCTGAATAGTTTGGATTACAGGCATGAGCCACCAGTACCCGGCCAGTTAAAATTTTTTATTAAAAAGCTAGCAAGTTATACCGTACACAAAAAGTGGAACTTCAGACAAGGCTGGGATGTAACTTAGCGGTAGAGACTTACCTAGAATGCTTGAAGCCCCAGGTCTGACTCTCAACACTACACATACACACACAAATAAAAAACGTAGTCAATTTCCACTATAACTTTACATAAAATTTGCTATTCTAAATTTATATTTAAATAAGCCAGGTGCTGGTGGCTCATACCTGTAATCCTAGCTTCTGAAAGAGGCTGAGATCTGAGGATGGTGTTTCAAAGCCAGCCAGGACAGGAAAGTCTGTGAGACTCTTATCTCCAATTATCCACAAGCAAACTGGAAGTGGTACTGTGGCTCAACGTGGTAGAGAGCTAACCTTGAGCAAAAGAGCTCAGGGATAGGCCCAGGTCCCAAGTTCAAGACCCACGATTGACAAATCATAATAATAATAAATTTAAAAGAGATTCAGTCTCAAGGAGTAAAACTATTTTCATATGAGCAATTGCTCTTGAATACTCTTACTGAAATTAACATCGCTGTGTGCAGTGGTGCGCACACGCAGTACCAACTATCCCAAGAGGATGAGACAGGACAATCACTTGGGCCTAGAAGTTTGAGGCCTGTTTGGGAGCACAGTGAGATTCTACCTTCTAAACGAATTAAAAAATATATATAAGCCAGGTGCCAGTGGCTCACACCTGTAATCCTAGTTACTCAGGAGGCTGAAATCTGAGGATCACAGTTCAAGCCAGCCCAAGCAGAAAAGTCTGTGAAACTCTTATCTCCCAGTAACCACCAGAAAACTAGAAGGAGGGCTGCGGTTCAAAGTGGTAAAGTGCTACCTTTGAGGGAAAAGAGCTCAGGGACAGCACCTAGGCCCTGAGTTCAAGCCCCATAATCAAGCAAAAACAAAACAAAACCCAAATACAGTACAGTGACTGAAATTATATGAAGCCATATTGCAAGCGACTCTCCTCTGTAGTACTTGGGAGCTAAGTGGAGTCCCTCCCTCACTAGCAGTCTTCCACTGCTCTGTTATAGAAACAATGAGCCAGATGAGTAAAGATAACCTATAGCACCAATACTAATGGCAGGAAGGGAAAGCTGAAACAATGTAGTCATCTGACAGTGGTCTCTGGACACAGTGTGTCCTCAGGAGCAGGATGCAGAAACCAAAAAACAAACTGCACCAAAACCTCCTCCACCTTTTCCCAAAAACAAACCACAAATTGTCCTCCTCCTCCCTTCTCCAAAAGGTAGCCATGAGAAGCTGATTAGCAGCAGCTGGCCCTTCTAATTCTTCCCCTCTGAGGAGACTGCTTCCTGCGAGCATGGTGACTGAGGCAGGAAGAGCGACTTCCACCCCAGCATCCACACTGTCACACTACATGATAACTGGCTGTTTATGTGGCAATATTTCCTGTCAGTTGTGTTGTGTGTGTGTGCACACGCGTGCACAAGTCTTGGGCTTAAACTCATGGCCTAGGTACTGTGAGTTTTGTGCCCAAGGCTAGGGCCCTACCATTTTGAACTACCACAGCTCCATTTCCAGCTTTTTGGGGCCCAGGCCGGTTTCGAACCACGAACCTCAGATCTCAGCCTCTGGAGTAGCTAGGATGACAGGCATGAGACACTGGTGCCTGGGTCCTGTCAGCTTTTTTAAGGTTGAGACTTGAACATCCTATCCCCACCACAAAATATGGTGTCTTGTAAATGTATTTATTACTTTGAAAGACACCTAAAGAGTGAAAACCTCAGTTCTAAATGGTCTAATTCTGGAAAACAGTTTTGGGGGTGTTTTGGGTTTTTTTTGTTTTGTTTTGTTTTGTTTTGCCAGTTGCGGGGCTTGAACTCTGGGCTCATGAGTAGCACTCTACCACTTTGAGCTACAGCACTACTTCCGGTTTCCTGGTGGTTAACTGGAGATCAGAGTCTCAGGGATTTATCTGCCTGGGCTGGCTCTGAACTGCGATCCTCAGATCTCAGCCTCCTGGATAGCTAGGATGACAGGCAGGGGTGAGCCACCGGTGCCTGGCTGGAAGACCTACCTGGTGAGGTGGCAAGTATGGCAAGGTATGAAGGCCCTTGACTAGGCACAAAGAATCAGCACAGGAGTTGCAGCAAGAACAGGAACAAACCATGAGTGGTGGGCCTGTCTCCAGCCCAAACCAACCAAGCTTACACTGAAATTTTGTCAGGTCCTTGGTCCTGAATGGTGAAGCCCTCAGTACAGGCTGAGAAGTAGCTGTAAAGATGCTACATACTGAGTTATCCACCCAACGGCCAAAAATGGGGCTGTGGCTCAAGTGGTAGAGTGCTAGCCTCGAGCTTTAAAAGCTCAGGCACAGTGCCCAGGCTGAGATCAAGCCTCAGGACATGTACCAAAATAAATAATAATAATAATAACAACAACAACAGAAAAGCCAGAAGGAAAACCATCACAGGGCACAAAGGGTATCAGAAAGAATGAAACATTACAATAAATCCAGCAGAAAATTAAGAAACAGAAAGATAGCACCGGAAGGGCAAGAAAACTCAGTAGTGTAGTTTGCAAAGTTCATATGTCATTGATATTCTGTGAACCAAATGTTAAATAAGATGCTTAGAAGACTGAGTGAAGGGCACTGTGAAGTACTGACTACTTTGAGAGCAGCCACCAAGGACAGCATCCAGATGTAGAAAGTTAGTTCAAAAACAGGTATTATAGTTTGTTTGCTCTTATTTGCCTTCCTCATCATGCTGTGCTAGGAAACGATCGTAGGGCCTTGCACATGCTAGCAAGTGGTCTACCACTGAGCTTCACCCAAAGCCCTTCAAACACATTACCTCTTCTAAAAAGTTACAGTAATTATACAAAGTAAAAGGCTTCCTGATGATGTTTCTATACATGCATATATGTACTTTAATCATCTTATTTTAAAAGTACAACAATTCAGTAGACTCGTCATAAGGCTAGAGGACCAAATGAAGATAATAACTGATGGTAAGAAATGTAAAAAAATTGGAGAGAAAAGGGAAGAACTGGGGGGGGAGGGGCAAAAATACAGGAAACTGTTTAGAAGGTAAATATTTTTGTTTGTTTTTGTTTTTTTTTGGCCAGTCCTGGGCCTTGGACTCAGGGCCTGAGCACTGTCCCTGGCTTCTTTTTGCTCAAGGCTAGCACTTTGCCACTTGAGCCACAGCGCCACTTCTGGCCGTTTTCTGTATATGTGGTGCTGGGGAATCAAACCCAGGGCCTCATGTATACGAGGCAAGCTCTCTTGCCACTAGGCCATATTCCCAGCCCTAGAAGGTAAATATTTTACAATTAACTTTGCCATTCATTTTCTTGGGCTTGTCTTTCTTCTGATACCACTTCTCTTTCATTCTATCTTTCTCTCCCCCGTCCTCTCTCTTCAGATACTGGATTCTGACCCTGGGACCAGCCTTGGCTTTTGCACTCTACCACTTGAACTCCACCTCCACTTCCAGCTTTTTTGTTGGTTAATTTGAAGTTAAGTGTCTCTTGGATTTGTCTATCCTCAGATCTCGATAACTTAAGAGTAGACATGAGCCACCAGGGCCCCTTCTCTTCTTCCTTCCCTCTTTCCTTCTTTTAAGATTTGTTGATTTATTTGCAATGATGGGAATTAAACCCAGGAATACTCATATGCTAACAAACACTCTACCTCTGCAATGCCTCCTAACTTTTCCCAAGTATCTTCTTGGAGAGGGGCGGTGATTATAAACATCTCTCAGCATAGTTCAAAAAGAATAAATGTCATGATGAAATCTCTTACTACACGCAGTTAATATACACCAATAAAAAATGGGGAAAAAAAGACTATTACCGACATGGCTCAGCAAAGCCTTCTAAACCTGTACATTAGCTTTAGCTCCCTGAGGTTGGTTTATGGATTCCTTTGAGCCTTCGTTGGGCATGAATGAAGGTGAGGCCAAGGAATTTCTCTAAGGTTAAGTCTCTCGTTGAGAGATTAATTCACAGATAACACTTCCTGTTCATAACTAGGGAGTAAAATCTACATACTTGCAAGTTACACATGAATATGATCATTAAGGTCCTTGAACTAAATTCCCATAAGTATGCTAATGATGAACTAAAAAAATCACTTCTGCTGATTTTATAAACATTCATGCTTATTCATTAAGATAAAAAATTGTGTTCAAACATTATGTTCTATAGAAGGGACATGGTCCTTTTAACTCTATTTGAAGTCACTATCTCATATGTTTCTGTGAGCTGTTACAAAAAATAGCACCCTTGTCCAGCCAAAGCACTGAATATGACAACTTGTGATGAATTTTTTTTAAAAAAAGTTCTACAGTTTGGCACTTGAAGAAATTAAACTAACTCAGAAAATCTGGATGGTTTGGCCCTGACAGCTACTCTTACAAATAGATGCTGTAAGGAGTCAGGGCAACAGATTGTAGAAAAGAGTTACGAATCTAAAGATCTTTCAAAATAAGGAAAAGAAAGAAATGCCAAAAAATACATCATCTTGGTACCATCCTACTAACTATATAACAAATATGTTGAATTTTTAGTTAGTCATTATAGTACTGAAGAAGTGTGAATTAGTACATGGTACTAAATAACTACTATCCAAAAAGCATTAAAAATGTGTTTACCACAGCATTAGAGACTCGTAAAATGCTTCAGTATCTCCTGCGTAAACTTTAGCTTACCTAAAACTATTTCAGGTAACAAATGTTACTAATAATTCCAGTCTTTTTTCCCTGCAGAAATGGTGATTGAACTCAGGACCTTGCTCTTGCTATGCAAGTGTTTTACTACTTGAGTCATGTCTGTGGCCCTTTTGTATGTATTTTGTTCTTGAGATAAGATCATGCCAACTTTTCTGGGGCTGATCCTGAGCTCTCAATCCTCTTGCCGCTAATGCCACAGAAATAATACACCAGAGACAGAAGTGAGTTACAGGTATGCATGAGCACACTGGACTAGGATCCCAGGCGTGAATCTGCTCTTGTGCCAAAGAGGTGTACCTCTAGGTAGCTATCTACAGCATCTACAACAATTCTATGACAGTTTGTCAGTGCTGGGGCTTGAACTGGGGGCCTGGGCACTCACTGTCCCTGAGCTCTTTTTGCTCAAGGCAAGTATTATATCTACCACTTGAGCCACAGCTCCATTTCTGGCTTTCTTGGGGGTAGGTAGTTGGAGATAAGAATCTCAGGACTTTCCCGTGTGGGTGGGCTTTGAACCATGCATGATCTTCAGATCTCAGCCTCCTGAGTAGCTAGGATTACATGTGTAAGCCACCAGCACAGTATTGGCCCTGTTTTAGGTAAACATTTTGGCTACCGACTAAATAGGATGATGGTTTTCAATTTCTATAATAATATTTGAATGTAGAAGTTGTGCTAGCAAAGCCTGCTTTAACATATTAATATTAGCTTTACAAAACTTAACTTAATAGATGTTTCTGTATAGGTCAATAGAAAAGACAGCAGTAGAAACATGTTTTATGTTTGTAATTCTTTTTCATGTATTTGGTTTCAGAACTATAGAAAAAAAATCCTAATTATTTTAGCTCAGTAATAATGTTAATGTGTTGGTGGGCACACAATGCATAAAGATATAATTAGTACCAGCACAAGCAGGAGAGAAGGAACAAACCTACAGAGTAGTCAAGTTTTTATAATTGTTGAGGTTAAAGTATTAATCCAAACTAGACTGCTAGAGAAATTAAGATGTTGTTTTAATCCCAGGGAAATAAGTAGGGAAATACTTTTTTTAAAAAATAGAGAAAAGAATAAGAGAACTGAAATGATAGACTGGAAAATACCTAGTTAACACAAAATACAATTGTAAAGGAGAATCAGAGAAACAGGAAAGGCATTAAGACGTATATGAATAGGTCAAATGGTCATAATCTTAATCTGATCTGTACGTTACACTGATATAAATGTCCCTATAAAATGGCAGAGTAACCAGAATGGAATAAAAACCTAATTACAGGCTGCCTACAATAAACAAACTTTATAATCTAAGTCATGAATACAAACTAGGAAAGGAGATACCAGAAAACAATACAGGTTTGAAGTTGTTAGATTAGTGGGGCTTTTTATTTTTGTTTCCTCTAGTCCTGATGTTTGAACTCAAGGCCTGGGAGCTCCCCCTGAGCTTCAGCTCAAGGCTAGAGCTCTACTACTTGAGCCACAGCATCACTTCCAGCCATCTCTGAATAGTTTATCGGAGATGAGAGTCTCATGGGACCTTCCTGTCTAGGGTAGCTTTGAACCATGATCCTCAGATCTCAACCTCCTGAGTAGCTCAGCTAGTAGCTGAGCCATCAGTGCCTAGCCAAAACCTACTTTGAAGACAAAAGTTATTATGGGAGATGGAAGTGTTTTCCTGCTCTGCCACGTGAGCCACAGCTTCTCTTCCAGGTTTTGTGGGTTAACTGGAAATGAAAGTATCATAAACTTCTCTGCCTAGGCTGGCTTTGAACCATGATTCTGACTTCTCAGCCTAGTTGGGACCACAGATGTGAGCCATGAGCTCCCAGCTCTACCCCTGACTGCTGTGAACAGCGACAACGCTTCAAGATACTGGATCATAGAGTAGTTCTCTTTTTAATTTTTTGAGAAATTTCTATGTTTTCTGGAACTGCACCATTTTCCAATGGATCATTTTTCAATACCACCAACGGCACCTAACGGTTCCAAATTCTTTACATTCTGGCTCACATCATTGCTAACATTTACTTTCTGTGTTTTGGGGGTACTTGGGTATGCATTTCGGGTCCTGCATTGCCCCTTTGAGCTACACTGAGTAGCCATCCTAATGGGTGTAAAGTGATAAAGAACAGTTTATAAATATAAATGTGTCAACCAGCAAAAGGACATAATAATATCATTGTTATTTCCTTTAGTTCTGAGTCAGTGTCTTAACTATATATAGTCTAAACTGGCCTTGAACTCATGCCTCAGGCTCCCAAATGTTAGGATTACTGGTGAGTGTCACCACACTGGGCTGTAAATATTAACCTTGGAATAGGCAATGGCTTCTTACATACAATACCAAAACATGAGCAATAAAAGCCAAAATAAACTAGACTTCACCAAAATTATTAATTTTTGTTATTAATCATCAACACAGCCAGAAGATAACCTGAACAAATGGACTAAATATTGCAACCTTACTATTTTTTATATTCCAGGTCTTGAGCCTAGAATACATAAAAGACACAACTCAGTAACAGGCTCAGAGTGGTAAAACACTAGCCTTGAGCAAAAAGCCAGCTCAGGGACAGTACCCCAGCCCCAAGTTCAAGCCCCATAATGAACAAAAAAAACAAAAAAGTGAATAATCTGTTTCTCCAATTGAGGCAACAGCTATACAACTGTTTAACTGTCCAAAACATGACACTTAAATGGGTAAATCATATTTCTCTAAAGCTGTTATATTAAAAGAAACCAAAATGTAGATCTTCCTTATCTATGGTTTCTGCCCTGATGTTCCTCGTGTGTGTGTGTATGTGTGTATGTGTGTGTGTGTGTGTGTGTGTGTGTGTTGGGATAGTGAGGTTGAATCTTGAGGTCTGTTCGCTACGAAATCATTCCACCACTTAAACCATATTCTGACCCAACTGCTTCTCCATTTTTAATAGTTAGTATATTGTATATCGTCCCTTGTTAAGAGTATGTATATACAAACAAGTATATGTGGAAAAACTTCTTTTATAAAACTTAATTTATTGGACTGGGGTGTGATTCAAATGGTAGATTTCTTGCTTAGCAAGTAAACATGTATAGTTTGATCTCCAGTACTTTTTTTTTTTTTTTTGGTTGCCAGTCTTGGGGCTTGGACTCAGGTCCTGATCACTGTCCCTGGCTTCTTTTTGCTCAAGGCTAGCACTCTAGCTCTTGAGCCACTTCTGGCTTTTTCTGTTTATGTGGTGCAGAGGAATCGAACCCAGGGCTTCATGCATGCAAGGTGAACAACACTCTACTGTTAAGCCACATTCCCAGCCTGCATATATACATTTTTTAACCAATATATGCTGTCTTCCCAGTTTACATAGTTACTTGTACATTTAGTGATCTCCTTCTCTATATTAGTTCTATAGACCTTAGGACGGAGATAGTCTCCTTCGCTCCTCTTTTTTTGTACCAGTCCTGAGGGCTTGAACTCAGAGCCTGGGCACTGTCCATGAGATTTTGTGCTCAAGGCTAGCACTCTACTACTTGAGCCATACATAGCTCTACTTTCAGCTTTTTGTTGGTTAACTGGAGCTGAGTCTCATGAGGCCTCATGGGCTTTTCTGCCCTAACTGGCTTCTAACCTCTGTCCTCGGAACACAGCCTCCTGAGTAGCTAGGATTACAGGAGTTAATCATCTGCATCCAGTGGATGGAATGGTATTTATCTTTTTTTTTTATTAAAAATTAGCATATATTAATTGTACACTGAGGGTTTCATTGTGACATTTTCATACAATGTATCCCAATTAAACTCACCCCTCTATCACTCTCCCTCCCTTCCCCCCCCCACTTCTTAAAAACAATCTCAACAAGTTTCATTGTTTAATTTTTATACTAAATACTTTTTAAAGTTGCACTTTTACCATGCACAGGTGAATCTTCATCAGCAAATAAATTTGGTTCTATTTCTTTCAAGGAACTTCTACCTTCAAGGCGGGCAAGAAGCTTACAAAAGAAAACAGAAGAAAACTCATTACTTAAAAATTCTACATTTATCTAACTTTTCAAAATCCTATATGAATAACTTTGAAATTTTGAAGATTTGAAGGAAAAAATAAAATGGGAAATGTGACTTAAAAGAAATACAGTGTTCAGGGCTGGGAATATGTGCTAATGGTAGAGTGCTTGCCTCATATACATGACGCCCTGGGTTCAAGCCAGAGTGGCTCTGTGGCTCAAGTGGTAGAGTGCTAGCCTTGAGCAAAAAGAAGCCAAGGACAGTGCTCAAGCCCTGAGTTCAAGCCCCAGGACTGGCAAAAAAAAGAAAAAAATACTGTGTTCAACTATTCTTAAGCTATTTCATTTTTTGCCCAGTGCTGGTGGCTCATGCCTATAATCCTAACTACTCAGGAGGCTGAGATCTGAGGACTACAATTCAAAGCCAACACTGGCAGAAAAGTTCATGAGACTCTCATCTCCAATTAATCACAGAAAAAGCCAGAAGTGGCGTTGTAGTTCAAGTGGTAGAGTGCTAGCCTTGAGCAAATGGAGCTTAGGGACAGTGCTCAGGCCCACGACCATACCCCTGCCCCCCCCCCCCCACAAAAGATATTCCACTTTTTGTAAATGTACAAAAAATTGTCGGCACAAAATGTTTGTGTACTTAAAAGGAATAGTCAGCTTTAAAATGTAAAGCCAAACTATTAATTGCACACTATTCACTTTATCTTGTAATTAAATTTCTCCTTGTACTTGTAATACCTATTACAGTTATTTGTTTTACGTCATCCCATTTTATCTAGGAAAGGAAAATAGAGCAAGAAAACCTGTTGAGAGTGTAACAGAGGAGGTAAAATTGATTAAAATAGAGGGGAATGGATATGCAAAAGTAATAATGAAATCCCACCCTGTATAACTAATATAATCCAATTTTAAAAAGCATGTATTCAAATTCAACAAAATAATTAACTCCAGAAGTTACTCCAACTACTTAGGCTCAAAACTGTACAACTCTTCTCCATGGCTCCTTATTGTATGGTATTCAAGTGAGTATTGTAATTTTATTGACATTGTTACTCATAGTTATCGACCTGACTCAACCCATTCACATCTGACTTTCCACTGTTACTACAAAAATCAAGGCCAGGCTGAGCACTCCCAACACATGCCAGTAATCCTAAAGACTAAAGAAGCTGAGACTGAGATCTGAGGATGGCAGTTCAAAGCCAGCCCAGACAGGAAGTCCATAAGACTCTCTCCAATTCATCACCAGAAAACCAGAAGTGGAGCTGTAGTTCAAAAAGGTAGATCACTACCCTTGAGCAAAAAAAGCTCAGGGATAGTGCCCAGGCCCTGAGTTCAAGCTCCAAGGCCACCACCAACAACAACCAAAAAAGAGGACTGGATTCAGAGAAAATCAGCACACATATACTTATTAATATAGATGTGATTAAAAACAAAAATTACCATGTTAGTCTTTTATAATGTAGACCATAGAGCAAAGAAAATTACTAGAGACTCTGCATAGTTGTGAAAGGATCCATCCACTAGGAAGACACTGAGATCCTTAGTGTACACACCTCAAACAGCAAGCCTAATGTTACAAAGTAATCTGACAGAGTGGAAAGGAGAGCCCAGTGCCAGTGGCTCAGGACTGTAATCCTAGCTACTCAGGAGACTGATAACTGAGGATCACAGTTCAAAGCTAGCCCAGTAGAGAAAGTCCATGAGACCCTTATCTCCAATCACCAAAAAAGGCAGAAGTGGAGCTGTGGCTCAAGTGCAAGAGTGCTAGCCTTGAACAAAAACAGCTAAGGGATAGTGCCCAGGCCCTGAGTTCAAGCCCTAAGACCAACCAACCACACACACACACACACACACACACACACACGCACACATACAGATAGTAATGAAAACCAGACAAATGCCCAGCGAACAGCTGGAATCCTAACACCCACCCACTTCTTAGCAACTGATGGAACGACTGGATGAAATCAGCCAAGGATACAGAAGACCTAAACCCGCTCAACCCACGCAGACTTACTACAAATCACATCACTCCTAGTATAATAAACATTGCTTTTCAATGGGACAAATTCGTTAAGACAACATTTTGGGGGCATGCAACTGATTTCCACAAGGATAAAAATAAATTAAACACTGAAATCGTGGATAGCGTGTTCTCCAAAAACGTTGGGGAGACAATGAGGATCAGACACAGTCAACAGGAAAAATTCTGGGAGTCCTCACCAAATGTAGCGTTTTCTCAATGAAACGGGAGGCGTAGTAGAAAAAAGGAGGAGGGGGGGTGGAGAGGGAGGAGGAGGAGGACGTCGAGGCAGGGCTTCCCCCCACCCCACCCCACCCCACCTCCACCCCACCCCGGGCCTTCCGGAGCTGCCAGGCCCTCGGCCCTCGGGCGGGGCGGGGCGAGGCGGCCGGGCCCCCGGGGCCCAGCCCGGCAGGCCGCGAACGCCCCGCGCCGCCCCGCGCTCCCACCCGGAGACTCTCACCTCGGTCCCGGACTCAGCCCTGTGGAAGTCACTACACATGCCCACGGAAGCCGGGAGCCCCACAGACCCAACTTTCCCGCCACGAACGCCATTGACCCGCAGGCCGCGAGACGCAGCCAGTGAGGAGGCGCGCGGAGCGCCGGGCCCGAGGCTCGCGCGTGCGCAGGGAGCCGCCGCGCGGGGGGGGGGGCGAGGAGGCGGGGGCGCATGCGCAGTGGGACGCCTCGATGACGTCACCGCTCCCGCCCCCGCCCCGCCCTCCGCTCCCCGTCTCCATGGAGACCGGGAGGCCGCTGGTACGGTCGGTGCTTCCCTCGGTCGCACATTTATAGGCGGCGGGATGAGCACCGCGCGCCACCCGCGCGTGGTTCTTGACAATGGTCGAAATGCGTTTACTGCGGTGAGCGTCGCTGCTGGAAGCCGGGCGGGTGCCTCGGCCAGGGAGCTGGCCCCCGGTGGGCGGGTCCCCGGGCCCGGAGCGCGGACCTGCCAATCAATCAATCAATCAATCAATCAATCACTCACCGAGTCCTCCTCCCTTCCCTCGTGGGTGGAAAGCCGCTGACTAGACTGCATGTGTCATTCATGGGTAACGCCACAGACGAAAAGAAGAAAGGGGCGTGGGGGTGGGGGGTGGGGATGTGGCCTACTGGCAGAGTGCTCGCCTTGCATGCATGAAGCCCTGGGTTCGAGTCCCCAGCACCACATACACAGAAAAAGCCACAAGTGGCGCTGCGGCTCAAGTGGCAGAGTGCCAAGTCCTGGGCCTTGAACTCAGGGCCTGAGCGCTGTCCCTGAGCCTCTTTTGCCCAAGGCTAGCACTGGAGCCTCAGGGCCACTCCTGGCTTTTTCTGTGTATGTGGTGCTGGGGACTCGAACCCAGGGCTTCATGTATGCAAGGCGAGCACTCTGCCACTAAGACACCTTCCCAGCCCTGTCCAGCTCTTTTTTTGAGGCGGAAGTCTTACTAGTGAAGGCAAAATGCCCATTCATCAGTTTACATACGTGTATAATTTGTACTTCATAATCTTTATGAATATATTGTCTATATCCATTATAGTATATAATATTGTAGTATATGTCTGAGTAGTATGGATTGTATATATACGTTTATGTTATATACGTAATTTATATATTGTACATGTGTATATAAGTAATATAAGTATAAGTAATAATATAAGTAATAAAAGATGCATATATAAGTAATATGTGTGTATAGTATATGTATATATACATACGTTATGTATATGTATTATATAATATACTCTTACATATACACATATGTGTATGTGTGTATGTATATATGTATATAAATAAGTGTATGTTATGTATATAATATATGTATATACAAGTATAAAAATAATATGTGTGGGCTGGGAATGTGGCCTAGTGGCAAGAGAGCTTGCCTCGTATACATGAAGCCCTGGGTTCGATTCCTCAGCACCACATATATAGAAAACGGCCAGAAGGGGCGCTGTGGCTCAGGTGGCAGAGTGCTAGCCTTGAGCAAAAAGAAGCCAGGGACAGTGCTCAGGCCCTGAGTCCAAGCCCAGGACTGGCCAAAAAAAAACATAAATAAATAAAAATAAAAATAATATGTATAAATGAGAAAATACAACATACCCGACCTTAAACTCATACTTCGAACACTGTAGAGAAACACATTACAGCATTATTCATAATTGCAAAATATTGGAAATATCCTAAATAGCCCTACAGAGGAGAAAGTATGCCTTTGCCTGGGAGTGGAGCGCTCCTTGGAGCACGGTGACGGAGCGCGAGGTTTGCCTCGGAGTGGGGTGCTCCCTGGAGCACGGAGTGAAGGTGCTGTCTATGCACTTGCGTGGAGTGGTTCCCAGGACTCCGTGTTCAAGGAAAAAGCAAAGTGGAAGGGGTATCTGGAGTTCCTTAGCTTTAATGGAAGAGGGAGACAGAAATAAGAAAATGCACACTTCTGTTCTTTTAGGCTAAAAAGAACAGGAAGGATACATGAGAAACCAAGAAAACCGATTATCTACGGGAAGCAGAAATATGAAAAAGAGGGTAACATTAATAAAGTGAAAGTTGGGGGCTGGGCACTGGTGTCTCACACCCGCAATCCTAGCTATTCCAGGAAGCTGGAGAGCTGAGAACCATGGTTCAAAGCCAGCCTGGGCAAGGAAGTCTGTGAGACTCTTATCTCCAATTAACCACCCGAAAACCAAAAGTGGAACTGTGACTCAAAGTCACAGAGCAGTAGCCTTGAACAAAAAGACTCAGGGACAGAACCTGGGCTCTGAGTTCAAACCCCAGGACCAACCATTTTCATACTTCCTTCCCAACCCCCTCTCCCTTTTCTTAATTTTATTTTTTATTTTTATTTTTTGCCAGTCCTGGGGCTTGAACTCAGGGCCTGAGCACTGTCCCTGGCTTCTTTTCTTAATTTTATAGGATATGCGTTGAATTTTTTCTCTTTTTTCTTTTTTTTTTTTTGGTACTGGGGATCGAACCCAGGACGTTGCACTTACTAGGCAAGCGCTTTGCCACTGAGCTACATCCCAGCCCTCATTGAATTTTTTCTGTATTTTACCCCCTTCCTCCTCCTCATTCATCTGCCCCTGTCTCCTTGATGCCATCCCAATCTTTTCAATGACCTATTTCCTGCCTCTACATGTTTTTTGTTTTTTGTTTTTTGTTTGCCAGTCCTGGGGCTTGCACTCAGGGCCTGAGCACTGTCCCTGGCTTCTTTTTGCTCAAGGCTAGCACTCTGCCACTTGAGCCACAGCACCACTTCTGGCCATTTTCTGTATATGTGTGCTGGGGAATTGAACCCAGGGCCTCATGTATACGAGGCAAGCACTCTTGCCATATCCCCAGCCCTGCCTCTACATGTTTTAAGAGAGAAAAGTATTTCCTGTCAAAAAACCACACACCTACTGGACCACACGTATTAGAAGAGGAGTCCCAGGATGCTTTGGGGCCCGCAGAGGTCGGGGAGTGGGGGAGTATGCTCAGGGCTGGGAGGTGGATTGCCTGATCGCGTGGAAGGACGGCTCCAGTGTGAGGCAAATGCAGCCTCAGGAAGCAGAGAAAGCTCCAGCCCTCTTACGGATGGCGGCCTCATTCACACTGAAGGCAGAGCCACATGCTCCTGGACCTGCTGTGTTAGAAATTCAGTTTTTCCAAAGGATGTTGAGAGAAACAGCTACATAAAACCTAACTCAAAGGAGTGAAGGAGGCAGTGGAAAATGACCACATTATCTTCAAGGAAACATGGGTCCCTTCAGATATGTCCTAGACCTAAGAATAGTAAAATTTTCACGGGGGGGGGGGGGAGGAACCCTAAAATCATGTGGGTAGCTAATTTAAGAGAATAGAGATAAAGGAAGACAAGTCTCCAAAATGAGTAAGTTCCTTATTTCAGAGAATTGTCACAGACAGGATATATTTTTGGTAAATGAGGCATTTAATAGTTTTGTGACAAGGAAGAGAAAGGCTGACCAGCCAAACAGATTCACTACTGTCAGACCTTTATTTATATGAGGGTCCAAAGAGTACAATCAATACCCTAGCCTCCTCCATTTCTCTCTAAGATCCGTCCATCAGCAATACTTGGGCACACATTCACGTGATCGTGTGCCACGCCTATACTTTTGTAGCTAAAGTAAATAATAGTAAATAAATAAGTAAATTAATAAAACACAAATGGCTGGGCATGGCGGTCATATTTTAAATTCCAGCCACTAGGGAGGAGGAGTAGGCTTTGGCAAAGCTAGGGAGACAGTATTTCAAGAGGGAAGGAAGAAAGAAGGAAGGAAGGAGGAGGGAGAGAGGGAGGGAGGGAAAGAGGGAGGGGAAAAAGACGAGGCAGGAAGGAGGGAGGGAGGGAAAAGCAAAAATATATGTGGTAGAGCATTTTCCTAGTAAGTAGGAGTAGGAGAAGTTTGTAAATAGTTGATTGGCCTAATAAATTACTGTGTATGTATGTATGTATATAACTAGTTTATAAATAACAATCATAGCAAGTGTAGAATCTATAGGATGTGAGAAAAGATGGGCACAATTGAAAACAATGGGCACAAAAAGATGGGCTTTTTTTCAACAAAAAAGCAAGAGGTTCCCAGCACCCGTGGCTCGCACCTGTAATCCTACGTACTTGGGAGGCCAAGATCAGAAAGTGAGAATCCAAGCCAGCCTGGGCAGGAGCATTTACGAAACTCTTCTCTCCAGATAACTACCAAAAGTTGGAAGTAGAGCTGTGGCTCAAGTGTAGAGCGATATTCTTGAGCAGAAAAAGCTCAAAGATAGCACCCAGGCCCTGAGTTCAAGCCCTAGGACTGGCACAGAAAAATAACAAAACAGAAGAGAAGGAAGAGGAGAGGAGGAGGAGGAGGAGGAGGAGGAGGAGGAGGAGGAGGAGGAGGAGGAGGGAGGGAAGGAGGAGAAGGAGGAGGGAGGAGGAGGAAGTGAGAAAACATTACATATAATTCCTCATATAAATTATACATTTGCTTTTAACTACTGGTGGCAAAGGAATAATCTTCGCCATGTTGAGCTAACCCACAATGGAATTGGGAGCTCATTTTTATCCATTTTGCTCACTTTAGACTTGAAAGTTTTTGTTCCTGCGAATCTCTCAAGACCTCTTGTCAGCTGAAATCTAATTTTTTTTAAAATTTCTGATCTTAGCATTTGTAAGGGATAAATAATTGATTAGCATAGGAATTCTGGGAATATATTTAGCTTATGCTCAGCACTAAACTATTTTTAAATGTCTTAGGCATCAAGCTAGAATGCACACCCAAAGGATATCAGTGGGAAGCTGGGAAGGGAGGTTCAGATGACGCAACGTGACATGCGGTGGCAACAGACAGCACCTGTCACTTCTCCTTGCGGTGTCTGCGGAAGCGCCCTCCACACCTCTCACATCAGACCGGAGCCTCTTGGAAGGCAAGAGCGTCCCGTCTCATTCCCACGGATCTTCCTGAGAGCAGAAACTTCAAAACGAGTTGAAGAATAAAGCATAATGCACACTTGTACTGAGGTACGAACACTTACCATGAGTTCCATCATCCCTTGATAAAATGTAAGCGCGCCATTCCCAGCTTGACGATTGGGAAAGTGGTGCTGGGTGGATCCGTAGAACTATTCATCGTGCCTAATTGAGACTTTACGCCTAGCATGTAGTAACCCCTTACTTTACCCCAGCCAGGCCTTGACAGCCATTGTTCTATTCTCTCATTGTCTGACTACTTCAGTGTCTTATGTGTGAATCCTGCAGTGTTTGTCTTCCTACACATTGCTATTTCACTTATCATAATATCCTCCAGGGTCATGCATATAGCCATACATGTAGGAGTGCTTTTTTTTTTTTTAAAATGCCTGTACTGGGGTTTGAACTCAGACCTGGGCTATGTCGCTTAGCTTTTTCACTCAAGGCTGGTGCTCTACCACTTGATCCACAGCTCTAATTCTGGCCTTTGTGATGCTTAATTGCAGATGAGAGTCTCACGGACTTTCCTGCCTGGGCTGACTTTGAACTGCAGTCCTCAGATCTCAGCCTCCTGAGGAGCTAGGATTGCAGGTGTGAGCCCACTGGCGATCAGCAGTTTCCTTCTTTTAAAAGGCCAGGTAATATTCCATTGTAGGATTCTGCCACATGTTTTAAAACCATTTATCCAATGATGGCCTTGTAGGTCATTTCTCCCCTTTGTCTTTAGTTTTCATAAGTTCTCCTCTGCTACATCTAAGTAGGAATTTCCTCTGTATGTTTCATTAATTTGGGAAATTTTCCATTATTTCTTCAACACCATCTCATCCTCATTCTCTTTCTTTTCTTACTTCAAGTACATATATTTTAGTCTTCTGACTTCAGTGTCTTCACTTCTCGCTTATTGTTTCTGGTATCTTGTTCTTAATGCTCCCTATTAGGTATTTCTTTCTGACCATCTTCTGATGGATCATTTCCCTCTTCAACTATGTCTAACACATGTTTAAACCCATACAGTCCTATAATTCCCATTTAAAGTTTTATAGTTAACATTTCCAGATGAATTGAAGCGTGTCTTTAATCTCTTGGGCCACATTCCGCACAAGTGTTTTGGCATTTTTGAGGCTGAACTTCTTCTTCTCCTCCCTTGTCAGCCTACTTTTTTCCTTTGGGTTTCAGCTGACTCCACTTTCCATGTGTCTGTTTATTATTGATTGTGTGGAACACATTGTATAGTAATTAGTGCAGAAATAACTGGAACCCGTGATAGTGTTCCCTTGCTAGGGAAACTTTTTTTTGCTCTTGGAAGGTGTCCTAGAATACTAGCGATTCTCTGTCGTGTTAATCCAGTGTAGGCCTGGAGAGGATTGAAGCTGAGCTTTTCTTCATCCTTACTCTTCCAGCCGCACCCTTGAGATTCCACCCAAAAGCAAGGTCCCCTGCAGGGCTGTCAGAATGTCTGCTTAGCTTCTCAGTCTTTCGGTTCCCTCACTGGGAATTGGCAGCATGGAGCGAACACTGGGCTCAAAGCTGGGCACCCTTCTTGTGTTTGCATCTCTGGATCTTAGCCCTGGCATTCTGTACTGTGTTATTATTTCCTCTGTGCCTTCAACAAAATTATAAGTGTGTCTTATGTAGCTGTGCTAGTTGGTTTTAGAGGCAGTATTATTCCCTATTATCTGGTCTGCCATTTTAAGAAGATATCCAACTCAAGCCTTATTAAAGTTTTATTCTCACCAGATAAGCTAACGGCAAACAGAATGCAGGGTGGTTTTTTTTTTTAATTTAATGTTACTTTCTATTTCTTTTTGCGTATTAGTGATGATGCTATTAAAGTACTTTTCAAATAACAGAAGCAAGGCAGATGGCCAACTAAGAAGAAGGAAGAGATCTGGTGAATTCGCAAACTGTAGAGTTAATCTGAACAATGGTGATGAAAGACACACTCCCCAAATTAGGCTGAGCAGACTTTCTCCTTTTTAAAGGGCAATTCCATTTCCTTCATGTATATGTTATGCGTTCCCTGAAGCAAATTTCTCTTTATGCAAAGAATAAAGTAATCAGGTATTTCATCAAGTAGACAGAACTTGTTTCTTTGCTTCCTCTTTGTCCTGGGGGTTGACAGACCATCTGTCACCGCAGAGGTGCCGCAGGCCCAGGGCTGAAGGTGCCAGCAAGGCAGGTGACCACACAAGGAGGCTTAGAACAGGGCAAGAATCAGAATGACACACACGGCTAAGCCTGGGCCCCGGTGAGGCCATGCTGTGGCTAAGAGGCCCGGGGCTCCCTGCCTCCCAGGCCGCCGCAGACCTGGGCAGGGCGACAGCTGTAAGGACTCTGGAGACCCAGCTGCCCGGGTGGGTACTCTGCATTCATTTCTTGTTCCAAAGCAGCCTAGAGGAATGCAAGGGAAGGGAGTTCCACACCGGCTCCTCTGGGCAGAGAGGAAAGCGGAAGTGCACACCTCCCGATAGAAGCCACGCAGCCTCCAGAAACAAAGCCAGGCCAAGGCGTCCACAGAATCTCACCTCTTTCTCTCCCTAGTTGAGGGCGAATTAAGGACAGGGATAACGTTTGTTGAAAATATCTCCCACTGTGCTGATTTGAAGCTCAAAGGATTAGATGTAACTGGCAGAAAAGCAGAAGGAAAAAAAAAAGGATAACCACCATGAATTCTGCACTGTTGTGCATCTCAGAGGCAAAGGCCCCTTTGCTCGTACTAGAAGATCGAGACCACCTCACCTCCTTCCCTCGCCTGCCTGTCCTACCTCCACCCCGGCAGCCTACGAAGAACACGCCCAAGTTGAAAAGACGCTTAGGAGACTGAGAGCTCCAGGGTTGGGTTTCAAAGCCAGCCTGGGCAGGAAATCCCACAAGACTCTTCTTTCCAACCAACTACCAGCTCAGGGTACTGAGCTGCCACTCAAGTAGGGGGGCACTGGCCTTGCGCAGAAAAGCTCAGGGACAATGCCCAGGTCCTGAGTTCAAGATTGGCATGTGCGCCTGCACCGGCACACACACACACACACACACACACACACACACACACACACACACACACACACGGCCAGTCCTCATCCTTCTTTGTTTTCTCTCCCGTAGCCACCAAGTTCGAATCCACTTTTACAGGACAGCCGTGGAGATGTGGACTGTGTGGGCACCGCCCTTCCTTCAGCAATATCTCAGGAAGCCAGCAAGCAGGTGGGGAAAAAAGCCAAACCTGCACGGCTACACTGGGGAGCAAGCTGCCCACCGTGGGCTCCGCAGACAAGCCAGGAAAATGCGCACAGGAACAGCAGAATCTCACAGGGCCTTCTCTTTTCAGGCACTCGGCTAGAAAGCTGCACCTAACGTTGAGCCGCGATGTCTGTGGATGGCCGGTGCAGGTGGTTAGTTCCTTGATTTGATTCCTAGCACTCTATAGAATGAGTTCCACTCTTCTGGGCAAAGGCAATTTGGGAAGAATTTCAAGACTGGTCCTGCTTACCTTCTCGAATCCTCTATTTCTCTCTCTCTTTCCTGCCCTACCCACTTATTCATTTCTGGCTGAAATATGTTGATTGTTTTTGGTTAGTTCTGGGGCTTAAACCCAGGGCCTGGGCATTGTCCCTGAGCTCTTGTACTCCGGGCTAGCATGCTGCCACTTTGAGCCACAGACTCACTTCTGGTTGTTGAGTGGCGGCTAATTGGAGATGAGAGTCTCCCCGGGACTTTTCTGCTGAGGCCGGCTTCGAGCTGCAATTCTCAGATCTCAGCTTCCTGAGCAGCTAGAAAACAGGAGGTGAGCCACTGGTGTCCAGCTTGTTTTGAGTTTTTTAAACGACTCCTTTCTACGGCATTATGGGATGCAATAATATATGTATGTCTCGTGAAAGGAAAGCATTCATAGTTTTAGACCCCCAGGCCCAAACTCCAGGAGTTCTACATTTCAGGTCCCGCTGCTCACTCCTATGCAACAAATAAAAGACTGGTGAACGGCGGAGAAAGGAGGATTATTGCAAAGCACAGCCCTGGGGGAAGATGACCCATCAGCCTATGCTCGGCCATCTTCAGGGTACAGACGTGAGCTGTAGGTTTAAACAAAGAACTGGTGGATGAGAGCAGAAGGTGCGCATGTGCATGAGCAGTCTGAGTCACACTCATGACCTGGCTGACTAGTACCTCACTCTTTGTTCTCCAAGGCTCCAGAGGAGAGAAATTATAGTTGTCACTACGTGAGGGGAGGGTACTGACTCACAGTTGCCTTCTGGATGGAACCGCCAGCGTTTGTGGGTGTCCTGGTTCTTTCTGATAGGTGATCCCGTCCCTTCCCTTCTGGAAACGTGTTCCTGGTGCCCATGGTGACTGCAAAGTGATTGCGGGAGAGAATGGTACACACCAAAAGGCCCAGAGGGGAAGTGGAAGCTGGGGTCGGGTGAGGGAAGGGTAGGCGGGGGGGGGGGGGGCGCAGCTGGCTTTCATCGCGCTCTCGTTTCATTGGTGGGCCCAAGAAAGAAATCAGAGCTTTTCTGTTTTTGTTTTTTGTTTTTTTTTTTTTTTTTTTGCCAGTCCTGAAGCTTGAACTCAGGGCCTGAGCACTGTCCCTGGCTTCTTTTTGCTCAAGGCTGGTACTCTACCACTTGAGCTATAGAACCACTTCCAGCTTTTTCTATATATGTGGTGCTGAGGAATCGAACCCAGGGCTTCATCTGTGCGAGGGAAGCACTGTACCACTAGGCTATATTCCCAGCCCCAAATCAGAGCTTTTCAAGAAAGAAAGTTATAAGCTTGCTTTAAGTTCAATAAAACAGGTTAACCTTAACTACTTTTGGTGAAAGGCTTGTTTACTTGTTTTCTTTTGCCATGAAAGCATCGTTATGATACTATGTAGAATATATTAGCTATTGTAGCATGACGTGGTAGACTGGCTACCTTCAAGAGACTTCGTGGGTCCAAATTATCTGCATTTCACTTGCATAAACAAGAAAATCAGACACTTGAGATTTTTCTTGCAGAAAAGTAAACTTCAAAAAAAAAAAGGCAAGATAGCTTTTTTCAATGTGTGAAATATATCTCCTAAAGTAGAAAACGCTTAAATACACTTCCCTGTATAGCATATTTATAGATACTGTAAAATTTATCAAGTGAGGAGAAAAAAATTAAACGGATTAAATTGAAAGAAAATTTAAATTCCTAGCTATATAAATTCTCTGCTAGCTGGAAATTGGTGCCCTCTAATAATTAGCTGAGTTTTTCCTCTTCATAATACTGCAAGTGAAGTTGCTTTTCTGTATGTGCATGTGTATTTTATTTTATTTTTTTTCTATGTGGTGCATAAGAATGGAACCCAGGGCTTTGTGCATCTAGGCAAGCACTCTACCACTAAGCCACATTCCCAGCTCTCCTGTATATTTTTATTAAAAAAAAATCTGTACCTTGATATTCCTGTCACCTTCGGGAGTGTAGGAGTTATTTCAGAGTGGAGGACTCCCCTGAATTACTGAAATGTATGGGAGCTGATGAAAAACAGCTTCGGAATGGAGTCTTCTCATTAGGTCCTAGATTTGTCTCTTGCTATTGTTTTTCTTTAGAAAAATCTGAGCCTCAGTTTCCTCTCCCCACCACCCCACCACTGTCATCCCTTAGAATGTAGCCGGCAGTTTCTGTAGGCCAGCTGCTGTACTAAGCACGTCATATCGGTCTTCATCTAATCGGCACAGTGGCCCTGCTTTGCTGATGGACAGGCCCTAAGGGGTTATAACTTGTCCTGGGACACACAGTTCCACCTGAGGGAGTTGGAATTCAGATGCAAGTAACCTGTGCCACTCTTCCCAACTGAGCTGTAATTTAGATTTATTATTATTATGGTTGGTCATGGGACTTGAACTCAGGGCCTGGATGCTGTCCCTGAGCTCTTTTGCTCGGTGGTAATGCTCTGCCACTTTGAGCTACAGCTATACTTTCCTGTGAGACTTTTATCTCCCATGAACCACCAGAAAACAGAAAGTGGAGTTGTGGCTCAGTGGTAGAGCACTAGCCTTGAGCAAGATTGCTCAGGGATAACATCCGGGCTCTGAGTTCAAGTCCCATGACCCTCTCCCCCCCCCCACACACAAAAAAAGTCAGGCACTGGTGCTCGTGCCTGTCATCCTAGCTACTTAGGAGACTGAGATCTGAGGATCACGGTTCTAAGCCAGCCCAAACAGGAAAGTCTATGAGACTTTTATCTCCGATAACCACTCAGAAAAAGCCAAAAGTTGTACTATGGCTCAAGTGGTAGAGTGCTAGCCTTGAACACAAAGAGCCTCAGGGACAGCGCCCAGGCCCTGAGTCCAACACCCAGGACCAGCCAAACAAAACAAAATAGTCTCATGGATTTTCCTGCCCAGACTATCTTTGAACCTCCATCCTCAGATCTCACCCTCCTGAGTAGCTAGGGTTACAAGCATGAGCCACCCATGCCCAGCTGTCATTTAGATTTTAAAAAATTGCTGTTGGTGGTGGTGATGGTGGTGTTTTTGTTTTCTTTTTAGGGGGCAAATGGGACCTAGAAATGGAGGGGAAATGTCGTCTTGGTATTTAATATATACTAGGTTAAGAAATGTTACGAAAATTCCTTTCCTGTTTGTCTCTTCCTTGTTATCATCTATCCGGAACTCTTCTTCAGATGGCTCTTTTCTAAAAAATAGTGACTGTTGTGACTTGCCTGTGTTAAACTCCACTTCTTTTCTTTTTCATGGGGTTGTGAGGCAGGGTCTCCTCACACAGCCCAGGCTGGCCTCCTTCTTCTGATCCTGTCAGGTGTGATGCTTCCACGCTCAGCCCCAGCTCTGGGCTTCTTTCATGCCCGGACTAGGTGCTCTGACTCATCTCTGGACAGGACTGCCCGCATCTTCCCAAGGCCGGGAATCAGCCCCCAGGGCCTCTCCCACCCACCGCCTGCCTGGAAATTGTATAGTCACACACTGTCCAGTTCATGTTGCTTTCTTACATACAGTATCATGTATGTAGCCAGGCACCCATGGCTCACGCCTGTCATCCTAGCTACTCAGGAGACTGAGCCCTGAGGATGTCAGTTTGAGGCCGACCCTCGCAGGAAAGTCTGTGAGGCTCTTATCTTCAATAAACAACTCCGAAAAAGCTGGAAGTGGCGCTGAAGCTCAAGTGGTGGAACGCTAGCCTTGAGCACAAAGAGGCTCAGGGACAGTGCGCAGGCCCTGAGTTCAAGCCCCAGGACTGGCAAAAAACAAACAAAAACAAATAAAAGAAAAATAATCACGTATAGTTGTTTGTATGTATAAATTCTCTCCTTTAGGAAACTATTTTTTTTCCTTTAGTACTGGGGCTTGAACTCAGGACCTTCCGCTTAGTGGGCTGGAACTTTACCATTTGAGTCATACCCCCAGCAAGTGATCTCTTTCACAGTACATACGCATCTTACAAATTTCATATTTCTAGAAGACCCTGGGCTTTTTCCAGAATTAAGACCTGACTGGCTGAGAGGTGAGGCTGACCTTTAGGTGAAATAGCCCTAAAGCCTGGCGAGTAGCCTAGGAAGGTAAACCTTTACAAGCTTCTTTTATGATCTCTTCAGCTTTGTTTTGTCAGCACAAGAAAGCTGTTAGGGGCTGGGAATATGGCCTAGTGGCAAGAGCGCTTGCCTCCTACACATGAAGCTCTCGGTTCGATTCCCCAGCACCACATATATGGAAAATGGCCAGAAGGGGCGCTGTGGCTCAGGTGGCAGAGTGCTAGCCTTGAGCTGGAAGAAGCCAGGAACAGTGCTCAGGCCCTGAGTTCAAGGCCCAGGACTGGCCAAAAAAAAGCTGTTAGTTAAGCCCCAGGCCTTGGGGACCAAATAGAAAGGCCCTTCCTTACAGTCAGAGCTAGGGCCCTGGGCTGGACTGACAAGGTTTACCTGGAAAAAATGAAGACACAGGAGGGAAGGAGGGAGGGAGGGAGGGAGGGAAGAAAAGGAACCTGATCTCTTAGTTCTGGTCAAGTCACACCCTGGAATCTTTTTCAGTTCCTTGTACAACCAGAATTTGACCCTGTAAATTCTAGGCTGAATGGCTATGTAATCTAGTTCATAATGGCAATGGTAATTCCCAGTAACTGTGTTTATTTTACAAAGTTCCCCCCTCCACAGACCCACAGAGCTGATTTAAATTGAGAAGTGTATATTTAAGAGTTAAGAAATATCCCTTGGCCTTTTTTTTTTTTTTCTAAACAAAAACAAAACCAAACCATGTTCAGCTGGTTAGGGGCAGAAACCTTCCCTGGCTGCCACCTTAAAAAAGACGATTAGCCAACACTGCCTCCTAGTGTCTCCAGGAGGTGCTGCACTCTAGTTGGGCCGGAAGCCCTGCTTGCTTGGAGAGGAGGGTTTGGGGTATCCACACCTACAGATTTAAAAGTTCCATCATCCGATGGATTCATGGATTTTCCAAACAGGGAGCTTTGGGCTTTTCATGCCCAGGATTCAAATCCAGTGTACACACTCACCCACTTCCACAAGCCTGCAGTGAGGAGAAGGGTTGTAGCAAAGGCCCGTCGCCTTTTATGAAAACGTCACTCGCCTCAACTCTTTACAGTATCAGGAGAGCCCCAAAACTTCGGTGGACCAAAGCAGGCGTTCAGGTACCAGTTTGCATTTATGGAATTTAAAATGTGATGTGCGTGTGCATGCGTGCGTGCGTGTGTGTGTGTGTGTGTGTCCAGGCCAGGCTTCCCGTTGTCCCGAGAGCAAACCCCACCACGGCAGCTGATGCCGTACTCTTGTAACCACAGTTAGATTCGCAGACATGTGACCTGGACAGACAGGGTCCCCCATCAAAGATGGTCTTAGACTTGGATCAAGCCTTGCAGTCACTGCCTTGCGATTCCTAGTTGTTTCTGAACCAGGCTCTCCACATTTTCACTCCACCAAAGGACCTTCAATTATGTATCTGGCATGTTTCTTCTCTTGTGCCTATTTCCTTCCCATCAAGACTGGGCCCCTTAAGTGTTCCTGGAACCAGAGAGAAGAAATGCTTGGCAATGGTAGTCTGGACTCAGAACTTGGCTCCCATCCTGGAGCCTGGGCTGAGGAGGAGCTTGCGTTGCCTCCGGAGGTGCCTGGGCTTGGCGGATCCTAGCCGGTTCCCACCTTCATTGTTGGGCTCGGCCATGCGTTTAAATGCTCATTTGCCCTTCAGGCAAACACTCACGCAGGGGAAGAGCAGACACGCCTGACCGCTGGTTGGTGTAGGGAGCTGCTCCCAAGCAGCCACCGTGGACGACACACGCCCTCGTACTCCTGGTCCCGACTTCTCTCCCTGCCCTCTGCTCTGTGACCTCCTTCGTGACTGTCTCCTTGCCTATCTCTGTCATTCTCCCTGCCCGCTGACTTGCCTAGATGACCACACCTCATGCCTACTGTGTGCCTGACACAATTAGTAGGTTCCATATGCGCATGAGCCATCTTCCCCACAAAACTACCAAGACCTGTGGCTTGTTTCTGCCTTTCTCCATCCATATGAGAACACAGAAGCACGCAGACGGGGTAGATGGAAATCTGTCTCAGATTCTTCTGAACCCAAAGCCCTTTCTTTCCCTTCATGCACTTCTCAGAATGGATCTCCAGACTAGCTCCTGGGAACTGCTTAGACATACAAACTCCAGATCACACCCCCAGCTGACTGGTTTTGAAGCACTCCAGGAGAGGTTCAAGGCTCTGTCTTAGCAAGCCCTCACGCGACAGACACATGCTGAAGTTTGATGGCTGCTCTTCCGCACCTGACTAAATCCTGTCTCCTTCCCATCTCTCTCTCTTTTTTTTTTTTTTTTGGCCAGTCCTGGGCCTTGGACTCAGGGCCTGAGCACTGTCCCTGGCTTCTTTTTGCTCAAGGCTAGCACTCTGCCACTTGAGCCACAGCGCCACTTCTGGCCGTTTTCTGTATATGTGGTGCTGGGGAATCGAACCCAGGGCCTCATGTATATGAGGCAAGCTCTCTTGCCACTAGGCCATATCCCTAGCCCCTCCTTCCCATCTCTTGACAGCCTTGAATCAGCATGTTGAGGTGATCTTTCAGGTGAATTGTACCCTCTCCCCCTGTCCCATCAGAATACGCCCCTTGTAGAGGGCACGTAGGACTTGGAGGGCTGGTCCCTGCCTTTGGTCTTCTGTCTATCTAATGACCCCTCATGCATCTTCAGCTAGTGTACCCCAAACTCAACCTCAGGCATGCCCCTCTCTCCAACCCTTTGATTTTCATTAGTTCCCTTCTCTCCTATTTGCCAAGCTGAAAGCCCGAGTTCTTTTAACTCATGTTTCTTTTGCTGCTCCATGTGTATTGCTTTTAAAATATCTTTCGTTAAAAGCTAAGGGCTGGTATCTTCCTCCTGTAATCCTACCTGTAATCCTACCTGCTTGTGAAGCTGAGAGCTGAGGAGCTTGGTTCTGTGCCAGCCAATGCAAACAACAACAACAACAACAACAACAAAAATCTCTGTGAGGCTTTATTTTTTGCTACCAATGCTGGGGCTTGAACACCGGGCCTGGGCGCTGTTCCTGAGCTGCTTTTGCTCAAGGCTAGGGCTCTCCCACTTGAGCCACAGCACCACTTCTGGCTTTTCTGAGCAGTTTATTGGAGATAAGAGTCTCATGGACTTTCCTGTCCCGGCTGGCTTTGGGTCCTGAGATCTCAGCCTCCTGAGTAGCTAGGATGACAGACGTGAGCCACCAGGGCCAGGCTCTGCAGGCTTCTTATCTCCCATTAACTAGAGAGATGTCCACAATGGAGTTGTGGCTCAAGTGATAGGGTACTGGTCTTGAACAAGAAAAGCAAAGTGAGATCCTGAAGTCAAAGCCCAGTACCAGCACCAAAAACCAAACAAACAAAATACAAATCTTTTATTAATCTCTACTCTTCCAGCCCCACACCAGTGTTAACAGATCCTTATTACTTCCATTTCCTGTCTCAATTTCAACCAGTCTTCCAAATGGATAGGAAAGCCGTGGTTCTGTAGAGTAGCTCCTGAACCTGCCAGCAGATATAAGAAATAACAATCATCTGGTCCTCACCCCTCCAAGCCCTTTATGCTTCTTATATGGCTTCCTTGAATGGCGCCATTTGTGTGCTTGTCTGATTGGATGACACAGTAAGAAAATGAGGCTAGTTCCACAAGCCCTTCAACACAAGCAGCCCGGGGTTTTGAAATATATCTATCTACCTATATATCTACGTATTAATGAGTAGATTAGACATTAACACTGGGAGAGAATTTGAGAGGCTTTACCAAAACTTTCACAAATCGGTAATGAACAATCCCAATGACCCAGAAAAAAGCCCGTAACCAGCACCACTTTTCAGTGGCAGCAAATAGCAAAGCCCTACAGTTGGAAGGAGACAGCTTCTTTAATGGCCGCAGAATCACTTTTGGAGAAGTTGCCTTGAGGCCAATTTAAGAAGTAGACAGATTCCCAATGCAAGGCCCCTAATGACACAATCTCCACCTCCCTCCCTGCTTAGTGGGATTCATTAAACCCTTGGTTTTCATGAGCTAAATTCAGTCCTTTTGTTTCTGGTTGAGTAATAAACACTTGAATGACACCTTTCTCCTGCCACCCATTTGATTAGTTTCAAATGACCTCAGAGCGGGTTTACAAACCAGCCCAGTCCGGCTGATGTCATGACGGCCTGTGAGATGACCATGGCTTCCCCCCCCTGGCAATCTGCATCTTCCAAATGCTCCAGTGGAAAGCGTTCTTTAAAGCTTTTTGTTCTAGCTTCTTTTTCGGGACAGTAGGACTTGGCATTATTTGTCCCTGTTGACATATGAAATCTTTAATCCCTTAGTGTCTTGCGTGCGAAACGCGTGTTGAGAATAAGCAGCCCCTTTGTTTCCAGTTTTTAGTTAGAGCTATCTTCTAGCAGAACTAAGGTAGTATTAAAAATCCTAAATTCAAGAAGTCGTTTGTGCCTGTTAGAACACAGCAGTGGGTGTTACCCACTTAGGGGCCAGTAATAGCAGCACGATACCTACCTGTACCTGCCTGGCCCCTCAGTCCCTCCGGTCAAAGCACTTTCACAGGCATGACCTCCTTTGACCTTCCATTCATAGGGATGACCTCCCTTGACCTTGTACTCAGGAGAGAGGCAGGCATTGTTAAGCTGTACTTGTGGGCAGGGAGGGCAAGCAAGCGTTGCTTAGCAGAAGTTCCAGAATATGGCCTCCTTAGGCAAAAGGTGGACATTAAGAAAACTTCCTAAATATTGGTAAGTAATACCTTAAACTTTTTTTTTTTTTGGCCAGTCCTGGGGCTTGAACTCAGGCTCAGAGTACCATCCCTGAGCTTCTCTATGCTCAAGGCTAGCACTCTACCACTTGAGCCACAGTGCCACTTCTGGTTCTTTCTGTGTATGTGGTGCTGAGGAATCGAACCCAGGGTTTCATGCGTGCTAGGCAAGCGCTCTACCACTGAGCCACCTTCCCAGCCCTACCTTAAGCTTTTGTAAAGTAGTCTGGTGATGGTAGGAAACCTGAGAACTAGAAGCTAAGGAGAAGAGGAAGGAGAGGGAGAAGGAAGGAGAGAAGGAATTTGAATTTGGAAAGCTCTCTATTAATAGATGAGGTCTTGAGATTCAGGGAGAATCTAGTGATGCCCGTTAATCTAACCTAGCTCCTTTGCTTTTAGTTACTTGATTTTCATTGACTTTTGACGTCACCGGTTTTAGAGGTCACGTGACTCCGTGGTAGCTCTTTTAGTCTCCCGGAAAACACCTACATGCTACAGAAAACATCTCTGATGGGGGTGGGGGTGGTGTGTGAGTCTAACAGTTGCCTACATAGGTTTTCAGAAACGCAGAGGCTGCTTTTGTCTAGCTCAGATCCACAGAAGTCACCTGCCCTGGCATTTGACGTATGCAGAGGACCTTCAGATGACACAGGCCCAAACCCACAGAGCAGGTGACACTGGCATTTTTGTTTATTTGTTTTTTGGGTTTTTTTTTTGGCCAGTCCTGGGCCTTGGACTCAGGGCCTGAGCACTGTCCCTGGCTTCTTTCTGCTCAAGGCTAGCACTCTGCCACTTGAGCCACAGCGCCACCTCTGGCTGTTTTCTATATATGTGGTGCTGGCGACTCGAACCCAGGGCTTTATGTGTACGAGACGAGGACTTTACCACTAGGCCATATCTCCAGCCCCGACGCTGCCATTTTTGGCACGTGCATACTTCTATTCATTCCACGTGAGCATGAGGCCCTGCAATACACCCTTGACACCTTGCAAGAACAAACACTGTCATCTTTCTCCGGTTTTCCTGATGCGATTATTATTTGCCACTCACTCAGTTCTCCAAAATCACCAGGAAAAGCAGTGTTTTGTTTTGTTTTCCTAAAAAAAAAAAAAAGCTGTTGTGAATGAGTGGTGGTGCACTTTGCCATCAGGAAACAGAGTCCTATTTTAGTGGAGGTGGTTGGATTCTTTTTTATTTCGTTACTCCCTCCCCCGCCCATAGGCATGGAGTTAGCCTCAAACGAAATCTTCTTACCTGCACCTTCTGCAGCCGCTGAGAGGACAGATAAGTACCACCGTAGCCATCTTATTGATCGAGACAGGGGCCGGCTAACTTCTTGCTTGGGCTGGTTTCCGGGTCAACTCAAATGGAGGTCCACCTGTGCGTTGCCCTCTGTGTAGCCGGAACCACGCTTATGAGCTGCTGAGCGAGGCTTGGTTGAACTCTGTTTATATCCTTGTAAGAGTCCATATTATTAAACAGGTCTTCCCATGTTCCGTTTGTCCAGCTAAGACACTGACCAGCACGAGAGTGTTTGCCTTACCTGACAGTTATCAATCAATCAATCAGTGAACTGTAGAAGGCAAGTACGAGAGTAACGCTGTCAGTCCTTCTTGATTTTCTTTTCCAATGAACTGACTGTTTTGATCGCTAGATGAAGTGAAGCAAAAGATATGCAATATTTTGACTTTTATTGAGTATTTAAGCTTCCTATTATGAATAACACAGTCAGCCTTAGTTATTAATTTGAAAAATATTTAAAAGATTAATGCCTTAAGGGTATTTCTAGATGCTATTGTGTTTCTTCAGCAACACACGCACACACACACACACACACACACACACACACACACACATTAGCAAATTGAATTGAGTTCTAAAAGTTCATCTTACATTCAGTAGTTTGAACCCAGAACATATTTTTCCATGTAAATAGTATTAGAAGTCGGGTGCCAGTGGTTCACACCTATACTCCAAGCTACTCGGAAAATTGAGATCTGAGGATCGCAGTTCAAAGCCAGCCGTTTAGGAAAGTCTATGAGATTCTGATCTCCAATTAACCACCAAAAAGCCAGAAGAGGAGCTGTGGCTCAAGTGGTAGAGCGCCAGCCTTGAGCAGAAAGCTCAAGAACAGCACCTAGGCCTTGAATTTAAGCTCCAGGACTGGCACCCCACCCCCCCTACACACAGAGAATATTAGATATTCTATCAAATCATCCACACTGCTGTTATTTTTTAGGGGTGCTAGAGATTAAACCCCTAGACCTGGTATAGGCTCAGCATGAGTTGTACCTCTGCTCTCTGCTCTAGCCTCCCCACCTCCCAGTTCGCCTAGGGCCAGTAGTAGAGCGCTGGCTGGCTGCATTGCATCCTGGGAGCCGGCATGGAGGATGGGGGTGGGGGAAGCGTCCTCAGCACCCCCTGGGCTTTCTCCTAGGATGCCCTCCAGCAGCCTCAGCTTTCTGCTTCAAGAATTCAATTATACTTCTGCAGTAGTAATTAAATATTAAGTGCCTCTGGCGGTGGTCCAAACTTTCAAAAAACATAAGCACCCCTCTGCTCCCCTCCGTCTCCTGCCCGCCGCACCCTGGATCTTCAGTTACTGGCTCAGGAAATAATCATTAATTTATCATGTTATGTGCATGCCCCAAGTTCCTGCTCTTTCCTGGGGCTGTTTGTGTTCAAGGGTGGGACCAGGAGTTTTCCGTAGTGACCGAGAGAACGTTTGGACTCTGCCCCCAGGGGTAGTAATCCTGACCAGAATTCTTACAGTGGCCCCCCTGGGGATGACTCCCTTCTCAGACTGGACGTTGGTCCCGTCCATGTGCTGCTGAAGGCACTTTGAGGGGGGCCGGCTGCCTGGACGTTCGCCTGGGGTCATCCCTCTTTTCCTTCATCCTTTATTTCCTTTTTCCATTTCTAGAGCCAGTTTTCCTAAGAGCCCTTGGGGTCTGGGGAGAGTCGTAGCTGGAAGGACTCTGTAAACACTGGGGATACCCAGGAACCTCTGGGGGCGGGGGGGCTGCCCTTGGTAGGTGCTTATCTGAATTGTGTATGCATTGGTGGGAGGTGACCAATGTATGCAAGCCAGTGACAGAAGGCGTGTGTCTAGATAGGTGATGATTAAGCACACAGATTGTCCAACAATCGGGACACAGATTCTGAGAAGTACAAATAAATGTATGGGGACGATAGGACGTAATAATTGAACCCGGGAGGTACGCCAATGCCTAGCAGCTGACCGAGCCAGGAGGGGAAGAGGAGGGTTGATAGTGCTGTCGGGCTAGGTCAGACACCCGCAGAGATGCATGGCCCCTGCCACCCTGCCCCTCCCCCATGCAGGGCTCTTCACGGGATTGGAGCCAGCACCCCCCCCGCTTAGCCCCCCTCCATGAGGCACCCCAGCACTGCGACGCCCTGAGGCATCCACGGGAAAGCGACAACGAGCCCACCTTACTTAACCCCATTTTTAATCCAACGGGTCTCTGAGACCCCATCTGTGTACCCCGGAGATGTCTTGATTAGTCCTGTGGCTATCATGGTCCTCAGATCTGCCGCTCACATACACGTAGACACAGGCACACATACAGAGACACGCAGAGATACAGGCACATTCACAATCATGGGTCCACACAGACACACTCACACCCAGAGAATAAACACACAGAATACACAGAGACACGCATACAGACACACAGACACACACAGGTACACACAGACAGAAGCACAAACACAGAGAGATACACACACATACGTGCACACATACATGCACACGTTTCCTTCCTGAAAACAATCTTTAAGTATTTATTGTCCAGAATAAAGTATTCAGGTCATAGAACAGAATTGAAGCTTCTCCACAATTTGACTTGAAGCCTTTCTTTCTAACCTACGTCACTTCACACGGAGCTACCAGGCCCGGGGGGGGGGGGGGGGGAGGAATCTTTTTGCTGTCGAAGTGTCCTTGTGCTACTGTACTTGGAAGAACTTTTTAACCCAGCCCCGTGGCTCTTGCCTGGCATCCTAGCTACTCCGGAGGCTGCTATCTGAGGGCTGGGATTGGAAGCTAGCCTGGGCAGAAAAGTCTGTTGAGACTCTTCTCTCCAATGAACCAGCAGAAGGCTGGAAGTGGAGCTGTGGCTCAGGTGGTAGAGCACTCGTCTTGACTGGGAAAGATGAGGAACAGTGCCCTGCTCTGAATTCCAGCACAAAAAATAATTTGGGGGGGTGCGGGGCTTAAACGTGGGTCCTTGTGCTTGCTTGTAAGACAGCGCTGTACCGCTGACCTCTGCCCCCGGAACTGCTTTATTCCATGTTCTAAACGTTGCCCCTCCGTGGAGCTGGTCCCCGATCTCCAGTCAGAGCTGATGGATGTCCCATTGGATCCAACTGCTTCTCTGCATTTGCCCCTTCTTTACACACCTTTGAGGCTGTCCTGCACACCCCAATCCTTAGCCCACTGCCACCCCCTGAAGGTACCTAAATGACTGGGAATTGTGTTGAAAATCTTTTTTGGGGGGACAGACACAGTGGCACATTGTGTCTCTTAAATAAAGTTGACCATAGTCCTGCACTCAGCCCACCAATCATCAGACCTGAAGTGAAGCCGTTTATATGACCTTGGGATAGATGGAGAAAGAGAGGTAACCTTCTGTCCTCCTCAGTTCTCATCACTGTCTCTACTGGGGCGGGGGCACACTGCTTTTCTGATTTCTCTACACCTACGCAGAGGCAAGGCAGTGCCTGGAAGAGAAATTCCTCTCCTCTGGGGACGAGTGTAGAGAAGTGGGGGGAAGCGCACCGCTGAGGTGGAATTAACGGTGCCACCCCGCCCCTGGTCAGCAGGAACGTGGTTGGCAGCCGTTCTGTTAGGAAGCTGCGTGCCGCAAGGAGCTGCGGAGAGGGGTCAACCAGTCTGCGCCGCTGGGCAGCGAAACACTCGAGCTAATGTATGACTACTTGGGTAGTTTCCGAAGAACGCAAATGTGATTCTTACAGTCCCAGAGGCCGAGGTCAAGGTGTTCACTAGTGCTCAGTCCCCCCAGAGTTGTGGTTGGCAGCTACTTTTGCTTCCCTGCCTTTGCTTGACTTTCTAAATTGTAAAGAAGAACCACATCTAAATGATTAACATGTTAACTGTTAGCTAAGCTTCCTTTAGATTTAGAGAATCCAGGACATCTGGCGACTTTAAGAAAACACCAGAATGTGAGATACTCTTCCTCCTCCTCCTCCTCCTCCTCCTCCTCCTCCTCCTCCTCCTCCTCCTCCTCCTCTTCCTCCTCTCTTCCTCCTCCTCCTCCTCCTCCTCCTCCTCCTCCTCCTCCTCCTCCTCCTCCTCCTCTTCTTCCTCCTCGTCCTTCATCCTTTGCCAGTCCTGAGGCTTGAACTCAGGGCCTGAGCACTGTCCCTGGCTTCTTTCTACTCAAGGCTAGCACTCTGCCACTTGAGCCACAGCGCCACTTCTGGCCATTTTCTGTATATGTGGTGCTGAGGAATCGAACCCAGGGCTTCATGCATGTTAGGCAAGCGCTCTACCGCTAAGCCACATTCCCAGCTGTTGAACTATTCTTCTTTATTCTTTAATCCTGTGCACCAGCTAATACAAAGCCTGTAAGTAGCTGTATGATTGTCTCAAGTTGTATGTTTGTCTGAAGAGAATATAAGAACTAGCTCCAAGAGGTCAAAGTTGGTTGCAACTGAGCAGAGTCACACCACCCATGATCAGCACATGGATTTCCTGCCCATTGCCTCACTGGGCCTCCTTTGCCTGTGTCCTGAGGAGCTACTCGGTGTGCCTGAGTTCGCAGGATGGTGCTTCCATGGTGACAGGTCCCTCCATCCCCGGGGGCTGGCCTTCAGTAAGCCTGCTTTCCTTCCCACCAACTCTCCTTTCCTGAGCACTGGCGCTCGGGTCTGGTAACAGCGAGGAGGGCGAGGGCTGTTCCCTGCTGCCCCACGGGAGCCTCGTTTCTGTGGCTTCGGAGGGAGAAAGCACTGCGTCTTCACTTGGCAGAGGGAGAAGCGCAAAAGGGATTGCTTACACGATGGTCACGAGGAAGCTGCCGCTCTTGGCGTGTGGTGTATGGTGTTTACTCTGCTACAAGGCCCTTTTATAATATTACCTCCCTTCCACTCTTTCTGCAGCTGGTTGAGACCCCGAGTGTTGCAGCTCAGCCGCAGGCAATGCCTGCTAGTGCTGCAGCTCTACTGCGGGCTGCTGCTGCCATTGCCTTTTGGGATTCTTGTTCTTTTCTTTTGTTATGGTTTTTTATTCTCTTACTGTTATTCCAAAGGTGATGAACAGAGGAGTTACCGTGACGTGAGTCAGGTAAAGAGTACATTTCCTTTTGGACACTGTCACCCCTTCTCTCCCTCTCTTCCAGTTTTCCCCTCTAGTTTCCACCCACAAGTTGTATACTTCATTTTCAGCACCATGTCTAGGGAGTACCTCTGCTGGCTGCAGTTGTTTGCCCTTTGTCCCTCCATTTCTGTGCCCTCTTACTCTCCCAAAGACAGATAAGACAAGAAGAAAAGAAAACTAAAACAACAAAGAGAAAACCTCTTGCTCCCATTTGCTGGAGTTCATTTTGATAGAGAATATTTTATGTGATCAGGGGCACCTAGGCATTGAACCTTGGCGTTCTCTAAGAATATCCTCCTTTGTTCTCACTGTGTGTGAATGCAGAGTCCTGTATAATTTATCGTGTCCCGTGTATTTTAGATCTACCTTCTGTATATGAGAGAAAACATGGGCCAGTTGTCTCTCTGAGCTTGGCTTACCTTTTGGGGTCCTTGTGTCAGATATTCGACAAATGAAGTCTGCAAACAATGAAGGGTGAGAGGAAGGAGCCTTATCCAGAAGACGACTATCTTTTTTTTTGCCAGTCCTGGGGCTTGAACTTCCGGCTTTTTCTGTGTATGTGGTGCTGAGGAATCAAACCCAGGGCTTCATGTATGCTTGGCAAGCACTCTACCACTAAGCCACATCCCCGCCCTGTTACTTCTAAGATTGCACAAAAATGCCTGGACCTCACTTTTGTCAGGATGCTCTGTTTCAACTGCTTGGCGTGGAGTTATGCTAGTCAGCAGTTTCATTCCGTACTGGTGGAAGTATTCCTTTTGTTGGGTATTACTCAATGTCTAGAACATAGAGTGATTGCTTGATTGAAGTTCATGGGCATTTGTTGCTGGAAATAGAAAACATTAAAAAGTAAAGAGCGTAAGGCTGGGAATGTGGCTTAGTGGTAGAGTGCTCGCCTAGCATGCTTGAAGCCCTGGGTTCAGTTCCTCAGCACCACATGAACAGAAAAAGCCAGAAGTGGTGCTGTGGCTCAAGTGGTAGAGTGCTAGCCTTGAGCAAAAAGAAGCCAGGGACAGTGCTCAGGCCCTGAGTCCAAGCCCCAAGAGTGGCAAAAAAAAAAAAAAAAAGTAAAGAGCTTAACTATAAAAAGTGCATTTGAAATGATCCAAGGAATGGGTTAGTTTGAAGGATTTGATGGCTGAAATTCTTTCTGTCCCTAACTGACTTTATACCTGTGATTCTCCCATGGTGGTGTTCTTTTTTCTCAAGAGATCCTCAAGAAAATTCTCAGAAGGAAATTAAATTTTAAGAGTGTGACTCTTTTTTTTTTTTTGCCTGGGGCAAGTCCTGGGGCTTGAACTCAGGGCCTGAGTACTGTCCCTGGCTTCTTTTTTGCTCAAGGCTAGCACTCTGCCACTTGAGCCACAGCGCCACTTCTGGCCTTTTCTATATATGTGGTGCTGAGGGATTGAACCCAGAGCTTCACGTATACAAGGCAAGCACTCTTGCCACTAGGCCATATTCCCAGCCCAGGCAAAAGTGTGACTCATGGTTTTCTTATTTGATTAAAAGGAGTTATTTGCAGTATCTATCTTGTGGGAATGTTCTAAAGATTACATGTGATAATGTACTGAAAAATGTTTTGTAAGTGAAGATAAGGTAATTTAATCTTCGTAAGAACCAGATAGGAAATTGTTACAAATAAAAGTGGAATCCTGTTTGGCATAATAGAGGAACTTATTACAGTGCATTTCCCCAGAGTTAATCTCTGGATTCTGAGCAGTAGGCATGGACTTAGCCATTGACGCTGAGTTTAAGGAATCACCCAGCTGTTTTGTTCAGCAAACATGTAGAGGGGATGTCAGTTGAGATAGGAAGAGTTGCGTGAGCTTTGAGGAGTCTCGAAGGACAAAGAGGCTGAGGTGGGTGAATACAGTTCCAGACGGGAGGCTGCCTGACAGTGCAGAGGGTCTGAAGAACAACATGTGGCTCAGTCTGTCCAGATGTGCCCAGTGGTGGTGTTAGGTGAGGTGAGGTTAGGAGATCACATGAATTGCCTCAGTAAGGGTTTGGACCAAAGTCCACAGTAAGAGGGAGTCACCCGAGACTTTAACACTCAGCATGGAATCTAAACTTTGTGCATTTTGCAATGATACTTGTGATAGTTGTCTAATTTACCTGAAAACAAAAAAAAAGTAAGTAAGGCAAAAGCCTGGAGACAGAGCGGCTAGTGAGAGGCCATGGACTCGTTGAGCAAGAGCAACAGCAGGAATGGAAACCTCGGGAGGTAGACAGAGGCGGGAGGGGGGGTGTGGTGGGAGCGCATGCGCAGGAATTAGCAGCTGGTCAGCGTAAGAAGGGAGGGAGGTGGGGGGGGCATGAAGGGCCAGTTGTTAATTGTCCTAGACGGAGACAGAAACAAAGCAGGGTTGACGTGAATGACGCCCTTACGTTCTGGATCCTCTCTGCCCACTCGGCTAATCACCCCCCCTCCCCCAGTCCTGGGTCTTGAACTCAGGGCCTGGCCACTGTCCCTCAACTCCCGCTGCTTCTGGCTTTTTCTGTGTGTGTGGTGCTGAGGAATCGAACCCAGGGCTTCAATGCGTGCTAGGCGAGCGCTCTACCGCTGAGCCACCTACCCAGCTCCACCAATCAACTCTTGCTTGGACCATTTGCTCTTGCTGTAGCCAAGGGAGCAGGGAGGTTCACTGAGTGGAGGGACAGGCCCTTCCTCTTAAAGGAGAATGCTGGCTACTTTCAAGGGAATGGGTTCTAATTTTTTTTTTTTTTTGGTCCTCCTTTCTCTGCATCCTCCTGGCAACAGGAGCACACGGATCGCCCTTGCCTACAGCCCTGAGACTTGAGACCCACAGGGCTGCTGGGTGGGGAGTATTTGAAGAGAGTCTGTGTGTGTGTGTGTGTGCGTGTGTGTGTGCGTGTGTGTGTGTGTGTGTGTTCTTTTTCTTCCTTGGCCTAGTACAGCTTGTTAAGTGCAGGACATAAGATCACATTGTCCAAGTGCTCACAGACTAAATTCCATTAGAGTCACGTTTGTCTTCATACGCATAAAACCACACCACCACCAGCATCAAAAGATACCGATCTGAAGTTCATTTTGAGAGTTGTCCGCCGTGATACAGTGCTTGGGACAGTGGGGGTGAAGCACGTCAGCGGCACAGAAGCGAGGTCGCGTTCCACCCAGGCGCGATTCTGGTCCCCATGCTCTGTTGTCAAGAATGAGTGGAGAGTGAACCACTCTTAGGTAGAAGCACAATGAAGAGATGCCTCTTCTCACGAATGAAAGCTGCTTAAAACACTTCTCTCACTACAAGCTGAAAGCAGGGGACGGATTAGGCTAGCTACTCAAAGGGGAACGAATCATAGGTTAATGGGCAGTTAGTAGTGGGAATTCTGCCTGTATCCGAGAGAACAAACCTCTGTGCACTGGAAGTGCCTCTTACAGAACGGGAGGCTTTGACCTCTGTGTTTTGCCCTCACATGATCAAAACAGGCACACTTGGTTCTGAGACACCAATCTCACAATCTAAGAAGAAAGACACGGGAGAAATGTGGAATGTGGGAACGGCCTCTCGCTGCCTTCCCATTGTGTCCTTACAGAGTGTCTTCATACTTGACATTCACCAAACAGCAGGCCAAACCAGATTCCAGCCTGATATTGGCATCCATACACTTCAGAGGACACAAGACCTGTCTCTAACCTGACACGGGTATCTTCAATAGCCTGAATCAACACAGCGCTGTTGGCTGTTTTTGGTATAAGTTAGTGTTATGGGTTGAACTATAGCCCTCCAAAGACACATTAGCACTGACCTTTGGTATTTGTAAATATGATCTTTTCTGGAAACAGGATATTTACAGAGGTAAATAAGTCAAGATGAAGTCACTATAATGGCCTTAATTCAATATGACTAATATCCTTATTTATTTTTATTATTTAGTTAGTCATTTGGGGGCTTGAACTCAAGTCTTGGGCATTGTACCTGAGTTAGTGCTCTGCCACTTTGAGCCACAGGTCTACTACTGGTTTTCTTGTGGTTAATTGGAGATAAGGACTTGTGGACTTTTCTTCCAAGGCTGGTTTTGAACTGCAATCCTCCCATCTCAGCCTCCTGTAGCTAGGAATACAGGTGTGAATCACCAGCACCTGGCGAACATTTAAAATACTATTTATTGAAATAGGAGATGGAAACACTGTTCTTGATTTTGTTGTTATTGGTGGTGTTTGTTTTCTTCTTGGGGCTAAAGGAAAGCTGCAGAAAGGGAGGGAGAAAGGGCGAACATATATAATCATGCTATTCAGAATATTCTATGTGGAAAGTAAACAATGTAACTTGTGGGCAAGGATGGGAAAAAACTGGGGGAAAGTAAAGGAAGGCGTGAAATTGTCAAAAAAAGAAAAGAAATGTATCATATGGGACTTAGGAAATGGTAGCCCCTCTGTACAACACCTTTTTTTTTTTTTTTTTTTGGCCAGTCCTGGGCCTTGGACTCAGGGCCTGAGCTCTGTCCCTGGCTTCTTCCCGCTCAAGGCTAGCACTCTACCACTTGAGCCACAGCGCCGCTTCTGGCCGTTTTCTGTATATGTGGTGCTGGGGAATCGAACCTAGGGCCTCGTGTATCCGAGGCAGGCACTCTTGCCACTAGGCTATATCCCCAGCCCTGTACAACACCTTAATAGTAACAATAAAGTTAAATAGTAACAATGAAGAAAAACAGGAGAGAACACCATGTGAAAATACAGAAACACAAGGCGAAGCCATGTGGCCACACGGGCAGAGACTGGAGTGATGTGTGCATTAGCCCAGACGAGGGGGACTGCCAGCCACACCTGCACGTGGGAGCAAAGCAGGAACAGAGGCCCCCCCCCCCAGACTTCAAAGAGACTGTGGCCCTGCCAACACCTTGATTTTGGCCTTCTGGCTTCTAAGATAATAAGAGTTAAGCTCTATGCCTAACTGTGCTTAACTCTATGCTTATGTACTAAGCTGTACACAAAGATAACCTTGATACCTCCAGGGCTAGTGGCATCTAAAAGAAATCACTGAAGCCAGGGAATCTCTGATCTCCTACCACTTCTTTTAGTTTTGTTTTTTTTTGGCCAGTCCTGGGCCTTGGACTCAGGGCCTGAGCACCGTCCCTGTCTTCTTTTTGCTCAAGGCTAGCACTCTACCACTTGAGGCACAGCGCCACTTCTGGCCTTTTCTGTATGTGGTGCTGGGGACTCGAACCCAGGGCTTCATGTATACGAGGCGAGCACTCTACCACTAGGCCACCACTTCTGATCATGGCTACTGTTTCCATTAAGTCCTACGCAGAGAGAGGACACTCTGAAAGGAACAGCATTACTAGCCACTCCAAAATTTATAAAAAGGCTTCTTTCCTGGTGAAGTGGACTGGAAAATTGAGCTCTGAGTCCTCCTAGCAATGGTACATGTCTCCCAGCCCAGAAATTCTCCACCATCCTCCCTTCTCCTTCACTTAGTTACTCTCTCCCCACCCTCTGTTTCAGCTCGGACACCATGGCTTTGTGAGGTCTCCACGAATCCTAAAGTCAGGACCAGAGGCACTTTCCGGGCATCCTGAACTTGCTTCCTGTAGTAAGTACCACTCTACTGCAATCACTTGTGACCCGTGCTAGGGGCAGACACTGTGAACCTCTCGCAGCCCAACTCAGCGTGATCAGTAAAACTTAACGCGCAGGTACTCGAGAAATAACATATTAAGAAAATGAAAGTAGGGCTGGAGATGTGTGGCTCAGGTGCTAGAGTGACAGCAACAAGCTTGAGGTCCTGAGTTCATAAACCTACCACTGCTAAAAAAGGGAATCTCGAACTGAAACACTTCTGTGCGGTTATTTAAGTGCGGTTATAAGTGACAGAAACTTACGAAAGACGATGAAAACAAAAGACACGTCAATGCTAGTCATCTATAAATTCAGAATTTACGATATTTTGACCAGGATGGAAAAAAAAAAAAAAGAAGAGCTGGGAAAGATGCTTCCTATTTGTGCACCAAATACTATGTCAAGCACTGATTCATCAATAGGAAGGCAGACTTAAGTTCCATTTTAGCAGAGTCTGCAGTGTATGACACAGGCTGTAAATAAATAATACATAGATAAATAAGTAAACAAGTACATGGAGTAAAATCATTGCTTGGAGTGTTTATAAACAAAACCAACAGGTTGTTGAGGTAAGTCTGGAGTGCAGGATGGGGACCTGGCTAGTGTGATCATGGAGAACTCCCCTCAGGAGATGACAGTTGAGTCAGAGACTGAGAAGATGAGAAAGGAACCCGATCTTGGAAATGAGGTCCCATTTACTGTGAGTCATTTAACTATAAACCCTCACCTGGGAAGGCTCCAGGTTGGCCTCATTGCCAGCACTAAAGATGGCGGACGGAAGGGAGGGGGCGTGGCGGAGCAGGGTGCCATGCGATTGGCTGGTCTCGGGGCTGCGGGAGGGGGCGGGGCGGAGCAGGTTGCCATCCGATTGGCTGGTCTCGGGCCGCGTCACGCTTCGGCGGCGGCGCATCCGGGCTCCCGGCGGCGGCGGCGGCGGCGGCGGCGGCGGCGTCGCGCAGGCTCGCCGGGGGAAGCGGCGCGCCGAGCCGGCGTGCGGCTGAGGGGACGGTTGCGGGGCGCCCTCCGCGGCCGGCGGGGGCCGAGCGCCGCGTGCCGAGGATGGCGGGCTCCCTGCCTCCCTGCGTGGTGGACTGCGGCACCGGGTAAGAGCCAGGGGGCGCCGGCTCCGCTCGGCCGCGGCCCCGCTCGCGCCCCAGCAGCGCCCCGCCGCCCGGGGCGCTCAGGCCTGCGGACCCCGGGGGCGGCGCGAGGCCCGGGGCCCGGCTCCCCGCCCGCCGCCCGCCGCCCGCCGCGGGCCTCCACGCCGCGCCCTGACCTGGTGCGGCCTCGGTCCTCCCCCCTCCCCCCTCCGGCCGGACCGGGTGACCCCCTGAGCGTGCCCGGCTCCCCTCGCCCGCCCCCGGCCCCGCGCACGGGCTCCGCACCCCCCACCCCCCCGGCCCCGGCCCCGGCCCCGGGCCGCCCCACCTCTAGGACGATGCCTCGGGACGGGTCCGGGGAGCCTCACCCTGGCGGGCTGCGGCCGGCGGTGCGCTGCAGACCCGAGTCACGCCCGGTTACCTGCGGGCCGGCGGGGCCCCGCTCCCGCTCCCACCCCGCTCCCGTCCTGATAAAGGATGCCTCCTAAAAGACTCCATTTTGGAAAAAGTCTAAATTTGGCAAAGCCTCCCTCCCTTTGGGTGCGATTGCCTTTCTTTTCTTTCTTTCTTTCTTTCTATTATTATTACTTGTCTTTCCTATGTTGGTAAAGGTATCCAGAAGAGACTTCAAGGGAAATGGCCCCCGTTTTCAGTGGCCCAAGCTCAGCTGATTTTGGTACCTAAGTGGGAGTCTGGGAACCCAAGCTTGCTCGCTTGTGGGTATCGTATTCAGTGAGATCGCCTCCACGTACCCTCATCCACTGAGGAGGAGGAGGATTATTATTATTATTTTCGCGGAAGGGCTTTTAATCTTTTTTTTTTTTTTGTGACACCAGATTTGGTGGGCATTCTTTACCTTGTGATTCCCTTCCGTTAGAAAGCTGCCGTCGGCTTGGTTTCCTTGACAACGTTGTGGGGGTGTCCTCTAAATTGCCTGTACCCAGCCCCAGTGCTACTGATGTGATAGTTCTTTTCGTTTTTTTTTTTGCCACTAAGGGACCAGAGGTGGTAGTGAGCTGGGAACAGCTCCCCGTTTGGGCCAGTTTTTCTTTTTGAAATAGACAACGTCTAGTAGGGAAGTTGTGTCACTATTCTAGAAGTTGCTTTGCAGCTGCCATTACAATATCCCTCTCCCAGTTCTTCTCTTTCTCCTGTTGTCTCACAGTGCATGTGTCCCACACGCCCTCAGACCTAGTAGTGTCAACAGTTAAAGCAGCTTGTAAAAATATTTCTCATTTTCATGTTTGCTTGTAAGACTTTTGTGCGTTTCTGGTGTTGTTCAACGTATTAAATACAAAGCATTTCTTGGTTATAGTGGTAAAATAATGTTCTCAGAATAGTCAGGCTTTTAATATTAGTAAACTGAGAATCTTAATCGTCATTTTTGCTATAAATAACTAGAATGTGCTGAGTTTTAACCTTTTTTTTTTTTTTTTTGAAATTCTTTTTTTTTTTTTTTTGGCCAGTCCTGGGCCTTGGACTCAGGGCCTGAGCCTTGTCCCTGGCTTCTTCCCGCTCAAGGCTAGCACTCTGCCACTTGAGCCACAGCGCCGCTTCTGGCCGTTTTCTGTATATGTGGTGCTGGGGAATCGAACCTAGGGCCTCGTGTATCTGAGGCAGGCACTCTTGCCACTAGGCTATATCCCCAGCCCTTTTTTTTTTTTTTTTGCTAGTCCTGGGGCTTGAACTCAGGGCCTGAACACTGCCCCTGGCTTCTAGCACTCTCCTGCTTGAGCCACAGCACCACTTCCGTTTTTTTCTGTTTGTGTGGTGCTTAGGAATCGAACCCAGGGCTTCATGCACGCTAGGCAAGCACTCTGCAGCTAAGCCACATTCCTAGCCCAATTTTGACCTTTTGAGGTAAATTATTAATGTAATTGCTTGCTGAGAAATTCACCTTCAGTGTTTCCTTGTAGCCCAAAGCTGAGTTTCCAGTTGTCACTGGCTTTGGAAACAGCTACAAGGGAGGGTTTCCTGTGGATACAGTCTGCACTAGAAGCCCAGGTGGGTCTCCTGAATCCCAGCTTCAGTGGATGACCAGAGAGAGTAGCCTGGAAGAGGCTTAGCACGTCAGTATTCTTTATATTTCCCACAGAGTTAAATGGCATTTGGATGGTGTTTTACCTAAAAATAGAACAAAAAAATGGTAACGTAAAGATAAAAATAACCCTCAACTTGAGACCAGTGGTTGGTTGAGCTTGGTCCTAACATGTGGTTTTAGTCTGCCTGACGATATTATAAGAGGATTATTGTAAGTCCTGTCATCAGGAATGAAGATAGTTTCTCAGATGAAAAAGCTATTTAGTACTAAATTTTTAAAGAGAAATTTACGTTGAGCAAAGCATAGTGAGGCCCCAATGACCTAATAGACCCTGTATTGAACAGGTTTTTATTTTATTTTTTCCTGTGCTGAGGATTGAACGTAGGCTCCCCAACATGCTAGACAAGGGGCACTTTCATTTCCAGTTGTAGTGGTTTTCTTTTTGTCAGTAATGGGGCTTGAACTCTGGGCCTGGGCACTGTCCTTGAGCTCTTCAGCTCAAGACTAGTAGCGCTCTACCACTTGAGCCACAGTGCCACAGTGGTTAATTGGAGATAATAATCTCACAGATTTTTCTGCCTAGGCTGGCTTTGAACCACGTTCCTCAAATCTCAGTCTCCAGAGTAGCCAAGATTACAGGTGTGAGCCACTGGCTCCCGGCACTAGCGTTTTTTTTTTAAATAGTGAATTTTGTCCTGGTAGCCCTAAATCCTCTGATGAACCCTGAGACCAATTGAGTGAACACAGTGCTGGGACCAGTATAATAGGGACACAGGAATCTGCTGAATCCAAAAATAAAGTTTCAGCTATTTAAAGGAATGACTAGGCTGCATAGCTTCCAGAGAATATTTTGAAAATCTGTCTTACTTCTTGACTAATCTTATTAAGCCTTGCTTACATTTTAAAATTAATTTTAAATTTACTGAAAATAACACAAACCAGTACTGTATATACCCTTTTCCATGTTCATAAGCTGTTTATGCTTGTTTTATCATTCTCTGTGTTTTTACCTACTATTATTACTTTTCTGATATCTGAGGGAAGGTTGCATGCATCGTACTCCTTTATGCAGAAATAAGTCTAATAACAAGAACTTTTATTAGCACAAGCCATTTATTAAAATCAGAAAATTTAAAATTCTGTATGCAGTCTGGATCTGTGTGAACAGTTATGTCTTTTATGGAATCCCATCCCCTTTCCTGTCAGTACAATTTGGTGATCATGTCTTAATGTCTTTTAATAAAAATTTTACGTTTCACTTTGAAATAGGGTCTCACAACATATTCCGGGCTGTCCTTGAACTCATGATCTCCCTGCCTCACCCTCCTGTCAGCTGGGAGCATCGATGTGTCATAATGCCTAGTTGGCATTGTGTATTTTAAATTTCTTATAATTTGGACAGTTCCTTCCATACCCTGTTTTGTCTTTCAAGATGTCAGCAGGTTTGAGGGTTTGGGCCATTATGTATAGTGTTCCTTGTCTGGTGTTTCTCTGTGGCAGATGTAGGTTATGTATTTTTGCCAAGACCATCTCGGGAGTGAAGCTGATCATCTCAGTGCAGCTCTTCAAAGGCTTGCAGTAACTAATTCTCAGGGAGGTCCCTTCGGATCATTGGATGGTGCTGGACACTCAGCTGCTTTGCCGTACAGTTACTGGATTTCTTTGTAAATAACTCATTGCAGGGACATTTTTGTGTAAGTGCCCTGTTTTTCCTGAAACTCACCTGTTCACAGGATCCACTAGGGATTTTTTTTTTTTTTTTTGGCCAGTCCTGGGCCTTGGACTCAGGGCCTGAGCACCGTCCCTGGCTTCTTTTTGCTCAAGGCTAGCACTCTGCCACTTGAGCCACAGCACCACTTCTGCCCATTTTCTGTATATGTGGTGCTGGGGAATCAGACCCAGGGCCTCATGTATATGAGGCAGGCACTCTTGCCACTAGGCCATATTCCCAGCCCCAGGGATTTTTTTTTTTTTCTTTTCGGTCATGGGGCTTGAACTCTGCGCCTGGGCACTGTACCTGAGCTTGTCAGCTCAAGGCTAACACTCTGCCACTTGAGCCACAGCACCACTTCTGGTTTTCTGGTGGTTAACTGGAGATAAGAGTCTCACAGACTTTGCTGCCTGGGCTGGCTTTGAACTATGATCCTCAGATCTCAGCTAGGATTACAGGAGTGAGCCATCAGCACCCAGCAGGGATTTTCTTCTGTGTGTGTATAGTACTACCTATTTGGACTGGCTTTGATCTCATCCTCAGATCTCTGCATTCTGAGTGGCTAGGATTACAGATGTGAGTCACCGATGCCCAACAAAATGGTGATTTTTTTTTTTTTTTTTTTGGCCAGTCCTGGGCCTTGGACTCAGGGCCTGAGCACTGTCCCTGGCTTCTTTTTGCTCAAGGCTAGCACTCTGCCACTTGAGCCACAGCGCCACTTCTGGCTTTTTCTATATATGTGGTGCTGGGGAATCAAACCCAGGGCTTCATGTATACAAGGCAAGCACTCTACCACTAGGCCATATTCCCAGCCCAAAATGGTGATTTTTTTTTTAAAACTCCATTGTTCTGTCTCTACTTTTTTTTTTTTTTTCTCTTTTGCTCTACCACTTTTAGCCACAGCACCACTTTTGGTATTCTGATGGTTAATTGGAGATGAGTCTCATGGACTTTCCTGCCCATGCTGGCTTTGAACTGCAGTCCTCAGATCTCAGTCTCCTGAGTAGCTAGGATTACAGGCATGGGTCACCAGTGCCTGGCTATGTCACTACTTAGGAATTAACATTTTATTATGAGGCTCCCATACATTATATATTATAAGACTCCATTATATTTGGCTTCCATTTATCTGTAGCATATATGGATTGTTAATTCAAAAAGTTATGTTATGGCCTTTTCATTAGTTTCCGTGGGTTATTTGTGTTTTCCCATTATTTTGATGCTTAAATTAGCCTGACTGAAATTGACCCAGCTGAATCTCATTTAGGCTGTCTCCTATTTTCTTAAGAGCTATTATATTTTAGCATTTTGTTACTGTCAATGACATTTAATTTATTTACTACTTTTTATTTGCAGTGCTGGGGATCAAACCTAATTTTTTGTATATTCTAGGCAAGCATTCTACCACTGAAATACACCTCCAATTTTTCTTTGTATTTCTTGCTTGAATATCTCCAGAATAAATTTGTGGGTCAAATGGTAAATGCATATGTAATTTGCTACACAGTCAAACTCATAGTGTGGGTTTTCACCAGTAATCTACAAGGGGGTGCTTATGTTTTACATACTTGTCATAAGGGTATATTGCCATGAAAAATATGGAAGATAAATGGTATCTCAATTTTCCTTTTTTTTTTGGTCCTGGTTTTGGGGCTTGAACTCAGGGCCTGGGTGCTGTCCTTGAGTTTCTGTTGCTCAAGTCTAGCACTCTACCACTTGAGCCACAGCTCCACTTCTGGCTTTTGGTGGTTAATTAGAGATAAAAGTGCCTCCTTGGCTGGTTTTGACTCGTGATCCTCAGATCTCAGCCTCCCGAGTAGCTAGGATTGCATGTGTGAATGACTGGTGCCTGGTGGCTCTTGTAATTTTAATTTCTTCTTATGTGGGAAGCTGTACATCTTCTCATATGGTTAAGAGCCATTCCACTTTTTTTCTGGTCTTCATTTCTGTAACTTATGTTTCTTTGGGTGTTTGGTTTCCTGCTTTTAGAAGCCTTCCATGTACTGGGATTTGAATGAATCCCAGTTTGAATGAATGAGTGTCACATAAACCCAAGTTCAGTGACTTGTTAGGACTCAGCAATAGTGACAAAGGAAAAACAGCCTTGGAGGGATTGTAGTGTGTGTGTGCGTGTGCGCGCGCGCGCGCGCACGCATGCACATACACACACTCTGTCTTTCTGTTTGTGTAGAGTCTGGAGGAAACTCTTGGTATAACCATACTGTGTGAAGTTGTGACACTATATGTGCAGTGTAGGTTACTGGAGATGCTTGTTAGAGACCCAGTGCCCAAAGTTCACTTGGGAAATGTTTTTACAGGTATCCCCTTTATAGCAAGAAGCAAAATTCCAGGTCACAGAGAAAGGCTGGTTTCTTTTTTTTAATTTTTATTTAAGGTAAAAATGTTTAATATCAGATAAAAACATTGGTGACAACTTTATATGACTCATTATGTAGTGAAAAGAGCAAAACACTACTAGGAAAGAAGTAGGTGGGCTGGTAAACAATTTGGTGATCACATAACACATGAATGCTATGACATTTAACTCAGATGGTTACAAAACCTTAGAGACAACTGCATTAAATATTTCTTGTGTGATCTGCCAAGGGACAAGAAAACATACTTTTAACCCATACAAAGTTCAAAGTTGCTAGGTCCCAGTGGCTCACAGCTATCCAGGAGGTAAAGATGGAGAAGACTGAAGTTCTAGAAAGGCTGGTTTCTTAAAATATAACTTCAACTATTTTTTATAAGCCACATTGTGCACAAGTACAGTGAGCTCATCATTTAGGAATTGGGGAGTGTAAGCTCCAAGATGCCAGTCAGAGGCCACTCGGAAGCAGATAGTAGTCTTCTGTTGACTTCTATACATAGGGATATTAATGTTTTATTTAGGTTATAAAAACATATTCCTAATTTGTTATTTTTATCATGCTATATCTTTTTGGTGGGGGAGGGGAGGGCTGGTCATAGGGCTGAACTCAGTGCTTGGCACTGTCCCTGAGCTCTTTTGCTCAAGGATAGTGCTCTACCACTTTGAGCCACAGCTCCACTTCTGGTTTTCTGGTAGTTAATTGGAGATAAGAGTCTCATGGACTTAACTGCCAGGGCTGATTTTGAACTGCCATCCTCAGATCTCAGCCTCCTGAGTATCTGGGATTATATGTGTAAGCCACCAGTGCCCGCTGTGTCTGACTTTTCTTTTTTGGGGGTGGGTGGGATGTGTGGTACCATTCCTAGGGCTTGAACTCAGGGCCCAGGTGCTGTCCTTGCTTGTTTTGCTCAAGGCTAGTACTCTACCCCTTGAACCACAGCTCTACTTCTTTATTTTTCCCTTCCCTTCCCTCCCTCCCTCCGAGCCTCATAAACTTTTCTGCCTGGGCTGGCTTTGAACTTTGATTCTCAACAGATTTTTGTTCATCTCATTTCTTGACTTTGCCTCATGCTCAGGAAAAGCTTTCTCTCTTCATTCCTGGGTTATATTTTTTTTAAGTACTTTCTTTTTCTTTGTTGTTGGTGGTGGTCATGGGGCTTGAACTCAGCCTAGTTGCTGTCCCCGAGCTCTTTTCCCATAAGGCTAATACTGTACCATTTGGACTTGTACCACTTCTGGTTTCTGGTGGTTAATTGAAGAGCCTCATAAACTTTCTTGCTCAGCCTAGCTTTGAACCACGATCCTCAGATCTCAGCCTCCTGAGTAACTAGAATTACAGATATGAGCAATCAGCACCCGACTAATAGTTTTTTCGTATCTCTTAATCTTGTTGGGACTTTATCGTGGGATATCTTATGAAGAATGGGCCCACTTATATCAGCTCTATTTTCCTTTTGGCTATCCTGTTTATCTCTGTATCATTTATGGAAAAAAAACAACTTGGTGATGGATGTGACTGAAGGTGCTGCCTGTGTGTGTGCGCGCGCAGTTGTGTTTATTTCTGGATTTTGTCTTGTGTTGCCTCTGCCTCTTGGTCTGTTGATACAGTAACCTTAATTACTGGGGCAGTGCAGAATGATTCAAGGTCTAATTGTGCAGCCTTCCTGCCCCTCCTATTCTTTTTCTGGGGCTTTCTTATTTGTGTTCATTCTTTCCAGCTCCAAGAGAAAACTACCTGATGGCACTTTTGTAAGTTAATGAGGATCATCTTGATGTTGACTCTTGTGAGTTCATGATGTATGTTTCTATTAACTTAAGTCTGTTTTGTGTCTCTTGGGAGTATTATGATGCTTCCTCAGGTAGATTCCTTCTTCCCGCCTTTTCTCCTCTCTTTACAAGATTTTTTTGTTTTTGCCAATCTTGGGGCTTGACCTTCTTTTGCTCTAGGCTAGCACTCTACCACTTGAGCCACAGTGCCACTTCTGGCTTTTTCTGTTTGTGTGGTACTGAGGAATGGAACCCAGGATGCTAGGCAAGCACTCTACCACTAAGCCACCTCCTCAGCCCCCTATAATAGATCTTGTTGTATAATTTAGGCTGGCCTCTTATCTCCTGCCTCTGTCTCCTAAGTGCTGGCACTGTGTGTGTGCATCACCGTGACTGGATGACTTAATTTACATTGGGTATTTTTTTTTTTTCAATGTGAGATCTTGAACCAAGGGCTTCATGCCTGTTATGCAAGCTCTCTACCATTGAGCTCTACTCTCATTCTCTTAATATTCATTTTACTATTATAGTATCTTGTTTCATTTTTTAATTTTTTATGGAAGTGCTGTGGGTTGAACCCAGGGCCTGTGCATTGCTAAGTACAGACTGTACAACTGAGCTATACCCTCAGCTCTACCATCTTTTTCTTGACTATGTAAAATTTATATATGTGTGTGTGTAAATAAAGCAAAACCAAAGCCAGATATATTGGTCATATCAGCAAATGCAAATGTATCAACTAGTGAGCGTAAATAAATCCCTTTCCCTTCCCTCTCCTCTTTCCTCAAAGTGAGATTTTTTTTGTTGGTCATGGGGCTTGAACGCAGGGCCTAGGCACTGTCTGAGCTTTTTCACTCAAGGCTTGTGCTCTATCACTACGAGCCATAGCTCCACTTCCGGCTTTTCCGTAGTTAATTGGATAGAAGAGTCCCATGGACTTTCTTGCCCATGCTGGCTTCTAACCATGATCCTCAGATCTCAGCTTCCTGAGCAGCTGAGGCTTACTGGCATGAGTCACTGGTGCTACTTTTTTTTTTTTTTTTTGCCAGTCCTGGGCTTGGACTCAGGGCCTGAGCACTGTCCCTGGCTTCTTTTTGCTCAAGGCTAGCACTCTGCCACTTGAGCCACAGTGCCACTTCTGGCATTTTCTGTTTATGTGGTGCTGAGGAGTCTAACTCCGGGCTTCATGCATACTAGGTAAGCACTCTACCAGCTAAGCCACATTCCCAGCCCCTGTACTTTCTTTTTGAGTTGAATTGAACCTGTATTGCTAAGAGGACAGAGAGCCATTCATTATTACTCTTTGCCATATAACCATCTTAAAAGCTTCATTTATGAATAGTTCTCAAAATTGTTAGTAGCATTGATTTTTGTTGTCAGGCCTGGGGTATGAACTCAGGGCCTGGGTCCTATATCTGAACTTAAAAGCTCAAGGCTAGCGCTCTACCACTTGAGCCACAGTTCCACTTTTGGTGTTTTAATAATTGGAGATGAGTCTCATGGACTTTTTTGCCGCCCCCCTTGCTGGCTTTGAACTGTCATTCTTAGTAACTGGGATTGCAGGCATGAGCCATCAGTGCCCAGAAGCACTGACTTTTAAAACCATATATCATATATCTCCATACTAAAATGTTTTGGAGTACTTTTTTGGACATATGGTGATATAAATACACGTTCTCATAACACCTTCTCCTGGAATGTCCCAAAATGTGCAAACCAATGTGCAAATAAAGAAAGCAGCTGAAATTCATGTATTTTTTTTAAAATGAAGTTTACAGTAAAATGTGGACCCATTTGTGTGGAGGATACTGTAATGTGATTATTTCTGCCCATCTCTGCCTGGCAACAGGTGTCAGCATCACTGACAAGTCTCTGAAGCCACCACCTACAGAACTTGCTGGCTAGCTGGGAAATGCCCTAAGGCATAATGTAGCCATAATTCATTTCCGTGCTGCCAAGTAGCTGAGCATGCTGGTGGAAAGAGGGGTGACGTCCTAATACTGTCTTTGTCTTTGACTTGGTATCCTGGGAGGATAACCAGCTTTTATCTGAGTGCACATTGATAATATGTGAGAGGAGCTATTTCCCCTAGATTCTTTGCTTTATCACAGTGAACTTTGGTATTGGATGTGGCTTCAGGAAAAAGGATTTTATAGATTACTGGAAAGTAAAGTATGCCCACATTTTTGGCACTGCCCATTATTTCAATGAATTTTTCTTTCATCCTCTAAACACCCCAAAGAGTCTCACAGATGCAGGATACACAGTTTCTCTAAGTGGGGAAGAGAGGTTTTTTTTTTTTGTTGTTGTTTTTTGGTGCTAGTCCTGGGACTTGAACTTGGGACCTGGGCACTTTCTCTGAGTTTCTTTTCTCAAGGCTAGCACTCTGCCACTTGAGTTTCAGCTCCATTTCCAGAGCTTTTGGTGTTTAATTGGAGAGAAGAGTCTCACAGAATTTTCTGCATGGGCTGGTTTCAAACTGCGATCCTCAGATCTCAGCCTCCCAAGTAGCTAGGATTACAGGTATGAGCCATGGGTGCCTGGCAAGAGAGTAGTTTTGATATTGAGCCAGTAGCAGGGAGAACTGTGCCCCAATAAAGGTGAGTATTAAGCAGAAAGGATCCAACATGGGTCTTATGCATAAACAATTAGGGTCACAACAAGCAAATGCAGATGAAAAATACGCTTTGGCATAAAGGGCACCTCATGATTTGGGACTAAAGTTTTAGACAGAAGTATCTTGGCTCTTAAAAAATGTTGATGGGGCTGGGGATGTAGCTTAGTGGTAGAGCGCTTGCCTAGCATGCATGAAGCCCTGGGTTCCATTCCTCAGCACCACATAAACAGAAGAAGCTACAAGTGGTGCTGTGGCTCCAGGACAGAGAGGCTCAGGAATAGTGCCCAGGCCCTGAGTTTAAGACCCAGAACTACACCCTCCCCCCCAAATGTTGACGGTATGGGCTCTGTAAAATGGAAGAGCGAAGTAAATGAAAAGATAAAAAGTTTTGAGGCTGGCGCTGGTGGCTCACTGTAATCCCAACTACTCAGGAGGCTGAGATCTGAGGATCACGGTTCAAAGCCAGCCCAGGCAGGAAAGTCCATGAGACTCTTATCTCCAGTTAACCATCAGAAAACTCAAAGTGGCGCTGTGGTTAAAAGTGGTAAAGGAGCACTAGCCTTGAGCTGAAGAGCTCAGGGAATTCAAGCCCCATGACCAAAAAAAAGAACTTTCAAAGTGGGGTGATGTCCATAAGGAAGGAGATAAAAATAATTTCAGAGGGGCTGGGGATATGGCCTAGTGGCAAGAGTGCTTGCCTCATATACATGAGGCCCTGGGTTCGATTCCTCAGCACCACATATGCAGAAAATGGCCAGAAGTGGCGCTGTGTCTCAAGTGGCAGAGTGCTAGCCTTGAGCAAAAAAGAAGCCAGGGACAGTGCTCAGGCCCTGAGTTCACAGCCTAGGACTGGCCAAAAAAAAAAAATTTTTTTTTCAGAATGGAAATTGTATTGTAATCTGGAGAAGTAGTACCATTGTTCCTAGATTTACAATTACATGAGGACAGGCTTGGGAGATTACATAAACCACATCAGGAAAGACTAGAGAGAACATTGCTTAGACAGAAGACAGAAGCTGTGAGAGCCACAGAGATAGAATGTAGTCAGAGCTGGGGTTTTGAAGGGAATAGAGTAAGAAAGATGAGACACCCATAAAAAAAGATTTCCAGGAGAGCCAGGCATTACAACCTGGGATTACATTAATCCCAGCACTGGGAGGCTCACACAAGAGGATTAATAAATTCAAGGCCAGACTACATAGTGACTTTCAGGTAGTTTAAGCTGCGAATTGACCCTGCCTCAAAAGTTAAAAAATTCCTGCAATACAGTGTCATATAGATATAAGGGCTCATTGTGAACTGTACCAGCATAGTAAGTTCAGTAGACAGTTTATTAAAGTGGAAACATTGGGCTGGGGATATGGCCTAGTGGCAAGAGCACTTGCCTCCTTCACATGAAGCTCTCGGTTCGATTCCCCAGCACCACATATATGGAAAACGGCCAGAAGGGGCGCTGTGGCTCAGGTGGCAGAGTGCTAGCCTTGAGTGGGAAGAAGCCAGGGACGGTGCTCAGGCCCTGAGTCCAAGGCCCAGGACTGGCAGAAAAAAAAAAAAAAAGTGGAAACATTCTGGGGAATTGACTAAATTGGAACGATAAGGAATCCACACATTTAAGCAGAAGGAAAGCTCACCTGTGTTGGAAAGAATAAACTAGTCATAGACTTTTTTTTCTTTTTGCACTATAACTTGCTGAGGGCAATTGAGAAAAGTATTTATTACAGGGTCTGGGGAGATACCCCAAGTGGTACTCAAACCCACATCCCTTCAGAGTCCACCATGCAGAGACAGTCTCAAGCAAAGATGTATTGAGGAAGTAAGAAGCCAACTGACTGGCCAGGGACACAGCACAGATTCGGTAGCTGAAACTGTGACCTCCTAACAGTCCTCGAGCTGGGGTTTATAAAGGTAAAAGCATAGCACAGATGTAGTCGGTTGACACGGGGTAGAGCAAGCAAAAACAAGTTAAGCAAGTATGGCACAGATGTAGGAGATTGACGCAGGGGGTAGAGTTAAGCAGAATGTTGTGGTCAGGTTGACCTAATATTCAACTTCATTTTAATGATTGCTACCATGTTTCCCTAATCAAGATGGAGTCAGCTCTGCTCCCTACAACAGTAGAAAATTTAGAGAGGTTGGGTGTGTATGTATGGGCAGACAATATGATTATACTGAAATGTCAGCAGAGTATAACATAAGACCTCAACCAGTAACAGTGTGGTAGGAATCCTAGAGTAAGAGGATTGAGGTTCAGGTACCAGCCCAGGCAAAGAGACCTTATCTCAAAACAAGCAGTACATAAAAGGCCTGAATTATGTGGCTTAGTGGTAGAATGCCTATTTAACAAGATTGAGACCCTGAGTTCAAACCCTGTTACCACCAAAAATAACCAAGACAAAACATGTTGACATTTCAAATATGCAAAAGCTCAAGAATTCTAGCATTTATAAACCTCACTAGAAACTTACTTGCATATATAACCCAGTCACTTGAAGGATGAATCACCTAGGCACTGGAGGCTCATGCCTGTAATCCTACTCAGTGTAAGGTTCGCTGGGAAAGGAAACCCACCACATGGATCAAGCAGAAAGGAATTTATTGGGGGGAAAGCAAACTGCCTGCCCAAACAAGATGAAGGCGTGGGGAGACAGAAGGGAAGAGAAAAAAGCAAGAGGGAGAAAAGGAAAGAGCAGGGACTGCCTTGACCAGGATTATGTAGGAAAAAGTGGGAGATCTGGCCAGGTGGATTGGATGTGACCGCAGGAGGTGGTAACTGCCTCCAGGTGTGCCAGTTACCTAGGTAACACAGGTACTGGGCTCAGACTTACACAGGGGCATCTGCATGGTGCCAGGGGTGGACCTTACATTTCGGCCTTTTAATAATTATGAAAAAGGACGCTGACTGTCTACTTCCTGCAGGCAAGTGGGCATTGACATTAGGGGTAAAAAATGTGGCCCCTCTGGGAGAAGGCGAGCAGCAGCTGTCCCTTGGTGGTAGACGCCAGTCCTTGAGTGAAGCCTGGAAGTCTCATGAGGCAGGGGCTGTAACTTACTAGGAATTGACCACAAATACTTGTCAAGAGTTATTTATCTAAAACTGCCCGCTTTTTCCGTAGGCTTGTGGAGTAGATCAAACCCAGAATGGCTAACCTTTGAGAGGAAACCTAGAGAGGGGTCCCTGGAACCCAGCTTGCATCGCACTCTCGAGGACACAAGCCAAAGGTTGGGCCATTAAGAATGATTTTCTTTTCTTTTTTTTTGCCAGTCCTGGGGCTTGAACTCAGGGCCTGAGCACTGTCCCTGGCTTCCTTTTGCTTAAGGCTAGCACTCTACCTCTTGAGCCACTGTGCCATTTCTGGCTTTTTCTATCTATATATGTGGTGCTGAGGAATTGAACCCAGCCAGGGCTTCATGCATACGAGGCAAGCACTCTACCACTAGGTCATATTTCCAGGCCCTAAGACTGATTTTCTGGCCTATGAGGTGTTTGAGTTTTGTGGAGTAGTCTGGTGAGGATATTGGCATCCATAGGACACAGATAGGGTCCACAAGGACACAGGTCTGCAAGGATGTAGAGTCAAGCTCTTGATTCAGGCATCCCTGAAATGAGAACAGGCTGGCCAAAAAGGCATAAGGGGTCCCTCTGGTGTGGTCAGACAAACAGAGGACCCGTAGACGGGAGTCACTTACCAGATGTAGAGAGGAGATGGTGTGGTGGATGCGTAGCAAGCAATTGTAAAGGTGAGAAGACTGAGGTGAGGTTCCTCTAGTTTTCGGCAGTTTGGTCTGAGGAAGGGCGGCCAAGGAGGTGAATTAACCCTCAAAAGAGAAGAGGGAGGAGGGGATCCAGCGACTCCTGACTCTGTTCCCTCCCAAGTCGGCACCAGATATAAGGTTTGCCAGGGGCTGGGGATATGGCCTAGTGGCAAGAGTGCTTGCCTCGTATACATGAGGCCCTGAGTTCAATTCCCCAGCACCACATATACAGAAAACAGTGGCGCTGTGGCCCAGGACTGGCCAAAAAAAAAAAAAAAAAAATTTGCCAGAAAGGAAACCAGCCACATGGTTCAGGCAGAAAGGACTTTATTGGGGGGAAGGCAGATTGCCAGCCCACACAAGATGGAGGTGTGGGGAGACAAAGGGGAAGGAAGAAGGGAAAAAGCAAGAGAGAGTAAGGAAGAAAAGGAAAGAGAGGGGAGACTCCTGTTGAGCTGGGTTATATAGAAAAAGGTGGGAGGTGTGGCCAGGTGGATTAGATGTGATCTCAGAGGAGGAGGTAACTGCCTCCAGGTGTGCCAGTTACCTAGGTAACTCAGGTACTGGGTGAGGACTTAAACAGGTGGGGGGGCATCTGCATGGAGCCCTCCCAGGGTGGACCTTACACTCAGGAGGTTGAGATCTGAGGATTGAGGTTTGAGGTTTAAAGCCATCCTGGGCAGGAAAGTCTATGAGACCCTGATCTCCAATTACAGAAAAAGCTGGAAGTGGTACTGTGGCTCATGTGGTAGAGTGCCAGCCTTGAGCAAAAAGGAGCTCAGGGGTAGCTTGCAGGCCCAGAGTTCAAGCCCCAGGACCAGCAAAAACAAATCCACAACATATATGTACACGCACACACAGGATGTGTGTGTGTGTGTGTGTGTGTGTGTGTATGTATGTATCCTGTAAAAGTGGAATAAATATTGACAGCCTTGAAAATAGAAAGATAACCATACATACATAGCAAAAAACTGCTGAAAATGTCATCAATGAATTAGGCCAGGATTAGGCTGATGAGTAGGGCAGTGAGATAGTTCATCTTGCATCATATATAGTCAAGGAATACCTTTCACTGTGGAAATTGAAGCTTTCATTATAGTGAACATTGACTGCAGCCTTTGAAACTTATCAGCTGGAAAGAAGAAAAAACAATGGGATAAAAATAGATAATTTCAGGGCTGGGAGCATGGCTTAGTGGTAGAGAGCTAGCCTAGCATGCACGAAGTCCTGGGTTCAATTGCTTAGTACCACATAAACAGAAAAAGCTGGAAATAGTGCTGTGGCTCAAATGGAAGAGTGCTAGCCTTGAGCAATAGAAGCTCAGGAACAGTCCCCAGGCACTGATGTCAAGCCCCAGGAGTGCAGAAAACAAACAAAAAATCAATTCAGGCTGGGTGCTGGTGTCTCACACCTATAATCCTAGCTACGTAGGAGGCTGACATCTGAGGATTGAAGCCAGCCCCAGTGGGAAAGTCCATGAGACTCTTAATTCCAATTAACCACCCAAAAGTCTGTGGCTCAAGTGGTAGATCACTAGTGTTGATTAAAAAAGCTCAAGCCTCAGGACCAGTGTATGCACATACATATACATAGAATAGATTGTTCAGGTACCTTAGGGGCAGATTACTTGCTTATTAATATACACGAGGCACTGGTTGTCAGCACCACAGACAAGCAAAATAATTGAGTAAAACAAAACAAAGAGAACAGAAGAGTATGCAAGTTGAAACAAGAGTGAGAGTCTGTTGAACACACTATGAACTCATCTAATATTGACTCAAAAACTGAATTCATACCCTTTTCTAAACTGATGTTGGGTTAATGTAAGGTCTACCCCAGGATGGCTCCGTGCAGAAGCCCCTCACCTGGTTAAATCTCTACCCAGTAACCTGGGTAACCAGCATACCTGCAGGCAGTTACTTCCCCCTTCCCTTAGGTCGCATCCTAATCCACCTGGTTACACCTCCCTGCTCTAGATTAGGCAGGGCCATGGGGGAGAGGGGGTGCACCTTCTCTTGGGCCATGTATCACCTTGGCCATAGGCCACCAGTTCAGGAATAAGCTTTTCTCTCCTGCCTGAATACTGTGTGGGCAGTCTCCTTTATCAGCTACCTACTTTAACCTTACAGTTAATATAAGTGAAAATCAGAAAGTAAAAAGATGGTCATAAAAACATCTAACAAATGCAGATTAGGGTTGGAAACAACCCTCTAGTGTCACTTAATGAATAGAAACACAGAGTTAAAGGAGATGATGTCAAGGCAATTTCTGTGAAGAAGAGTGTGTAGCCATTCTCTCCAGAGTTGTAGGCAGGCATACTGATCAGGTGGTCTGCTGGGTTTTTATTCCAACCCATGTCTGTCCCTCCTCCTTGTGAAGGAGTCAGGCTCACCTCCTGTTCATGATTGATTACCAAAGTGATAGGGTAAGACGAGGGAGTTAGAAAGCACTCCAACCATCAGTTACTATTGTCTCTTCTCCCGTGACTTAATACAGCTTTAAAAAGCTCCTTTTACTTTGGTTCTAATGGAACTTTAGGAAAGAATGCTGATAGGTCATATTTGCTCCATTTAAACAGTTAAAATGCCATCTGAAATGCCATTTTAATCTGGAAGTTACAGTACATTTTATAATATTGAGAGTCCACAGAGGGGCAGAGCCAGTTCCCACCAGCAGATTCAGGGATGATGGATGATGCCCACGGAGCGTCATGTCATCTTCAATAACACAATGGGACAAGGGATGGGTTAACTGACATAGTTAAGCCAAGGTGTCTTCCCCCAACCTCTGTTAAACAGTTCACATTGGCCCAGGGCCATCAATCATGAAGTAAGGTTAACAGTTTGAATAACACACCTAGGATACTGGGCATCACTATGATAGGTAATACAGGGACTCCTGTCTTTTGACTGGTTACTGCAGAAGATCACACACTTCTAATTCTGTGTAAACAATCATACAAGCCGGGTTTTCTCCAAAATCATTTATACTTTCAAGCACACCAGTTGCATCTGCAACCAGTCATTGTTGCCACAGGGCTCTAGTCCCACAAGGTAGCCTTTCACAATCTTACATTTACCAGAAACATAAAACAACACAACTTAGGGGCAGATCAAATAGGTGAAAAAGACTAAATTTAGATAAGTGCATTTGGACAGCCTGAGCTCTATATTGTATAAAGAGACTATAGTTTATACAACCCAAGGTGAACATTTGAAAAATTGATTGCCATTATACAGTACACAGTGTGAGGATTATTATTTAAAAACTATCATTAAGATCTAAGCCCAGTTTTGTGTGACAATCTTAGGAGGGAGTAGTGCTGTTCTAGTTGAAATTTGAGTTTGAGATAGGATCTCACATGTGTCTCTGATGAACTTCCCTATAGATGGAGGAATGGTACCCTGTATAAAGATGTAAGAAATACTTCCATTGTGTTTTTTTTTTTTTTGTCTCTTTGTTTCTCTCTCTTTGTTTCACACCCCCCCCTCCCCCCAGTTCTGGGGCTTGAACTCTGTCCCCTGAGCTTTCTTCAAGCCTAGTGCTCTACCACTTGGGCCACACCTCCACTTTCAGCCTTTTGGTGGTTAACTGGAAGTAAATCTCATGGACTGCCTGAGCTGGCTTTGAACTGCAATGCTCACATCTGGTCTCCTCAGTCTTTCAGGATTACAGTCATGAGCCACTGGCACCTGTCTTTTTTTTTTTTTTTTTTTTGAAACAAGAATTTTCTGTTTAACTCCAACTGGCCTTGAACGTGCCATCCTTGTGCTTCAGCTTTCCAAGTCCTGGTTTGTAGGTGCATGCCACCTCCTGCTGACTGGGTTTTTGTGGTTCAGTCCATGTGACTTCCACTCTGGAAAGCCTCTGGGCTCCGAGTCGACCTGGAACCTTTTCCTTCTGTGGCTCTGACTCTTGGAGCAGGAGACTTGCAGGTTGTCTTCCCAGCTCTGTAGCCTGTGGACATGAGAGGGCTTTAGTTGGTTCTCAACCTCTAGGGCTGAGGTCTCAGGTCCTGGCCTCATTTTCCCCCTGGCACGTGAACTCGGGTGCTGTGGAGGCTGAGCAGTGCAGTGTGATATAAGGGCAGCTACCTTGCTTGTTTTGTCTTCCCCACGTCTCACTGTGTGTTAAAAAAACTAGAAGTAGCATATGGTAAAATACATTTAAAATAATAAAAATCAATTTGTTATAATTAGAAATATCAAATCCAAAGATTTAGTTTCAAGCATATTGGAATAACTTGTGAAAAATAAATTCCTAGTTCCTTTCACAAGGCTCTGAGTATTTTATTTATGATGAGCATTAGTGCAATATGGGGGCCTGGCTGTGCAGACTTCACTATTAATTAATCTTGGTTAAAAAAAAAAAAAAGGAAGAGCTGATAAGTCTCCTCAATGTCCTGAAGCGTCTCAGCTTTTCCAGCAGATGGTCTGATGGTTTTCACCCCCTTTTTTATATTTAGGAGATTAGCAAATGCTTTTGGAACACTTAGTAGTATTTTGGCATTTATTTTAGTAAAGACTTTTTGGAATCTATCATACAGGGTATCTTGACAGAAAATGGGCTTCTTCTGAAATGAGATGATAAAGAGATACTTCTGTCAGACGAGTCCCAAGAGATGGCAGTAGCTGTTCTAGACATATGCCATGACATTTAGAGAAAATTACATAATCCTTTTCTAACCCACTCCCCCAAAAGTTCAGGAAGTTGGGAAATAAGTCTACTTTCTACAGAGCCAATGCCAGAATTAGCCTGCAATATTTAGATTTGGGTTCTTTTTATGCAATTCACTAGCTGGTCTTGGGCAGCTTAATTAACTTCTCAGTGCCTCAACTTTCTCATCTGCAAAGTCAGATACTATCCACTTTTTCTTAAGTTTTTTCAAGGACTAAAAAGCATGGAATCACTTTAAAAATCATTAGGGACACACAAATGTCATGTGTTTCTGATGTAGTAGAAGCATAATGCTTTAGGTTTTATAACCGCTTTATTTGAAGTTAGTATTTGATTCTCAGCACTCACAATTCCCTTTTTTCACAGCTCAGGTTGCAATCTGAGGCTTGATGTTTTAGGACGTGGAGTGCTTATGATGAAAGACACTACTGGAATGTGGATGAGAGCATTATCGTCTAAATGTGTTGATGACTTTGTGCTTTTAGGTATACCAAGCTTGGCTACGCAGGCAACACTGAGCCACAGTTCATTATCCCATCATGTAAGTAAAGCTCTACCCTGGGGTTTTAAAGGCTTGCATTCCTAGCATTCTCACCACGAGCATTCCCAAGCATTCATTCTAGTTCTGTTTCTCGAGGTGTGTTAACTTACTGTCTTGTAGAAGATTGTTCTAGCTGCTGGGAAGAGTTATTTTGCATTTAATTCCTGAGTGTTGCTGCAGGCATTGCTGTAACCTAAAACCCCACAGTGTTTCAGCCTCTCGATTCCTTTCTCACACAGCCCTTTGCTACCATCACTGGCGTTTCATTAGGAAATGCGGTAGGAGACTGTCTAGAAAATGGATATCTGGCTCTATAATAAGAAAACTGTAATTTTAAGTGAGTACAATTCGGTGGGCCTAGTAACTTCATGAGTGAATATTATCTGCATTAATCACTTTTTTTTGGGTGGAAGTAAGAGGACTGCTAACCACTTTAAAAACTTTAAAAAATCATATTGTTTTTAAGTTTTAGTTAGTAGGAGTGATAGCCTCACATTTTTGCATGAACTCTGCTTACCCAATCTTTGTTTCCCACAGGAGTTTCCTCAAGGTCAAGTCTGTGTTTGTAGGTTGAGTTTTCTGGAAAGATCTAAATCCCAAGTTACAAGTTAGAGGCAGTTTACCAGGGAGAAAGGTATATCTACCAAGCATGAAGGAAAATTGATTCCCTAGACATTGTTCCTCTGAGACAAGCTGAGACCCTAGGTGCTGTAAGGGATTATCTAGAGACACTAGGAATCTATGACCACTACCCAACTCAGAGGGAAGGCGATGAGGTGGGGAAAGGGGCTTGATGAGTATTTATTCAAGGGGAGGCTAAAGCTTTTTTTGGGTTAATGTGAATATCAAGTAATTGGAATTGGAAAGTTTGCCCAGACTCCTTGAGATTATGTCACCTGTCCAGTTCCTTTTCTTACTGAATAACTGGCACTGTTTTGATTTTTGCGGGGTGGTGGTGGTGGTGGTGGTGGTGGTGGTGGTGTCGGTCAGTTCAAGGTTAGCTCATCACTTGAGCCACAGCTACACTTCCAGATTTTTTTTGTTTTTTCTGCCAGCCCTGGGGCTTGGACTCAGGGCCTGAGCACCGTCCCTGGCTTCTTTTTGCTCAAGGCTAGCACTCTGCCACTTGAGGCACAGTGCCACTTCTGGCCGTTTTCGTATATGTGGTGCTGGGGAATTGAACCCAGGGCCTCATGTATACGAGACGAGCACTCTTGCCACTAGGCCATACCCCCAGCCCACTTCCAGATTTTTGGTAGTTAATTGGTGATAAGAGTTTCATGGACTTTCCTGGGTAGGCTGGCTTTGAACCAAGTTCTTCAGATCTCAGCCTCCTGAGTAGCTAGGATTACAGGTGTGACCCACCAGCGCCTGGCTTATGTTTTTATTTCTTTTTTCTTTTCAAAATTTGAACAGATGCCACACATATGAGTTACCTCTGGCAAATAGATGTTGTTGGTTTGCTATATCCTTATTTTAAATTGGTAATTAGGTCATCTGGATGCCAAAGACTAGGTGACTAGTACAACAGAACGTTATCACCATCCTGGAGGCTCAGAGTCCGAAGTCCAAGGTGCTGTTAAGGTGTTGATTTCTGGTGAGGCCTTTTTTCTAGCCTTTCAAAGGGCCAGTTTTTTTGCAGTGGTCCTCTGTGTATGTGTATCTATGGAAGAATTGCCATGTCTTCTTACAACACCACTATTCCTGTGGGTTTTAGGACTCCACCCATGTAAATCTGCTTAACCTTAAATTACCTTTTGTCTCCATGAAAACTCATGTTGGGAATTAGGGCTTCTGCATTTGAATTTTGGATGTAGTTAAGTCTGTTACAGCTGATATTCTGTAGGATCAATTATTCTTGTGTGAATTTTGTTAGTGTTGATGATGATCATTTCATGTTGAGTTGTTGACAAGTTGGACTTTTTGACTTTCCAGAGCAGAAGATTAGATTGTATTTAACCTTAACTACGTCAGTGAAAAAAAAACAACCCCAAAGTTGACCTTGTATCTTTTTGCTTTAATATGCTGCTATTTACATCTGTCAGCGGCACTCAGTTGGCTGTGCCCTTTAACCTGTTATTATTAATAAGGGGATTGGAGAATGATTAGCAGGATTTCATCCACTATCAGGTGAGCTCTCAGACTAGAGCTAGCAGAAAAATGTCAAGGAAGTTGGGGTAAGGGGTAACTTATATTGTTGGCTGACATGTTTATAAAAGGTGGGTTTGAAGATGTTTGGGCAGTAATGAGAACGGTGGATATGTTTGCCCTTAGAACAGATGGAAGGTCTTGGTTACTGTGGACAAGTAAATGGCGCACTGCTTGGCTTGGTGCTGGGAGTAGAGCCCTGTATTTATTTTCAGTTTTCGGAACAGATTCCAGGACATACATGTTGAAATGGCATCGATAGAGAAAAGCAGAACTGGAGTGGAAGCCCAGTGGCAGAGTGCTTGCTTGGTATGTGCCAGGCACTTTGCTCTAACCCCAGCACCACAGGAGGCAAAACAGAAAGAGAGGAGGGGAGGGGAGGGGAGGGAGGGCGGAGGGACAGGAAGAGAGAAGAGAGAACCTTTTGTGAGGTGTGTGGATGCTCCTTGAGGGCTAGGGCAAGACTTTCTGAGAGCCTTTCTCAGGGGCCTGGGCCTGGGATTACAGTAGCTCTAAATCCATTCTTTTTTTTTTTGGCCAGTTCTGGGGCTTGAACTCAGGGCCTGAGCACTGTCCCTGGCTTCTTTTTGCTCAAGGCTAGCACTCTGCCACCTGAGCCACAGCACCACCTCTGGCCTTTTCTGTTTATGTGGTGCTGAGGAATCGAACCCAGGGCTTCCTGCATGCTAGGCCAGCACTCGTTTTGGTTTTGTCTGTTTTGTTGAGACACTTATGTGGCTTAGCAGTATTTAATGTTTTTGCATTAGTATTCAAAAGTCTATAATAGTTTTAATTTCTTACACCATTTTTTGTCTGATTTGTGTATATTATACTGGTATCCTGGTATCACAAAATGGGTTTGTTAGCCTTTTATATTTTTTTGGAACAGTTTGTTCCAGTTTGTATAACTAGAAATAATTACTTAAAGTGTTAGGTATCTAACTTTTTTTTGTGTGAAATATACTGTATATTTTGTTTGTTGATTTTTGTCGGTTGTTGGGCTTGAACTCAGGGCTTGGGTGCTGTCCCTGAGCTCTTTTGCTCAAGGCTAGTGGTGCTCTACCACTTTGAGCCACAACTCCACTTCTGGTTTTTGAATGGTTAATGGGAGATAAAAGTCTCATGGGGACTTTTCTGCCCAGGCTGACTTTGAATGTCGATCCTCAATGAGGTCAGCCTCCCAAGTAGCTAGGATTACACTTTTGCCTAGCGATATGTTAATATTTTTTAGTGTTGGAACTGGGATTTCAGCTCTATCATGGGAGCCATACCTCCACCTTTTGCTGGTTAATAATTGGAGATGAGAGTACCTCAGCTTTGCTTACCTGGCTGGCTTTGAACCTCCATTCTTTAGATCTCAGTTTCTTGTGTAGCTATAGATGTAAGTCACTGGCACCTTGTTCTGAATTGTTAAAATTACTGTTTAGATTGTTAAATTACTATAAACTTTTTCTTTAAATTATTTTAAATAATTATAGGTTCCATAGGAAGTAGCAAAAATAATTAGAAAGGCCCTGTTTATCTTTTCTCAGATTATCCCCAGAGTTACATTTTATACAATTGTAGTATAGTTTGTGTGGATCTGTGAATCCTGGGACTTGAATTTAGCCCTGGGGCTTGAACTCTGGACCTGGGCATTGTCTCTGAGCTTTTGTGCTCAAGGCTCTACCACTTGAGCCACAGCTCCTCTTTTGGCTTTTTTTGGTGGTTACTTGGAGAGAAGCGTCTCACAGACTTTACTGTTTGGCTGGCTTTGAACTGTAATCTTCAGATCTTAGCCTGTTGAGTAGCTATGGTTATAGGCGTGAACCACCAGCACCTGATTTATGGTATAGTTTTAAATATAGGAAATTGACATGGGTATGATGTGTACATAGTTCTGTATATTTATAATTGTTCTCTTGAAGGATTTTATGACTGATCCTTTTAAAATACTTGGATTTGTTTTTTTTTGCCTTGTCTGGGGCTTGAACTCTAGGCCTGAGCACTGTCCCAGAGCTGCTTTTTCGCAAACCTAGTGCTCTACCACTTGAGCCACAGCGACACGTCCAGCTTTTTTTGAGTGGTTTATTGAAGATAAGAGTCTCATGGACTTTCCTGCCTGAGCTGGTTTTGAATTATGATTCTCAGATCTCAGCCTCTTGAGTAGCTAGGATTACAGGCGTGAGCCACTGGCACCCAGCTGTAAAATACTTTCTTGATGATTAAAAAATCTGTCACTTCTCTCTTTTGCATATATTAATTATACAAAGAGGTTTCATGGTGATATTTCTTTGTCTGTCTATCTGTCTTTCTCTCTTTCTCTTTTTCTTTCTGTCTGTTTTTCTTGTTTTTGTTTTGGTTTGTGGGGTTTGAACTCAGGGCCTGTGTTCTGGCCCTGAGCTCTTTTTCCTCAAGGCTAGTGCTCTACCACTTTGAGCCATTGCGCCACTACTGGTTTTTGAATGGATAATTAGAGATGAGTGTCTCTCTGGGACTTTTTTGCCTGTGCTGGCTTTGAACCTTGATCCTCAGATCTCAGCCTCCTTAGGGTTATAGGTGTGAGCTACTGGTGCCTAGCTCGTAGTGATATTTCTATATATCTGTATTCACTCTCGTTACTCTTTCTACCTCCCCCCTCTTTTTCAGGTATGGGTTTGAACTAAGGGCTTCACACTGTTCTTTTACTCTACCACTTGAGCTGTGTCAGGCTTTTTGGTGGTTAATTGAGATAAGAGTCTCATGGACTTTTCTGCTCAGGCTAGCCTCAGATATCAGCCTCCTGAATACCTTGGATTATAGGTGTGAGCCAGTAATGCCTGGCTCCCCCTTCCTTTTTTTTTTTTTTTTTAAGATAATAGAATAATCATACTAGCCACTGCTATTACCTCCTTTTGCCTTTCTCCTATGATTGTTCCCACCCCCCTCCCCCAAGTCCCTGTGGTCTACACATTATACCATCTTCCTCCCTCCTTTTTTTTTGTTGTTGTTGTTTTTGCCAGTCCTGGGGCTTGGACTCAGGGCCTGAGCACTGTCCCTGGCTTCTTTTTGCTCAAGGCTAGCACTCTACCACTTGAGCCACAGTGCTACTTCCAGCTTCTTCTATATATGTGGTGCTGAGGGATCGAACCCAGGGCTTCATGCATACAAGGCAAGCACTCAACCACTAGGCCATAGTCCCAACACCTCCCCCCCCCCCTTTTTGTTTTTGTTTTTGGCTCAATTCTGTTTATGAGAGAGAACTTGTGATATTTGTCTTTTTGAGCTTGGCTTATCTCATATGACATGGTGTTCTCCTGTTCTGCTCTCTTTTCTTGCACTTGACAATTTTCTTTATGGCTGAATAATTTACACTGTGTATATGTACAACATTTTCTTTATTAAAAAACAGATGGGCATCTAGGCATAGTCTGACTGTTGTGTTGCAGACCTCGTGTGAAAGTATCTGTCTTGTATGCTGACTGTCTTCCCTCTATGTATTCTAGGGGTGGTTTAACAGGATCATATGACAAAATTCCTCCAAACTGATTTATAGGTGGCTACACTAATTTACATTCATACCTCCGCCCTACTCCCTATCCTTGCCAACCTGAATGTGTTGATTTATTCTCCATGGTCACCTTTCTGAGATGTGAGAACATGTCTTCATGTATTTATTGGCCATTGGTACTTCCTTTGAGAACTGCCAGTTCAGTTCATTTGCCCATTTATTACTAGAATTGTTTGTTCTTTAGGTGTTTAATTATTTGAGGCCTTTATTCTGGATATTAATTTGTTAATTCATTGTTTTGCTGTTACAGTTATTTCTACAGAGTATCTGTGTATCCATATCACTTACTTTCTAATGACTTTTTTCAGTGTGGATTTCTAGAAGTGGAGTTATTGGATAAACACATGTTTACTATGTGACCCAGTTTCTCTGCAGATTGGTTTTGTGCTGGTGTTCAGATTAGGTATTTAGCTAGTAGCACTTTTGGTCTCCTATGTAGTGTAGATGATACTGTTTGTTGAGTACTACTCTGCACAGAGTTCTCTCCTCAGCGCTATGTGTATGTGAAGAACGAGGAGGCTCAGTTAGAACTTCCCTTGGGCCAGCTAGCTAGTCCAGGCTGAGCCCATGGTCAGAGCAGGTTTGTGGAACTGCCCTGTCTGTGCTGTCCACTTTGTGGAGATACCATGTGGAAAATAAAAGTTGGCTAGAACATTTGAAGCAGTTCAGGTCAGAAATATCATTTACCCTCCCCTTAAATCCACACACAAGAATTTTTGTGTTCAGTTCTGGGAAATTTTTATATATTTATTTGGTGCTAGAGTGCTGTGGTTTCACTGGAAATATGCTAACTTTCATAGTGAGATTCTGTTAGCATAGTTATAGAATTAGGTTTATGTTAGAATTATTTAGGTATAGTTTGAACATTTTCCGTGGAGTGGAATATTCATTTGACAACTATTTCTCTAATCCCTAGCCTCGTGCAGCCTGCCCTGGCTCTGGCAGGTCTCAGATTTGCATGGCCTTGATCATTAAGCCTCCCCCTGTAAAGTGGAGATAAAGCACCTACCTTGAGGATATTGAGAGGACAAAGTGTGCACAAGAACACTTAGCCAAGTGCCTGATAAATGTGAATAGTTACTTATTTTACTGATTGACATCCATGCCAGGTTCTAGAGAACTGCTGTAAGACTGAGAATATGTGACAGTCTTGGTGGTGGGCTGCTTTTAATGACTGTGATTCTCTGAAAAATGCCACAGTGGAGTTTTCTGAAAGATTTGTGGGTGCACAGAAACATGCCCCCACCCCCAGGTTGGCAGGGAAAGCCTTTTACAGGGTGGGAGTAGGGTGTGTATGTGTTTGGGGGGGGCAGTGTTTGCTCTTAGCCCTCCCAATGAGTTTTCTAGAGTCAAAGGGGGCCAGAGCTTAGGGTGTAAACGGCAAATCGAATCTTTTCAAAGCCTTTCATAGCTCATTAGATGCTCAGTTTTGGAGTGGTTTAAATGATTATTACTGAATGTACTTCCAAATATTTAAGATCTTTGCCTGTAATCCTAGCTACCCAGGAGCCTGAGATCTGAGGATTGTAGTTTGAAGTGAGCCTAGGCAGAAAAGTTGGTGAGACTTATCTCCAACTAATCACCAGATGTTGGAAGTGGAGCTGTGACTCAAGTGGTAGAGCACTAGCCTTGACCAAAAAAGCTTAGGAACAGTGCTCAGGCTCTGAGCTCATGCCCCAGGACTGGCACATAAACAAAAAAAATGTATAAAGCCTGATGTTTGAAGGTGCTGAATGATGCAATTGCTTGTCCGTTTATTTTTGCCATAGATATTAGCTAACAGCCTTTGAGTTTTATCTTTTAATTGTATGTTACATCTCTTTTTTTCTCCCAAGGCTAAAAAATACATAAGCTTAAATACTAGAAATAATCATAAGCTGGATACTAAACAACTATCTGATGTAGAGTTTTATTAAAATGTCCCAAGTACATATAGATACTATTTCAGTTTGCTTTCCTCTTCCGTGTTGTGTAGAAATTTGTCCCTTTCTACATTGTATTTAAAATTTATAAATTGCTCATGTATAATCCATGGGTATCTCATTCATTATCTTGGGCTATTCCAGGTGAAATTGAGAAATTTAATAACATTGTTTCTGTGTTAATATCCAAGACAGACCAGCTAAGTTTCTTTGTGTCACACTGGAAAGAATACTGGAAAACAATAACTTGCCTCAGTATTACTCTTTGGGCTCATTGACAACTTTTCTTGTGCATACCCTCAAAGGAAAACATTGAAAATTTCCTAGTATGTACATAGATGCTAGGGACTGTACAATTGTATTATCCATTCTTGAGCTTTCAGATTTGTGTGGAGAGTGATGGAAATCTTTGTGCTTTTTATTTTATTTTATTTTCAAGGTATTGCCATCAGAGAGTCTGCAAAGGTAGTTGACCAGGCCCAAAGGAGAGTGTTGAGGGGAGTTGATGACCTTGACTTTTTCATAGGGGATGAAGCCATCGATAAACCTACCTATGCTACAAAGGTAAACTTCTGAAAGTTTTTTAAGAGCAGAGCCAAAAACAGAGCAGAGGATGAATTAGGAATTGTCTTCCAGAGTTGTGGAGTGCGATTCTGCTCTTAGGCTTGGATGGAGGCAGGTAGGTGAACAGTAGGTGGACAGAACAACAGTAGGTTGTTCCTGAATAGGTGTATTTCTGAGTGTGGAACCACATGAATTAAAGCATGGGAATGCAGGTTGACTCAAGCAACATTGTCACCCATGAAAGCTAAATCTCCTCTGGAGAATTGCATGTTAACTATTGAACATATTAGACATGGGAAATTGCAGTTTGAGTAATTAAGAAGAAACACTTGAATAAATACTTCATCCAAGTAAAAAGGAAAGAAAATACCAGATTCATTTGAATGATAGATGGTGTAGATGCCTCTGCTTCTCACTATTGAAGTGATTCTTTGTAATTAGATTGGAGGGAGGAGCAGATATAAACAGCATGTAAGTTAGTCTCTCTGTTAAAGTGCCCCTCGTTTTTCCTTGCATGAGTTACTAACTTCAGGAGGACGCCTTTCTGTGGTTCTCTGTGCCTGTACTATGAAGCAGACGCTCTTACTGTTCTGAAGTTGGACATGTTTTGTTTTTTCTTGCTCCAGTGGCCTATACGGCACGGCATCATTGAGGACTGGGATCTTATGGAAAGGTTCATGGAACAAGTGGTTTTTAAATATCTTCGTGCTGAACCTGAGGACCATTATTTTTTAATGGTGAGTAACTGGAACTAAGAGGCATATATTCCTGTAAACTTTTCTTGCTGAGATTTCTAACTCAGCTTAGCATTTAACTTTTCAACCTAAGGAATTTAAAATTCCTTCTGAAGACATTCATATGAATCAGACTGCTTTTTTGCAAATAACAGAAATCTCAGTAAAACCATCCAGAAACAAAAGGGGCCCATTGTCCTGCAGAGCATGAAGGAAGGCCCTGGCAGTTCTGGGGCTGCTTGTTTTAGCAACTCAGAGATGGAATCTCCTTCAGCATGACTTCTCCTGTTGGCTCCCCACCTCAGAATGACTGCTAAGTTTCTGTGTTACCTCTCCAGGTATTTCTGTTCAGTCTGATCTAAGAGAAAGTTTTCCTTTTAAGAATTTAGAAACCACCCAGCAGATTTACCCCATCTGCCTGTGCCTGACCTGGTCAGTAGAGAGGAATGGAATAACCCTAAGTGATGTAGTTTAATCAAGATCTCTCCCTGGGAGGGGGAGTGTTGTGACCCTGGCTGGGACTCTGGGACAGGAGGAAGGGTAAAGATTCCAACAGTAAGCACCACAGAAGAAGGCATGCTTTTGCCTAGGAAACCAACTGTGTACTGTAATACTCTTTTTTTTTTTTTGCCAGTCCTGGAGCTTGAACTCGGGTCTGAGCACTGTTTATGGCTTCTTTTTGCTCAAAGCTAGCACTCTACCACTTGAGCCATAGCGCCACTTCCACTCTTTTCTGTTAATGTGGTACTGAGGAATCGAACCCAGGGCTTCATGCATGCTAGGCTAGCAGTTTACCATTAAAGCCACATTCCCAGCCCCAGAATGATTTTCTCTCTTTCTTTCTTTCTTTTTTTTTTTTTTTTTTGTCAGTTGGAGGGCTTGAACTCTGGGCCTGGGCACTGCCCCTGAGATCTTCAGCTCAAGGATAGCACTCTACCACTTTGAGTACAGCCACTGTACTCTTGAGGAGTAGCTAGATACTAAGATCATTACCACGTCCTATAGCAGATGAAACTTAAGATATTACTTTTCCCCTCCAGAGTTTAATGCTATTGTAAAATAAAAGTAAGTTTAGTTGTAGACCCTCACTTGTTCAAACCAATATTATTGAGAAATGACTAGAAACATTTCTTGTTTATGTGATGCACTCTAATTGTTCTGTTAAACATTACATGTTTCCTTCCATGAAATGTTCTTGTAAGTTAAAATAAATTGCATGTGTATAATGCAGTAGTTAAGAGCCAGTGGTTCATGCCTGTAGTCCTAGCTTCTCAGAAGGCTGAGATATAAGAATGGCAATTCAAAGCCAGCTTGGGCAGGAAAGACTGTGAGATTCATTTCTCCAATTAACCAGCAAAATGCCAAAAGTGGTGCTGTGGCTTAAGTGGTAGAGCACTAGCCTTGAGCAGAAGAGCTCTAGGTCCTGAATTCAAGCCCTAGGACAGTTCCCCCCTCTTCTTATAGGGAGTAATTTTATAGAGTTCTATAGTAGATTGGTTTGTCTTCATTCTGCTGGTTTATTTTACCTCATGTTTCTATTTTTCTGCATGTATGTGTTAACTCAGTAATTCAAGACTTTTTTCTTTCTTCCTTCCTTCCTCCCTCCCTCCCTCCCTCCCTCCCTCCCTCCCTCCCTTTGCGGGGGGGGGGGGCTGGTGGACAGTCCTGGGGCTTAAGCCCAGGGCTTGGGTATTGTCTTCGAACTTTTGTGTTCAAGGCTAGCTCTCTACTACTTGAGCCACAGCTCTACTTCCAACTTCTTGGTGATTAATTGGAAATAAGAGTCTCACATGCCTTCTTAACCAGGTGGGCTTTGAACTGTGATCCTCAGATCTCAGCCTCCTGAGTACAAAACTGGATGATTTTAAAAATCATCCTAGGTTTAGTCTGTCTGTAAAACTAGGGAGTTGTTACAATATCCTAGCTACCATATCTTTAGGTTAGTTTTTGTATAATTCTAATGTAATTTCGTAAACTTTGGGGGCATACTCTAAATAGAATGAATGTTTTCTTACAGACAGAACCTCCATTGAATACACCAGAAAATAGAGAATATCTTGCAGAAATAATGTTTGAATCATTTAATGTACCAGGACTCTACATTGCAGTTCAGGTAAAAAAGAAATGTTATTTTTGTGATTTCTAAAGAATCTTACCTGTCCAGCTGTGAAAGAAATATAATTAGAAACACTTTTTGTTGTAAGGCTGTGCTGTTCTTCCATCCATGAGAGTACATGCACGTTTACACCTATATACCATTCAGGCTGAACTAGAGCACTGTAGAGAACATAGTACATGACTTACATAAAGTGACTGTTATAGGTATAGAATATGTAAGTCCATCACTTACATAAATGTTACTGGTACGCCTTTTCTGAGTAAAGTGTAGTGTTTTGTCTTCTGGGTGGCAAGGTAGATGTATATGTCTGGCTTTCTTTTTAGTTTCTTTCACTTCTGATTAGAAAACAAACAACAACCCTAGATTCTGGAGAATCTTTTGAAAAATTAAATACCTTTGGAGGTCACTATATTAATTTGAGCCCTGTTTAATCACGGTGTACTCTTGTTTCTGAGAGATCCTGAACTTTCAGAAAAATTACTGCTTTAGGTAGCTTTGTGTCTGCCATTTTATACAAACGAATTGGTTGAAGTTTTAGGGGATAAATGAGATGGATGTTTTTCCTGTGTTTGCTGCCTAGTACTAGTCCTTACTTAAGAAAAAAGGAAGAGGAAGAGTTCCACAGAGAAATAAATTTGGGGACTACTGTGCTCTGTTATCTTCTGGTGACTCTCGGTGCCTATTAGCATAGTAAATGCTCTGAGAATTCCAATGTTGAGAAAAATGTATTTATTTCATTCAACTCCAACTGTTCTTTCCCCAAGGTAAGAATGTCCCATGTTATACAGAGACACCTTAGAAAAATCTGAGAGATATCGGAGTGTCCATACATTCAGGTCTTAGTGCACCTGAAGAGTGTTTTTTTAAAAAGTACAGTTGTGCTTCATCCCTGACCAGTGTTTGCCAGCCTCTGTGCTCTGTGCTGAACAGTTCCTTATATAGTGTCCTGTGGGATGCCAGATGCAGGATGCCTAGCAGTGGCCTGACTTCCACCTACTGGAGTACTGCAGCCTCACTTCCTGACACTTGCAACAGTGATCCTGGCTTCAGATGCTTCCCTGGGCAGTAGCTGCCCCTGGCTGAGAACCACTCTGTTATATCTGTCTGTCTAGAATTTCTGCCTGGGATCCTTAGTTGTCTGCATTATAAACAATAGTGCTTTTATGTATGTATGCATGCATGTATTTATTTACCTAGTTACTTATACTTACGTACATACTTACTTACTTGCTTACTTATTTGCCAGTCCTGGGGCTTGAACTCAGGGCCTGAGCACTGTCCCTGTCTTCTTTTTGCTCAAGGCTAGCATTCTATCACTTGAGCCATAGTACCACTTGTGGCTTTTTCTGTTTAAGTGGTACTGAGGCATGGAACCTATGGCTTCATGCATACTAGGCAAGCACTCTACCACTAAGTCACATTCTCAGGCCCTAAATATTTTTATATTTTTTATGAGCTTTTTTTCCCCCATTTTTGCCAGTACTGGGGCTTGAACTCAGGGCCTGGACACTGTCTTTAAGTTTCTTTTGCAAAAGGCTAGCTAGCACTCTACCACTTGAGTCATAAAGCCACTTCTGGCCTTTTCTGTTTGTGTGGTATGGAGGAATTAAACCCAGGGCTTCATACATGCTAGGCAAGCACTCTACCACTAAGCCACATTCCCTGCATTTTTAAATATATAATATTTGCATGTTAGGCTTTTAGGTTGCAACAGAAGTCTTAGAGAAGGGGGTTGGAGGATAGGGAAAGAAAAGTGTTTCTTAGAATTGCTAAGTAAGGCCAATTTAACCTGAGAGTAAGAAGGCTGATTGCTTTAGAGAATGTTTTGTGTTTTCTCTGTAGGCAGTGCTGGCTCTTGCAGCCTCTTGGACATCTCGACAAGTTGGGGAGCGCACGCTGACTGGGACAGTCATTGACAGTGGGGATGGCGTCACCCACGTCATCCCAGTGGTAAGCACAGTGGTTCATCCTTCCTTCTGATCTGAGGTAAGGGGAGAGGCGAGAAAAGCCAAGCAAACCCCAGCGCCCTCTATAATGAAAACACCATTTCTTGAGTGATGTAATTAGGAAAGGTAAAAGGAGTTTTGTCACACTGTATTTTTTTTTTTTTTTTTTTTGGCCAGTCCTGGGCCTTGGACTCAGGGCCTGAGCACTGTCCCTGGCTTCTTCCCGCTCAAGGCCAGCACTCTGCCACTTGAGCCACAGCGCCGCTTCTGGCCGTTTTCTGTATATGTGGTGCTGGGGAATCGAACCTAGGGCCTCGTGTATATGAGGCAGGCACTCTTGCCACTAGGCTATATCCTCAGCCCTAAAAGGAGTTTTAAAGACCCAGGAATGTAGGGGGTGCAGAAGATGGTCAGGATGTGTGGCTTGGTACCTTTTGCAGTCAGGCTGTGAGCATTTACCTGGGATTCTGGGGCAGCAGTAGGATGCTCCTGCTTTGTAATTCTGAGCCTCCGGGAGACACCATTTTGGATGTCCGTTTGTGGGTTCCTGCAAGCACATTTGAAAGGTTGTGCTCTGTGAAAGGATGTGAGTGGTTGCAATTAGCTCATGCTTAGAGTATTACTTTTAAACATTATTTAAGAGCCAAGAAGGAGAGAGATATATTCTAGCATACTGAAAGCTCTGAAATAACACCTTGTGGTTTTACATTTTTGAAATGTTAAGAGAATTGACTTCATATTCTGGTTGGAGGGGATTTTTGTTTTTTCCTTTTAGTATACTGCATTATGTAGAAGATTTATTTATTTGTTTGTTTTGTTGGTTGTGGGGCTTGAATTCAGGGCTAGGTGCTCTTCCTGAGTTTTTTTTTCCACTCAAAGCTAACACTCTACCACTTTGAGCCACAATGCCACTTCTGATTTTCTGGTGGTTAATTGAGATAAGAATCTCAAGGACTTTCCTGCCTGGGCTGGCTTCGAACCTTGATCTTCAGATCTCAGCCTCCTGAGTAGGAGGCTTACAGGATTACAGCCACCAGTGTCCATCTAGAAGAGTTATTTAAATTTGTTTTAGTTTTTAAAAAATGAATTGGTTGTTAAGCGGAAAGTCAAACATTCCCGATCATCCTCACAGTTTTCCTCCTCATTAACCACAGTGACTATTTTTGTAATTTGTAGGTATGTTTTTAGTGCTTGTACTGGTGTGTGTGTGTGTATGTTTACCTACTTTAAAAAATGTGAATTAGAAGTTGGCTCACATCTGTTATCCTAAATACTCATGAGGCCAAGATCTGAGGGTTTTGGTTTGAAGGTAACCTAGGCAGAAAAATGTGAGACTCGATCTCCAATTAACCAGCAAAGGTCAGAGCTGGTGTGGCTTAAGTGGTAGATTGCTCGCGGTGGGCAAGAAAGCGGAAAGCTGAGGGAGAGTGCGAGGCCCTGAGTTTAAGCCCTGGTACTGGCACTGGAAAATAGAATAACTCTCCCAAACACAAATTAGAGGGACCAGACATGGTGGTGTCTACCTATAATTGCAGCACTCAGGAGGCTGATGCAGAAGGATCATAAGTTTGAGGTCAGCCTGGGCTACATTGGGAGGCTCTGCCTCCCCAAACAACAACTTAGGGCCAGGCACTGGTGGCTCACTCCAAGATTGGTATCTGAAGATTGCAGTTTGAAGCCAGCCCAGGTAGGAAGAAAGAGTCTTATCAGACTCATCTCCAATTAATTGCCCAAAAGCCAGGCGTAGAGGTATGGCTTAAGTGATAGAGTACCAGCCTTGACTGAAAAGCTAAGAGACAGTACAGTGCCCAGGATTGGCACAAAAAGCTCCCCCCAAATCAAACCAAAACCCCCCTGAAAAATTAGGATTTAAAACAAAACAACAACAAAATCCCAGTGATCCATATACTTCAATTAGAAAACAAATTGGCCACCATTTCATTTTGATAACTTGAAGGAATGATTGTACGTATTAACTTGCTAACGGTTTAGCCCTTGCAAGGCCTTACCACTTAGGTCCCTCCAGTGAAGCCTGCGCACCGGCAGTGTGGATGCCCCTTCCTGTGGAGCTGGAACTTCCCCGAGTCCCTCTAAACAGCCTCAGAGTGCTGCTGTTGTGGATTGTTGGGAAGTGTCAATGCCACTAATGGAATTAAGGCTTCTGGCATTGTTTGTGATGTGATCTCCCTAGGGAGCACAGTGTGAGATCCAGGACCAGCTGCTTTGGACAGAGGGCAGGGCATGTTTGTATTTTCCTTTGCTTCTTTCTAGGCCCAAAGGAAAAAAACATTTAAATGTTTTCACAATGAACTTGGTTGTTGGTGGTAGTTGTGGGGCTTGAACTCAGGGCCTGGGCACTGTCTGTACCTGAGCTTCTTTGTGCTCAAGGCTACTGCTGTAGCTACAGAGCCACCTCTGGTTCTGAGTGGTTCATTGGAGATAAGAGTCTCATGGGGACTCTTCTGCCTGGGCTGGCTTCAAACCACGGTCCTTAGGTCCTTAGAGCTCAGCCTCCTGAATAGCTAGGATTGCAGATGTGAGCCACTGGTGCCTGGAGAAAATTTTTTTGAAAAATTTTATTGTTAAGGTGACTTACAGAGGGGTTACAGTTACATATGTAAGGTAGTGAGTACATTTCTTTTTTTTTTTTGGCCAGTCCTGGGGCTTGGACTCAGGGCCTGAGCACTATCCCTGGCTTCTTTTTGCTCAAGGCTAGCACTCTGCCACTTGAGCCACAGCGCCACTTCTGGCCATTTTCTGTATATGTGGTGCTGGGGAATCGAACCCAGGGCCTCATGTATACGAGGCAAGCATTCTTGCCACTAGGCCATATCCCCAGCCCAGTGAGTACATTTCTTGTCAAACTTGTTACCTCCTCTCTCATTTTTCTCCTACTTTGCCTCCCCCGCAAAAATTTTTATAAAAATGCTTTCAAGCCTCACAACTGATCAAAAAAAAGTTTCATTGTAAATTAGTATCTTCCCTCGGTTATAAAAATTAAATTTGTTGTTGAAAATTTGGGTAAAATAGAAAATAAAATTGCCCATAAGCCCACCCAGAGAACCCTGTTATACTTTTAGTTATATAACCTCTCAAGCTTGGGTTGTGGCTTCATTGGTAGAGCACCAGCCAAGGAGCGAAAGCCTTATTAGGTACTGGGTTTGAGTCCTGGCCTCAGACAAAAATAAGAGACACAAATATCTATACATACACTACACACACACACTCACACTCACATACCACACTCATACACACACACGGGATATCCCTTATCTGATTTTGTATTCTAATTATATAACATCCTAAAATTATGCATGTTACTTTAAGCATGTTTTTGAAACGTAATAACTACGTAATAGTCTATTATGTGCCGACAGTCATTTGTTTACTTTTGCTGGATGTGTAATGTGTTACTATTTTAGTGCTATAATGAAGCTGACATTTGTATAACGCAAGAGAGAGCATCTTGTGGTGCTTAGAGTATAACTGTCAATAGTTGGTGTGGGGGGCTGGGAATATGGCCTAGTGGCAAGAGAGCTTGCCTCGTATACATGAAGCCCTGGGTTCGATTCTCCAGCACCACATATCTAGAAAACGGCCAGAAGTGGCGCTGTGGCTCAAGTGGCAGAGTACTAGCCTTGAGCAAAAAGGAAGCCAGGGACAGTGCTCAGGCTCTGAGTCTAAGCCCCAGGACTGGGGAAAAAAAAAAATAGTTGGTGTGGCAGGACACTAATGTTTTATAAGTTTGAGTTGGTCTTTACTCTTTAAGTAACTTGTGCATATCTTTTATTTTCCTCCCGAAGTAGTTCACAAGTACAAGCAGGGCCTTCTACAGAGGGCCCAGATCTTCTTTGAAGTTAAGTGCTTCAGGAAAAGCTAGGAGGAATTCAGAACTAATCACCGCAGCTTCACTGGTGCTCCAGAGTGGGGTGTGACGGTGGAGTTTGCACGCAGGCACACCCACATCTGTCCCTCCACATCTGGGTTGTGCCCCGGGGGCTGGAAGTGCATCAGTGTGGCTGGGAGGCACCCTGGAGCTTGGCAGTCCTGGGGCCCTTGACCGCGACCGCACCAGCCCTGCCCGGGACTTGCAGGCACCTTGCTGACATGCCTGCCCCGGCTCAGGAAGGCAGGAGAGGATCTAGACTCTCAAGCCAGGCTGCTCAGCAGGGATTCTCAGCACCTCCACGGGAACATTCACTGCATGCTGTGCCTGCCGCAAAGCAGGGCTGTGTGCTTGACATGCGATTCCAGTTGCCCTGTTGCAGGGGCCTCACTGGATGAGGGGCTGTGGCGGAAGCATGCGCACCCTGGCCAGCCTGGGACCCGGACTTCAGTCCAGGCAGTTGGAATTAGTCGTGTGTACTTCACTATGTTACCGACTTTTACTATAGGTCGATTTAGAGTAGGCTTCACAATTTGTAGTGCGGTCTTTTCATTTTTCTTAGAGAGAATCCCATGGTTGCATTTACTGTTCTCACAGGTAGTGTTACCTTCTGGACGTGAAATAGCCCATACAGTTTTCTCCAGAACTACATTCCTAATGAAACATGTTGGTTGCTTATGATCTCATGTTACCGGAGTAATTTACAATTTGATATATTAATGGAACTCTATTTGCTGTAATTTAAAAAGACCTCTGGCACTGAGATTGCATTCAGTGGGAGCCAGTAAATATTGGCTAGTTCCAGGCAGAGAGGCGGGGAGTTACAGGAGGGTGAGACTGGAAACCTACTGGGCCGGGTTCTCGTCTGCAGATTACTTATGTGGGCCGTTCTTCCTCCTCTTCTTCTCCAGGCAGAAGGTTATGTAATTGGAAGCTGCATCAAACACATCCCAATTGCAGGTAGAGATATTACGTATTTCATTCAACAGCTGCTAAGGGAGAGGGAGGTGGGAATCCCTCCTGAGCAGTCACTGGAGACCGCAAAAGCCATTAAGGTAAAAAAACCAAGTGGAAACCTGAGTGGTTTGGGGGTGAGAGAGAAATGGTGTCTGGATACTTCCCTGGATGCTACCCTCCCTGCTCCTATCTTCCCTCCTCTTCCCCTTGTGAGTGCGGGCCTTGGTTTGTTTGCCGGTGAGTGAAGTGTGTGCTTGAGCTTAAGGCTTCACTCCCTCTTCCCAGCAGATGGGGAATGAGCCCGTAGCATGCGTAGTCCAGCATCGTTTCACTGGTGCCTAGTTAGACAGATTAGCTGTGTGCGGCTTCTAGCCTTCCTGTGCCTCAGTCTAGAATAAGGGGACAAGTCACAGCAGCGCTGACTGTCGGGAGCCCTGGGTGGTGTGCCCTTGTCAGTGTGCCAGGAGTATGCTTCTGAACCACACTGCCGCAGGAACAGAATCAGGAGGCAGAGCTCATCGTATTTCTAGATCTTAGTTACTGGACCAGACAAAGAACGGAAGTTTTGGGATTTAGTGAGATCAGAAAGCGAGAGGCTCATTGGGCTTTTTATTTAAGAATATCTATGTGACCGAGTCAGTAGTCTTTGCATTACTTTGTACAGGACACTCACAGGACCAGGCCCTTTTAAAGGAATTCTGTTTAGATTGTAAAATCAAGATAGGCTTAAAAATCAAAATGCAACAAGTCTGTAATAATCCAAAGTTAATTTTTCCATAGATGAAGAGGGAAACAGTTTGGAGACAAGTTTGAGCGTGGAGGTGTAATAGGTGCCTTTCTCCTACACTTGACAGATTTGGAGCCGTAAGAAAATTGGAAGATAGACAGTTGAATGAAAGGAAGCACCAGAAATATTTCCCAAGTTTTACTTTACATTCCTGTAGACAGGTATTTTGAGGACAGGGCCAGGAGTTGGGCAGACTCCTACTTCTTGTCCTAGGCCTGGAGTTCTAGGGATCCAGCTCTCAGTGCTCAAGTGGTGATGTCCCTTCCCTGGGGGAGAGGTTCCCAGAGGTGTGGTCAGATGAAAATATTTACCGTGCTTCTCATTCTTCCCTTTCCTTCCTTTTTGTCACTGGGAGAAAACTGGATATCTGATGCAAGCTTCCTTGCTCTCTCAAACTCTGTTATAAATGCAAATAAAATTTTCACTCTTGCTGGTGATGCCCAGGGCCACTCCAGGGGTCTTGAGTATCCCTCTCTGTGTCAGGATCCCCAAATGGACGGACTGCCCATGAAGTGCCTTTCCTGAGCCTCATTCCAGGCACTTAGTTTGCTCATTGGCTAGCTGTACTCCAATTCTGACTGTGCAGTCTGAGAAGCACACTGGTGTGTGTGTGTGTGTGTTTGTGTGCGTGTGTGTGCATGCGTGTGTGCTCAAGGTTGGTACTACCAGTTGAATCACAGCTCCACTTCCGGCCTTTTGATGGCTAACTGGAGATGAGAGTCTCACAGAGTTTTCTGCCTGGGCTGGTTTTGAACCTTGATCCTCTGATCTCAGCCTCCTGAGTAGTCAGGATTATAGGTGCCCAGCCATGCTTGGGTTTTGACCTTACTGCACACCTGTGAAGGTAGGGAGTGAAGACTCAAAATCAGCTTTCCTGCCCTGTGCGTGGTCAGTCTTGACACCCTCATCTCACTTCTGTCTCCTGTCATTGCTGGGCCCTCCTGTAGTTAGGACAGGCCTGAGGGTGTGGGAGGAGAACACGCCTTCCTTGTACCTGGAGTCCAGAGCCTCAAGATGAACACTTTTATGGACACACTTCATGTCACCAGTTAGATGAACTCACACGCTGGAGGACATTGACCTGGCCTTTTGGGCACAGTGGAATGATTTCCTTCAAACAAGCTGACTCCCAGGGGCCAGGGGCCCCCCAGGTGAAGAGCCAGCAGGTGAACAGAGCTGACGCTCCTAGGTGCCGGTCAGATGTGGACAGCTAGCATGCTAATAGATTTAGTGGAGAGCAGCAAGGTGCAGGCTCCAGCTAGGAAGCCCGAGAGGACATGCAAAGATGAGGTTGGCAAGGGCTACTGAGTTTGAGAGACTTTAGACTGAGATTTGAAGCTAGATTGCAGAGGAAGCAGACAGCCACGGTTAAGGCGAGAGTTGATGGCGTGGTAGCACATGCACACTGGAGTGGCAATGTGTTCACAGGCGTTTGATGCAGGGGCTTCCTGTGTGTTTGTCAGAGGGCAGAGACCTTGGGAGATCAGTTGTTAATGCCTGGTGACGTCTTTCTGTGTACATACAGGAGAAGTACTGTTACATTTGCCCTGACATGGTCAAGGAGTTCGCTAAGTATGATGTGGATCCCCGGAAGTGGATCAAGCAGTACACAGGCATCAATGCGATCAACCAGAAGAAGTTTATTATCGATGTTGGCTATGAAAGGTTCTTGGGACCGGAAATATTCTTCCATCCGGAGGTAAGATGCTGACCCCAAGTGTGCGCTAGTTGCGGTTCTCAGTGACGCCCAGTGAGCAGGGGTGGGGTCTCCTAGGCAGTCCTCCAGGTCTGCTCAGTTGTTTGGTTTGCCTCACCATTAAGGAAAGGTTATTCCTGGAGAGGTTTGGAAGATGTTTTAGGAGCAAGAGAAGTGGGGAGGGGGGACGCAGGGGAAAATGAGGGAGGAGGTAACAAGTTGGGTAAGAAATGTACTCACTGCCGTACATATGAAACGGTAACCCCTCTGTACTTCACTTTGACAATAAAGAAAAAAAAAGAGCAACCGAAGACAATGGAATGAAATTGATCTTCAGGGGTGGCATGTATTAATGTAACAACTAGTTAATCTCAAGGACTGTATTCAAGTTGCCTCTAAATAAAAATATGATGAAATTTAACCTTTCTCTCATTCTTTTGTGATTCTGAGGATTGAACTCATATTGGGCAAGAGCCCTTTTGTTTTTACTGATACTTTGGGCTGGTTTTGAACTTAAGATCCTCCTGTTTTCAGCTCTTGAGCCTTTTTTTTATCCTGCCAGTCCTGGGGCTTGAACTCAAGGCTTGAGCACTGTTCCTGAGCTGCTTTTGCTCAAGGCTAGCACTCTACCCCTTGAGCCACAGCACCACTTCCTGCTTTTTCTGTGTATGTGGTACTGAGGACTCAAACCCAGGGCTTCATGCATGCTAGGCAAGCACTCTACCACTAAGCCACATTCCCAGCCTTGAGCCTTTTGTTTTTACTGACTTTTATTTTTTGCCTGGGCTGGTTTTGAACTTTGAGCTTCCTATTTTCATCTCTGGTGTGCATTACCCTGCATGTCTGGTTCTACTCTTTGATTTATTGTCCTTTCTTTCTTCCCTTTTCTTTTTGGGTGCCAGTACCAGGGCTTGAACTCATGGCCTCTTGTTCTTGTTCAGCTTTTTCACTCATGGCTCATGCTCTACTATTGAGCTAGTTTTTTTTTTTTTTTATGGTTAATTGGAGATAGAGTCTCTTGGACTTTTCTACCCAGGCTGGCCTTTTGAGTAGCTAAGATTTCAGGCCTGAACCACTGGTGATTGTCCATCCTAATCCCACTTTTAATGCAGGGTCCTTGATCCTGCTGTGCTTCCTGCTGCAAGTTAGGTAACATGACTCAGTGCAAACACCAGTTTTGTTATGTGAACAGTGTGTAAGTTACACATATTGCCACAGGGTTGTTAATACATTTGCAGAAAGCAATCACTAAGAAACATTGCTTCTGGTTTATGTATAATGCATTTTATTTGTATTTTGGTATAATTGCCTTCCTAACTCAATTTATATTTAGTAGATAGGTAACAAACTGCTGTCTGGTTTTATACACATATGACTATGTTGTTTGGCATAAAAAATATTACCAGTAATGTATTATTATGATCATCTGATGAATAATAAGAAACTAGTGAACGCATAGGCTTTTCCGAAGAGCCTTAATGTGAAATGAACACGAAACTATTCAATACATGCATGTGGTGCATGATTGCTTCCTTCCTCTGAAACCATAGCACATTCAAGCTTTCCTTGACTTTTAAAATCTATGTCAAATGTAGTAGAGTTGTTTTTACTTTGTGTATTTAATGTATGGGATTGAATCTAAGGATGTTTACCTAACATGGTTGTTACATGGATTGTTTTATCATCAATTAAAGCATGTCTGATTAGTCTCTAATTGAACATGCTTTTTCTGGACTATTTTACTTTTTTTTTGTGTGTGTGGTTTTAATATTCACAGTTGTGTGTTTGTCACTGAATGTTTTAAAGCTTGTGCATATGCTTTTTCATTTCCCTGATTGTTATTAATTACTGTGCATTCATGATGTAGGGTTGGCCTGTTCCTGTCCTGTTAGCTATCTTTCCTCACAAACCTATGTATTTCACCTCTAAGACATAAGTGACCAGTCACACTGACATACATACCCTTACTCTAGTGTGATGTACTTTCAGTTAAAGTGAATAGTGTGTTTGCTAAGATTACTTTAAAAAAGTTTAGTTGTTCAAAGAGGTTTCAGTTCCATAAGTCAGGTATAGTACATCTTGATCAATGCCATTCCTTCCATCATTTTTCTCCTCTCCAAGTCCTACCTTCAGGTTATGTAGTTCAGTATTTACATAACGTTCATTGAATATAATGACTTCATCTCACCTTTCCTTCATTCTAAAGTTACTTTTGTTTTTTAAAAAATTGTTTATTGTTACTATACAGGTAATGTGCAGAGGGGTTACAATTGTATCAGTCAGGTCAAGAGTACATCTTTTTGAGACAATATCATCCCTTCATCACCTCTTCCCTCAGTAAAGTTACTTTTAAATATTTTTTGTGATATTTGAGGAGAAATGTATGATCTTTAATATTTTTATGTGATTTAGTTTGCCAACCCGGACTTTATGGAATCTATCTCAGATGTTGTTGATGAAGTAATACAGAACTGTCCCATAGATGTACGTCGTCCGCTGTATAAGGTAAAAGCTGCTTGGATAAAGTACTTGCATTTTAGCTCCAAATTAAATATCGATAACCTTAGATTCTTTTGTCAGTGTGCAGAGTTTGACCTGGGCTCTGGGACTTGTTACAGGTACTGTAATAATAATAATAATATTTATACACACATATTTGTTGGTAATGGGGCTTGAACTCAGGGCCTGGGCACTGTCCCTGAGCTCTTTTGCTCAAGGCTAGGACTATTCTACTTTGAGCCATAGCTCCACTTCTGATTTCTGAGTGGTTAATGAGATAAGAATTTCGGGGTGGAGGGACTTTTCTGCCTGGGCTGGCTTTGAACTGCGATCCTCAGATCTCAACCTCCTGAGTAGTTAGGATTACAGCCGTGAGCCATTGGTGCCTGGCTCAGGCACTATAATTATAAGAGGAGATGACTTAAAAATTTGGATATATGATCTACCTAACTGGAGGGATTTAGCTTAAGTATTGTACCATCTTGTTATCAGGAAAGCTGTATTTGAAGTTGGGCAGTTTTAGTCATAAGATTGATTGTAAGATGAAAGCGATACCTGTCATTCTTTCTGTAAACTGGTCTAGTTCTGTGCTTATTCAGGGTCAGTGCAGTGGGCGGTGGGGAGGGAGAAGTTAGAGCCTGGAGGGGAGCAGTCAGGTAGAATGTATTCATGTCATGCTTCTCTGATTGTCTGGAATTCTGAAACTTGGAACAAGAAAATCTAGTCCATGTAATTATTTCATAATGTATCCCGAGATGGCGGGACTTATTTTTATTTCACTTGGAAGAGAATCCTGATGGGCCAGAAATCTGATGGTGGGTTTCTTCTCATCTTTAAAGCTGATGACAAAGCTGAAAATATCGAAATAACATGGAACCACTGCAAGCTTCTTGTCACTAAAGTGAATCAAGCAAATCGAGAGTAGAGCAGATTGTACTTGGGCAGTGGGGGGATCAAGGCCGGTTTGGAAAAGTGCCACCTGAGTCCAGTCAGTCCTGGCCTTTGATATTGGGGGGAACCAGCTTGGTACAGGGCAAAGATGTGAGCCCTGTTGGAGTGGGGAGCTGGGGAGGAGCAAGGCATTTGTTTCCCCACAGTTATGGGTGGTGTAGAGGGGTGGGAGGTAGTGGGGAATGAGCTTCAGAGGGAAGTGGAGCAACCAGAAATGTCTTTAAATCTGCTTTGGCAGTCGGCTGGAAGTTGTTCAAAATTCCTCTTCATTATGTTTGTCAAGAAGATGTTAATATATCTCGTTGTATATCTCATAGTTGATTGTTCTGTAATAAATTGCTTGAATACGTGTATGTATATATACCATACATGATATACATATATAATTTTCTCATTGCCTTTTAAATAGGAAAACGCATGTTGCAAAGCAAATGAGTGTGTGTGTATAATTTCTTATTAATGTTTAATAAGTTCAGACGTCTTTGATATTTGAATCAGAAAATTAGAAAAGTATATACCATTGGTTTTTTATCATCCTTTCTCTTTCTTTTTCTTTTCCTTTTCCTTTTTTGTGCTAAGGTTTGAACCCAGGGCCTTCTCCGTGCTAAGCAAGACTACCTCATTTATATCCCTAGCTCCTCATCTTTTTCAAATAGGCCGCTTGTCAACTGAAAGCCTGGTTGAAATCTTGGGCAGATGGATGAAAAGGTAGCTGCTCTGGTTTGGGCAGGGTAGCTGGCAGAAAAGTTTCTCCTTTTTTTTGCCTGAGCCCAAGACTTGAACTCAGTATCTGCTGTTTGCTTTTGCTCGTTGGTTGATGCTCTACTACCTAAGCCATGCCTCCAACTCAAAGGGTCTTTCCGTCCTTTCCCCTCCCCTCCCCTCCCCTCCCCTCCCCTCCCCTCCCCTCCCCTGCCCTCCCCTCCCCTCCCCTCCCCTCCCCTCCCCTCCCCTCCCCTCCCCTCCCCTCCCCTCTTCCTCCCCTCCCCTCTTCCTCCCCTCCTCTCTACATATCTTCTTTCTTTCTTGTTATTTTTTGGCACAATTTTCCTTTCTCACCCCCCAATTCCACACTTCTAGTTTCCTATGACTTTTAATTTATTTTTGTCTTACTGAGAAGAGAAGCCTAGTGATAGCTATGTTTGCCCAGTGGAGAACTCTGTGTGTGTGTGTGTGTGTGTGCGCGCACGTGTGTGCTGGACCTGGGGTTCAAGATTTGGATGTTGTCCCTGAGCTAGTGCTCTACCACTTGAGTCACAGCTTCACTTCCAGCTTTTTGGTAGTTAATTGAAGAGTCTCACAGACTTTCTTGCCTGGGCTGGCTTTGAACTGCGATTCTCAGATCTCGGCCTCCTGAGTAGTTAGGATGACTGGTGTGAGCCCCCGGTGCCTGGCCAGTGGATAGCTTTTAAGGAACTACTGCAGCCTGAGCACGGGTGGCTCATGCCTGTGATCTTAACTGCTCGTCAGGCTGAGATCCAGAGGACTGTGGTTTGAAACCATCCTGAGCAGAAGAGTCAAGAGTCCATCTCTAATTAATCAGCAAAACGTGGGGATGGAGGCCCGCGTGGCTCTAAGTAGAACCAGCAAGCCAACAAGCTTGAAGCCCTGTGTTCAAACCCCGGTACTGATAAAACAAAAACAAAAAACCCAAAGACATCCTAGAGCGAGCGAGCGAGCGAGAGAGGGAGGATGGCGGGTGCTGTGCCTGGCAGCACTGTGTCTGGGGCACCTGCAAGATGCCAGCCAGGCGAGCGCACGCTGTGGCCAAGGGTGAGTGTGCGCGCCCTGGGTGGAGGTAGCATTCAGGCAGGAGGCTTCTTGGGGCCAGTGTGTCCCGTGCGCCCTGCCACAATGGAAGGCGCCGCCGCGGCGCTATCAGTATGCTGCCCCGGTCACAGGCAGTGTTGGGTCTTTTTTTTTTGGCCAGTCCTGGGGCTTGGACTCAGGGTCTGAGCACTGTCCCTGGCTTCTTCTTGCTCAAGGCTAGCACTCTGCCACTTGAGCCACAGCGCCACTCCTGGCCGTTTTCTGTATATGTGGTGCTGGGGAATTGAACCTAGGGCCTCGTGTATCCGAGGCAGGCACTCTTGCCACTAGGCCATATCCCCAGCCCCAGTGTTGGGTCTTTAAACATGACCATTGTGCTGAGCAGCAGCATTTCAGTGTATACCAATTTAAATGGCGCGCATGGCAGGAGGCGCCGCCGCGGACGACAGCTCAGACCCAGTACCGGCGGAAGACAGGCGTTCCAGGCAGTGGAAATAGCCTGGGGAGCCAAGGGAGCAGAGCGTGTTTGGAAGGAAATCCAGCATCACTGGGCCTAATCTTGGCACACGGAACGATAAGTGCGTGGGGCTAGATGTTGGGAGCCGTAGGAGAGGGCATGCATGCAAGGCACTGCGTGCTGGCTGCGATTCCTAGACTACCGAGAGCGGCCTGGCACAGCACACCGAAGGCCTCCCGCAGGATTGTAACGCAACCTGATAGGGGTTTAGAAGAGGGCTTGGGGGTATCAGGAACACAGGTTGAAAGTGGAGTGTTTGGAGCTTGGGAGAGCAGTGGCAGGGCCTGTAGGGTGTCCCCAGTGCTGAGGGGTCCCCAGGAAGCTACTCAGTCACCCTCAGCCTCTGGGAGCATTACCATCACAACTGTGGTTACACACGGTGGCTGAAAGGTGGCGCTGTGTGTCCGTCAAACAGAATCAAGACGCTCACCTGTAGCACAAAGTGCTCTTTTCTTTTTCTTATTTATTATCAAAGTGATGTACAGACAGGTTACAGTTTCATACGTTAGGCCTTGGGTACATTTCTTGTACTGTTTGTTACCCCCTCCCCCTCCCCTTTCCCTCTCCCCCCATGAGTTGTTCAGTTGGTTTACACCAAATGGTTTTGCATGGGAAGCTTTGTTACATTTAGCACCCTACTAGATAGATATTAATGAATGAACTTGCTGTTAATACAGATTTCAGTTTACATCCTTCTGGTTTAAAGTTTGGTAGACCTCTACCTAGTTGTGTGTGATATTTATGATTCTATGTGCTGTGGCATTCTTCATCTGTATAGAGACAGAAATTTGCAGAGGTGACTTAAAACAAAGAATTTTACTTAATATCTTGAAGTATGCACGAATACAGCAAGATAAGTCCTCTTGTAATCATTGAGGGCTCTTGAAGAATTTACTCAGCAGCCAGGCACTGGTGGCTCACGCCTATAATCCTAGCTACTCAGGAGGCTGAGGTCTGAGGATCCTGGTTCGAAGCCAGCCCAGACAGCAAACTCTGAAAGACTCTCATCTCCAATAAACTTCTTAAAAAAAAAGCTGGAAGTGGCGCTGTGGCTCAAGTGATAGAGTGCTCGCTTTGAGTAAAAGAAGCTCCAGGACAGCACCAAGGCCCAGAGTTCAAGCCTCAGTACTGGCAAAAGAAAAAAAAGATTACCCAGCACACGACATCTTTGCTGCAAGCTAAGGATACTGCATTGTAAAAATTGGTATAAAAAAAGGAAAGTTACACTCTTGGGGTGAGCAGAGATCATTATTTCTGATTGAAAATACATGTTCAACTTAGAAAATTTGAGATAAACCAAAAGCCTTAGTAAAGAAAGCAGAAATCTTTCTGTTATCATTGCCAATTATTACTTTGCTTTCTTTTATTGTCCAGAAATGCAAACAAATAGATGGATATCTTTTATATCCTTTGTGCTCACTTAAAATTACTCTGTGTGCACCTGGTTAAGACTCCAGAAACACCTTCTAATGACGTTTTATGCTATTGCTGTGCCTGTTTCAGTACTAACTCTTTTCCTAAGTTTAGTGTTTTTTTTTTTTTTTTTGCCAGTCCCGGGGCTTGGACTCAGGGTCTGAGCACCGTCCCTGAGCTTCTTTTTGCTCAAGGCTAGCACTTTGCCACTTGAGCCACAGCGCCACTTCTGGCTTTTTCTGTATATGTGGTGCTGAGGAGTCAAACCCAGGGCTTCATGTATACAAGGCAAACACTTTTTTTCTTTTCCCCTACTAGGCCATATCCCCAGCCCCACATGAGGGAAAACATTCAACCTTTGTCCTTAAGAGCCTGGTTTTTGTTTTGTTTGATATGTTTTTCTGGGTCCATCATTTCCCTGTAATGTCATTCTTCTTGTTGGCTGACTAGTAATATTTCTTGGAACACACAAACACACATACATGCATTCATTCCGCATTGTCTGATCCACTCATTGGTGGTAGAGCAACCATTTGTTGGTTGTTTTCATGGCTTGGTGGTTATGAATAGGGCTATAATGAACATGGTGTGTAGGTGCCTCTGCTCTATCTCTTCCATCCCTGGGAATTCTGCCCACAGTAACAAAGGAGTGTGCCCAGTGCAGTTTTATCTTTATTCCAATAGATTAGCTATATAAAATATTCTCTAATTTGAATTAATTCCACTTTGCAGGTTGGTAATAAGATCTGATTGGATGTTGAACAGAGGAGTACATTTTGAGTTTTTTTGTTCCTTTTTTATTAGCATGTATCAGTTGTATACAGTGTACACAGTGTACCTGTATCCGCACATCCCCTGTAACTTTCCCCGTTCCACTTCTCCCTCTTGAAAATCTCATCAGGTTTCCGCATTCCATTTTCACACATGCAAAGAAATTGCAGTCCTACTTCCTTTTATCAAAATTACACATAGACACGATGCATTATTAAAGGAAGCAGGGAAGGTTCCTCCCTGGGCGAAGTTCTGTTGAAGGTTCAGGCAAAAGCTGAGGCCTTACCAAGTACCGATGATGCTGAGCCGGGTGTCTGCCCCAGCTCTGTGAGGGCCGCTTGCTCACTGACTCACTGAGTGACGGTGCTTGGGGACCTTGGCCATTTTTGTGGGCACAGTAGGATCAACCATGCCCAGAACAGGAGCAGAACCCCTTCCACCTGGGAGAGGATGCTTGTGTCAGTCGTCAGGCACGTGATGATTGAGGAGCTGAAGTACTGTGTCAGAGCTGGGCGGGCAGGGAGAGGAGAGCCGGAACCGCGTTCCGGGCTGGGGGTGCGGTGAGGGAGCGTGGGAGGGTCTCCCAGCATACCTGGAGGCTGAGACCAGAGGGGGCTTTGTGAGATCCTAGGAGTGGTCTTCAATAGGAGCCTAACACTAGAGGCTTAGGGAGGGAGGGTTTCAGAAAGTGGGCCCAGCCAGTTAAACCCATGTGGAATTGAAATCTTAAGTGGACTTGAGCTGGCTACACGTGACTCACGCCTGTAATGCCAGCTTCTCAGGAGCCTGAGTTCTGAGGGTCAGAGTTCAGAGCCACTGGGCAAAAAAGTCCAGGAGACTCTGATCTCCAGTTGACTACCCAAAGACCAGTAGGCGGTGCAGGTGCAGGTATCTCTCTCCTGGCTGCCATGATATGAAGTGCTTCCTGCCATGAAACATTGAAACCTCCGAAGCCAGGAAGCAAAATAAACTCTTCCTCCTTAAAAAAAAAAAAAAAAAAGCCACAAGTAGAGCTGTGACTCAAGTGGTAGAGCAAAAAGCTGGGGGATAACACACAGCCCCAAATTCAAGCCCTAGGACAAGCACCAAAACAAATGTTTTACTAAGTGAATAAAGGAGCAGTTTAATGATTTTTTTTTTTGTATTACTGCAGGACCCATAGTAGATAAATTCATTTTGAAACTGCTTTGTCTGTGCCAGGTCCTCTGGCTGCGAAGCTTTGTTTTCAGACAGCTGAGTGAGATCATCTATCTCAGGGGTTTGTCAGGCTCTGAGCCTGAGTGCTGTCCCTGAGCTCCGTTTTGCTCAAGCCTAGCACTCTACCCTTTGAGCCACTTCTGGCTTTGTGTGTGTGTGTGTGTGTGTGTGTGTGTGTGTGTGTGTGTGATTAATTGGAGATAAGAGTCTCAGATCTCAGCTTCCCAAGTAGCAGGGATCACAGGTGTGAGCCACTAGCACCTGGCTAGGGTTTAATTAAAAAAAATAATAAAACATTTAAAACTAAATCAAGAATATTAAAAATCTTAGCTTCCTGAGTAGTTAGGATTACAGGTATGAGCCACTGGTGCCTCGCTAGGGTTTAATTTAAAAATATTCTAATATTATCATTTGTAATATCTTGTTTTCTGCTGTACTGAAATTTGAATTTAGGGCCTTGTGCTTTGTTAGGGTAGTGCTCTACACTTGAGCCATGCCTCTATCCCTGCTTTTTACTTGTTATTATCATTGTTATTTTTTGTGTTGGTAGTAGGGCTTTAAATCAGGGCTTCAAATCAGGGCTTCAAGCTCTTGCTTGGCTATTTTCTCAAGGATGATGCTGTACTACTTGGGCTACCCCTGTACTCTTGCTGGAGATAAGAGTTTTTGGGCTGACTTTGATTGAACCTTGATCCTCAGGTCTCAGCTTCTTTGGAGATGGGGTCTCACTTCTTGCCGGGCTGTGATCATCTTACTGCAGACTTGTGGTTGCTGCTGGCTTCCCAGGTTCATGCCACCACGTCCACTTCCCTTCATAGAGATGGGGTCTTGTGGACTTGTCAGCCTGATCTCAGCCTCCCTCATGGGAATGACTGTTTGGAATGACAGGCGTGTGTTACTGAGCCCAGCTGTGACTGGGAAGGGGGGTCTCATGAATTTTTCTGCTCAGGCTTCCTCAAACTGTGGTCCTTCCCCTCTCAGCCTGCCATTCAGCGTGAGCTATCGGCAGCAGCCACTAGTGCCCAGCTGTGAGAGCATTTTCCAAAGATTGCCTTAGAAAAATATTTACTTTCTCCTCCATGTGGAAATTGATTAAGAGGCTATATGGTCATGTTTCTGGAGATAAGAGTCATTAAGTAAGGCTGTTGCTTTACTTTGAGATAGGATATACTATTGGTAATTTCATTAGCTTATCTTTAAAACTTTTTTTTTTCATTTCTCACCCCCACCCTGGCTCTGATGGCACAACAGGCATATTAATAATAAACCAGAGCAAGTCTACTAGAGTCAAATAGCTCTGAATAAGTAGCAGGTTCTGGCAGCGTGTTAATGCCCATAGAAGACTAGCTAGGAAACTGGTCTTACTTTCATGCAAGCTAGCGGTATAGTTAGGTGAGAAGGCATGGTAGAGTGCAAGCAGGAAGAGTGTGTTGTCTCCTTACCCTGCTCCTTCCTTCTTGGGAATGCCCTGATATCTGACAGGCTAGCCAGGCATTTTCTTCTGGGAGTCAGCCAGCGTTGGAAATAATGTCCCTGGCCCTGTAGACTTGGTCGAGGGGCTTTAGGTGGGGTTGTGTGTGGTTTGTTTCTTACTTCCAAGTACAGGGAACAGAGTGCTGGCGGGGAAGAATTCAGAGGGCAGCAGCAAGGTCTGAGCTCTTTCCTTCCCTTATGGAAAGTTGCTTTTCATAAGTTTGGATAGAGATTAGTAGGGAAGGAGTGCTTTCGTACCTGGATATTGAGACAAGATTTCCCTTATTTTGGCATTATAACCTTATAATTTTGACTATCTTGTTATGCGCATCATGATGAAAGGTGAAAATTTGTTCCTTTTCAGCCAGGCGTGGTGGTGCACGCCCGTAATCCCAGCACTTGGGAGGCAGAAGCAGGAGGATCACAAGTTTGAAGCCAGCCTGGACTACATAGTAAGTTAAAAGGCCAGTCTGGACTCCATATAGCAAGACCTCCCCAAGACATTTGTCCTTGTCCTTCAAAGACTTTTAAAAAGTACTAGTACTTCCTCTACAGGCTGTTTTGGGAGTAGAGGTGTCTAAGGGCACAGACTGTGTTGTGCTGTGTTAGGAGGCGGGAGATTATTTACTAAGACTGGCTTCCAGGAGCAGGATGCCATTTCACTAATGAGGGTTTATTTACATTACATGCAGCTGACTCAAGTGTAGATGGGGCCGCTCTCCTGGGGCAGGTCACATAGTGAGTTTTGAAGTCTGTTCGCAGGAAGCTGCCAGGACGGGGAGGTCTGAGCTCATGTCCTGGGAGAAATGGGAGAGAAATAGCATTGTCTGACTTGAGATTTGGCCGGGAGCGTTTGGCTGCCTTGGACCATTTGATGGTAGTCGGTGGTGTGCTCCCGAGTTCTCTGGAGGGCAGAGAGAAGGTCCTTCGTGCACTGCGCAGTTGCGTGGAGGCCCAGCGCACTGCCCTTGGCGCCCAGTGGTGGGGCTGGCTTAGGGAGGGGCGAGCGTGGGTGCAGACCCCCTCTGCTCAGGCCTCCTGTGGGTGGATGGTGAGGTGAAATGGGAACTCGGGAGGGCTCCCGTGTCCTGCCTGCTGGTTGGTGCTGGGCCGGGGCTGACTCTGCAGCACCTTGTGTGGTTTCCTTACAAGTTCTCTAGGACTGCCATTGTACCGTGGCGGTTATTGAAGCCCAGAGATAGAGAATGGCAGCCACCTTTGGACTTTCCTGCCGTGCACTGGTGGAGCCAGGTACAGGCTGAGGTCCACCTGTGGAGGACTGGGGTATGTCGTCAGGAGCAGGACTTTAGGCCACCCTCCGTCCCTCCCTCCCCCTTCCCTTCCCTCCTCCAGTACTGCTGTTTGAATTCAGGGCTTTGAGCTTGTTAGGCTGGCGGTCTGCCGCTTAGGCTATGCCTCTAGCCCTGCTTTTTGCTCATTATTTTGGAGATGGAGTTGAATGAACTTCTCTGTCTAGCTTGGTCTAGAATTACCATCCTTCAGATCTTTGCCTTGTGAGCAGCTAGGATTACAGGCATGAGCCACTGTCCCCTGGCCAGGTCAATGTTTCTGAATGGTTTTAAAGTTGTCTTCTACTTGCTCTCTTGCTTATCCTTCATGTTTCTGTCAGGCACAGTGGTTCCTTAGAGCCCGACTTGGGCCAGTATGCATTCTGATCAGTAAGCATTCGTGTGTTTCTCCTGCCTACTCCTGATGCGCAGAGGACCCAGCCAGCTTGGTGCTCTTCCAGGCCCCAGGGCCCTCTTTGTGCCCTGCAGGGACAGCGGCCATGGTCCCCGCCCAGGGCGCTGACACCCTCCCCTTCCTCCAGTGTGGAAGGGGAGATCCGCTAGTGGGCAGAGCTAGAATGGTGGTGGGTGACAGAGAACCAGCCCGGCAGTGGATGCAGAGTAAGGATAAGATAGCTCACATGAAGGCTTCTTCCTCCAGCAACACACCCTCATCTGCTGACCTGACTGCTTCACATAGCAACTCGTAGAGGGTGAATGTTAAATATGTTAAGCAAATCAGGTGGTTCATTTTGATCTTGCTTCCTCACAGAGGCGCAGTGCATTAAGAAAACGAAGTTAGAGATCATGGACCATTGCAAATGTGTGAGCCCTTAGGAGGGAGGGCTTCCTTCTTGTCACCCCCCCTCAGAGCAGGAGTTACCTCTTCCGTGAGATCATTCGTTGTCAGAAGTTCATCTGTGAGAGACAATTTAAGCCTATCCTTCAGCGAGCCTATTTGAACAGTTTAGAGAGAGTTGGTAAACAGTTACAGAGATGACAAACATCATAGGGTTAGGGTATAGGACATGGCTGCTGCCTTCTCCAGGCTGCTTTGGATGTTGAAGTATACTCTCTCTCTCCCCTGCCAGCGGTCCCCTCCTCCTGCCAGTGCCCTCTTTCCCCCAAAGCAGGAGAGCACTGGCGGGATTCTGCCACTGGAGATGGGATTCAGCTTCCTAGAGTTTGGTATAGATGGGGTCATACCACGTGAGCCCTTTAAGAGGTTCCCCCCAACCCCTGGGCTCCTTGCAGATACCCCCCCCCACCTGTTTAAGTCTCTGCCCAATAATTGGCATATCTGGAGGCAGTAAACCCCCACCCCCCTTCTCTGAGGTCATATCCTAATCTACCTGGCCCCACCTCCTCACCCCTGCCCTAGATAAGGCGTGTGTGTGTGTGTGTGTGTGTGTGTGTGTGTGTGTGTGTGTGTGTTTCTCTCTTCCCCACTGCTCAAGCCTTAGACTTGGACACAGGCCAGCAGTTGGCCAAAATAAAGTTCTCAACCCCCGGGGGTGATGCCCTAACTGGGGCAGGAGCAAGGAAGGGACCGTCCCTGAGCTCTTCAGCTCAAGGCTAGTGCTCCACCACCTGAGCCACAGCGCCACGCCACTTATGGTTTTCTAGTGGTAAGTTGGAGGTAAGAGCCTCACTTTTCTGTGCAGCTGGCTTTGAACCGTTATCTTTAGATCTCAGCCTCCTGAGTAGCTAGGATTATAGGCATGGGTCGCCAGTGAGATAACCTGTTTGACCTTTTGCTAATGTTCATTCTTCCTATGTTGTAGGTACAGGTTTTTTGTCAGATGTATGTATGACAAATACGTTTTTCCTAGTCTGTGACTTATCTTTTCATTTTCTTGGTGTTTTTTTTCTTTTTCTTTTCACTTGTGCTGGCACAAGAAGGTCTTGTGCTTAGTTTTTCACTTAAGGCTAGTGCTTCAGCTTTGTTTTTAGTGGCTAATCTGAGATCAGAGCCAGATTTGTGTGCCCTGGCTGTCTTCTAACAGAGATCCTCAGACCTCAGCCTCCTTAGTAGTTAGGATTGCAGATATGAACCACCAGGGCTCTTCTACTTCATATCTTTTGGAGAAAAATATTATTTGGAGAAAGATATTTTATGAAGCCCAACTTACAATTTTTTTCTTTTATATGGTTCATGTTTTTTTATGTAGTATATAAAAACTTTCTGCCTGTTCTCAGTCATGAAGTTTTAAAACATTTTGTTTTAGAAAATCTGTGTCTTTTAACTTGTACATTTCTTTACCATGCCCATTTTATTTGTGTATGTGAAGTAAAATAGACAGTAAATGTTCATTTTTCTCCTGTGGAGATTTATTATTCTAGCATCATTTGCTGGAAAACTGTCTTTCGCTATTGAAACCCCTTGGCAACTTGGTCTGAAGTTATTTGAGTGCATATTCATGTCTTCTTCAAGTTCAAAACAGTTTTTTTTGTTTTGTTTCATTTATACGGTACTGAGGAATCAAGCTCAGGGGCTCATGCATGCTAGGCAAGCACTCTAGCACGAAGCCACATTCCCAGCCTTGAATTATGTTTTAATTAAAGAAAAAAATCCTTGCCAAAGCATGGCAGGTAATTGTAAAACCTGACTGGATCGTGGACTGCAAAGAAAGGATATTCGTAGATGAAATGGCAGGGCTGGCACAGCAGCGGCGGTTTACAGTTTGATACTAATGTAGCCACGAGATGGTGCAGGCAGCAGGGCTGCGCCCGAATGGGGCGTCTGCCTGATGGCCCCTTGGCCCCCCTGGGCCCGGGCAATCTCCTGTGGTTTCTAAATCATTCTCCCTCCCCCCCCCCCCCACTGCCGCAGAGGACAGCAGTGATCATTCAGAATGGTGGTCTGGGCATGGGGTCTGGGCGTGGAGGACCTAGACTTACACTTGGTCCATCAGCAGAAGCAAAGGCGCAGAGGCCCATGGTGTCTGGGTAGACGGGCATCAGAGGACCCCGTGTCCAGGAAAGAGATTGGCAGCAGCCAGTATTCTCCCATCATGCACCTGCTTTCTGAGCTTTAAAGCACTAGGAGGGTGTGTGTGTGTGTGTGTGTGTGTGTGTGTGTGTGTGTGTGTGTGTGTGTGTGTGAATCTCTGGGCACTTCCGGTAGTGGTGAGCCATTAGCAGTTGTGTTGAATATATATCTGTTCTGGGTGCTGGGCAGAAGGGGCCTTAGGGGGGCTGGTCCTGTTTATCATGTTTTTTTTTTTGACCAGTGAGGGAAGCTCCAAGAGACCAGTCAGGGCTCCAGCTTCCAGAATCCTCCCTGCTGTAGAGGCCAGGAAGGTTTGTCCCAGAAGCAGCCTCTCCCGAAGGCCAAGCCCAGACTTGTTTTAAGGGGAAAATTTGGATGAGAACACTGCTAACCACTTGGCAATGGTCGTTTCCCCCGGCACAGGGCTCTGGCGGAGCTTCAGCTGGTGACCGGAGCAGGCAGGGCTTGTTGTAGGTTTCTAATGGGGCAGGAGACTACATCTCAGGTGGCTTCCCATGGCCTTACTGTTAGAAAAATGGAGGAAAAAGGAAGGACACCGGCTGCCCTGGATCTTCCACAGGCTTGGAGGCTGTGTGAGGGAGTGAATTTGGGACCAGGTTTATATGGGGTCTGAGCAATGAAAAAGCCCTTAGGTCTAGGAAGTTGGGGACTTTTTGGTTGGGCCTACAATGGCTGTTTACAGCTGGGCTCAAGTGAATTGCCCTCCCTGCACATCAAAGCAGGTCCTTGCATACCTGGGGGTGTGCCTGGTGCCTGTTTGCACCTGGGACAATAGAAATTAGAAAATTAAATTAGAAATTTAAATCAGATTGATGTTGTTTTCATTGTTTTAAATGACCTCCAGTAGTCTGAGAAAAAACAGTGTTCCTCAGCATCTGATGGTTTTTAAAAAAAAATTATTTTTGCCAATCCTGGGTCTTGAACTCAGGGACTGGGCTGTCTCTGAGCCTCTCTGTGCTCAAGGCTAGCACTCTACCACTTGAGCCACAGCACCACCTGTGGCTTTTTCTGTGTATGTGGTGCTGAGGAATGGAGCCCAGGGCTTCATGCATGCTAGGCAAGCGCTCTACCACTAAGCCGCCTCCCCAGTCCCTGGCGGGTGATTTCATGTCATTCAAGTGGCCGCATGGCAGAAGCTGGGTGTTGTGGGTGACGTGGGCAGAGGAGTGGCTTGTCTGAAAATCCTCTCCGGGCATTTGGGGTGTGGCTTTATCCCAGTAATCATTAAAGGCAAGACATATTGAGGACTCCTGCTTGTTTGGTCTAAGTCGGGCTGTCTTAGGCTTTCCGTCATCTTCCTCAGGGTTCTGCCTGGCTCCGAGGAGCAGTGGAGGCAGTGGGTTTTTTTCACTGCGTTATAACCAAAGAAAAGCAACAGCTGGTTGTGACAGCAGAAAAGGAGAGCCCACATCTTCTCTGTTCCATTCGCTACTCGAGTTAACCACACAGTGGCTGGATGACTGGATATGGGAACTTTTGTGGGGAGACCGCTGTGGGTGCAGGGCCCACCCCAGGCCCCTCTCCGCTTGTGTTTTGTAGAACGTTGTTCTTTCGGGAGGCTCAACGATGTTCCGGGACTTTGGACGCCGACTGCAGAGGGATATCAAAAGAGTGGTGGACGCCAGGCTGAAGCTGAGCGAGGAGCTCAGTGGCGGCAGGATCAAGGTAAGGGCTCGGGCCCTGGCCCGGGCGGCTCGTGGGGGGCTGCACAGCTGCGGTCTGCAGCGTCACGCTGTCCCAGCCAGTGCCGGCGCCTGCTCTCGCCTGTGTTGGAAGGGATGAGGCGTGCAGTGACCAGGTGCACGGACACAGACTGTTGACACCCCGCAGGAGGGGGAGCTTCAGTGTGTTCCTCTCACATCGGAATTGTCGAGGACCTGCTTACCGTGATTGGCTTTGGGAGGGGAAGTGGGAGTCAGGACGAAGGTCCACTGCCTGTCTGTGCTGTTTACAGTCTGATTCATGTGGTCATGAGGTTAGGGGCTTGGAGTTGTGTTCACAGTAAAGAAACGACCTCCGCCGGCCAGGCTTGCCCTGTCCCTCATCCCCAGGGCAGCTTGACCAAGGGCGAGGAAGGGGGAAGGAAGGGAAGCCTGAGAGAAAGCCATTGTCTTGTCAGTGAGGGCTGTTAGTGCAAGGGATTAATTGCTCAGGCTAGACTTGCTCTCTCTTCCAGCCGAAGCCTGTGGAGGTTCAGGTGATCACACATCATATGCAGCGCTATGCTGTGTGGTTCGGAGGGTCCATGCTTGCCTCAACGGTAAGTCCCCTTCTAGACGATTCTGTGCTCTCATTTCTGCATTCTCTGCTGTTCAGATAAACGTTGTGCATGAAAGTTAATAGCGCTTGTTCCACACGTGTTGCTTTTAACAGACACCTATTTAATACTATCCCACAGAAGAAATGTTTCAATGATAACTTACATTGCACAGTTAATTTGCAAGTGTCCTTGCTAATCAGGGGTCACACATAATCATGGGTGGGTGAAATCCAAAAGTAATCTAAAAAAATCCCAGGCACTTCTCCAACAATTACTGTTACAGGGTTTGAGGGAGGGGATTCCACGTCCCTCCAAGAGCCCACCACTCAGAGACAGTCTCAAGAGAAAAGATGCATTTGTTGGGGAAGCAAAAAGCGAACTGACCAGCCAGGGACACAGTGCAGACTCGGGAGCTGACACCGTGACCCTAAAAAAGCGAACTGACCAGCCAGGGACACAGTGCAGACTCGGGAGCTGACACCGTGACCCTAAAAAAGCGAACTGACCAGCCAGGGACACAGCACAGACTCGGGAGCTGACACTGTGACCCCTTGAGCTGGGGTTTATAGAGGTGAAAGCATAGCACAGATGTAGGGGGTTGACAAGTTAAGCCATTTACAGAAGCAGAATTTTGTGGTCAGGTTGACCTAATGTTTAACTTCATTTTAACAATTGTTACCATGTTTCCCTAATCAAGATGGAGTCAGCTCTACTCCCTCCAACATTTGCTACCATGTTTCCCTAATCAATATGGAGTCAGCTCTACTTCCTACAACCATGACCACTTTAATACATTGTTAATTTAGGGCCACCACATGGATGGTCCTAAATAAATGCAGGCTGAGTACATTTCCTTTAACATTTTTTTCTATTGTTATAAAGGTGATGCGCAGAGGGGTTGTAGTTTCATAAGTCACATGAGTACATCTCTTACATTTCTTTTCTTTTTTTGCTGTCCCTGAGCTCCTTTTGCTCAGGGCTAGTGCTCTACCACTCGAGCCACAGTGCTGCTTCCAGTTGTTTTTTTTTTTTTTTTTTTTCTGTGATTAATTGGAGATAAGAAACTCACTGACTTTCCTGTCCGGGCTGGCTTGGAACCTTGATCGCAGCCTCCTGAGTAGCTAGGATTATAGGCGTGAGCCACCAGCGCCCGGCTTGTGTTCCTTTTTAAAGATGAAATGATCTCCTGTTTGGTAGTTTATAGCATCAGAGGTGGTCATGGCCGCGCCCCAGGGGCGTGGGGGACGGGGTGGGGTCGGGGCGAGGAGCCCCTCCCCCGTCGCAGTTGATTTCCCGTGCCTCCTGAGTGCCTCTGTCTCCGCCTGCCTCGGCCTCCCCAGCCGGAGTTCTTCCAGGTCTGTCACACCAAGAGGGACTATGAAGAGTACGGCCCCAGCATCTGCCGCCACAACCCCGTCTTCGGAGTCATGTCTTAGCGTCCTTCGGCCGCGTCGTGCTGGGAACAAGTGTCCTTCAGAGCCCGCCCCGAGGAGCGCCCGAGCATGGGGGCAGCGCAGCCTCCCTGTGAAGCCATGTCCGCGCGCGGCTGCCCGGCGCCCGCCCCTCCCAGCTTCCCACTCGCCCGTCCCGAAGGAGACCACACCGGCGCCCGGCAGCCCACCCCAGGACACCTGCGACTGGAAGCGCTCGCCCCCCTCCCCAGCCTATTTTTGTAAATAAAATGTTCTAAACTTGAAATACAAATGGATGTTTATATTTCCTATCCCCGTTTTGTATTTGACGGTCTGGGCACAGCTGGCTGGCACGGAGCCCGGTCGATGTCGTCGATGTCATGGAGTGCTGTAACGGAGTTTTCCTCGTGAGGCATGTTCTGGTGTGCTTATAGGCAAACTAATAAAACAGCAAACGCTTTGCCCCGTTTGCTAGAAAATTGTTCTTTATTAGGGTGACATAAAATCTGAACACTTAAATGGTATTGTATGAGGTTATTCTAGATAATCTGTCTCTGTGTTTTTATTTAAGCTTTCTGAACTATTTCCTAGAAGATGATGATGGTTTACAATGTCGGTGAGCGCCGGATGAAATGCTGACTTGCACTGGTGTAATAAAAGCTGTTAGAATCTTTGTACATTTCTTCCTGATGACTGTGGTGCTCTTTTGGTCTCCTTTCATGCTTTTTTTAAACATAGGTTGGTACTGGGGTTGAACTCGGGGCCTTTTGCTTGCCAGGCTAGGCTTATGCTCCACCACGTGAGCCACACTTGCAGCCGTTTGCTTCCATAATTTTTTAAGTAGGATTGTAAATTGTTTCCCGAGCTGCCCTGGACTGTTAAAGGCTCCTATTTGTTTCCCATGTAGCTCGTATGACATGCACATGCCACTAAACCCAGGTTTTTATTGCTTGAGAAGCAGCTCTCGTGAACTTTTTGCCAGGGCTGGCCTTGAACTTGGAACCTCTCAGTTCTCACCTGCCACGTAGCTGCTGTTATAGGCCTAAGTCACCATGTGTCATTAATCGCCTTGAATCACTTTCTAAACTTACCTGTGATATTCCTTTTAAGTGATGAGGTTTTATTCTCAAGAAAATTGGCCTTCAGAACCTTTTTTTGGGGGGTGGGCTGATACTGGGGCTTGCACTCAGGGCCTTGAGCTGACTCTGCTTTGCTTTCTAGGCTGGTGCTCTACCACTTGAGCCTGGCATCGTTTAGTGTTTAAATTTAGAAACATTAGATGATAATAAACCTAGTAGTCCTCTCTTATCTGCAGTCTCCGTTTTTCCCTCAGTCAACTGGAGCCTGAAAATACTAAATGAGAAATTCCGGAGATAAACACCGCATTTACAGGGCTTTTCTGTAGCGTATCGTGAGGACTGTTTTAATTTTTATTAATTATTGTTGCTAATTCCTCACTGGGCCTAGTTTATAAGGTTTTATCACAGGTGTGCCCGTCAGTGTTTTTGTCACTATAATGAGCTAGTTGAGGCAGGCTACTTAGAGAGAGGAGAAGGTCACTGAGCTCACAGGTTTGGACTGTCCGAGGTGTCCGTTTCTGCCTTGCCAGGGCTCCGGGCTTCTCACGTGGAAGCACATGTGGCCACATCTGCACACGGGATGCCAGCTGGCTGGGCGGGGCGGGCCCAGGCTTTGGTAACATCTCCAGGGATGACCCCAACTCCCTTCTAGGACTGTGTCTCTTAACTCCCTCCCAGGACGAGGGCCCTGCTTTTGGGGGACAGGCCACATAGAGACCATAGCAGCTGGCATGTGTAATACAAAAAACAAAAACAACATGGTACGTGTGGGGAAGGCACTGTTTGTGCTTTTTTAGACATGCATCTCGGGATGTTCGGGCATCTGAGATGCTCTGGAGCTGTGGAATGGAGGTTCCCGAGCCTCGGATGACGGTTGTGCTCCGATGCAGATGTTGCAGATGCGGTTAGACCCACGGTCTTCCCGCCCCTGTGTGGACCACTGCCTTGCTCCTGCATCTAAGCGCTGTGTTCCCTCCCCCGGGTTTGCGCCTCCCGGGGCAGTTCCGTGTTCAGCACTTTGTTTTTTCTGTGATCTTCCAGCTGTTGGGCTGAGCGGGTTGCTAGTTGGTCTGTCCGCCCTGGTGGGTCACAGCGGGCTGTGTGCACGCGGGCGGGGTGGTGACTCACAGCATTTCCATGAGTTCCCAGCCCTTCTGGAGCCCCGATGTGCCCCTGCCCATCCTAGCCAGGCCGTTTGCACCCTCCTGCCTGGCCCGTGTGGCCTTACGCACGCGGTGTGGGTATCACCCCACCCCTGGGGCTGCACACAAACCCGGAGGAGCTAGAAGAGCTCTTGACCCAGAGCCATCCCATGTGTGAGTTCTGGCTGTTCCGTAGCAAACGGCCCCCCCTTCTGTCACTCTGCTTTCCTGAGGAGAGAGCCCTGCTGCTGGCAAGGAGTTTCCCTATTCCACAAGGCCTCTAGTTGTTCTGGAAAGACACATGATTCTGCAAGCCACGCTGGTTACGTTACAGGAAAGAAATGTTCAAAGTTACTGATTTCAATAAAATACGTATGCACCTTCCCTTCAAGATGACGGAGTGCTACTTAACATTGTAGTCATGAGGTAAGTGCTACTAGGATTGGTGGTAAAGTCAACTCCTTGACAGACAGGCCTACAACTCCAAGAGAAGTCTTCTGTAACATTTTAACAAATACACTCTCTAACCAGTGTCCAAACACATAAGTTTGGACATAGAGGCAAACAACTTTAGACCCGCTGACATGTTCTGATAGTATAGGAAACTGCTTTGTCCTACTTCTCAGATGGCACATTGTCTGTGTCCTAGTTACTCAGGAGACGGACCGGGGGAGAGGCAGTTTGAGGCCGGCCTTGGCAAGATGTATGCAAGACCGTCTCAACCGACAGCTGGGCTTGGTGGCGGGTGCCTGTCACCCAGCTGTGGAGGAGGCTGAAGCCAAAGCTGTGCCCAGCATTCCCGGTGTGTTGGCTTCGTAAGTGGTACTGTGTCCAGGTGTTACTAGCCTTCCACTGTGGTTCTGTTACCAGGAGTGCTGTCCTAAGGAGCACATTAAAATTTCATTCAGTGTGGTTCCGCTGCACAGAAAGGCTACTTTGCAGTTCAGATCACGAGCTGTGTTGCGCTGATGAATTGCAGAAGTCGCATGGCTACGCGTTGTGCCGAGGCCAGGCCGGGCAGCCGTTCTCCTGATGCGCCTCCCATGTCACTTGGGGGACAAGAGGCAGGTAGATGCCACCGTGCCCAGCCCTCGTGCTTCCCTGTGGCTGGGGGAGCCTGCGGGGGCCACGGTACCGGCCACCGCCTGAGATGGAGTCTCAAACCTTTACGCCTGGGCTGGCTTCTAACCGCAATCCTACATGTCTGCCTCCCAGGTAGCTAGGACACAGGCTTGCGGAGGAAATTGGATAAGATGTCAAGACCCCGCAGCCAGGAAACAGACAGAATTAGGACTTCTGCTTTCTTTGTTTTGTTTTGTTTTGTTTTTTTGCCAGTCCTGGGCCTTGGACTCAGGGCCTGAGCACTGTCTCTGGCTTCTTCTCGCTCAAGGCTAGCACTCTGCCGCTTGAGCCACAGCACCGCTTCTGGCGGTTTTCTGTATATGTGGTGCTGGGGAATCGAACCTAGGGCCTCATGTATCCGAGGCAGGCACTCTTGCCACTAGGCCATATCCCCAGCCCGGACTTCTGCTTTCTTAACGTGTGTGCTTCTTTTGTTTTTGTAATCGTTCCTACGGAAATGGCAAAAAGCTAACTATGTGGGGAAGCAGGTGTAAAACGACTGCCTAGGAGCGGAGAACCACTAACAATCTTGTCAGTCGAGTTCCCTAGCTTCCTAGCAAGCTGCCAACGTCAGATATTTGGGTATGGAATTGCTTTATGTTCATAATGCTTGGCCACCATGTGTTTTGTGTGGGTGGACCGTGTAACAGAAAACTCTATCGAGTGTGACTCTAGCGTACAGCCCCTGCCCAGTAAGCACTAGGTTCTGAGTTCAACTCCCAGTGATCTCTGAGGAGGGAGGGAAAAGAGAGAGTATTGATAAGCTAAGTACTAGCACCACACTGAGCCTTGATAACTAGTCAATAGATGATTTTTAAAACAACTTTTTAGCATAAATTAATAATGTACAAAGGACTTCATTGTGTTATTTGCAACATGCCTACAATGGTTTTTTGATCAAATTTACCCTTCCTCTATTACCCTTTCTTAACTTTTCCCCCTCCTTCCCCTCCTGTTTAACAGTTTTTGGTAGGTTTCATTATGCTATTTCCACACACATATATATGTTTATATTTACATATACAATATATTTCTATTGCTTTCCTTCCTTACCTTCTCTTCTTTCTCCCTCACCCACCCTCTAGTTCATGTCCATAGACGTCTCCTTACCTTAACTGTGTTTCTTACTACTGTGTCTAGGTTCTGATATTTTATCTTTCGGAGCCTGCTTTACAGGATGGTCTCCAGTTCTATATTTTTCTGCAGATGACATAATTTCATTCTCTTCCACGACTGATGATATACACAGACACAGGTGTACGTGTGTGTGCGCACATGCATGCCATGTTTTCTTTCTCCATTTGTTGCTTGGTGGGCACTTAGGCCGGTTCCATAGCTTGGCATTGTAAATAGTACTGTGTACAAGTACTCGGTAGATTCTCACCGTTGTATTGTTACAAAGAAGTTGTGTCTTAAAGATCCTTGCCAGAATTCCACTAAATGTAATTTCTGTGGACAGAAAGGCTATTTTATGTTTTAGATCATGACGTATGGTTCCTTGCTGAATTTAGTTACATAATCTAACCGGTTTTAATAGGCCTCAGTCCCCCCCCCCCATCTGATAGGCACGCGAGGCATGTGTGTTGCTTGCGAGCAGCCATTTTTCCAGGGCTGTGAGCATTCTCCGAGCCCGCCCGTGTGGTGGTGGCGGCCTGGTGGGTTGCATCACGCTTTTACCTGGGGGTGGGGGGCGTTCCCTGCATCTCCAGCTGCCCCCTGCCTTGGCGGTGCCTCCTCCGGGTGAGGACGGGCCGGACGGGCCGGGCAGTGCCGGTTTTGCATCACCGGGGCCTTCACAGTGCACGCCACGAGGCGCAGGCCCAGCCGGTGCTACTGCACTGAAGTCGGCGCTTTCTCAGAGCGTGATCACAAGCAGTGTGACCTCCGTGGGAGAGATTGCCTGCCCAAGTCTCCAGGACCTAAGTGTGTTTGATGGTGGTGATAGGTCACTCTGCGGCTTTCCTGTTATTAGTAACGAGCTCTTACGTGATTGAGGGAAGATCGTTCTGTGATTAATTCATCCTTTATGATTCTTCCATTCTATCTCATTTGTAAAAATTATGATTGTGCCAAACAAGTTTGCGAGGTTAATCAAGTGCACAGCCTATTTCAAACCACAAGAGAGCCCTATTAAGGATATTTATCTGTTAAATACTTCTTTGCTTAATTAAAGGATATTTCATAATGTTTCTTTTAAAAGTAACTGTCATACTTGTTAAATAGGAATATAAATTGACTGGCAAAATAATTGCACGGGGCTCTAATTGGCAATTGCATCAATTTCACTTGGTCGTGTGGAAATAAATCTTTTAAAAGATGAGAAGAATATACAGCTTGAGTTTTGTATTAGTATGAAAGATTTGTTGAGTTTTAAAATACTAGCTTTCTAAGCTTGATACTCGTGGCTCATATCTGTAATCTTACTGACATCTGAGGATCAAAGCAGATAGCCAGGACAGACAAATCTTTTGAGACTCTTATCTCCAGTTAACCAGCAAAAAGCCAGGACTGGAGGCATGGTTCAAGTGGTAGAGAATTAGCTGTGATAGAAAAAGCTGAGTGAATGTTGGAAATGAAGTTTACAGCTTGGGTGGGGGTGAGGGAAGGGAATGGGGTGGGAGGGATAGCAAGAGGGGGTAATAATGTGTGACAAGAATTGTACTCATTTCCTTATGTAACTGTAACCCCCTCTGTACATCACCTTTACAATAAAAAATAAATAAAAATTTTAAAAAAGTTCGGAAAGAGAAAAGAATCAGAATCCGATTAGGAGCTTTTAGAAAGGACCCATCACACTTTCCCCAAAAATGTTTTATGAATGCTACAGTTCAGTGCATTCTCTGGGCCTTCCATGCTTCTTTCCGGAGTGAAAAACTTCACGTCAATCCCTTTCTCTCGTTGTATGTTGGCTTAAGACACACATATTTATACTACTGATTGGTCGGTTGACATGTCTATGACCGAAAGAAAATACATTACCCCAGCTGAATATCGTGGAATTCTCTGGGCAGTGGCTGAATGAGTTGTTTCTCTCTAGAGGGAATGAAGTGTGTCCCACGTGGAGGGAGGGAGGGCAGTGAGCTCTGTGGCACACGGAAACAGGTGGATACTCCCAGAGGATTGTACTGTATTTGTTGTTTGGTAAAATAAACCACAAAGCCAGGTGCCTGGGGCTCACGCCTATAATCCTAGCTACTGAGGAGGCTGAGATCTGAGGGTTATGGTTGGAAGCCAGCTTGGGCAGGAAAGTCAGTGAGACTCTTATCTCCAATTAACTAGCACAAATGCTGAAAGTGGAGTTGTGGCTCAGGTGCCCAGGGCCTGAGTTCAAACCCCAGGACACACACACACACACACACACACACACACACACACACACACACACACACGAAACCTGTACTTTTGCTTTGAGATTGGTGGTATTTGAGAACTCTTAGAAAGAATCTACAGTACACAGTAGAGGAACAAGATGTGTAAAGCACAGAAATGAGGCGACGGAGGGTGAACCAACTCCGCAGTGCTACTAGACACCATGTTGGAAATGAACTATATACAACTTAGGGGTTGGAGGGTTGGGGGGGAAGAGGAGGGAGGGCGGAATACTGCTCAAAAACAAATGTACTCGTTGCCTTCCTCATGTAATGAACCCCTCTGCACATCACCTTTACAGTAAAATTAAAAAAAAATAGCGATAGTTAGAAATGAATCCGCTAGAGAGACAAGCTTGTGAGCTGAAGGCGCGCGTTGCTGCTTGCTGGGCCGCCTTCCATCTTAATCAGGGTCACACGCTGAACTCGCCGCGCTGATCATTTGCGTGGGGCCCAATTAGCGCGCTTAACCTATTTATTCATTAGGACTTATGTCCGCGCTGAGTTACACGTTCCGGGTAGCGGAAGCATTATCACATGCTGTAACTGCAGCTGTCTGGAATTAGAGTTTGAGGATGTAACTTGCGCCGTCCCCCTTCCCCACCCCCCCCCCCCATGGCAGGGCCTCGTAGCGTCGGGAGCTTGCTGGTAGAGCGCCGTTGAGGTCGGGGGGAAGCACCCCAGCCGGGTGCCCGGCTCCACAGCTCCTGCAGCCGGCGCAGCCCACTCTCAGTGCTGGGGGGCACTGGGCCCCGAAGCCCCACTTTCCTCCGTGTGCTTCCTGACACCTGTGGCAGACGGCGCAGGGCCCCCGGGCCGAGGGGTTCGCTGATTCCCGAGTCTTCTTGTGCATCAGGGGAAACGGAGGCAGCCAGGTGCTGGCTGGCAGGCCCTTTGACGTTTGCGAGTGGGCGCACTGCGCTTTCCCGCCTGCACAGCAACCCCGAGCCCTGCGGCTCCCGCCCGCGCCGCTCGCTCCCGTGGCCCCTGCTCCCGTGGCCCCTGCTCCCGTGGCCCCTGCTCCCGTGGCCCCCGCTCCCGTGGCCTCTGCTCCCGTGGCCCCTGCTCCCGTGGCCCCTGCTCCCGTGGCCTCCGCTCCCGTGGCCGTGGCCTCCGGTCCGCCGCCTGGTGCTCACGGTGTGAGGCGGGGGTCGCGCTTCGGGGGACAGCTGCCGGCCCTGCCCGGGCTCCTGGGGAGTCCTTGGAGTCCTTCCTTCCTGAGCGGACGCCGAGGGAGCAGCGGGGAGATGGAGGACAGCCGCGAGGCTGGGCGGGGACGCTGGACTCCGGGCCTAGGTAGCGGTCCCCAGCGCCGGCGTGTGTCTCGTCACGCGTCCGTGCCACGGGCGGTCACCCCTCCGGCGTGGAGGTGACACGGGCCCCGCTCGGGACGCCTCCCGGAAACTGGCCAGTCTCCACCCTATGTCCGAGACTGCACTTTCCACCCGTCCATCCACCTGTCCATCCGCCTGTCCATCCGCCTGTCCATCCGCCTGTCCATCCACCCGTCCATCCACCTGTCCATCCGCCTGTCCATCCGCCTGTCCATCCACCCGTCCATCCACCCGTCCATCCAGCCCGCCTGCCGTCTGTGCGTCCTCCTGTACATACACGTCTCCGGAGTTTAGTTCGTCCGTTGGGTACAGCAATCGAGTAATAGCACGCAAGCCCTGTTGCGGTGCACCACCATGGAGTCGCGCGCGGGCTGCAGACGGGGCGTGCGGCATTCCTTGAACTCAGGCCCGGGGTCGCTGGCGCCGTGGTCCGGTCGCCCTTAGAGCGCGTCGAGTGACTTGCAGGGAGCAAGTGCCCTGGACGGGGCTAGTCCACACCCGCGTGGCTCTGAGCGGAGCTGGGGGGTGGCGTTCCGTTCCGCGTGACGGAACAGCAATTTCAAGCTCATGGATTCGGTGTGGAATTGCCTCATTCGGACGGTCTTGGATTTTACAGCGAGATCACTCAGGGCGCAAATGTGTGGCGGAGGCAGCTTGCTCCTCGAAGAGGTGTGTGACCAACGACAAATGTCTCCGAAGGAGCAGGAGAGCGGGGCAGGCGGTGGAGGGGACTGACGAGGCCACGGAGAGGCGGAGAGCGGCAGGGAAGCCAAGGGCCTGCCTTGCTGCTGGGTGCTGGGTGGTTTACTTCTGATTCTCTTTTTTTTTTTTTTTTTTTTTGGCCAGTCCTGGGCCTTGGACTCAGGGCCTGAGCACTGTCCCTGGCTTCTTCCCGCTCAAGGCTAGCACTCTGCCACTTGAGCCACAGCGCCGCTTCTGGCCGTTTTCTGTATATGTGGTGCTGGGGAATCGAACCTAGGGCCTCGTGTATCCGAGGCAGGCACTCTTGCCACTAGGCTATATCCCCAGCCCTACTTCTGATTCTAATATAGAAGCTGCAGATGCCCGCAAGCGTCAGCACTGGCTACTCCCTCCCCCATCCCCATCCCTCCCCCCCATCCCTCCTCCCCCCCCCCCCCCCCCCCCCCCCCCCCGCCAAGCTCCCAGAGCTTCCTGGAAAACAGCCCAGGGCTCAGACTGAGCTGGAGAGCTTGGTGTGGGCGTGGTTGGCCTGTGTAACCCGTCCTGGGTCTCAGCCTCTCTGCTGGGCAGGTCAGAAATCTGCTCACTTCCCAGGGATGTGGAGAGAAGCAAAGAAGACAACAGCGGGCCAAGGGCAACTCGCTCCCAAGGTCTTCGGAGAGGACATGGGTTGAAAAACTTGGGGCAGATGTTCCCCAAAAGGAGAATCATTCCTTTTTAAAAAAAATTTATTTATTTATTAAACAAATTTTTTTTTGACAAGGTGTTGTGCACAAGGGGTACAGTTACATAGTAGGGCAGTGTGTACATTTCTTGTGTTATCTTACACCGTGTTTTTCTTTCCCTTCCCTAGGTCAGGTAGACATATATACAATATACAATGTACCAAGAACATATACAGTAGCCACATGACCTACGCCCAAGAAAATTCACCTAGGGATTTAAATGTAATGTCTACAATAGACAGTATGTCGACAGTAGTCTTATATGATCATACATACATAGCTTTTGAGCTATTGTGATCCACTGAGAGGTCAATTTTTGACATTTATGTGTTGAGTAGTTGTTTGGTTTTAGTTACATAATGTACGGTTGCTGACCCAAACCTGTGGGAAATACCATTTGACAAGAGGTTTTTGGTTTCACAGACCTGGTCTCTACTGTCTCTCTATCACCCCATCTTAACAGTCATTTATCAGGGAGATCATGTCCCTTTGTTTTCTGTGTTCTAGGCTTGTCTAGCTCATCATTATTCGTTCAAGTTCTGACCATTTCCCTGCAAATACCAATATTTCACCATTTCTAAATGCTATGTAGTATTCCATTGTGTATAGGCACCCTATTTTTTGGATCCATTCATCTGTGGAGGGGCATCTGGGTTGTTTCCATATTTTGGCTATTGTGAATTGTGCAGTGATAAACATGGAAGTACAAATGTCTTTTTAATATCTTGGGACTTGCTGTTCAGGATAGATGCCTAGGAGTGGTATGGCTGGGTCATAGGGTAGGTCTATATTGAGCTTTTTGAGAAAGCTCCATACTGTTCTCCAAAGTGGTTGTACTAATTTGCACTCCCACCAACAATGGAGAAGGGTTCCTCTTTCCCTGCACCCCCTCCAGCATTTGTTGTTGCCTGAGTTCAGAGTATAGGCCAGAGAATCATTCTTGGAGCATCTGTTGTCCAACATCACGACGGGTAAGATGGCCACTGGTCTACAAATGATGTGCTGCTGAGAAAACATCTGTCGCCACGGGAGAAAGAGCAGGTGATCTGTGCGTGCCCAATGGCGCTGCGCACGGCTCAGAGGCTCTTAGGGCCAAAGTGAGGCCGAGGCCGGGTCTCGGGGTGTCTGTGGTGGACGGAGGGGACGCAGGACTTAATGAAGTAGACCCAAACACCGCCTGCATCCCAGCTGGTAGTGAGCCAGGCTGAGAGCAGCGGCCAGCTACAGGGGGAACAGGTTCTGCAGACGGCACGGAGCCGGATTAGCGAGGGCTCCGGGACGCGGCCGAGTGCTTCGCACAGTGTGCTCTCCGCAGTGCTAATTAGCGGGAGCAATCGGGTTTTGTAACTTTTTCTTTTATGCAGCTCCAATAAAACCGATGAGCTGTTCTCACACCTTTGCATGGCTGCGGACAGAGGCCACAGGCAAGAGGGGCGTATTTAGAGTCACGGTTGCCTTTTAGCTTTTAATGAGAAATCAATTTGTTTCAGCCCATCGGGCCGTGCGTGCCTGGTGGATATGAACTTCCACTTTTCCATGAACCTCTACCCCGCCTCGACCGTCTCCGGGGGGGAGACTCGGAAGCGGGCCGCGGGCTGTGGACCGGATGGCTTCCCGGGGGCCTTTCTGGTTGAACCCTCGGGGTCCCTGGAGGCTCCCGGATTCGACGCTGAGAATTCGCCATGGTCTGTGAATGGCGTCTCTGGGGCGCCGTGCTCGAACGGCTCGGCTTTCGGGGTGACCGGCTGGTGGAGATGAGGGGGCGCTTTCTAAAACGGCCCCGGAAGGTTCACGGCACCGGTGACGCCGGATTGTAGCGCCTGTGCCGCATGTCGTTTGGTGCAGCCCTCGTTAGTGTATCACGAGAGGGTGCTTCGTGGCTGCGGGTGAGGTGTAAGGAGAGAGGGGGGACCTCCCACGGGCCACGCGGGTCTTGCTCAGTCAGCGAAGGCCTGAGAAGCCATGGTCGCCATTTCCTGGGAGGAAGAGATCTCGCCCCAGGACTGTCTGCGGAATCCCCCCTCTCCCAGCTGCACGTTTGCGCATCAGCACGAGAGGGAAAACCTGTTGGCCCTTCTAGCAGGGGAATGGCTGTTCTCTTGCTAAGTGCCCTCTGGTGAAGTGTTTAACACCTCCACCTGCCCCAGGGCTGCTCAGAGAATAAGCAGGGGTGGTGGAGGGCAGGACACAGACCTGTGTCTGGGAGACTAACTTCCCACGACCTCACCGCGTTCCCGATTGGATCGACTGTGGGGTCAGGAAGGTGACCGTGGGCTGGGGGGGGGGGGGGACGGGAGTGGACCAGCCTCCACCACGGAAGGAAGGGAAGGCCCGGGGAGACCGAGGGCCCGGAAACCAGGTGGTGTTTCCGGAGTGGAATGAGCGCGTGGTGGATGCTGTAGAGGCTGCTGGCTGGGGAAGGAGACCAGTGGGGGTGGGGGTGTGTGGGGGGGCTGTCACCAGCCTCAGCACCCCCTTTAACCTCTCTGACCGGCACTTTCCTGGCCTCCAGAGAGGAGGCGGTGAAGGCAGTGGAGGGCTGGCAGGCGGGGAAGGGGTGGAGAAGTGCGTGTGCTTCCTTTCTCCTGGGCCCCCTGCCTGCAGACCCCCACTCCCGACGCCCCCAGGTTTGCAGGGAGGGAGGGAGGGGGTCGGGAGGCTGAGGTCGGGCTTTGGTTATGGTTTCCTGGCGTGCCTGTTCCACAGACGGACAGCAGAGGGCGCCCAGCCTCCGTCACTGGCCTGGGGTCTGGGACAGACTGGGTGGAGCCCGTGCAGAGGAGGGTTCAGTGGAGAGGGAGGGTTCAGTGGAGAGGGAGGGTTCAGTGGAGAGGGAGGGTTCAGTGGAGAGGGAGGGTTCAGCCGACCTCTGGAGAGGGGACCCAGCTTCGCAGGTGACTTTGCGGCCTCTTTGCCAGGGGCAGGGATGAGCTCAGGCGTGTCCGCTCTTTGGTGATGAACCTTGGGGTCAGTGTGCACCCAGAACCCTTTGCACCCAGAGCCCAGGGCCAAGGGCCGGCATGGTACCGGGGAGCCACAGCTTCCGCGGGCCACGCATCCAGCGGCCTGCAGCTGTCTGGAGCAGGACTGAGGGGCGGCTCCAATGGCCGAGCCCCCCAGAGGCCCAAGCTCTGTTACTCACACCCTTCCTCCCAGAGCCTGGGACTGGCCCTCCCTCCCTCCCTCCCTCCCTCCCTCCCTTCCTCTCCCTGTCTCTTCCTCGGTCCCTTCCCCCCTCTTCCCACAAACCCCACAGCACCACCCCTTGGATGCCAGCACAGGAGACTCAGCAAGCTGGAGGGGGGCTGGGGGTGGCTCTGCACCCTCCCCCCCCCCCCCCCCCCCGTGCAGATGGGGAGGGAATCCGGGGCCGTCTTTGCAGCAACTCGAATCCCAAGGACCGGGGTTGGGGGGCGGATAGGGAGGTGCAGCGGGGTGCAGCGGCTGGGGTGTGGCCCCCCCCCAGTTGGGGGGCTGGGGCGGAGCTGCTCGTCCTCAGCCGTCGGCCCGGGGCGGAGCTGGGCACGGACGCGTGGACGGTGACGTGCTTTGCAGAGGGACCCGCGTGTGCGCGCGCGTGCGTGTGGACGTGGGGGCCCGCGCGGGACCCCAGGCCTCGTGCACGGCAGGGGGTGCAGGCCGGGCCTGTCGGCCGAGCCCCACAACGAGCCCTGGCCGGCGGCTCGCCCGGCTCCGGCGTCCGACCCCTCTCCTTGCACGCTGCCTTCTCCGGCCCGGGGACCCCGCGCCCCACTCCAGGGGACGAACCAGAATCCTATTCCACTTTTGAAGACATGGAGAGGTCCCGGGTGATGGGAGTTCAAAGCTGAGCGAGAGCTGAGCCTCCGTGGGGTGGGGGGAGGGGAGGAGGGGGGCTGTCACGTGCCACCCAGCACGTGGCACCCCGCTGTCAGTCCCCTGGGGTGGCTTCCCCCTCCCTCCTCACAGATTCTCTGGGGTCCCCCCCACCCCCCGGGTGTGGAGCGTGAGGTTTCGGAAGCAGGCGGCGGTGACCGCGGGGTCACGGGGTCACAGCAGATCCGGGGTTTGGGGGGGTCTCGTAGGCAGAGGCCAAGACCAGGAGGCCGGCAGAGGAGAGAGTGCGTCCAGCCCCGAGGCCTGGCGGGGCCGCTGCGGGGCTGTGGGGGGTGGGAGGTGGGGGCCCGGCCGGTGCACCCCGTAGCCCGTGCGGCGGTGGAGGGGCTCCGCAGGGCTGAGGAGCAGGGGGGGGTTTGATAAGGAGGTCCTGTGGTCCGGGGTGCGAGGGCCCGCTCCTCGCAGGCACCTGGGATTGCGACTCCCCCTGGGGTCCCCCACTCTGGGGGTGTCCAGTGCACTTTCCCAACTGCCCGTCTGAGCACCCTAGACGTGCCTTCAGAGACGGCGCGGGCAGTGGGGTGTCGGGGCCCGGAGCGCTCCCCGGGTCACCTCTGACATCGGCAGGCGGGCTGAGACCCAGACAGCCAGGCGCCCGGCCTGCGGGAACGCCCTGCGCGCACCCAGCGCCCTCCGCCGCCCAGGTGCCCACTCCCGGGAGGGAGCCCAGAGCTCTGTGCACGAGGCTCTGAGTTCAAACCCCAATACCATCCACAACAGAAAGAGGTGTACATCTCTATACATGTATACACACACGGAGAAAGACGGATGGATGGAGGACAGATGGATGGGTGGACCGAGACAGAGAGGCCAGTTTGGTCCCTTTCTTGTTCTTTCCTGTCACCATTTGCCACGTGGTAGGGTAGCACAGAAGTCCTGACAGACAATGGCACTTTGGGGGATTTTTTTTTTTTTTTTTGGCCAGTCCTGGGCCTTGAACTCAGGGCTTGAGCCGCTTTGCACAAGGCTAGCACTCTGCTACTTGAGCCACAGCGCCACTTCTGGCCATTTTCTATATATGTGGTGCTGGGGAATCGAACCCAGGGCTTCATGTATTCGAGGCAAGCACTCTTGCCACTAGGCCATCTTCCCAGCCCCGACACTGGCACTTTGACTTGATTTCTTGCCTCCAGAGCTGTGATCCAAAGGTTTCTGTTTTTGATAAGTTGCCCAGTCTGGGTACTCACTCACAGTAGCTCAGGATGGGCTAAGAGAGGTGTGGGTGAGGGAGTAGGCCTGATTTTCCTTCTGAGGGGCAGGTGGGTACTGGGGACTGAGTCTTTTAATTTTCTTTTTATTGAGAAGGTGATGAATGGGAGTAATGAGTGATGAATGAACAGGGGTTAATGAACAGTTAAGGTAATGGGTACATTTGTTTTTAATCATTGTTACCCCATCTTTCTTTATCTCCCACTTACCCTTCCTTATTCCTGTCCCTAGGTTCTTATCCCACAGTGTTAAGTATCAATGTTGCATTGGTTCATTCTTTGTCCTGTCAATTCTGTGATTCCCTTTCCTTTCCACATATTGAATAATCTTATATACAAGAAACAAGGTACAGAAAACTAAGAGAATTGTTAAAGAGAGAGAGAGAGAGAGAGAGAGAGAGCGAGAGAGAGCGAGCTACATATAGGACATAGTAATAACTTCTTATTTCCACATATTAGAGTTCATGCTTCTTTATATATGGGCCTATGCACAAAGCAATTGGGTTATTGAGAGCCCCTGTTAAGAATATTGTAGACATATTCTAATTCTTACAAATGAGAGAAATCATGCAACATACTTTTCTTTGGGTTTGGTTTACTCCACTTTATGTAATTTTTTCTAGGTCTTTCCATTTCCTTACTGGCAATGCCATTCTTTCTGATGGAAGCATAGAACTCCATGGTGTATATATACCACATCTTCTTGATCCATTCATCTACTGAGGAGTATCTGAGTTGATTCCATATCTTAGCTATGGTAAATAACACTGCAGTGAACATGGTTGTGGTGGTAGCTTTAGTATGGCCTTGTCTGTGGTCATTTGGGTATGCCCCAGGAGTGGGGTTGCTGGGCCATAGGGGAGCTCTGTGTTTAGTCTTTTGAGGAACCTCCATACTGTTTTCCAGAATGGTTGAACAAGTTTGCACTCCCACCGACAGTGTAGCAGCATTTGGAGACTGAGTCTTAAGGAAAGGAGAAGGGGACAGAATGTGAGCTATGCTGTTTGATGTCACAGGTTGAGATGTGTCTCTACCTGCCCATCACACACCACACACACACACACACACACACACACACACACACACACACACACACGCTTCCCTCAGCTGCAGGATCCTCACCTCCTGACCTTGTTTTCTTTCAACTGTTGGAGGTGTTGTTCTGCCCGCCGCTGCCCCGTGTCCTCTGCCAGGACTCCACGTGCCTTTCTGTCCTTTCCTAAGTAGAAGATGTTGGCAGTCAATTGTGCAGAGACTAGCTTCCTTTTGGGGCAAATCTAAAACAAACCTGATGCATCTTCTAAATCCTGAGAGTTCTGGTCCTCCTGCCGGCCCGTTGCTGGTGTCCAGCAAGGACCGGTGCCTTCCTGGGTGCCTTTCCCCCTGGGGCTGAGCTTCCTGTGGGAGAAGGAAATGATGGAGTGGCCTTAGGAATATGTTTGCAAATTTCCTCTTGCAGTTTGGAAACCATCTGGCTGCGTTATTTGGACTGTTTTTAAAAATTAAATTACCTGTCCAAACATTCCAGTTTAGAGCTGCAGATGGTGTTTGAGCTTCAAGCTGTTTTTCCGGATGATTTATTTAGAACGGGATCACAGGGACTTGCTGCCATGCACCTGGGCGCAGCCTGAGACACACACGTGGACCAAGTCAGCCATGTCTTCCTGGATTCCGCCCCCCCCCCCCCGTCCCGTCCCTGCCTGGCCCATGGCCTGGGCCTCACAAGGCCCCCAAGCTCCCAAATAAGATGATGTCACAGCTCCCTTGCAGAGTCACATGCCTATAGAACTCTCTGTCTAAGAACAGCTCCTCAGGGCTGGGGATATGGCCTAGTGGTAGAGTGCTCACCTCATATACATGAAGCCCTGGGTTCGATTCCACAGCACCACATATGTAGAAAAGGCCAGAAGTGGCGCTGTGGCTCAAGTGGCAGAGTGCTAGCCTTGAGCATAAAGAAGCCAGGGACAGTGCTCAGGCCCTGAGTTCAAGGCCCAGGACTGGCAAAAAAAAAAAAAAAGAACAGCTCCTCAGCCCAGAGCATCTCGTTGCCTCGTCCTTTTCTTCTGTCATCATGCAGAATGCCAGGCGTGAAGTGGACAGTAACCGTGGTTTTGACTGTGCTGTTAGCATCCATCCTGGGAGGGGGGCTTAGGAGACCCCCAAGTCTCACACTGCATCCCTCTCTTCTCTGCATTTGTGATTCCATTTATGTCCCTAAAGCTGCCTACCGGTGGCTTCTCAAGTCTCAGTCATTCTAGCCACTTCGCCTCCTGGGAGGGGAGATGGAGATGGAGGGGGCCGAGAGGGAAGGAGGACCTGCCCCAGTGCGAGGCGGGTGGTGGTGGAGCCACCAGGTCCAGAGGAGGAGGAGGGGTGGGGCGGGAGGACAGCCGCGGGTGGGCGTGGGGGGCTTTGCGGGGCAGGGGGGTGCAGAGGGAGTGGAGAACAGAGGTGGCGAGGGGCAGGGAGCCGGTTAGGTCGAAGTCCTGCGGTGCTCAGCCTCTGTGGTGGCGGCTGGGCCGGGCCTCCAGAGAGTTCCACGCGCACTGCTTCGAACCCGGAGAGTTTGTGGGCTGGCAGGGCAGGGAGGAGGGGGGGAGGACGGGGCTCAGGAGGTGAGGGTCTCGGCCCGGGGGAGCTGGGCCCCGGGGCAGGCGGCGGTGTCTGGGGAGGCGGCTTGTGAAGCAAAGATGCAGGAGGCCACTGCTCCCCAAGGTGCCCCACGGATGCCGCCGTCAATCAGACCTTCGGCCTTAGGCGTCTCCTGCACGGAGCTCCGCCCTGCTCCCCTCCCACTGCGAGTCACCTGCGGCTGGGGCAACGCCGGTGGCAGACAGTCCTGACCTCGCAAGGGTAGCGCGGCGAGCCAACGGAGCCATGGCCTTTGCGGGTCTGCCCTGCCTGGGAGCGGGCGTCGGCTGCTCTTTACTTGCGTGCTACGGCCATGGCCGGCTGGGTCCTCTGCGATGCGCATCTGTGGCATGGGGCCCAGGCCTCCAGGCCCCTGGCTCGTCCTCCGCGAGTGGGTGTCAGGACTGCCGGCAGCACAGGCCTCGTGGATGTCACGTGACAGAGGTGTTCCTGGACAGCCAGGTGTGTCAGGCAGACTTTCCCGTGAGAACAATTACAGACCAGGCCTTCCCTCACATGCCCCTTGGCATTTCTCACTCCATGCTCTGCAGTTAGATACGACTGGAACACTCGGGAAAACCCGGTGCCTAGTGCCTGCCCTCGGGAGAGAGACCAGGGCCACGAGACCACGGAGGCCCCAGGGCTGGGGGGATGGCAGTGGCGAAGGAAAAAGGCACAGGGAAGAGGACTGGAAACAGAGGAGGGTCACGAGGATACCACGATGGCACCATCCAGACGGCAAGATGACGCTGGAGGGATGACATCAAGATGGAATTACGGGAGCCGTCATGGTACCGTCAAGGCAACACGCTAGCGCACCAATGTCATCAAAATAGGACAAAGACATCGCAGGTCAATGGGACAACACCATGATGTTGACAGGACAATGCAACGAGACCATGATGGTGTCATCAAGACAGCATGACGATGCTGCGATGTCATCAAGATGGCACTCCACTATCACTATGATGTCATCAGGATGACACGATGACACGATGGTGACATCATCAAAACGCGTTGGAGAGAAAGAGGGTGATGCTGCTTCCTAACGCTTCAAGCTCAGCCATTTTCCCAAGCTCAGTGCCTCCCAGGCAAAGATGGGGTGTGTCTTCAAGACCCCCCCATGGCGTCCCTCCTTGCTCCTGTCTCTGTAACATTGAGCTATACTGAAAGAGGCCTTTGGTGGGACTGTAGCACCACCAGAGCCTCACAGGGGACTTTCTGACTCCCGTCAAACAGGCCACGCCGCACAGGACAGGCAAAGACAAGGCCCACACAGCCCGGGCACGGGAGGGACATAGCCGTGGATGTCCGGGAGGAGCCGCGGTGTGGCTTGGCTCGTGGTACTGCGCCGACACTGGCCACGAGGAGGCCCGGGAGTCCTTAGGCTTACGTGGAAACCACCAGTGGTCAGTGAGAGGAGGCTGCGGTTCCCATGGGTCCTGTAGGGAGAGGATGGGACTTTCCAGAGCCCCGGAGCGGAAAGCTCCAACCTCCATCTCAGCCCTCGCCTGTTCCATTGACAGCGGGAAGGATCCAGACCCACACTTGAAGATGTTTTATAAGCTAGCAAGAGAATTTAGTTTTTTTTTTTATAAGGGTAACTTCTGCTTATAAGATAGTTAGGTCAAAGTTATTGACTTAATTATAACAAGGGTGGCAGGGAAATTCAATTTTCTAGGGCAAACATTGTTCCTCGCTCTAAGGGAATAGACACGATCTTTTTGTAATGAGTATTCTGCCATGTGCCGTTTTTTAAATCACAAACAATAGAATCTTGAGTTAATATAGATGGAAAGGTGATAGGCAGGTGATGAGGAAAGGATCCCCGAGGGTGGAGCTGTGTGCCGTGGACTCCGCAGCCGTAGCAGACCAGCGGTGTGCTGAACTACTCTTCAACGTTCAGCCGGGCGCCGGTGGCTCGCGCCTGTCATCCCAGCTGCTCCGGTGGCTGAGATCTGAAGATCACGGTTCAAAGTCAGCCCCGGCAGGAAGTCACGAGACTTGTGTCTCCGATGGGGCGGCGAAAAGCTTCAGGTGGAGCTGTGGCTCAGCTAGCAGAGTGCCAACCTCGGGTGACAAAGCCCAAGTGTGACTGACTGCGGGATTCTGAGTTCAAGCTCCCGGACTGGCACAAAAGCAAAACCGAACCTAGTGCTGCAGGAGTCAGCGCGGGCGCAGCATCACGAATGGCCCCTCGGCGAGGAGCACACAGGCGGCGTTTTCAGTATTCCTGGAGAACTTTCTTACTATACAGACAGACCGTGAGTCAAAGAGCAAACACACTTCCAAGTAAACAGAAGAGAGATAAGAACTAAAGACAAAACGCTAGACATAAGAACAGAAATCTGCCGGGCTAGATTCACCTCCCCTGGTGCGGGGATGCTCAGCTTACTCCCTTATCAGTGCTCCCCTTTTCACCCTCTCCCCTGGGCCCCCGACCAGCAGGGAGCCAAGGTGGAGCGAAGGGACACGGGCTAGCCTAAGGTGCACACGGCCAAACGAGATCCCCTTTTCCTCCCTCCTTACCCACCAAGGAAGCCAGGCGCAGACGGATCTCGGAGACGCTTCGGAGAGCAATCCGGTTTAATCGGGAGGGGCTCACAGTAACATAGTAGTGATGACGAGGATTGAGCAGGAGCTGGCGATAGGCTGGCGAGCTTGTCTGTCCAAGAGCAGCTCCCAAGGACCTCCCTCATGGGCTAACATCACTTCCCATAGTAACGCCCTCTGGGCAAAGCCCACGCAAAAAGGGAGTACAGGTGCTCGCTGGCGCAAGGTGGGGATGGTCTCAAAACTACCCCTTCTGGTTCTGGACCCAGAAGGAGATAGGTGTGGCTCACTTCCACACTGCCCCAGGGCTGGGGGAAGGGCGGCGTCTCGGGAGCACTCTCCTCCGCCCTTCCCCCCTTAAGGCCAAGATGAATCCCCAACAGAAATCAGTGACCCGGACAGCAGATAAGCAGTAGAGGAAACAGCACGAGACTGAAAGTTGGTTTTTGAAGAAGATCGGCAGAAGTGATGAGTCTCTATCAGCCCACTAGGCTAGTGGGGTCAAGGGGACTTAACTGTGGCCCCCGGTGTACCGGGCGACAGAATCCCTGAGGCTTCTGACCCGTGGGGAGGGGGAAGTGGCGGGGGCCACAGGAGGAGGGAGGGGAGACCCTGTGACTCTCCGTGTCCCCGTCCCCTGCTGCGGGGGGTCCCGGGAGGCATCGTCTCGGGGGAGACTTCAGACCTACTCACATGTATCTGTGAGCTGTCGCTGGGGCCGGCTGCCTGGATGGTCCCCAGGCCTGGGGTGAACAGATTCCTGCTGGTGCCCAAGTGCTGCTCTTAGCAGAGCCCCAGGCCCCAGCCCAGCCTCCCTCTCTCCCTCCCTAACTCCCTCCCTCCCTCCCTCCCTCCCTCCCTCCCTCCCTCCCTCGCCATTGCTGAGGTATTGTTCAACTAGTGTAAATTAAAAGTTTCAGGGTTCGCGGTGAAGTGCTTATTATACAAGGTGAAGTGAAGAATGCTGACTTAGTGTTACGTGGAAGTGGCCCCGCGTAGGGGTGTGAGCTGCGGAGGAATGGCTACAGGAGTTCAAGTGCTGGAGTTGACGCGATGGAAAGGGTGATTGATTGGGAAGGACAGTGTCAGTGTGGCCTCCTCCTCCTCTTCCTCCCCTTTCCTTTCCCTTCTTGGAGAATGGTGGTGTGGGCATCTCTCTCTGACAGCGAGGGGTGAGCATGGAAGGGGGCTACACGCAAGTGACAGTAGGAGCGGGCCGCCGCGGAGGCTGTAGGCCGAGGGCCGCGGGGCGGGGCTGCAGCCACCGGCGAGTGTTTAAAAATCGGGAGCCTGGGTTTGAACTCAGGGCTGGGCTGGTGCTCTACCACTTGTGCCACTCCTCCAGACTGGCTTTTGCTGGTGATTATGGCTCTTGAGTGTTTCTTCTTGGGCTTTGAACTACAACCCTCCAGCTCTCAACTGTGCTGAGCTGCTGGAATGACAAGCACGAGCCCCTGGCTCTCAGCTAAGGCGCTGACACTTATTTTTTTTGGGGGGGGGAAGGGGGGAAGACTTGGAGAAAGTAAACTAAGACTGAGACTATCTTGATGCGGTTCCCGTTTCCTAACACCACCACTTGTGGTTTTCCCCAGACGTTGGCTATGTTCTGCTGGGAGGTCATAATTCTGCATCGTGGCTCTTTGCCGTCGTGTCTCCCAGGAGGCACTTGCCCATTCTGGAGCTGCTTCCGGAGGTACTGGGATTTGAACTGAGAGCCTTGCCCTGGCTGTAGGTGAGCAAGCGCCCCTCCACCGGAGCCGTGCCCCAGGGGGAAGGATGCAGGGTTCTTGCTCTCCCTGCTTCCTAGCTTTTGGAGCAGCAAGGCCCTTCCACTCCGGCGGCGGCGGCTGACCTAGGAAAGCAGGGGTTCGGGGGCGCTGCCTTGCGTGGTCCTGGTCTTCTGTGCGTGGCACGGAATCCCCTCCCCTGCAAGTGCGTGGCTTCCGTGGCGGCTCTGGCCTCGTTCACTCTGGGATATTGGGGTCCACACCTGTCCCCGGAGACAGGCTGGATCGGGGGGTAGCACAAGAAGAGTGAGTTTTGGGGGACAGTAGAGGAGAAAGCCCCGAACAGGAGGAACGATGCCGTGAGAGCTGCTAAGCCGGTAAGCGAATGGACTCTGCCGCTCTCCCCGGCCTGGCCCTCGTTCCTTCCCGCGGGGCGAGCTCACGCTGCGGCTGCGCGGACGGCGAGGCCCGGGCCGGCGGAGCCCCGAGAGGCTCTGCGGCGTGGCCGTCCTCGGGGCTTCCCATCAGCGCCCGCGAGTCTGTCTGGGCTCTTCCTCTGTCCTCATCCCCCCCGCGGTCCACGCAGGGGCCCCGTCGCTCCGTGTGGGCCGGGGGGACGGAAGGCTCTAGAGGACGCTGCCCAGGCCAGGGCTTTGCGAGGGACCGTCACGTCGAACCGACCGATGCAAAGGAGCCACCGGGGACTGGACACGCCAGAGCCACTCGACACGGAGCCGCGGGAAGCCGCTGAGCCGGCACGTTTGCTGAGAGCTTCCTTCCACGGCCGTGATTCATTGCAGGCTGTCTATTTTTCTGGCCGCACTTCCCCTGGCAAGATGAAGTGCATTTCTGACACACAGAATTTTCCAATAAAGATTTCATTGTCTCATTGCCCCGTGAGGAATGATAAGTGAACTTGATATTTCTCTGTTCAACCTTCATCAATAAAAAATTTCTCTGGTTGGGTTATTCCTGTTGATTCTTAATGAAGTGGCGTTTTATGAGGTGTCATTCAGTCTTAAACTTCAGGAGGAGCCGGGGATGTGTGGCACGTTGGAGTGGGCGCATGCGACGTCGGAATGTGTATTAATGGCCGTAGGCGTGCGGAATACGAAGGAGTAAATACACAGCGATCGGGGATGGGATACATCTCATGCAGAAGAGGATCGGTCACACATGAAAGCATAATTACGGGTGGGAGGTGAAAATAGATCACTGGCTAAACCAGATCCATCAGCCTGACTCCGATGCGTCACCCTGCAGAAGCAGACGGGATGCCCGGCTCGTCTGCCGTGTTGCCCCTCACGACACGGGACGGCGGCTTAGATTCACAGCGCGGGCACACCAGATCGCGGGACGCCCTCTCACCGAGACGCGTCGTCTCCGCGTGGAAGCTGCCTCTGCGACGGAGCTCACCCACGGACGCGCGCCTCTTCCCCGTGGCCCCGGCCCCGGTGGCGGGGTTCTGGGCCCACAGGTGAGCTGGCAGCAGGCCCTGGGTGGCCACTGGGAAGTGAAGCCGTGTTCGAGACCCGATCGGTCGGTTCTCTCCCTCCCCCTCTTTCCTGGATGAGTGCTGGACACCGGGAGAGGGCGTGGTGTGTTTCCCGTGGGCGGGGAAGGCCGTATACCCCCCTGCCTTCGATGGCTCTGCCACGGGGCCACCCCTGCGCCACGTCGCCCTTCTGGAGCCGAGTTCACGTCGCGTTGCCGGGAGCCCCAAAGAAGGCCGAATGGCGCTGCTTCCCTTGCCTTGGCTCTGCACTTCTCTTACGACGCCGCGCACCTTGCTTTGCTCGGTGCGTTTGTTGAAACCAGTGGGCCACGGCGGACACGAGATCGTCCACTGAAGTCAGCGCCCCTGGGGGGGGGGGCGTCCCTCTGAGGCTCTGGACCAGTGGATGAGTAACGGTACGTGGCCACCATGACGGTGCCCCCCAGGAACCGCCCAGTGCCCTGCGAGGCCCCGGCAGCCACGGCTCTATTCTCACGGCCTCCGCGGTTGGGGCTTTCCCGCGTGTCACAGAGGCCTTTTCACGCACGTTTCTTTAACGAGGCAACGAGACTCGGTCCCCTTCCGAGTCTTCCCATGGCTCGACAGCGCCGTTCTCGCTGGCGCGGCCTAGCGTTGTGTCGGCTTGGGGGTACCGCGGTCGAGCCGTCCACTCCCTGACCGGGGGAAGGACGTCTTCTCGCTCCCTGGCTTTGGCACGTGTGCACGAAAGTCCGTGCAGATTTTTTGTGTCGTTTGATGACCACGCCCGGGTACAACAGGTGAACCCATCCGGGCGAACCCTAGGCGGCCTGATGGCTGGCTCGCACCGCGCGTCTGTGCAGGAACTGCTGGGCCGTGTTCCCGGGAGGCCGCGCGGCCTTAGCTTTCCCCAGCGAGGAGTAGGGAGCGAGCGCCCCGTTCCGGATTCCCAGCTGCAGGGACCCCCAGCGGCGAGGGGTGCCTGGTGATCGATCGCCAGAGGTGCCTTGGGGTGCTCAGAAGAAGCCGCCCCGTGCGCGTGGCCCACCGGATGTGAGGACAATCCGGCGGTGACACCTGTTACCCAGTTGATCGTCAGGGCGGATGGGGCTGATGAGGCTGGCTAGGTGGGTGTCCGTTTCCTCCTCCCTCCCCCGGCCGCCTCTCTGTGCCTCCCTGTGCCTCCGGCCCCTCGGGGCCTGTGCTGGGGTTTGGAGATGGCTGCTGCTCCAGGAGCCGTCCCGGGCTCCCCGCTTGCTTTCCTCCGTCTCCTCCTTTCCGTTTAGCTTTTGAAGGTCAGCGAGTAGCCGGGTTCTAGGGCCCTGCCGGGTGATATGTTACCAAGTCCGCGCATGGATCTTCCTCCGCGGCTGTCAGATTGTTCTTTTCACCCTAAGGTAGACAGCACATTCCGGAAAGGTACATATATTCTTTTCCAATTGATTTCTTGTCAGGCCTAACAAGATCAATCAAATCATATGGCCAATAAAACTGATTTAGTGTTCATAAAGTTCTGTGCCACCTCCAACGTGCTGAGGATGGATGACGGAGAGGCAGAGCTGCTCGGTGGCTCTTCGCCCCCTGGTCCCAGAACGGGGTCCGTCTGTGGGCTCCCTGCTGAGCTCTGGTGCCTCACGCAGGCCCGGCCTCCTCGCTGCTCGGCGGCCGGGCTAGCAGGGGCGGCCGGGGAGACTGGATTGCTCGTTCAGCCTCCGCGGACCAGCAGGGCTGTAGGACGCTCGAATCGCGGTCACCTTTTCCTTACATGGCTACGCTGGACGTTCCGCAAAGCTGATTCTCAGAAAACACAACCTAGCAAACTCTATTTGCCACTCGGTTCCACGAAATTTCTAATAATCACAGAGAGCAATAAAGACCGAAAGATGTGGGAGGGATTTTTTTTTTTTTTGGTGCCAGTCCTGGGGCTTGGACTCAGGGCCTGAGCACTGTCCCTGGCTTCTTTTTGCTCAAGGCGAGCATTCTACCTATTGAGCCACAGCGCCGCTTCTGGCTTTTCCTGTGTATGTGGTGCTGAGGAATCGAACCCAGAGCTTCCACTAAGATACATTCCCAGCTCCAAGGGAGCGATTTTAACCAAGCATCTCCGTCTGCCTGGCCGCTGGGACTTGGGGCCATTCATTCATTCAGGAGCGACCCTGCCTCCTGGCCTGGGTGCAGCGCCCCCGGGGTTCGTTTGCCCCAGCGGCCTTTGCTGTGGTCTCTCTGAGCAGACGGCGTCAGCGGATCCGCGAGTGGCTCGGGCCATCACCCGGGGAGGCTCTGGTCACCCGTGGGGTCAGGTGTCCCGCGGCGGGACGCCGTGTTTGGGGGTGAGGCCGCGGGGAGGGGAGCAGGGAGCAGGCTGGAGGGGCCGCAAGGAAACTGGTTCAAAGCCAGCCCACCCGGGAAAGTCCACGAAACTCTCATCAACTAACGACCAAAAAGCTAAGGGCGGAGCTGGGGCTCAAGTGGTAGAGTGTTTGCCTTGAGCACCAAGCTCAGGGACAGCGCCCAGGCCCTGAGTTCAAGCCCTAGGATGGACACACACACACACACACACACACACACACACGCACACACACGCGAAAGAGCTCACAGGCAGACAGAAGGAAAGTAAATGGAGAAGGCCTGCCGAGAGAAGGGGAAAGTCTAATTGAGAACGGATTGCTGAGACCGCGGGTTGTGGTTGAGGCATGATGGCTTCCGAGAGAAGGAAGAGAGGGAGGAGAATGAAGAAATACGTGGCGGGAAATAGGTAGCCTACACTGAAGAGAAAAACTGAAAAGTCAATGCCTTCTATCAAATATTCAGACAAAGTAATCCATGTAATTAAATGAATTAAATAAAACATAATCAAACCAAAGCAGCAGCAAAGATAGGCCTATGTAAACAAAATACAAACTTTCAGTTGTTTTGTATGTGTATGTATGAGAATGGGTATGTATGTATATAAATCTATATTATCTGATATCTCTATATTGCATCTACCTGTCATGTCTGTCTGTATGTCTATCTATATCTTCTCTCTCTATCTATATCTTCCATCTATTTATCTACCATCTATCTACCTATATCTATCTATCTTTCCTATCTCTCTATAGCTTCCATCTCTCTGTCTATCTGTTCATCCATCCATCCATCCATCTATTTCTTCCCTGTCCCTTTCTATATTATCTATCTATCTATCAATCTATCTATCTTCCCTATATCTCTCTCTCTAGCTTCCATCTCTCTCTGTCCATCCATCCATCCATTTCTTCCCTGTCCCTTTCTATATCATCTATCTATCTATCTATCTATCTATCTATCTATCTATCTATCTTTCCTATCTCTCTCTATAGCTTCCATCTCTCTATTTGTTCATCCATCCATCCATTTCTTCCCTATCCCTTTCTATATTATCTATCTATCTATCTATCTATCTATCTATCTATCCATCCATCTATCTATTTATCTATATCTATCTATCTATCTATCTTCCCTATATCTCTCTCTCTAGCTTCTATCTCTCTATCTCTGTCCATCCATCCATCCATTTCTTCCCTGTCCCTTTCTATATCATCTATCTATCTATCTATCTATCTATCTATCTATCTATCTATCTATCTATCTGGTATCCATCTATCAACACAGCCCCCTGTGAAGTACCGGAGGCTGCGGCAGTCCTGGGCTTTAGGTCTGGGTGGGAGGGATCTGTCTCCTCCGCAGCCAGCAGATGGATGCACAGGGAGGCCCTGGACACTGAGTACTTCCAGACTGCAGGCCCAAAGGTTGTTGCTGCTCTGCCACAGACACTGAGATTGTCTCTTAGCTGGGGGTGGGGTGGGGGTGGAGCCAAGACTAACCGCCCCCCCACTCCCCTCCCCCCCACTTGAGAGTGCTCTCCTGGGGTCTGGTGTGCAGCCTCGGGGTTCTTGCGCTCCTTTGATGCCAGGAGTTCGGGGCGGCTGTCTGCGGCCTCTTAGCTGGCTGTGGTGGTCGCCTCTGCTGTGCAATCCAGCGGGAAATCCTGAACTTCTGTGGCCTGGGACTGCCCGGCGACTCAAGCCTCTGGCTCCGGAGTGGACAGTGTAACTTCCCCCGTGGGCCACTATAGGCTGGTCCCTCTGTGCGAGCATCTCGGATGACTGATTTAGACCCCGATTCTATGGCCAAGTGTCCTGCGGGCCATTGAGCTGTGGTCCTCTGTCCCAGGATCCTGGATGCATTCAGCCTCCAACCGATTGGCTCTCCAGGGGGTGGCCCTGCCGTCCTGTGGGGCAGGAGGGGTGGCCGGGTGCCTTCCTTCTCCCCGGCCAGCCTCCAGCCCGAGTGCATTGTGTGGCCTTCCTGCAGTTGGAGTTGGTGATCGTGCTGATTTTCCCCTTTCCCTGTGTCTAGTCAGTTCTCCCCACGCCTACCCCAGCGGGGGTTGCTTCTCCATCATTTTCCACCTCCCCACCACTTCCTTCGTAGTTTTTGGTTCTCCTCCTCTTTCTTTCTTCAGAACCTAGTGTCTCTGGATGACACCAGATGCTTTTCTCTTCTTTTACTTTTTTCTTCTTTTGCCAGTCCTGGGGCTTGAACTCAGGGCCTGAGCACTGTCCCTGGCTTCTTTTTTGCTCAAGGCTAGCACTCTACCACCTGAGCCACAGCTCCACTTCTGGCTTTTTCTGTACATGTGGTGCTGAGGAATCGAACCCAGGGCTTCATGCATTCAAGGCTCTACCACTAGCCCATATTCCCAGTCCAGACGCTTTTCTGTCATGGAGTGAAAAAGGAAGAGGCTCCTGATACGCCATCTTGCTTTGCCTCCAGCTGCCAGTGTCTTTCCAATTCCGTTTTCTTTCCACAGTGCCTCCCCCTTGCTAGGCGGGTGCTCTGTTACCTGGCCTTCACTCCCAGCCTTTCTCTGCTTTTGTGGTTTTTTGGATTGCGTCTCCCAATTTTTAGTCTGACTGGCATTGTGATCCTCCTACCTATACCTTTCATATAGCTGAGATTGCACACGTAAGCCACCATGCCTGGTTTGTTTATTGAGATGGAAGTCGTCTTACTAATTTTTTTTGACCAAGCCAGTCTCACACCACGATCCTTCTGATCTTTGTCACCTGAGTCGCTGGGATTACAGGTGTGCAACACCATATCCAGCTTACTTACTCTTGATAAACATGACTCTCCATGTACCTGGGGCTGATACGGTGGGTGCAGTCCGGTGGCTTAGGATGTTATCATCTTATTTCTACCATTAGTTTTTAATAACATCCTGCAGAACTTTTAACAAAGTTCCTGCTCTTTCGCCGAGTACATCTGCATTTATTTTTTTTAAATTTTATTGTCAAGGTGGTGTAAGAGGGGTTACAGTTACATACATAAGGGAGTGTGTCCATTTCTTGCCAAACTTGTTACCTCCTCCCTCCTTTTTCTCCCACCTTTCCTCCTCCCCGGGTGTCCCCCACCGAGCTGCACAGTTAGTTTCACAACATATTGTCTTGTAAGTATTGCTGTTGCATTGGTTTTTTTTACAATAGTGATTTTTTTATGTTTATATCTTTGTTAAAAGACAACATAATGAGGCTGAGATCTGAGGGTCATGCTTCAAAGCCAGCTTGAGCAGATAAAATTCTGCAAACTAACCATCCAGAGCCTAGCTGGAGATGTGGCCCAAGTGTGGTAGATCAATAGCCAAGCAAGCACAGAGCCTTGAGCATAAACCTCTGTACAGTTGATTAAAAAATAAACTCTTGGGCTGGGGATATAGCCTAGTGGCAAGAGTGCCTGCCTCGGATACACGAGGCCCTAGGTTCGATTCCCCAGCACCACATATACAGAAAACGGCCAGAAGCGGAGCTGTGGCTCAAGTGGCAGAGTGCTAGCCTTGAGCGGGAAGAAGCCAGGGACAGTGCTCAGGCCCTGAGTCCAAGGCCCAGGACTGGCCAAAAAAATAAAAAATAAAAAAATAAACTCTTAGCCAGGCGCTAGTGGCTCACGCCTGTAATCCTAACTACTCAGGAGGCTGAGATCTGGGGATTGTGGTTCAAAGCCAGCCCAAGAAGGAAAGTCAATGAAACTCTTATCTCCAATGAACCACCCGAAAACTGGAAGTAGAGTCGTGGCTCAAGTGGTAGGGTCCTAGCCTTGAGCACAAGAGCGCGGAGACAGGGCCTAGGCTGAGTTGAAGCTCCACAACGGATACAAACAACAACAAAAGGTCTTACGGGGTGTAGGTGCTATCACTTTTATGAATTCTGGTCCCACCAACTTGTTCTCATCAGTCCTGCCTCTTTACCGTCACCCTGTGTGCCACGCACCCTGCTTTATTTTCGGGGGTGACAGCTCTCCCGTGTTCTCGCATTCAGATCCCTCTCCTGTGCACGATTCTCCTGGGACTGCGACCGGAACTGCCCACTCTTATCCACTGACATAGAGTTTATCTTTATCTTTATTTTTGCTGGTCCTGGGGCTTGAACTCAAGGCCCGAGTGCTGTCCTCGGCTTGGTTTGCTCAAGACTTGTGCTCTAACCACTTGAGTCACAGCGCCACGCCTGGCATTTCTTGGTAGTTTAGTGGGGACAGGAGTCTATGAGCTTTCCTGCCTGGGCTGACTTTGACCCTCAATCCTTAGATCTCAGTCTCCTGAGTAGCTAGGATTTCAGGCATCAGCCACCAGTGCCCCACACTTTTTTTTTTCTTTTTTGGCCTTGAACTCAGGGCCTGGGCACTGTCCCCGAGCTTCTTTTTTGCTCAAGGCTAGCGCTCTACCACTGGGGCCACAGCGCCACTTCCGGTTTTTTCTGTGTATGTTGAGGAATCAAAACCCCAGGGTTTCATGCATGCTAGGCAAACACTCTACCAAGAAGCCACATTCCCAGTCCTAATGTTTGTTTGTTTTTTTTTTAAGGTAATATACCTCATTGTTATTATAAAGGAGATGTGCGGAGGGATTACAGTTACACCGGTCAGGCAGGAGTCAGGCAGTGAGTCCCTTGCCTTCCGTACAGTCTTCCCTCCCCTCACTGCGTGCTGCTTGTGCGTCCCTCGATCGATCCGGGATGTCTGAGGCACACACACGTGCCGCGTTCTCGTCCACACGGGTCCCTGGCAGGCATCCTCCCGCGTGGGTGCCGCAGAGCTTCAGAAAATCCGGATGAGGTTTCACGTTCAGTCCAGAAACGAAGTGGAGGATGCCGGCAGCCCGGACCCTGCGGCCCTGGACGTGGGGGCCAACGCACGGTGCTTAGTTTTCCGGCCCCGGGAAAGCGTGTTTGTCCCCGGTCAGCCCTGCGGTCGCGGAGCTGGTGGTCTCTTGATTTCTACGCCGAGACAGGCCTAAAGGGACTCTCCCGCACGCCGGAGCCCGGACCCCTGGGCTTCCTGACTGCACGTGCGCGCTTTGAGGCTGCTCTCCGGGCTCCTTCTGTCCGAGAGGATGGCGGGATGTGGTGGTAGCACAACGCCCGGTCTAGCTCTCCTGAGCTGGAGAACGAAAGCCGCGCAAGGGCGGGCAGGTACAGCCCACGAGACCGCCGTGGAGGCACGCGCTGGAAAGGACCTCACCCCCCCCCCCCAAGTGATCCCTGCCTGCCTTCCCTACAGCAGGGCCTGTGGTCAGCATTGCCCCCCCTCCCAGCACCCCGCCCCCCGTCCTTCCAAGGTGGGTGCACTGAAACAGAAGCAGTTAAACAGTAAATACAAGCCGTGGGCTCTTTGGAAGCTCCCGGGGTATCGATTCAAGTCCTTTGAGAATAAATTGTCATCCTCTGTGACTTATCCGGGATTATAGTTCACTGGGATTAACGTTCACCCGGAGAGTCTCTGCGTGGACTCTGGTTCGGGGAGCAGTGGTCCGCGGGGCAGAGCCGGAGCCTCCCGCCTCCCGCCGCGGAGGTCTCGAGCCACGGGGCCCGCGCACTGGCTGCGCGTGGAGAAGCAATCCTGACCCAACTGCGCCTCTCGGCTTTATCTAGCACCCCCCCCCCAAACGCCATCTGACTTAATAGGATGGACGCGGTGTCCGAGCACAGGGGACTTTCTTGGCCCTCAATTGCTTGAGGTTGACTCCAGTGTTGATAGAAAGCTGACCGCGGCGTATTTTCTCATTAATGGTGTTACAATCAAATCTAAATGGAAAATGCAATGCAGTTAGCCGTTGATTTGTGTGGACCATAGGCTGCCTTGTTATTTAGAGGATCGATTGCCTCAAAGAATTAGTCAGAGGTGGCACTGCCCTCAGTTTTGCGACGTTGGTAATCTCGCCTTGATGAATTTTAATATCAGTTGGTTTAAATGCAAATGCTAAAAATAAATAATTGCTTCGCTATGGGCTGCCGTTCAGCAGTCTGAGAATATCTTATTATTAAGCACATGGATAAGATGAATGCTGGAAAGGAAAAGCTTGGCATCTTATCAATTATTTCGTGTAAGAGAATTAACAGGGAGAAAGGCTCGTTACAAAAAAAAAAAAAAATCCCTCATTTCCAACCACGCACGAAGAGGCGGCTGTTGGCCGGACTTACAATTTGTTCTCACTTCCCACATAGAGGAGGCTAACAGAGCTCTCTTGCTTACAGCTTTTTCTTAGGCAGACTGGTGTGTTGTTGTTGTTGTGTGTGTGTGTGTGTGTGTGTGTGCCTCAAGCTTTTCTTTCTCTTAATCACTTTTCCCTTGATCTCTTTCACCCACAGGCCGCCCAGGCTACCGACACCTGCCACACTGGGTTTTTCCTCTGGAAGATTTTCTGCACCACCGCTGCCACTCCTCCAAGCTACCCAGCCTCCTGTGGGCTTCTTTTCCACACTTGGCTCCAGCCAGGTGGAGGATTAGGAGTCCTCCCCCCCCCCCCCCGCAGCAGCTCCTCGGGCCCCTTCCTGTACCCCTCCACCCAGCCCCAGGAACAGCCTGCTGCTCAGCAGAGAAAGACCAGGCCTCAGCCGGCTGGCCGGGGAAGAGGGGAGAGCACCTCAGAGCAGAAAAGGGGTGTCCAAGGGCCCTGGAGAGGGGGGGGAGGACGCTGGGAAGGGGAGGGAAAGCGAGGGGGACAGCTGTCGGGGTCTTTAGTCCCCCGCGCTCCCCCGACCTGCGGGAGAGACGGGGAAGGCACTGCCCCGACCGGACGAGCCAAGCAAGGAAAGGGTCGGCAGGCCGCCCGCACCCAGCCCTCCCTCACCCGAGGACAGTCAGACGGCCTGGGAGTCTTGTCGGCACAAGATCTCGTTTACTGGGGAAGTACATGCCACTAATATAAGGCACAGGAGCCAATCAGGTCTGAGATCGGCAGGAAGGGGCGGGATGAGCTGTCCATCGAGGGTGGAAGAGCCAATCAGGTCTGAGATCGGCAGGAAGGGGCGGGTGAGCCGTCCATCAAGGGTGGAAGGGGGGGGGTCACCGCCCACAGAACCGCTTCCGGGTTATCACCAAAGACACCTGTAGCAGCTGCGCGTTGTTGTGAGGCGCCGCCATCTTAGCCCCACGTGGCCCCGAGACTGAGGAACAGGCGGGGCCGGCTCGTGGACTTCCAGGTGTGCCCCACAGCCAGCTGCTTAGGACTCCATCACAACTCAGTGCCACTCGTGAGCGCGTGTGTGCACCGTGGCTTGACGCGGGCGGGCGGGGGACCGTCCGTGAGGGACGGGTGGAGGGGGGGGACCGTCGGGATTCTGGTGACGCGCGTGGGACTGGAGTCACGGGGCCTGGTGGTGGTCGGTGAGCGTGGCTGGGGTAAGGAGGTAGCGTGAGTGAGGACTGTGCTTCCACGCTAGCGCGGGCAGGGAGGTCTGTGAGACTCTCCTCTCCCATTATCCACCTGTATTTCGGTGGGGGACCTTCTTTCTCCCCCTGGGGGCATCCTGAGCCCCACTTGGGTGGTGTGCTGGGCCCTTTATCTTGAGTGGTTGCCATGGTAGCGCTGGGAGCTCCCCACCAGAGCCAAGCCCGTGCGACACCAAGTCCTGGAGCCTCTCCGGAAGGAGTAATGACCAAGACGGCCCAGCAGGTCTGGAAGCAGCACTGCTCCTGGGGTTATTTATTGAGGCCATCTCAAAAGTCTCTCCCAGGTTCAAGGTGTGTCAATGTCTTCTCTGGGTCAGGAGGAGTGGCATGCTAAAGAACAGGGGCCCTGGTGGGAATTGCCAAAGCTAAAAAAAATCATGTCGTCAGTGTCTGAGCCTTCCAGATTTTCTTCCCCTGTCAGCGGAAAGATTTAAGTTAGATTTAAGGACTTGTAGTTAACAATGAGATTTAAGATGTTTGGTCACACAAATCAAAAACCATGGGTCTTTTTGGGTTAGCCAGGACAAATTTATGATGGAGACACTGCGTGTGTGTGTATGTGTGTGTGTGCGCGTGCGCGTGCGTGTGTAAGACTGTGAGATGAATGGAGTTTCTCTGCTTGTAGGGCAATTTTTCTTTTAGATATTTTGAGTTTCTTGTCAAGGTGAAAGGCACTATTGGTGACCTTGCCTGCGACTGAGAAAGCAATATATTTGCACAGCAAAGTTCTTCCCAGGAAGTTAGTCTGCCCCTGACTTTTGTTGCAAAGCTGCTTTGATTTATCCACAAGCCACACTTTCCTGACAGGAGAAATGATTAAACCAGCCGGCAACTGAATTATGACACAGGGCAGCGCTGATTGGTGAAGTCACGTGATGGAGACAGAGCCAGAAGCTCTGGGCCAGAAGCTTCCAGAAAATTGATAGGATGAATGAACAAAGATTGATAGAAGTTAAAAGAAGCAAACCCCCACACAAACCCTACAACAAAACCCTGTTCTGAAACCACCGGAAGTCAGTTTACAGAAAATTCTAGCGTTAAAAATAAGCCAGTGTTGCTGGGTGCTGGTGGCTCACGCCTATAATCCTAGCTTGGCCCTCTGGCGAGTGCTGCTTTAGACCGACAAAGGCACTTTGCGAACGTGATTTCATGACCATTCTGAAGGTAGGGAGATGAGACGAGCACAGGTTTTTATGGAGGGCTTTAATTGTGATCGAAAGTGCTTATTTGTTTTTGGTGGTGGTGCTAGGGTTTGAAGCCAGGGCCACAAACGGGCACCCCTTGAACCACGGCGACCTTAAAGTGTTTTTAAGCAGGAGACTTGGCTTCAGTGGAAGAAGGTCATGTGACGGGCTTGTCAAGACGGCTTTGAGGAATAGCTCCTACTCCTTTTTTTTTTTTTTTTTTTTGCCATTCCTGGCCTTGAACTCAGGGCCTGAGCACTGTCCCTGGCTTCTTTTTGCTCAAGGCTAGCACTCTGCCACTTGAGCCACAGCGCCACTTCTGGCCATTTTCTATATATGTGGTGCTGGGGAATGGAACCCAGGGCTTCATGTATACGAGGCAAGCACTCTTGCCACTAGGCCATATCCCCAGCCCCAGGCTTTGAGGAATAAAAGAAGAGGCTGTGAGTCAAGAAAAGGCAAGAGATGAGGTTCTGGAAGCTGGAGAGGGGTACTTGACCGTTAAGATGGGTTTGGCTCAGTGGAAGCCAGATTAGACTTCCAACCGCTTGAGCTTTCATAAAATAAATTTTGTGTTGTTGCTAAGTCCTCAGATTTGTGATTGATGTTATCGCAGACACGGGAGATGAACATGGGATTTAGCAGATACCCTCAGGGTATAATTTTAAGGACTGTCCAGCTGTCTTCCAGGGAACAGTTGCCACATAGTTTAAAGAGTTCTATTAATTGTTTACTTAAGACTTGTTGATTAGTCAACAATCAAGCGTGGGGTATAATTATCCCAGTCTGTAACTGCTCTTGCTTGAAGATTTCAATGGCAGTCTGAGTGAAGGAGAGGAGAGTTTGACAAGACACATTTACAGCTATTCTCCATTTGGGGATATATATTGGGTCTTGAATGGTCTTGCAAAAAAAACAACAAAAAAAAAAACCTCAGATGAAAAGAGATCAATTACAGTTTATATATCCGAACAAATTTTGTCCCCACCAAATGGTCACTGGGGATATTTTGTGGTAACTCTAATGGCTTTACCATGGCTTAGACGTAAGTTAGATTCTTTCCTCTCTTGTAGCTTTTGAACGTCCTTAATGATGGCAATTTTACTCTCCAGTGGAGAATTTGATTTTTGTCATAATCCAAAATGGTCTCCAAAGTCTAGTGATTAGGTGGGACATGGTAACCATGACTGTTTTGAGCAAGACAAACGACATCGCACACACAGACTAATCCTTGCTCTGAAACATGACTTCCCTAAAAATCAAGTTTCATTTTGTGTGTCTGAGTTGGCCTGTGTCATATTTCAAGGGATTCAGGGCACCTTATTCTGTAAGAAGCTGGTTACATTCTGTCTCACGAAGGAACCATTGGCTGACAAAAAGGCACGATTCTTTACTGGAGTTTTATATTCAGTGAAAGAGCCATTTAGCCTAATGCCTGTAACAGGTGCTTAAAGCTGCTCCTCGCTGGAAAGTACTAGCTCTTTGGGCCCATGAAACCAGGAGCAACCAGAGAAAAGCCTGACATCCCCGCCTCGAGTTTTGTCCGTGTCTTTGCTGTACGCTGTTCTTAGTGTGGCCACTCTAGCCACCTTGGGTTCCAGGAAGAACAGGACTGACCATAACAACATCTTCATGGCCAGGGACTGGGGTTGCGTCCCAGGAACAAAATGGAGCCTCTTCAGCGACAGAGCCAGTGAGATGACTTGTGGACCTTGACCGGCGATGACTGAGATGACACCTGCACCAGAGCCTTTCCCTAAACAAGGACTGAAGTCACCCCCAGCCGGGATGCGTTCTGGCGGAGATAGGGGTAACCTTGCCACCTTGGCACCATGGTGGATGGGGAGGGGCTTGGTTTAGCTGGTACCATCTTGTCTTCATGGTAGAAGAAGGTGAAGTCCCATGGCAGGGGATGGGTGTGCCTTGTTTCCTAGAGGCAGGGGCAGGGGTTTGGAAAATAGGCACCGGGACGGGCCAGTCCTGTGCCGGGAACTCTCGAGACTCTTGCGCTTCCTGTGGCCCTGCCCCTGACCGGGACTCTATTTAGGTCCCAGACCGGCTCAGGTGCTGTTACGACTCCTCAAGTCACCGTGGTGTCCCGCCTTGGCTCTCCATCTTAGTTGCTTGGGTGTGTTGGTGGTGTTCTTCTGCTCTTTCTTTGCTCTAATACCCCCATGGGTCAGGTTTTTTTTTTTTTTTTTTTTTTAACAGTGCTAAGTGTATTTGAGGCTGCAGGGTTTCTGGGGACATGTATCTGCCTTCAGTCACTGGCTTTCTACTAAAGACTCCCCATTCCACCTCTCACAATGTGGCTTCTCGGTTTCTTGCGATTGGATTTCCATATAATACGACCAGGGGCTGTTTAATCACTGTGCCCACCTTTCTTCTCCCTGTCTCCTGCTCTTTGTCTGTCTGAACCTGTCTGGTCCTCACGCCCAGTCACCTGCCGAACGTGCCAGAACCCAGGAGGACCTCACTCCCCAAGGTGCGGATCTAGGACCACAGGAAACGCGGGTCGCAATGATGGTATCATGTGCGAAGGGGATCTTCGCGAGTCCTTGAAGTGTCTTACCTTTGTGTTGGATTGTACGGCTTCCAATCTGAACAGAACATCTGTCCTCATTATGTGCTCTCATACTGCAAGCACGTTACAGCTCAGAAAGGGCAAGGGGCTTTCTCAAGGTCAGATGCATTGTAGGACATTCGCACGTCGGCCCCCAGAAGTCTCTCTGTGATGGCTTCCAGAAACGAAAACACTTGCTTACATATTCCGTGCAAGGAGACAGTACCGGCGCTGGCTCCCACTGCTGGTTCCTGTGCGGCTGATGATAACTCAAGAAAGCATTTATGCATGTTCACTGGGATAGAAAGAATCTTTTCATATTCACTTTAGCATTTTCAAATGGTAATTGACTTTTCTAGACATCGGATGATGGTTTTGTTTCTTTCTGTTCCTCTCTTTTGGCTAATTTGTCCTCAAATGTTATCCCCCATAGGAATAAATTCCAGTTATTTTTAAAGGTCATTAAAACACTTTCATTTAAAAACCTAATTTGCAGGGACTATTGATTTAATTAGCCCAAGGTCATTTGTTGGGTTACTAATGTCTCGGTATTCTGTTCTGGAAGTGCAAACGTGGGAATTATGGTGGAAGGAGGGTTTATTAACTTAGCTCTAAGAACAGTTCAGTCCAGGTCTCCTGGTAATGTCTACTCTGCTTTTCTGTCCACGTTTAACTACCAGATCCCTCAATTGGCCCAACTCCTGCCGAAGCCTCCTAAATTATTGGTAATCACGGAAAGAAATGCTGTTTAGAAGAGGGAGCATCCTAAGAGCCAAGGAGCTGATCATCTTGCTGTCTAGCGCCATCACAGAGAATCCACTGGTTTGTGCTCGCTATGCGTGCACGCGCGCGTGCACCTTGGATCAAGCACGTCTAGCGTAGGTGCCCGTCGGACGCCCAGGACAGAGGCGTAGAGACTGGGCTTGTCCCCTTGGCGTGGTGACTCACCAGTGACAGAGGCAGATGCACCCGTGAATGGGAGCCCCTGGGAGTCGTAGTGTCCTGGATGGAGGGGGTGCATGGAGGAGGGCAGAGCCCCCTGCTTGGGGGGGGGGGGCGACGACGGGATACACCTGTGCAGCAAACAGAGGGATTGCCGTGTCCCAGGTGAGCGAGCGGCTGGGCTTCTGAACGGGGACTTCCCTGAAGATCCAGAACCCTTCTTCGGGAGCTCAACCTTCACGTGCCGGCCCGCTATCCCCGCCCCGCCCCCCCCACCTTTCCTCCGCTGTTCCCCTTGACCTTCGGTTCTCACATGCTTTCCTTTGTGGCGGAGGTTTCTTCGCTACCCTTCAAAAATAATTTTCCCTCCCACTTGCTGAGGATATTGCTGCAGATGTGTTTTCTAAGTGTGAGGCACCGAGGAACGAGGGGGGGGGGCGGCCTGTGGCTTCTGGGCCTGTGACTGTGTGGGGACTGTCCCCCCGCCCTTCAGGACTATTGACTTGCTTCTGCCGCGTACCCAGTGCCTTTCCACTTTTTTGACTGTATCCGATTGTGGAGGGGAGCCTCGTGGAAGGACAGACAGGCTCACCCATCGGCTCTCCATCGCCGCTAGTGCTACGGCATGCGTCGCTGGCTTTGCTCTGCGAATGCACTCATGAACTCAAGAACCAGGGATCAAGACTCAGGTAGGTTCCTTGTCCCCTTCCCTCTGCTCCCGGGGGGTATGAACGGCTTCGAGCTGGTCCACCGGGGACTGAAACGCTCTCTGGGTTGGGTGAGGCCGCGCTCGGCTGATCTCATGCTGACCTTCCCACCCGGCTCTCTCAGGCAACGTCCTCTCGGCCTTCCCCCGGACGCCAGTACCCACACTGGCCTCCCACGGACCCCCTTCCCCCGGGTGACTGTCTTCTTTTCCATGGCTTCACTTAACGCCAACGTGTCAGAAACTTAGCATATCCCGGATCAAGCCTGTCACCACCTGCAAAGTGTAGGCTTAGTTGTGGTGGAATTCTGGTCAAGTTGTAGACGCATGGCGTAAGCACCAATCGCCGTGGCCGACAGCCCTCAGCGTGGCATTGGGGGAGGCCGGAGGACCCCCCCCCCCCCCCCGCTTTGGCTTGACGCTGGGCGGTAGCTTAGGGATACACATCGGTGGCTGGCTAGAATATTTGGGGTGATTTCAAGTTTCTTGGATGTAGCTGGTGTGGTAGATGACAAAGTGGCTAATCCTAACAAAATAACGTGTGTGTGTGTGTGTGTGTGTGTTTGTTTGTGTGTGTGTGTGTGTGTGAAAGAGAGAGAGAGAGCACTTTAAGAGAGTGTCATGGGGCTTTTACATTCAGGGCCTGGGCGCTGTCCCTGAGCTATTTTGCCTAAGGCTAGCGCTCTACCGCTTCGAAAGCCCCAGCTTCACTTTTGGTTTTCTGGTGGTTAATTGGAGATAGAAGTCTCACAGACTTTCTTATGCAGGCTAGTTTACACCCGTGATCCTCAGATCTCAGCCTCCTGAATCGTTAGAATTACAGGCATGAGCCACCAGTGCCCAGCTACAAAATAATAGCTAATGGGAACAAGTATTAGGTTTGCAGTTTTTAAATGAAGTAGTGATACAAAGAGGTTTCAGTCCCACCAAGCAGGTTATTCGTATGATGCGTCTTGATAGCCATTCTCCCTCATTTCCCTCTTCCCGTCCCAACCCTCAAGTTCCTCAGCCAGTTTTAACAAGTAGAGAACAGGAGAAAGATGGTCGAGCCAATGTCAGGTGTGAGAAGCATGTAGTATTTTTGTTTGGCTGACAGAAAGTTAGCTTTGTGTGTGTGTGCCTGTGGGGTAGTGTGTCTGCGTTTGGGGCCCCCGCTTTCGGGGTCTGAATTCCACCCGCCACCGTCCGGGGAAAGCTGATGTGAAGATAGTTGTTAGGAAAGCGCTCTGACGGGCTAGGAGAGAAGAGTGTGTGTCTAGCTCTCCAGAGCAACTTTCTTAGCCGAGACGAGTAGATGGAACCATATGCTGTCATCAAGCGAGTTGTTGATCAAGAGAAGAATCCTTCCGAGACATTCCTGGTAGCTGAAGTCTTAGGACTTGCGTGGGATCAGGGTGGGTTAAGAATGTGCGGCCGCGGGAGGCAGGAAAGAGAGAGAGGAGGCTGGAGCCGCCTCGTCACCGCGTTCCAGGCTTTTCCACTGGCTCCCGCGAGCCCCGTGCTATCCCTCCATCCACCACGCCCCTTAAAAAAGGGAGGTAACGCTGTCTACGATGGTGACGTGGCAGACAAGGAGAGGCTACTCTCTGGAACCCAGTCCCAGGTCTGGCTTGGGGGTGGGAATCAGGCAGGACGTCCTGTTAGGGGTCAGATTCGAGACTCGTCCCTCTCTGCTTGTGCTTCCTCTCTGCTTGTCAGACCCTTTCTGAGAAGATGGGGCACAGATCAGGACCAAATGGTGGTGTAAGCATCACCTCCCTTTCCAGAAAGTCCTGCTTTAGAGATGGAGAAGCCCGGGAGAGAGATCTCAGAACATCTGCCCGAGGTCACAGGCTGGTGACCACCGGCTCCGTGGAGGGCTCTGCTCTGGGATCTGCGTGCGTGGTTTGTCGCCCGCGGAGTGGTACTGGGGGAGGAGGGGGTACCGAGGAAACACTCACCCTGTGGTTTCTGCATCACGGGGCTCCTCGCCTGTGAGAAGCTTGCTTTACGTCTTGTAATGTAAGGAGGTCAGTGTGTGGATGGGACGGGCATTTCCGGACAGTTCATGTCAGTGCTGTCAGGTTAATATAGAATAGTTACCAGACACTGCATTCTCTAAGGCCCTCAGGTGGTGGAAACTTACAGTGGCGATAACAAAGCTCCACACCGCAGCGGCTTACAACATATATCCCTTCATGGTTCTGGAGACCCGGAACTCCCAAATCAAGGGTTAGCATCTGAAAGCTGCTGGGGAAGGGCGGGCGGCGGGGGGAACCCAAGGGCAGATGCCAGTTGGGGGAGGGCCGGCCTGAGTCCGGGGTCTAGAGACAGTAACCGTGGAGGGAGTGACAATAGTTCCTTGCACACACTATCATTCTTGCAGCGTTGTGGTAGCGGATGTGTGCTATTACATGTAAATCCTGCGACCATGAGGGAGGTATCACTGATACCCTCACGGTACGGAGGAGGAAACTCAGGCAGGGAAACATGAAGTAGCATGTCGAAGATGAAGAGCTGGCAAGTGACCGCGACAGGGGTTGAGCTTTGGTCCCTCCAACCCCGGCGTACCTGAGGCCGAGCCACCTGACAGGATTCGGCCACTGCCCTGGTGCCCTGATCTCGGTTACACCTGCTCTGTGCAGGGGCTGGGACCCGGGAAATGAGCCTTCAGGAACTTGACCCGAGATGCTGATTGGCATTAATTCAGGACCAGCTTGCGGATGCCACTCAGCTCACTCCAAGAAGACTTTGCTTTGAATCAGAACGGGTCTTCTAGTATTGTTGTTGCTGTTGTTATTTTCCATTGGCAAAAACTGTCTCCTACGGTGCTGTTTGCAGCTGTGATAAATCGATGACTTCTAAATTAAGTGCAGTTCAGGCTGGCTGTGTTGGATTCTGCGTTTTGGCAGGAGCGCCCAGCTGGGGTGAGCCCTGTATTAGCATTTTAATTGCTGTCTGATGGCCTTCCTCTTGCCAGGCTCAGCCCACAAAGGTAGAGCAAGCAAGTTTCAATTAGTTCTTATCCTGTGATTTACTAGGCCTATAAAGAACATCTCCCTGTAGCGCTTGGGAAGTAATACCCTTAATGTACTAAAAGCAATATAGAACATTAAAGAAAACAAATTGCCTTTAACATGGAATGGGCATTGAGGGTCCCTAGAAATTTCCTGTTTGCATCACAGTAAATTTTCTTGGGTGGGTTCTCTCTGAAATAAAGCAAAACAGGCAAAAAAAAAAAAAAAAAAAAGGAAGCAATCCAGCCTCCTCCAAATTCTGTACTGGGCTTCGTCTCCTCAGCGTGGGGTTTTCTTTGCTGGCTTTGTTTTGTAAGGAGCGCTAGTTCATCAGCCGGGAGCTAGGTCACCAACATGACATGGGCTATTGAGGCGGGCGGGTTTCTTTCATAGCTCTTGCATCCGCTCCCTATCAGGGCTATGGTAGACAGGTATTCTCTCTCTCTGCAGGTTGCCTTTTGGTTTTGTTGATTGTGTTTCCTTTGTAGTGAAGAAGTTTCTAATCAGATACGTCCATGTTTCTTTATTTCCTTTGTTGCCTGTCCTATCCCCCAAAGTCAAATAACCAGATTAAGAAATGGGGCCAGGGATCTCAACACACACTTGTTCCCCCCCCCCCCCCCAGGAAGACACACAGATGGCCGACAACTAAGCAACCAGAGGCTCAGTGTCACTAGTGATCAGAGAAATGCAAGTCACACCCCGAGAGGTAGCACCTCCCCTGCCAGGGCTGCGGCTGTCAGAGGGTGAAGGATAACGAACGCTGTCCGGGATGTGGAGGGGCCGGTGTTCTACCAAGGGAACAGTGTTCTCTCATGTGGAACATAAATGAGGACAGTTACTGAGGAAGACAGTCTAGGGATTGCTTAAGAAATGAACAATCATGAGCTTTGCTGGCTCACACGAGTCTTCTTAGCTGCTCAGGAGGCTGAGGTCTGAGGATCTAAGTTTGATGCCAGCCTGGGCAGGAAAGTCTGTGAGACTCTTTTTTTTATATAAATATTTTACTCTTTTTTTTCTGGCTTTAAAAAAAATTTAAATTTATTTATTAATTAAACAGAAATTGTTTGATAAGGTGTTGTGCAAAAAGGGTACAGTTACATAGTAGGGCAGTGTGTACATTTCTCGTGATATCTTACGCCCTGTTTTTCTTTCCTTTCTCTAGGTCAGGTAGACATATATACAATATACAATGTATCAAGAACATATACGGTGGCCACGTGGCCACGCCCAAGAAAGTTCGCCTAGGGCTTTAAATGCAATGTCTATATTAGACCATATGTCGACAGTAGTCTTATATGAACAAACATACATAGCTTTTGAGCTATTGTATTCCACTGAGAGGTCAATTTTTGTCCTTTATATGCTGAGTAGTTGTTTGGTTTTAGTTACATAATGTTGGGTTGCTGCCCCAATCCTGTGGGAAATACCATTTGACAAGCAGTTTTTGGTTTCGCAGACCTGGTCTCTACTGTCTCTTCGTCTCCCTTTGTTAACAGTCATATATCAGGGAGATCATGCCCCTTTGTTTTCTGTGTTCTAGGCTTGTCTCGCTCAACATTATTTGTTCAAGTTCTGACCATTTCCCTGCGAATAACAATATTTCACCATTCCTAATCGCTATGTAGTATTCCATTGTGTATAGGTACCATATTTTTTGGATCCATTCATCTGTGGAGGGGCATCTGGGTTGTTTCCATATTTTGGCTATTGTGAATTGTGCAGTGATAAACATTGAAGTACAAATGTCTTTTTAATATCTTGGGGTTTGCTGTTTAGGATAGATGCCTAGGAGTGGTATGGCTGGGTCATAGGGTAGGTCTATATTGAGCTTTTTGAGAAACCTCCATACTGTTCTCCAAAGTGATTGTACTAATTTGCACTCCCACCAACAATGGAGAAGGGTTCCTCTTTCCCCGCACCCCCTCCAGCATTTGTTGTTGTCTGAGTTCAGAGTATAGGCCATTCTAACTGGGGTGAAGTGGTATCTCAGGGTTGTTTTTATTTGCATTTCCTTTACTACCAGGGATGTTGAACATTTCCTCATGTGTTTCTTTGCCATTTTTATCTCTTCTCTTATGAAATCTCTCTTTAGCTCCTTTGCCCATTTCCTAATTGGTTTACTGGGCTTGGAGGGGCTTAGTTTTTTGAGTTCTCTGTAGATGACAGATATTGGGCCTTTGTCTGTTGCTGTGCTGGTGAAGATCCTTTCCCATATGGTTGGCTGTCTTTCTATTTTGGTGGCTATGTCCTTAGCTGTGCAGAAACTTTTTAATTTGTAGTAGTCCCGTTTGTCGAGTCTCTCCCCTATTTGTTGTGCCCCTGGGACTATATTCAAGAAGTTCCTTCCTGTGCCTATAAGTTATAGTGCCTTTCCTACTCTGTCCTTCAGTAGTTTCAAGGATTCAGGTCTGATATTGAGGTCCATGATCCATTTTGAGTTGATCTTGGTGCATGTGATAGGCTTGGGTCTACTTTGAGTTTTCTGCATATGGCTGCCCAGTTCTCCCAGCACCAGTAGTTGAAGAGGCTATGTTTATTCCATTGTATGCCTTTAGCTCCTTTGTCGAATATCAGCTGACTGTAAGAGTGCGGTTTTATTTCTGGGTCTTCAGTTCTAATCCATTAGTCTTCCGATCTGTTTTTATACCAATACCAGGCTGTTTTTGTTATGATGGCCCTATAGTAGAGCTTGAAGTCTGGTATTGTGATACCTCCTGCATTGCTTTTTTTTTTGCCTAGAATTGCTTTGGCTAGTCTAGGTCTTTTGCTGTTCCATATGAATTTATGGGTTGCTTTCTCTATTTCAGTGAAGAATGTGGCTGGGATTTTGATAGGGATTGCATTGAATTTGTGTAACAATTTGGGCAATATGGCCATTTTCACTATATTGATTCTGCCTACCCATGAGCATGGGAGGTCTTTCCATCTCCTTGTGTCTTCTTTGATTTCCCTTATTAGAGTTTTATAGTTCTCATTAAATAGGTCTGTCACATCCTTGGTTAAGTTGATCCCTAGGTACTTTATTCTTTTTTTTGGCTACTGTAAATGGAATTGTTTCCATACTTTCCTTTTCTGCTTGGTACATTGCTGGTGTACAGAAAAGCTGCTGACTTTTGTGGATTGATTTTGTGTCCTGCTACTTTGCCAAAATGGTTTATTAGGTGTAGGAGTTTGGGGACTGAGTTTTTTGGGTCTTTCAGATATAAGATCATGTCGTCTGCGAATAGGGATAGCTTGATTTCTTCCTTGCCGATGTGGATCCCTTTGATGTCCTCCTCTTGCCTTATTGCTATGGCTAGGGATTCCAGCACTATGTTGAAAAGAAGTGGGGAGAGTGGGCATCCTTGTCTTGTTCCTGAGTTTAGGGGGAATGATTTAAGTTTCTCTCCATTTAATATGATGTTAGCAGTTGGTCTGTTGTATATGGCTTTTATTGTTTTGAGGAATTTTCCATCTATTCCTGTTCTCTCCAGAGCTTTTAATAAGTATGGGTGTTGTATTTTGTCAAAGGCTTTTTGGGCATCGACTGAGATAACAATGTGATTCTTGATTTTAGTTCTGTTTATGTGATGAATTACATTGATTGATTTACGGATGTTGAACCATCCTTGTGACTGTGGGATGAAGCCTACTTGGTCATGATGTATAATTTTCTTGATCAGTTTCTGGATCCTGTTAGCTAATATTTTATTGAGGGTTTTGCGTCTGTGTTCATTAGTGAATTTGGTCTGTAGTTCTCTTTTTTTGTTGGGTCTTTGCCTGGTTTGGGAATGAGTATGATATTAGCTTCGTAGAATGAGTTTGGGATTTCTCCCTCTGTTTCTATTTCACAGAAGAGTTTGAGGAGTATCGGTATTAGCTCCTCACTAAAGGTTTTAGAGAATTCGTTGGTGAATCCATCTGGGCCTGGGCTTTTCTTTGTTGGGAGGTTCTTGATTACCCCCTGTATCTCACTGTAAGTTATTGGTTTATTTAGTTGATTTATTTCTTCTTGGTTCAGTTTGGGCAGTTTATACTTCTCTAAGATTGATCAATTTCTGTAAAATTATTGTTTTTTAGTGAGTAGAAGTTCTGGAAATAGTTCCTTCTGATTGTTTGAATATTGTGTGTACTTGTTATTTTTCCAGTGGAGTCCCTGATTTTACGTATATGAGTCTCTTCTCTTCTTTTTTTGGTAAGTCTTGCGAGAGGTCTGTTAATTTTATTTATTTCCTCAAAGAACCAGCTTTTAGTTTTGTTTTTTTTTTGCCAGTCCTGGGCCTTGGACTCAGGGCCTGAGCACTGTCCCTGGCTTCTCTTTGCTCAAGGCTAGCACTCTGCCACTTGAGCCACAATGCCACTTCTGGCTGTTTTCTATATATGTGGTGCTGGGGAATCGAACCCAGGGCTTCATGTATATGAGGCAAGCACTCTTGCTACTAGGCCATATTCCCAGCCCCTTTTAGTCTTATTTATTTGTTGAATGGTCTTTCTATTTTCAATCAGATTTATCTCTTCTTTAATCTTTGTGATCTCTCTCCTCCTAGTCATTTTAGGTTCGATCATTTCTTTTTTTTTTTTTTTTTGGCCAGTCCTGGGCCTTGAACTCAGGGCCTGAGCACTGTCCCTGGCTTCCTTTTGCTCAAGGCTAGCACTCTGCCACTTGAGCCACAGCGCCACTTCTGGCCATTTTCTGTATATGTGGTGCTGGGGAATTGAACCCAGGGCCTCATGTATAGGAGGCAAGCTCTCTTGCCACTAGGCCATATCCCCAGCCCTACTCGATCATTTCTTGTTTCTCCAGTTGTTTCAGTTTCATCGTGAGGTTATTCACCTGCTCTGTTTCCATTCTTTTAATGTGAGTGCTGAGGGCAATGATCTTGCCCCTCAGTACTGCCTTAGCTGTGTCCCATAGGTTTCTTTGTGATGTATTTTCATTGTCATTGTGGCTTATGAATTTGTTAATTTCATCTTTAATTTGGTCTGTGGCCCAAGTGTTGGATAACAGTGTGGGGTTTAGCCTCCAAGAGTGTGTATAGCCTCTGTGGTAACAGTTGTTATTGAGGGTTACCTTTATTCCACTGTGGCCAGATATAATACATGGGATGATGCCAATACTTTTGTATTGGCTGAGGTTCTTTGTGTGGGCTATGACATGGTCTATTTTGGAGTAGGATCCATGTGCTGCTGAGAAGAAGGTGTATTGGGTCTCTGGTAGGGTGGAAGATTCAGTATAGATCTGTCAGATCCATTTGGGATATGGTGTTACTTAGGTCCTCAGCTCCCTTGCTAATCCTCTGGGTGTTGGATCTGTCTCTTGGAGAGGGTGGGGTATTAAAGTCAGCCACTATGATTGTGTTTGCGTCTATCTTGTTCTGTAATTCTGTGAGAATTTGCTTGACATATGTAAGGCCTCTTTTGTTCGGTGAGTATACATTTATCACCGTGATGTCTTGATTCTGGATTTTTCTTTGTACTAAAATATAGTGGCTTTCTTTGTCTTTTTGAGTTGCTTTTAATGGCAAGTCCAGCTTGTCTGAGATCAGGATGGCTACTCCTGCCGTTTTGGTAGGTGCATTTGCTTGGTAGATCTTGCTCCATTCCTTTCATTCGGAGCCTGTTTTTATCCCTTGCTGTAAGGTGGGTCTCTTGTAGACAACAGATGTCAACTTTTTGTTTGAGAATCCATTCTGCCAGTCTGCTCCTTTTTATCGGAGAGTTTAAACCGTTTATATTCAAAGAGATCAAGGACAAGAGTGTTTTTTCTCCTTCCATTTTCTTGTTTTTGTTTTGTTTTAGCCAGTCCTGGGCGTTGGACTCAGGGCCTGAGCACTGTCCCTGGCTTCTTTTTGCTCAAGGCGAGGACTCTGCCACTTGAGCCACAGCGCCACTTCTGGCCATTTTCTGTATATGTGATGCTGGGGAATTGAACCCAGGGCCTCACGTATACGAGGCAAGCACTCTTGCCACTAGGCCATATCCCCAGCCTCTCCTTCCATTTTCTTGCTGGGCTGTTTTTCCTCTTTTTTTTTTTTCTTGTCTTTAGTGAGCTGCTCTTTCTGTTGGGTTCTGGCTATTGTAGTTTCTTTCTGTTTCTGTCTGTGTGTCTTGTACGATCTCTGTTGGGTGGGGTTCCCCTCTTAGAATTCCCTGTAGGGCTGGTTTTTTATTCACATTCTCCTTTAGAGCCTCTTTGCTATGGAAAGATCTGGTTTTCCCCTCGAATGTGAACTCCGACTTTGCTGGATATTTTATCCTAGGTTGCAATTTTTTGGCCTGTAGAACTTGGATGGTGTTCTTCCACTCTCTTTGCGCGTGGTAGGTTTGTGTGGAGAGGTCTGCTGTTATTTGGATCCTCTTCCCATTGTAGTAAATTTATTTCTTTGCTTTGGCTGTGTTCCAAATTTGCTCTTTATTCTTGAGATCTGAAGTCTTGAATATTATGTGCCTTGGCATGGCTTTTCTGGGGTCTGGTCTGCCAGGTGTCCTATATGCTTTGGTTACCTGGATGGGGTCCCTTGTGAGACTGGGGAAGTTTTCTGCAATCACTTTATTGAGAATATTTTGAAGCTCTCTGCTCTGTTTTCTGCTCCTTCTTCTATTCCAATTATGCACAGATTGTATCTCTTGTCTTTGTCCATTAGTGCCTGGATTAGTCTGCCCTGAAGCTTCACTGTTTCTTGGAGTGTGGTAATTTTCTGGTCGTTGTTGGCTGCTTCATCGTCCAAGAGAGAGATTCTGGATTCCATATGGTCAATTCTTTGTGCTGTGGATACAAGTGTGGAGTTTAAGGATGTCAGAGAGCTATTTATGGTTGCCAGATCAGCTCTGATCGTGGAAATTTCTTCCTTTAAAGAGTTGTATTTTAGATCTATTTTTTCATGCATTTCACTTCTCAGGATGTTAAGGTCTTCTTTGACAGAGGTTTGCACTGTATCCATTTTTGCTTCCATTTCTTTCTTGGCTTCCTGGATGTCCTTCGAGACTTCCACTCTAAATTCCTGGAATTGTTTTCTGATTTCGTTTCTGAGGCTTTCCATCATTTTTGCTAACAAAGCTTCAGTTTTTTTTTTTTTTATTCTCCATCTCCTCTTCAGTCGTGCTGCTTTTTGGAGCTGGCGAGTTGGCTTGCCCTTTGATGAACTGTGTTATATTTCTTTGTGATTTGCGCATCTGGAGATCTGTGGGTGGCTTCCCTGGTTTGGCTTTGTGCTGGTTCAAGCTGGTCCGTCAGTGGGAGACTGGTTTGTGTCCTGGCTCTGGGTTTGAGTTTGGCTGTTGCTCCGGGGCGGGTGTTTTTGAGGGGCGGCCCGCCCACTTGTGCAGAGATGCGCTTAGCAGAGCGGGCGCTGCCGCCGGGGGCCCCCCGCCCACCTGTGCGAAGCTCCTGCGGAGGTTTGGGCAGGGGATCCTCTTGCTGGAGGGCTAGCACGCTGGCCCACGCTGGCCCTGGGTGGGGGGCGCGTGCATGTGCACTCCAGTACTTCCCCGAGCTGCCGGGGGGGGGGACGCTTGTGCCCTCTCGCGAGTCTGCTGTGGGGAGGGGGCGGTATGCGCGAGCCCCAGCTGGGCCACGTGTCCGGGCACGGGTTGGTGCCCACAGACTCTGCGCCTCAGTTGCAAGGGGGGGGGGCATGTATTCGGGCTCAGCGAGCCTGTGACTGCTGTTCCAAAAAACCTCAAGGACCAGGCGCCCCAGGCGGGGCTTCCGATGCCCACCGGTCCCCGGGGCCCCTGTTGGGGAGGGGGTGGGGCCGGTGCGGCCTGGCTCAGGCTCCTCTGCTGCCTTGGGGCTGCTCTGCCTCTGCTGGCTCCCGTGTCCTCCCAGAGACTGCGGCGGGCGGGAGCTCTAGCCCCCTTGCAGGCCTTGGGTCTCTGCTAGAGTTGGTCTCCCATGGGGAGGAGGGTAACTTACTGGTCCCGGATTGAGTGAGCGTCCCGGCTCCGTGCAGGCTCTATGAGACTCTTACCTCCAATTAACTACCAAAAAAAAAAAAGCTGGAAGTGGAGCTGCGGGTCACTTTGTATTTTTGAAGGCCCAGCATAGAAACTGGGAATATTATCTTAACCTTCCTTGTTGGCGCAAAGGCCATTATTCCCTAGGGGTGCCGCCCCATATCCACGAGGAGGAGGTGCTACGACTTTCACCGGCCAACTTTCTGAACAGCCGCTCTTTCCTGGGTTCCCCGCCGTTCTGCTCCCACCAGACCAGACCAGTGGTCAGTCACGGTCCCTCGTGGACATTCCTGGGGATGCAAGCACCGGCATTCTAGCAGGGCCTCTGCCCAGCAGACTTCTTAAACCCATAGGCTTCTTGGCACATCTAGAATAATATCTCTTGGTCTCCACGGGAGCCGGCACTTGCTGATGACTGAGTCCCAATGGGAACTTGAATTGCTGCTCCCAGAGTGTCTGTCGGTCCCCGAAGGCCTTACCTGCAGAACTAGCGCAGGGCTTGGTGTTTATGCTAAACTGTGATGGAGACTGAGGAAAAGACCCTGCACGTCTTGTGTTTAAAATGTTCAAGTGAATTAATACAAAGAGGCTGTGCTTAAAGTGATCACACACACACACACACACACACACGATGGACTTTTTCCTTTTAAAAGTTCTCTAGCCTACTATGAAGTTAAAATACAAGAGGCAGCAGGTGGTGACAGTGATTTTGCACAAGTCGGTTTTATACACGCATCACAATGATTTTATGATATACTGGTTATTGGGGCTCAGGAAATAATGCCCTGAAATGAAGGTCATAGAGACATCCAGAGACTCAAAGTGCCTTTCTGGCCTGCACTTCATCCTCCCCAGCCATAGAAACTAGAATTCTTCATATATATGTATATATACATATACATACATATACACACTATGTATATGTATGTATATATGTACACATATATGAATATATATACATGAATACACACATTATGTATATGTATGTATATATGTACATATATGTTTGTGTGTGCATAATTCATACATTTTTATTTATTTAAAATTTTATTGTAGGGCTGGGAATATGGCCTAGTGGTAAAATTCTCGCCTTGTATACAGGAAGCCCTGGGTTTGATTCCTCAGCACCACATAAATAGAAAAAGCCAGAAGTGGCGCTGTGGCTCAAGTGGTAGAGTACTAGCCTTGAGCAAAAATAATCCAAGGACAGTGCTCAGGCCCTGAGTTCAAGGCCCAGGACTGGCAAAATAAAATTATTGTAAAGGTGATGTACAGAGGGGTTACAGTCGCATAAGTCAGGTAATGAGTACATTTCCTTTTGTACAGTGTCACCCCCTCCCTGGTTCTCTTCCAGTTTTTGCCCTCCCATCTCCCATTCCCCCATGTTGTACAGTTCATTTCCAACATAGTATCTAGTGAATATCACTATTGAATTGATTCACTCTTTTATTATTATTATTATTTTTTGCCAGTCCTGGGCCTTGAACTCAGGGCCTGAGCACCGACCGTCCCTGGCTTCTTTTTGCTCAAGGCTAGCACTCTGCCACTTGAGCCACAGCGCCACCTCTGGCCGTTTTCTATATATGTGGTGCAGAGGAATGGAACCCAGGGCTTCATGTATGTGAGGCGAGTACTTGACCACTAGGCCATATTGGCCTATATTGGCTATGGCCATATAGGCCATAGCCCTTGATCCACTCTTTGTCACACTGGTTCTGTACTTTCCCTTCCCCTTCCCAAATCAGATAACCTTATAAACAAGACAAAGCGTACAGAAAACAAGCCACAAAAGGGAATAAGCCAAAGAAAGAAGGAAAGAAAGAAGAACCACAAACACTACAGTAAAAAACCTCCTTTTTCATTTTTTGAGTTCATTTTGATAGGCCTCATTTTATATGGTCCTACGCACATAGCTATTGAGCTTTGTGATCCTCTCCTAAGAATGTCCTCCTTTATTTTCCCTGTGTGAAAGTTTAGAGTGCTGTTCAATTAATCACATCCGAGAGTAATTATTTGTCTTCTGCTATCCCTTGGATTTACTTGTACATTTATAGGCACATTCTAATGATTACAAAGGAGAAGAAAGTTACTAAAAACCATTGCATAGAAGGCAAAATTAAGACACGGGCAAGAAGCCAGGCACCCGAGGCCCACGCTCCATAACCCCAGCTACTCAGGAGATTGAAATCTGAGCCCTGTGGTTTGAGACCAGCTCAAGCAGGAAGGCCCATGAGGCTCTTATCTCCAGTGAACCACCAAAAGGCTGTAAATGGCACCGTGGCTTACGTGGTAGAGCGCTAGCCTTGAGCACAAAAGGTCAGGGACAGTGCCCAGGCCCTGAGCTCAAGCCCAGGACTGGTGGGCATGCACGCATGCACGCACGCACGCACGAGTTGAAAAGGCCAGTCAAAGACTGGGAGAAAATATTTGTGAAATCTATGTTAGGGCTTTTGTGCAGGATAACATTAAAAAGCCTTAAAAACTCAGTAATGAGAAGCCAATCAAGTGAAGTGGGACACATACCCACTACATCAAAGAAGACGCAGGAAGGTACAAAAATCATCATAAAAAAATACACAGAATCACTGGTAAGCTAGGAAAACTGAGGAGGTGGGGCCAGGGCAGGCCGGCCTCCTGAGAGAAGGGCGTGAGGATGTTGGGTGCTGAGCCACGAATCCGGGGAGACCGGGCAGCAACCGCACGGCCCCTCCCTGAGGATGAGAATCCTCCTCTGGGGCTCTCCAGCTCCATTCTCTCCTGCATCACACAGGAGTGCAGGCCGCTCTCTTGTCGCTTCTGCTACAAAGTTACTGTCGGCTTGCTATTCTTAATCTGCCACTGACGATTTAAGGTTTGTGGGGAAGGCCGTCATCTCTGGCCGCACTCCATGGTCCTCTTCCATCATCCTCAGACTCCAGAGAAAGCTTTGACCCGCTCACGTGACCCTCGTGATTCATCTGCACTGGGGATGTTTCCAGAGATCTTTATTCCCTTAGCAAACATCATTCTTTCCTTAAAAGTATTTCTGGAGCTCGCTACTGAAGTATTAACATTTCCCTCTACGATCTATCGATGAAGGTCAGCCAGGAGGGAGAAGCAATTTCAAGATTGCAAATTAAAAGGGATTTGATTTAGGGAACTGTCAGATTAAACTATCATCAGAAGGCTGAGGGAGTGAGAAACCAAGGGGATTATTTTTAGAAAATCTGGAAATGCAGAAATGTCTAGAAAACTCACCTCCCGTGGAATCGAAGTGGGAGGTTGTGGTGAACGTGCTCGGAGGTGCCTGGAGGTGCTGGTGGTCTCAACAGACCACCAGGAGGGCACACACACTTCACTTGGGGTTGTCACACACTTTTGGTTTGCCACACACTTCACTTGGGTTTGCCACACACTTCACTTGGGTTTGTCCGGCCACGCCTCAACACCCGGTGACCGTGCCGAGTTCTGCCAAAGCGCCGCGTGGCAGGTGTCAGACTGAAATCTCACCGCAAGAAACTCTGGAACACATGCTTTGGGCACAGAGAAGGGGGTCCTCAGGGCCTACGCACAGGGGTCACCGGCCCGGCCTGTTCTGTGTGGTTTCTCGAGGTGGGAGAGGAGCAGAAGGCGTACCAGGCAGGTGTACCAGAGGGCGGAAGCAGAGGGCCGTGTGGGGCTCGGGGAAGAGGCTCAGGCGACGGAAGACTGCCGGTCTCCTGCGGCATAAGGCCGAACTTACCGTTCTGATGGGGACCAGGTTGTAGAGCCCTTGAACGCCACAGCAAAGGTCCGGGCGTGAAATTCCACGAAGAAGCTCTGCATTTAGAGAATTCTACTGGGAAGATGAGTCTGCCGAGGATCCAGCAGGGACCCAAGGGCTCCGAACTGCGATCGAGGCAGGGGGGTGTTAGCATCTCTGCTCCCACCTGCCAGATGTGGGTCCTAGATTAGAATTATTCCCTGTCGCTGTCACCGAGGGGTAACGACTTAAATGGAACAATATCACCCTGTCAGGTGCACTCAGAGCCCTTCCAGGGCCCCACACTTAAGTATCTGTGGACTTGCCACCAATCTAACAGGGTCGTGAACAAGGTCACGAGAAAACAGCATCCCCTGATGGACTGCTGATGCACCGTATCTGTTATTGTGGTTGACAAAACAAATCTACTTTTATAGGCCATTTGTTTTGAAGGTGAAAGCTCTTGGAAATTACATTTGGGTCTATTTGTCTGTCACCCTTTCAACGGTGACACAGAAGCCTTCTTGAGATTGGCGATTTCCTCGTCGGGTCTCGTCAGGTGCTAAGCGAATCGGTCCTCCCGTCGCTCAGCCTGTGGCGCTGGGGTCGCCGGGGGTCAGCGTAGGGTGGAAGGTCTGAGTTTCCCACCGGTGGGTGGGCTTGGTTTTGCTGTGAGAAATTCCAAATGGAAGACGGGAAGACATGATGTTGGTGCATAGGGCTTTTTAAAGGCTCTGAGCTGCCTGTACCGATGAGCCCGTCTGTCCCAGAGCTCTGTTACTTGGCAAAGCATGGGGCTGGGGACGGGCAGGCCTACCCGACTGCTTCAGGGTCTGCGCTGATGCTGCATTGAAATGATGAGGCTTGGAGTTCCCGCCAGTCGGTGCCCCTACACACATATCGCTCCAGAGGTGGCTAATGGAGGCTACACTGTTGAAGATGAGTTTTATCTTGTGAAATAGGATCCTTCCCCCCCACCCCCCCACTGCGCGCTGAGGATTGGAAAGGCTTTTCTCTTCCTGCTCACGGAGTCCACGGTGGTTTATATTTGTGAGGATGCTCCGTGACCTTTTGATCTGATTGATGAACACGGTGACCCGGGGACTGCTAGCTGGATGTCAGAATGGCCGCGCAGGGTGTTTGAAACGCTGGGGCCTCGACGCTGTGTTTCAGAGGGCTTCAGGGATGGTCATTGTTCTTGGAACGGTGCTTGATAACGTGCCCAGTATTTTTGCACACGTGCCCAACCCTGCTCCAGAAGGAGGCATTATTTCTTAACATGCGTTGTCTTCAGGTGACAAAATTAAAGGTGAATGTGGTAAGGAATTCCCCCAAAGTCACAATGAAATTTGTAGCAATATAGGGATGTTATCTCTGAAAAGTGTTTTGGTAAAAAAAAAAAAATCGCTTGATGGTCCTAGGGGTTGAACTTAGGACTTTGAGTCACATCTCGAGCCCTTTGTGCTTTAGGTATTTAAAAATATGTGAGTTTGTTATTATTAAAGTGTTATACAGGGGTTACCATATCATAAGTCAGGCAATGAGTGGATTTCTTTTATTTGGACAATGTCACCCTTTCTTTCGCCTCTCCCCAACTTTCCCCTCCTTGTCCCCGGGGGCCTGCAAGTGTCATCGTTTTCCACACAGTGTCTACAGAGTAGCATGATTGCATTCGCTCACCCCTCCTCCTCCCTTTCTGTGTCTCCCTTTGTCCCCTCCAAAGTACAAAAACCCAAAGTATAAACCACCACCACCACCACCACCACAGTAACAACAATAAAACACCTACGTTTACTAGCTGGGCGCCGGTGGCTCATGCCTGTAATCCCAGCTACTCTCGGGAGGCTGAGAGACGATTGTGAAACTTACTTTGTCCTTTGTTCTTTATTTCTCACTATGTTGCCTATGCTTTGTTTGTTCACATACTGTGTTTATAATGACTTCCCACCATTCTCCAATCCTTTTCATCCTTTTTTTTCCTCATTTATTTTTATCCCCGTTCCCTTTCTACCAGATTCTAGACGATATTATCGTTTCCTTCTTTTTTTGAGTACTCGTCTTTGTTCTTTGGTGTCTTGATCTGTTGGCGTCAACGATGCTGCAAGTCCAGCGGGTGCAAGTGAGGTAGTCCACCGTCTCCCCCAATCCTTGCTCTTCCGTCCTCGGTCTTCGTGCTCGTGATATCATTTTTACGTGGTTGGGAACGTAACATTTATATTCTGCACTCACGAATCCTCTTGTTTGCTTTGGACTTGGTTCTACTGTTAAATGTCGAGACGTCTCCACCTTAGCTTCTTAGGTTTAGTGTTTCCCAATCAATTTAAAGGTGAACTGAAAGTCAAACTCTAGAAATTTCTCCAAGGAAGATTGCTATGAGTGATATTATTCAAGGTCTTTCTTGTTGAAAACCTTTGCCTGCAGTCTTTACAAGCGAAGGACCACTTGGGTAGATAGAGAGCACTTGGCCTTTTATTAACCGACAGCTCTGCCACGTACCATTGGTGTCTCCGGGCTTTGAACTTGGCCGAGGCAGTCTGATTCTGTCCCCCAGACCTCTGACAAGTGGCCCGATCTTTGTGTCTTGCTTACAGAGGATGCTTTTTGTGTCTTTGGAGTTCAATGATTTTAATAGCAAACATCATAAGGTCAGTAATTCCAGGCTAATTTCCTTTGGTGCATTGCATTTCTTGTAAGTGTCTCTATACAAATATTTATTTCAAGGAAGACTTCTTAGGCTATGAATTTCATTTGTTCCATTCTTTTTGATTTTCTTAAATTATGCATGTCTTGGCTTGCTTTTGCCTTTTTTTTTTTTAAACATATATTACATTCTCTAGAGAGAATGTGGAAAAGCTAGAGCTTTTGGAAATTTGGTCTTTATTTTCATTCTGCTTCTATGTATAATTTCTATCCCTAGTTAATGTAATGACTACACCGGAATCTATGTTAATGGTTCACCCTGTACCCATCCCAAGTTCACCTTCACCTCCGGGATGGCCTTAGAGTTCTCCCCAACCTATTGCCATGTTTGTCCACGAGTGTTTCATCTTTTCTGTAGCTCAGTTAACTCTCTGCTAGGTTACCGCATGTCTGCTTGGTGTTCTTCCTTTACAGAGGCGATTTGTGAGACTTGGGATATACGAGGTTGACTTCTCAATTGTTTATGGCAACATGGTTCTGGCTCGGGTTACTTTTCTGTTAATACGTTTGGTGGCTTTTTTTTTTTTTTCACTCATCATGGCGTCTCTGTTCAAATGATTTGTATCGGTTATCGTTGAATGAGTTAGACTTTCCTGAGACACGAAGGGCTTTCTAGACCTTGTCTCTTTGGTCACAGAGGCAAAGGGTTTCCTGAGAAGCTTTGGTCTCAATAACAGGACTGAATATAGACTTGTGGACCAAATATATTCTACAGAAGTAGCTGACAAAAGCATTCATATAAGCAAATGTGAATTAAGTTATGCAGCTGGGCAGGAGTCTCCTTTTTGTTATGATTCAGCCTTAGGGAGTGTATGTGTGTGTGTGTGTGTGTGTGTGTGTGTGTGTGTGTGTGTGTTTGTGTGTGTGTGTATCCAGGAGGCCAGGTGAGGCATAGTCCCTGTGAAAGCTTTTGCTTTAGACTCACTGAAGACACTAGGATGTCCAACTAGGGCAAGTTCCAGGAAAATTGGTCTAAAACTTGAAAATAGGCAAAAACTTGCTTCCATCCCCTTTGACGATCATGTCCAATCATTTTCAGATGAGCCCACCTAAGATCACAGGACTCTTCTGGGGGGGAAATAATTCTATTTACTTAATAATGGATTAAGACACAGATGTTTTACGGCTCTGAAAAATTAACTCGTAGAAAATAATGGAGTATTCTTGTATGTGTCTTTTCTTTTACCTCTACCGAAGACAATTGGTGAGTTATTAAAAATATGAGCTAAGAGCTCTCGTATCCCCTTGCATTCAGTATCTTCTGCTCTTTCCCTTTCCTTGGCTTCTCCCCGGGGTTTCTCTCTCTGCACCCTTCCTGGGCCCCCCCATCCCTACCCTCCTCCTCCTCCCACACCTCCCCACGTCTTAGGGACAATGAGGTGGTGTGCATGACCTTTCTTTTCTGGGAAGCCAGGTAGAGACTGCTTTCCCGGAGCAAAGGCGGCCCGTGGAAACAGGGATGTGGAATTTCCACCTGCAGAGCCCAGACAACAATGTCCACTTCAAAGCGGCCTCACTGACCCCCTCGATAGCGCTTGCTGGCAGGGAGGTGATAGATCTGCGCGTCCTTAGCTGTTCCTGTGGACGAGGACAGGAGAGGAGCCCAGCGGGCAGCCTGCGAGGGATCAGCTACAGGCGCGACGGAAATACACCCTGCACCTCTGCAATTTTGTCTGAGTCCGATGCTAGGTTCTAATCAATAGAGTGTATTTCTTTATTATTAAATAGCCCATTATAATGTAATAGGGCAATAAATACTGATAAAAGTGTTCCCAGTGAGTAATTCCTTCTGGAATAATGACTGTTTGATTAGAGAATGATTTGGCTTTTAATTTACACCAGCACTTAGCGTGCTCCTGTTAACTTAACGCTCTCCCTACGGCCGGGGCGCCCCCCTCGCGGGCAGGGACGAATGTGAACAGGAGGGGGACGGTTCGGTTCCAGGCCCGGGTCCCCTTCTGGTTCCGGAGCCGCCCCCCGTCTGCCTGTAGCCTCAGCTTTGCACGCTCTGAGTGAGCATCTTGGTCGTATCACCTCTATTCCCCTAGATCATCTGTATTCCCCTAGATCACCCGTGTTTTGTGTGGGAAGACTGCACCCACGCACGGATTTCCAGCTCTCGACCTCTTGAGCCAGGCCCCAAGTCCTTTGGCATTTAGTTTGCTTTTCAGTTAAGATTTCTCCCCAGTTTTCCTCAGGCTGGCCTTCAGCCACGGTCTTTCTCTTTCCCCTTCGGGGTATCTGGGATTCTAGGCATGGGTCACGATGTCTGGCACATTTACTCAATGAAAGAAGTGTGCACAGGGATGCATGGCGATGTGCAAACAACACACTTGGTACCTTCACTGAATCCACGGGGCCGCATCTTCGCGTTCTCTTCACCCAGGAACTGGCGGCACACTTGCTGGCCGAATGCTTGTGCAATTAATAAGGTCTTGCCTTCAGAATCTCTTCCCAGGACCGTCGTTCTTCAGAAGAATCATCGCTGAAACATACAATTTTATTAGTACATTTGTAGGTATTTGTAGGTACAATTCATTTTTTTTTTTTTAAGTTTTGGGACAAAGTCTTCCTAAGTAGCTCAGGCTGACCTCAAGCTAGAGATTTTCCTGCTCCCACTTCCTAGTGCTGGGACTACAGGCATGCACAACCAGGCAAGCTTCAGCCAGCTGAAGAAGTGTGTTTAACTAAAGTACGAGAAATAATTCCAATTAACTTTCAGATTAAAATGAAGAGACGAATAAACTAGACTCTGTCTTGTGAGGGTTTCCTTTTTCTTTGCCTGTTTCTCTTCCCCCTTCCTTCCTTCCTTCCTTCCTTCCTTCCTTCCTTCCTTCTTTCCTTCCTTCTTTCCTTCCTTCTTTCCTCCCTCCCTCCTTCCTATTATTCTTTATTCACATTCGAAGTAATTGTACTTCACCTATGATCAGCAGCCTACCTCTTTACAAAAGAAAATGAGTAAATGGAATCTGTATTTTCACCATCATTTTGTCTTTATATATCTTTTTTTTTTCTTATTTATTGTCAAAGAGAGGTTGTCACAGAGAGGTTACAGTTTCATACGTTAGGCATTGGATACATTTCTTGTTCTGTTTGTCACCTCTTCCCTCATTTCCCCCCTCCCTCTCCCCATTTCCCTCTCCCCCCCATGAGTTGTTCAGTTGGTTTACACCAAATGGTTTTTGCAAGTATTGTCTATATATCTTTAAAAACCTCAATTAAAACAGATCTGAAAGATTCTAGAAAGTGACAAAATGAAAGTGAGTGCCTGTTCTTTGGAAGGTTTTTTTGTTTGTTTTTGTTTTTTTTGAGAAATGTATGTTAATGCAAGAATTGAGATACTCCTTTTCATAATTTTCCCAAACAGATTTATTACTAAATTAAATGAAGAATTCAATGCAGTAAACAAAAATAAAAGAAAACTCTTTGGGCTGGGGATATGGCCCAGTGGTAGAGTGCTTGCCTCGTATACATGAAGCCCTGGGTTCGATTCCCCAGCACCACATATACAGAAAACGGCAAGAAGTGGCGCTGTGGCTCAAGTGGCAGAGTGCTAGCCTTGAGCAAAAGGAAGCCAGGGACAGTGCTCAGGCCCTGAGTCCAAGGCCCAGGACTGGCCCTAGGACAGGTTAAAAAAAAAAAAGAACAAACCAGCAACAAACAAAGAACACCGCTTTCCTGTTGGGCCGCCGCCCTTCCTGTCCATCCCATCTATCTGACTCCCAGCAGGCAAAGTTCCTGCAGATAATTCCCCCACCTAAAGGGCTGTTTCACTTCTGTGTAAAGAAGATAACAGTGTCTGCCACCCAGAGGCCCGTCTTTATGAGCGCCTCTAATTGTAGCTGCCCCTCAAAGCTCTAAACGCCCTTGGGCTAGAGGAGAGAAATTCAAAGTATGGCATTCCTGAGAGGAGTGGAGTGCAGAATAAACATTTAGCCTCTGAAGACAACAGTTTTAACTCCCGTCTGTATTTCCCAACCTACGGTTTTCAGATCCGTAATCTCTGCCTCTGTCGGTCTGAATGACACTCTTATCCTCTCTCTCTCTGTCTTTCTCTGTCTCTCGCCGGCTCTGTTTCTCTGGAGAGTCATGACTAACACATGCCTAGAGGCAGATTTTTGAGTCCATAATTTTCTGCCCTTCATAACCAGCCAAGAATGTTTTAAGTTAGCCAGACTCATGAAATTTCAAATGACTTATTCTTGGGGAAATCAATGACCCTAGCTGCCATCATTTTCTTATGATGGGATCAACGTCAAGGCTGACAGATTGGGTTTGCATTGGCAAGGCTGGTGGAGAATTGCTCTTGCCTTTAGCAATGGTCACTTGGTACTCTAAGGCCCAATCAAACAGCTCTTAGTCGGTGCTCAATCCTCGCCTTAGATTTAGAAGTTGAGAACAAATAAGTTAGAACAAAGAGGGAGGCGATGAAAGGCCCCTGAGGTTTAGGGGGTCGCCTCACCGAAGTTCCTTCTTTCACACTGGGTTCAGGGGCCAGTTTTGAAGAGACAAAGGCTAAATCGTGACTCCTGGTATCGATTCTGGATGACGGTAGTTCAGCTTCGCACCCTGGAGAGCGCCTTTCTGTCACTGATGTCAGGTCATGCTTTACGCACGCATATTGCAGTGAAGGTGGACATGGCTACGTGATCTTAACCAGAAGCCTCTTCAAGTCGAGCTGTGTCACCTCCCTCACTGCGTGAAATACAGCGCAGTGGAAACGTTTCAGGAGCGTGATGAGCAGGGAGGAGTGTGCTGGGGGGGGGCTGGGGCCCCTGGGGTCCCTGGGGTCCTGCCGTTGCCGCCCCTGCCTGTGACCCGGGGTTCTCGGTCCCCTTCCACGTGGCCGTGGCCCCCTCTGGCTGCCTTGGACCAGCCTGTGATCGTCGCAATTGGAAAAGTTACTTTTCAAAGGTCATGGCCTACTCCTGCCAGTTCCCTAATGCTGCAGCCCCTTGAGCAAATGTCCTTATTTATCGAGCTCTCTTTGAAGTGTCTGGACTTGGCCTCAGCATCCTTCTTTGACACAGGGCTCTACGCCTTCGCTGCCAACCGATCAGCATTTTAACGGGACTCGGTTCTTCTTTGCTTCTGGTGGTTATTGGCTGGAGAACTGCAGGGTATCGGTATAGCGATGGCCTCTGGAAATTGGGAATATCCCTCCTGGAGAAGAGACATGGATCACGCAAGGGAATCTGGAGTCAAAACCCAGCCCACATTTCCTGTCCGATAATCTATCAACGTTCCTAGTGTGCCTTAAAATTAGAGGAGAGAAGCCAACGATAGAATTGTAGAACATCTGAAATAGAAGGACTGTACTTGGTCCAACTTGCTATCCATTGGACCACTGGCGGTTCTTCCTGTCAGGGAGTGCTCGGCCTGCCTTGTGTCCACCTCTGGGGTTCGTTGATTGGATTGAAATCCCCCTCCTTAGCCAGGTACTGGGGGCTCACGCCTGTCATCCTAGCGAACTCAGGAGGCTGAGATCTGAGGACTGTGGTTCAAAGCCAGCCCACGCAGGCAAGTCCAGGAGACTCTTATCTCCAACGAAACACCAAAAAAAATCAGAAAATGGAGCTGTGGTTCAAGTGGTGGAGCACTAGCTTTGAGCCTTGAGGCAGTGCTCAGGTCCTGAGTTCAAGGCCCAGGACCGGTACGTGAGCGCACACACGCACGTGTGTACGCGTGCACGCAGAGACAAGATCTTCCTCCTTAGACGTCTCAATAATTGTACCTAGTTTTCCCCCTGCTTGAGCTCTACAAAGTGGAAAATGTGTTGAATCTGCTCGAGAGACCGAAAGTTTATTTAAATGCGTCGATCTCCAGGTGGTTTGCAGATGGACGGTCTGTGGGCACCGTTCAAACGGCCCTGACTAGACGGCGGCTCTTCCTCCACGCAGGACCGGGCCGGTCTGCCTCAGCGAGCGTTGTGCGGGGCGAGAACCTGCGGCCAGACCCTCCGTCACGCAGCCACCACGGCGGTGGACGGACCCGCGGCCCACGCGGGTCCCTTGCAGGTGCTTGCCAGGGGGGGGGGGAGGGCGGCTTCCTTCTGGCTCCTGCTCCCTCTCCACGCGTGCTATGTGGATGGATAGTCATTTTTCCCCCGCAGTGTAAGCCGTTTTGACACGAAGGGCATGCTTCCCCGAGGCACTCGGGGGCTGATGGTCTGCCGTCACGTTAGGGGAAATAGCAGAGGAGCCGCCCTCCTCCCCGCTATAACTCACGGGGCGCATTAGGCCCTGAGATTCCGCTGCCTCATTTTCATGACAAACGATGCAACAAGAGCCCAAAATGGCTGCCATGAATCTCAGGGCTGACGGTGATCTCTGCGGGAGAAGCAAAGCACTGAACACTTAACCCCCCGCTCCGAGGGAAGTGGAAGGAGGCGCGGGCCACGCTGACCCCGGGGGCAAGGCCGCCCTTCCCTGAGCTTGGGTGCCCTGGTCACTTCAAGGGCGACTGACAAGCCCAGGGAGGAGGGCGTTTGACCCCGTGGCAGTCACGTGAAAGTCCCGGGCACGCTAAGGGCGTCAGGAGGTTTCTGCTCTGTCAGGTGACAACGCCACCCCGTTTCTATCCGCCCCGGGGGCCTCCAGAGAGAGGTAGCCTTCATCAGATCACTTTCAGCTGCAGAGCAGAATCCAGTGGGCAACAGCCCAGCGTGGCCTCCTAGCACAGACCCAGCCACAACCCACCGGAGAGGGCCGTGCTCACCGTCCAGAGGCCCATCGCAGGTGGGGCGGTGCAGCCGGCCGAGCCTCTGTTTGATTCTGGGAGTCCCGTCCACCCCGGGGAGGGCCATCTGCTTGACTTAGTTTATGGACCCACATCTCACTTAGAAACGTCCTCCACAGGGTCCGCCGAATGCGGGGACACTGTAGCCCAGTCAGGCTGACATGCAAAGTCAAGTACTGCAAAGCTGTTTCTATCCAGAGCATTCGAATGCAAAGCAGTGCCTCCAATACTTGTATTACGTTAAGTCTATTTGTTTTTCAGTTTTATTTCATCGTCAGGGCGACGTGCAGAGGGGTTACAGTGGCGTAAGTCAGGAAATGAGTACGTTTCTTGTCAAACGTTGTCACCCCTCCCTCATTTCCTCCCACTTTCCCTCCCCGGGAATCCCCCCCCCCACCCCGCCCAAGTTGTAAAGTCCGTTTCCGACGTCGCGTCTTGTGAGTATTGCTGTTGTGTTGGCTCAACCTTTGCCCTTTCTACTCAACATACCAAGTCTTTAAAGTGATGGGCAAACCCTTTTTCTGGAAGGAACTACAGAGAGCAAGAGAGCTCTTAGAGAAGGGGGAACTATGGAGACAGATCGAACTTGTATCTCTGTTGTAGACTGTGTTGAGGGAGAATTTTGGCTTCTACTGAATTTACTTTCTTGACAAAATAGGCCTCCGCCTCTGCTGCTGCTACCACACCGACAAGCCCAGGAATCCGAGAGCTTGGAATTCCTCATCTTAAGAGAGGGAGAAGTAGGCATCAGGGAGGTAGAAAGACTCACTTTCCTCGTTAAAAACTTGCACGTGAGAGCCGGGAGAAGGTGAATCGCCCTGGCTACTCCACGGTGATGCAGACCGTGTATGCCGTGGCGCCAGCAATCGTGTTCCTCTCCCATGCGTAGCTGTGTCTGTGTTCTTGGAGGTAATTAGGAATCAGGCGTAGCTCTTACCCCTCAGGTGGATGGAGCATGTAAGACATTATAATGCAGCGTGATAGGGGTCGTGATAGGATCACGCGAAGGTACGTCTTTAGGGGAGGCTTGTGACCTGGCCTTGGGGGCCCGGGGGGCAAGACTGTTTTCCTGGGAGAAGGGACAGCTAAGCACTCTCAGCGATGATGGTGGTGAGGTGGTGAGGTGTCCATTATATATTCAGTTTGCTAAAGGGGTAAGGAAGGCATGGCCACCAGACGGTCTCATCAGGTCAATTTGTTTGCAGGTTCTGAATGCTCCCAGTGAGTCACCTCGCACCGCCGGACCGTCTCCCCCTTTCCAGCTTGTCCTCTTCCCAGTGGGGTACAGCCCTCCTGTGACTATTTATGCTCTGCGCGTCCGACCTCTTCTTACTCCTGCCTCACTCTGGAGTCCTGCGGAAGGACCGGCCCGGCGGCTTCCCATCCCGGGGGGAGGCCAGGGCGGCACAGGCCTGGGGAGGGCGTGCGTGCCCTCCTGCTCCGCGTGGACACCGTCCTGTCCGCCCGGCACTCCTGGCTGTGTGTCCCAGGCGCTGCCTCTGTGGAGGTGACTCCAGGCTGGGCCTCGGGGCCCGGGCAGCGGGCGGGGAGAGGAGTGGACGGGCCTGAGTACTGCCAAGGACTTGGTCGTGGGCGGCGGAGGGATGGGGAGAGGGAGGGGAGGAGGGCGGCTCAGGCTCTGGGCTGAACAGGCACGGGTGGGAGAGCGTTTGGTGTGTGGAGTCCTCCTGCCTGGGGTCTCCGTGCCATGCTGGGTCCCGGACATGTGGGCCTCCCGTGGCGTGTGGGCCTCCTGTGGCCTGTGGCTCGTGCCACGGCGGGGCCACGCCCCCACCTCTGCCCTCCCTCCAGACGCCTGGGGCAAGCCGCGGCCGGGGCTCCGGAGCCGGCAGGGAGGCGGGCATCTGCCCCCGTGGGTGCTCACTGACCGTTGCCGTGGCGGCCACGCTCCGAATTCTCCATCGCCGTCTGCTCTCGGGTGGCCTGGCCCCAAGTCCCGTGGAACTATCTGGAAGGCAGAGGACCCCTTCGCCTTTCCCAGCCCCCCGCAACGCTCACCGAGCTCCCTAGAGGTGGCAGGGGTGTGTCAGGCCCGCATCAGGCCCGCGTTTGCTGTTTACGGCTACCGTGAAACCGGAGCCACGACAAGGAGACCTTGCAGGAGGTGCCGGGCGGCTGGCGTCCGTCCACTACGGAGCCAAACATGTTCAGTATGAGGGCCTGGGAGTCCGTGGGGACGGAAGGCCCTCCTGTCAAAGGTCACTGCAGCTCAGGGTCAAAGGTAAAGCTAGGGAGTAGGTCCCATTCCTACCCTAGCTCCTTAGCACTCGAGCTCTGCAGGGAGCAGAGGCCTCCACAGACCAGGGTGGGCGGGCGGGAGAGGGACCGGTGCTGGCCACATGGGCTTCCCACCAGCCAGGCAAGGCAGAGCGGCTTGGCTCCTCTGAGCAGATGCCTGGGTTCTGTTCCTGCTTGGCTCTTCTTAGCAGATGCTCGGGTTCTGTTCCTGCTTGCTCTTAGCAGATGCTCGGGTTCTGTTCCTGCTTGGGTCTTATTCCAGATGCTTGGCTCTGTTCCTGCTTGGCTCCTCTGAGCAGATGCCTGGGTTCTGTTCCTGCTTGGCTCTTCTTAGCAGATGCCTGGGTTCTGTTCCTGCTTGGGTCTTATTCCAGATGCTTGGCTCTGTTCCTGCTTGGGTCTTCTTAGCAGGTGCTTGGGTTCTGTTCCTGGTTGCTGTTGACTGACGATAGGGAGCAACGGTGCGCCGCGGCGCCTGCTCAGCCAGAAGCAAGCTGGCGCTGGGCTGGAGGCAGCTGCAAAGCCGAGAGGCATTCCAGCAGGCCGGCCAGGCGGTGATGCGGAGAAGGGCTCATGGTGCTCGAGGTGGCACAGCGAGCCCCCAGGAACAGTGAGGGGCCCCGGCAACCGCAGGATCGGAGGCCATCGAAAGCACAGGTGTGCGCTGGCGAGTCTGGAAAATTCTGTGGGCAGGTGGCATAATGCCAGGCACGGGTGAGGGGCTCAGGAGGAATGGGGAGCATGAATGGAGAAGTTGGGGACCCAGATTCGTCACAGTGGGTCTTTGCCCTTCTAAACCGCGTTCTGTTGGGTCGAGGGCCCAAGGTGGCTGCTGGTAGCAATTGGGGCAGCACGCTTCCTTGATCATGCCGCAGAGGAGCGAGTGTCCCCAAGCTGCCACCGGCCGGGGCGCTGGTTGCGTCACCAGAGCCTGTAGCAGAGAGAGGCTAGGTGCTGACAGTGAAGGCCTGAGTGAGGAGTTCAATTCTCTGGCAAGAAAGTCTACTGGCAGCTTCTCCCCAGCTGGGCATGACGTCCACGAGTCCCAACCTGGACCAGGATAAAGCTATGGGGTGAGTCGAGGAGCATGCTGGGAGGTGGTCATGACCTCTGCCAGGTAAGAAGAGGCCCCGAGTCCCGAGGGAGCCGGATACGCCAAGTCGCACCCGGCAGTCTACCTCTGCCGGCCTTGTCTCGTCAGAGCCGGGCTTTCCACTGAGCGTCCACCACTGTAACACTGGTCCAGGTCGGCCGTGCCCCCCCCCCCCCACTGAGCGTCCACCACTGTAACACTGGTCCAGGTCAGCCGCGCCCCCCCGTGAGGCCGGGCTGGGTGAAGCCGGGGAGGGTGGGCAGTGGTGAGGGACAAGGAGAAGGCCCAACACGGCGGGAGGGCTCTTCAGCTGGAACCGTTCCCCAGCTCCCCTCCAGGACGATCGGACGCTGCAAGGTCAGACGGAGCTCCGTGAAGAAACACTTGGCGTGGAAAGGACCCGAGGTAGAGCCCTTTGATTAGTATTCCTGAGGACGGCTGATGAAGAATAACGATGGCAAATCGCTAATAGATATTTGCGGCTGCCTTAAAAATTACATCTGTTCCATGGCGTGTGTCACGATTTCACAGCCGTTATCAGAACCCGTCGGGGTATTCTCGTAAAAGGCATTCCGGGAGTGGGATCGGCGTCTCACAGCGACGACCTGGCATCTGCAAGCCTCCTCGGCACCATCTTTGGAACCCCATTTCTGAAGCAGGGCGAAGGGAAACAGGACAGTGAGAATGGCTGTGCGGAGAGCGCGGTACGGAAGGGCCGGGCATGCGCAGTGTTTTCCGGAGAGATTCCTTCTATCCTTCCTTGAGGCCTACTGTGAAACCTCACTGGAAGTATTTCCTCTTGCCGGGTCCCAGTGGTCACGCCTGCCATGCTAGCTCATCCAGACAATTGTGATTTGAGGCTATCCCAGGCAGAAAAGCCTGTGACTCTGTCTCCAAAATAAGCAGCAAAAAGCCGGTCGTTGCTGGCCACTGGGTGGCAAGCCGAGCAAGCACAGCCCCCCCCCCCCCGCCCCCCCCCCCCCCCCGGTTCAAACCTGTGAATGCCTGGAGTACTGACACTTGTCCGCCAGTATCTGTCTAATCTCTAGCTCACTGGCCATATGCAGGTATGTACAGTATGGGAGAGGCTCTCGCTATTATCGATGCAGAGCAGTCCCATGATCTGAGGATCTGCCATCGGCCGGCTGCAGAACTGGGGAAGTTTGCAATGGGAGGCCCGAGTCCTGGGAATGGGAGACAGTGGGGTGGGGATCTGCGGTAAGTCTCAGAATCTAAGGTCTCAGAGCCAGGAGCTCCTGGGAAGAAGTGGGGGTGGGAAAGAGAAATGGAGGGGGGGAGAGAGAGACAGACAGAGACAGAGAGACACAAAGACAGTGAGAGACAGAGACAGAGCAACAGAGACACACACACAGAGAGAGAAGGGGAGATGAGGAAGAGCAGAGGAGAGGCGAGGAGAGGCGACTGGCCGTGCTCTCGTTTTGCTGGGCCCTCTGCGGTTTGCATGTGCCCAGTCTGGGGCGGCGGCAGTGAATCTTTACAATCCACTCACTTATTCTCATGTAATCTCTTCTCCAAACATCCCAAACACAGACACCCCGTTTTTCCAGTCTACTTGACATAAGCGACATCCCGGGCACTTCATCCTTTCATGGCTTTATCGATTATTTATATAAAGGGGTATAAATATGTGCTTATGGGGCTACTGAAAGGAGAAGGAGCTACCCGTGCAAGGCGTCCTCCACAGCCCGTGGTGTGTGCTCCTCCTCTGGGTAAAGGCGGAAATGACCATGAAGGAGACGGAGAGGAGGCGGAGGGGGAAGGGGAGGCGGAGGGGGAGGGGAAGGTGTCGTTGGGCGTCGCCGGTCAGGTTGGATGATTGCACGCAGCTTGCTTCCTGGTGAGGGGGCCCGACGGCCCGCGAGGCAGCTCCTGTGTGTGCGCCGTGCAGAGTTTTCACAGGAGGAGTGATGCGAGTGGATAATGGGTGAGAAACGCTTGCTCACGAAATGAGGGGGCCCATCGCGCCTGCTAAGTCCTGATGAGCTGAGGGCCTGGGGTGGGGTACACTGCCTGCCTGCCCGCCGAGCTTCCGGCCCCTGCCCTGCCACGGGCTAGTGCCCACCCACGCGGCCAGGCACGGGCCGTCCGGTGACTCAGGGCGTTCTCCCCAGGTCGGCGCTTCCAATCGCAACGGTGAGGCCAGGTTCAAACCGTTTAAAATGGGATGATGGGCGGACAGGAGGTGAAACTGGAAATGAACAACTGGCTGTCCATCACGCCCGGTGTGGATCCGCCCCCCCCCGTCCCCCCCCGTCCCCCGCCCCCCGCCCCGGTGGCGGGGGTCAAGTGTGCTAGAGTGCCAGTTTCGAGGGGGGAAAGCAGAGGGATAACGCCCAGGCCTTGTGTTCAAGTCCCAGGATCTGTGCGTATGGGCACGCGTGTGCGTGCAAACACACACACGTATTAAATGTGCTTTTCAAGCACGTTGGGGCGTTCCCCTGCCTTTCATGCTGGCTGCCCAGGGGAGCTTTCCAGTGAGCAGCTTAGCCCGGGCACGCACGCCTTGCTTTGCTTTGCTCTGCAGCAGAGTCGACTCTGGATGAGGGGTGTGCTCTGTGAAAGGCCACGTGCTCCCTCGAGGCCCCCCGCTTCCTCCCCTCCCCTCCTCCTTCCCGTCGGGGCTCTCGCGAGCCTCAGATTTCTTCTTGGGGCTCCTCTCGAGGAGAGGCTACTTCTCTGCTCCCGGTTGCGGTCCCTCCGGGTCAGCTCAGCGCCTGGCGCGACGTCGCTAGACCTCGAGATGCGCGCCAACCACCAAACGCCTCCCTCAGCTGTGCAGGATGGGGTAAATATTTTGCCACAAAACGGCGAAGTTTGCAAATGAATCACAGTGAAACAGAAATTAGAGGGGAACATTGTTCAGATCCTGGTAGGGAAACAGATGGCATATTCCAACGGGGGCGAGGAGGAGGAATTCACAAAGGGATGATTATAGGACACACGGGCAGGAGGTGGGGCGCTGGAGAGGGCTAGCAGAACCCCAGGACTATCCACCGCGGGCCCATGCCACACCATGCCTGGGCCTTCAAGGGCGAAGAAAGAGCACGTTAGCAGAGCCCAGATGGGGGGGGGAGGAACGGAGGAGGGAGGGGGGAGGGAGGAGTGGGAGTCGGGGAGGCTGCAGTGGTTGTGGTCTTGGATTGTGGGGTATGGTAAGTCCAGAGTGACTCCCCAAGAGGTGGAAACCACAGAGATGAGTGTTCTCTGTCTCTCTGCAGCCGGCCAGGGATTTCCCCTTGGCTGTATCAGAAGGCAGCCTCCGCACGCAGCATCCTGGGACACGGTCAAGCAAAGGGGGACACCACGGGCTTGTGTGACCAGAGGGGCTTAGCATCTCACTTTAGCTAGTCGCCAGCTAACACCCACCTTTTTCTCGTTGAGGTGAAAGTGCAGTTTTAGTCACCTGACAAAGCATCACACAGGCCGCCTCTACCCCACGTCTTCATTCGCTACCTCCTTCAGCCTGGGGAGAACAGGACCAGGGGAAAACAAGAGTGAATCTCAAATTCAGCTTGAGAAGGCACGGCCCCCAGCCCACCCACCCTCGGTGGGGGGGGGGGCGCTGGTTACAAGAGTGATAACACGGTTGATTTCTGGCACCATTCCAAGTCCCCCTCAATCCCACACTTCAGGAAGACACGTTTCTTCCTGTGATGGGCTGACTCAACGTTTGTCCTGGTGGGATTGAATCCTAGGCAACCTTGTCTTTATCAGGGGTGCATTTTCCCATTTACAGGAACTTCTGGACGAGGGACAGACTCAGAGGCACTGCATAAATAAGCTCGGTGACATCGCACTTAGGTTTCCTTGTCTCAGCTGTGAAGCACTTGGTAATCAGGACTGATCACCCTGACTGGATCGGTGATGTTCTCCTCTCCCCTGGTTCTGATTCTCTTCTCTTCCCTGTCTCCACAGCGTTGGACCTCCAATGGCCAGGACACCACCCGTGGGTTGTTTGAAATCGTATAGGAGGCTCTCCTGGCTCAGCTCCTCTGCTCTGGCCGGCGTGCATCTGGCTTGGTTTTCTATTGGCCGCGGTGTAGATAACCCCCCCCCCCCCCCCACTGTGCGCTGCCTCGATCTTGATTGTCTTATTGTCATCATCATGGCGATACACAGAGGGGTTGCCATTTCCTAAGTAAGTGAAGAGTGCATTTCTTTTTGAACAATGTCACCCCTTCCCTTTCCCTCCCAGTTTCCCCCCCCACCTAGTTCTCTCCGGTTTCTGAGGATCTTGTGAGTCTGAAGCCCAGTTGCCTACCGTGCTAATCAGAACCACTCTAATTTGATCCCCTGGGTCCCATTACCCCCTTTCTTGGCATCGCCACCTACACTAAGGTATCTGCACAAAATTCTTTGAGTCCGAGCTTGCGTTCGGGCAACTCAATTGACATAGAAAGCCGAATTTCAAGATAGGGCTCTAGACCTGGATTGCCTCCTGGTTACATGAACGCAAGGGTCCCTTCACTGGAGGGACAAAGCTGGTGATAGGCCTTGGCGCAACGGGGACTATGCTCCTCGTTAGACTCTCAGATGGGGTGGGCTTGGGTGAGGGGCCGGTGGGGGGAGAAGTCTGTGGCGGGCTTCCTGTCTAGGCCAAGCGTAAGAGCAGAAGATGCCAAGGACCTGGGCTGGGCACGGTTGATGGAGTGATGGAGGCTGGGATGTCACGAACCACGCGGATGTACAGACTGCGGCGGGTGGCGGGCGGCGGGCCTGCTCACCACTGTGCCTCGGATGACACGACTCTAGGGTCACAAGGAATGAACCATGATGAGGTGAAGATAAGACACCTGGGCGCCGAATGCATCGCTTGGCCCGGGGAATCAGGGAAATGTCTCTCTCTCGATCACGATCCCTCCGTGCATCGCGCGACTGCCGTCTCTCTGCAGACCTGTCCCCGGGGGCCTGCGGGTGGGGTGTCTCCTCGCCGGACCCCCTTTTCCTGATTGTCCGAGAGGAAACGGGTCGTGGAATTTGGTGGGTGGCGAGGCCTTTGCCATTCTTGGCTCTGCGGCAGGGGCAGTGCAGTGATGGAGAAGCCCGGAAGCGCATTGCCGCCCTTGGTCAGGACCCCTTGAGGGCTTCTCAGAACTGCAGGAATGGCCGGGCAGTACCAACTTAACCGCCCTGCCTCCTAGGGGCTTTATGTCTGTTTATGTATAGAATGAGTGGGGACTCCATCATCTTCCTCTTTTTGTGTGTGTGTGTCCGTCACAGGGCTTGAATCAGGGGCTGGGCCCTGTCCTTGAGCTCTTTCGCTCAAGGATGGCACTCTACCACTTCGAGCCATAGCGCCCCTTCCAATCTTCCTCCTGTAGAATTCGCATTTCCCTGGAGTCCACACATTGCACCTGGAGCCCACTGAGCTGGGTTGTTTCTCTTCTGTGGAAGAACATATGTGTCGATGAGAAGGATGTGGAAAGATTGCCTCTAGCCCGCCTGGAGGAAGAAGATAGCTTCCCACCGGAATGAAATGAAACCAGGTAACTCTCATATCCAGAGTTAGGAAAGATGGGGGAGCATGATTCAAGGGGTGACATTCATCAAGGTGCATCATACCTTAAACTGACTTGCTCTGAACAATGACTTAAAGATCACACACAATAAGAAAAAATTAAAGATATATTAGGTCTCCTCATGTCATGGAAGAATGACAGGGAGATTTAGTGTTGTGTTAGGCGGACAGTGCTCTGATGGAGAATGAAACCTGGAGCCAGATAATTGCAATCTTCTTATTAATTCAAGCCCTCCAAAAAGGAAAGCTTAAAAATGCATGGACAAGCTGTGTGTGTATGTGTGTGTGTGTGTGTGTGTGTGTGATAATTTAATTGGCCAAGAGAGAAAGGATTGTCAAATTGGCAGATGATTTTTTTTCTATCAGTCTTGGAACCTTCCCATCTATCCACCCATCTACCCACCCACCTACCCATCCACCCACCCACCTGTTCATCCATCCACCCACCCATCCACCCACTCATCTGCCCATCCATCCGTCTGCCCATCCACCCATCCATCCATGCATGCATGCTTGCTTAAGAATGTTATTCAGTCTCTGGGCCTGGACGCTGTCCCTGAGCTTCTTTTGCTCAAGCGAGTGCTCTCCTGCTTGAGCCACAGTGCCACTTAGATGATGGTTTTTTACCATAAGGAGTCTAATAGAAGACACGACCCCTCCCCACCTCGCTGTGCCCCATAATTGTCTCATGGCCCCCATGAGGGAACTGGGGCATCAGAGCGTCGTCGTCTGACACTGTCTGAAAGTGAGAGGGGTCCCAGCCCGAGGCTCGGCTGGGGACACTTCCGATCGCAGCCCAGGCTCCAGTCATGGTCAGCTGTGGGATCCTAGGAATGGTTAGCTGTGTGATTCTAGGGAGGTTATTTGTCTTGTAGATGCCTCTGCACCTAGAAAGTAGTCACAATAGTAGTCACGCCACAGGGTGATTACGGTGTGGGTTTGTATCTGTAGCAAATATTTGCTAAGTATGCACGTACTACGTTCTAGGCACACATGCCAGCTGTTCCTACATATGCCCTTCCACTTAAAGCTCCAAGCTTCTGTGAGGCTTGTCCCTCTGGTCCTCTCTTTGCTCATTTTTCTTACAAATTTTAGCTTTCCATTTATCTATTCATTCATGCACACATCTGTTTATCCATCCAATCTATCCATCCATCAATCTATCCATTCACTAACTCAGTCACCCACTCACTCATTCAACCATACACCTGTCCACCTATGTATCCATCTACCCACCCACCCATCCACCCATCCATCCATTCACCTACCCACCCACCCACCTATCCACCCATCCATCTACCCGCACATCCACCCACCCATCTACCAACCTTCCCGTCCATCTACCCATCTACCTACCCACCTACCCATCCACCCACCCACCTGTCCATCCATCCACCCACCCATCTACCCACCCACCTACCCATCTACCCACCCACCTGTCCATCCATCCACCCACCCATCTACCAACCTTCCCATCTATCCACCCATCTACCCACCCACCTACCCATCCACCCACCCACCTATCCATCCATCCACCCACCCACCCACCCACTCATCTGCCCATCCATCCATCCATCCATCCATCCATCCATCCATCCATCCATGCATGCATGCATGCTTGCTTAAGAATGTTATTGACTTACATCTTAGCACAAACTCCTTACCTAGGGACAGTTGGAAAACTGGCACCCAGAAACAAGCCACCCTTTGAGTCACTCTGCTGTGGGCCAGCTCTGTACCCATTCTACAGGAAAATCACGCTGAGTCCTATGGAAATGTGACTTCTGGAGTCGGGGAGAAAAGCTTTCACGTGCTGCTGCCCTCACAGACCATTTCTTTTCCTTTTCCTTTCCCTCCAGGGCGAGGCAGTTGATTTATCTTGGTAGCAGATCCTGTCAGATGGTGTCTGACAACATATATTTGCTCTTCCCAAATGTCTAATCTTTGTCAGCTGAGAAATATTTGAAGTGCTGACAAGGCTCTTATGGACAACTTGCCTATCATTGCCGAGTCTGTAGGATTAATTCTTCTTAATTATGTAGCACCGCACCATCATTCACGTTTATTGATGCTGTCTGGGCATGTCTAGAAGATTTATAGCTATCTGTATTCATCCTACCCGGAAGAGACCACAAGTCACTTTGCTATCTCTTGAATGTCTTTTTGCGTGGGACAGATGCTATACAATTATTACTGAAAGCTTTTTAATAAATAAGTATGTGTTTCTCCAAGTGTCCTCTCCGGGGTCCCGGAGGAGAATCTGGGAATTGAGATTGTCTGTGAAGTTCTTTCCCTTTCCCTTTGTGGCTGAGTTTTTAGATGAGACTCATTCTTCAATCAGACTGTTGAATTTCGAGTCCATGAAATATTCTTCAGAATTATCTCCAAGCTCACTAGGCCGAACCTAATCACTGTAATGTTCATGGTCTTTGTATTTCACCTCACGGAGTATGGAATGGTGGTGTGTTGAGCAATCAGAAGGAAACAGAGACTCCAGCCCCCTGGCTGGGGAGAGCTAGGAGCTCTGGTAGTTCTGGTTGGAGCCTGGGGTCTCTTCCTTTCCTCACCTGGCTTGAGGTTTTAACAACGGTGTGACTTCACAGCTCTATGGTGACTCTGACGCTTACACTCATCTTGGTTGAAGGACTATACATATGACCCTCTCTCAACCTAGAACCTGGGTATGGGGAGACAAGCGTCCTTCCTGGGCACCGGTCCCCGAGTGGTCATCAGAGGGATGCGACCCCAGCCAAGGAAAGGACCAGGACGCTAGAGGGGAGGGGGCTGCCCCTCCCCCCAATACTCTAGTACTGGGTACCAGGATGGAAACGGAGTCTGGTCCTGGGCTGAGGAGCTCTTGAACACATCACCTCTCACCAGGTTTCTGTTTAGTAGACATTATTACCCTCACTTTAGAGAGGAGAAAACTGGGCCCCCGAGAGGTGTGAGACTGTAAGAAAAGATGATATAAATAGCAAGAAGGAGTCAAGGGTTAGCCTCAGTATTGTGGGGTGAAGATTCCTTTCTTCCCTTAACCTTTCCGTGGAAGAAGACCGATGGAGGGGCCTGCGGGGCTTCCTGCCACTTCCCTCAAAAGGCGCGTGATGTAGCACATGTGAAGAGCCTTGCAAAGCCAAGCATGCTGGTTTGCCAAGTGGTCTAGAATTCTCACTATGCAAGAAGAAAAAGAAACAGGTAATAAGACAGGGATGAGGGAGAAGAAAGAAAGGTTAAAGAAAAGCGAGAGGAAGAGGCGAATGGTGGATGATAGAAGTGAATGACCCACCGTGGCCGACTGTTAGGACAGGACAAACCCCCGGTCCTAAGCTGCAGCTCTGTCCCGAGATGTTCGGACAGTCGGTGGCTACGAGGTCACGTTCGTAATGAGGATTAGGGTCAACGGTAGCTGTACTCCGAGCGTCTGGAGGCTTCGGAGAGCATCGAGCCAGAATACGTACGTCAGAAAGAAAAATAACAGGTGATTCCACCCTCTCTCTGACTCCCTTTCCGGTAGGGGTCAGGAGGGGAGGGCGCGTGGCTGGGCGAGGGCCTGCCCCTGCCCTCCTCCCCGGCTTCTGGGATGGATGGGAAGTATCTCTTGGAGTGCCGCAGTAGAGCCGCAGGCTCTGCCTCTAGCGCTTAGAGGCACCTGTCTGTCATCTCGCGGAGATGTCTCTCTCCAGTATCCTAATTCACAGCAGATTACCAGATACGGGCCGAGCATCCTTAATGTAAAAACTCAGACCTGCTACAAGTAGAGAACTCCACCCCTGCCTTCGTGATGGGTGGCTGCGGTTAGAGTGCTATGTACAATCACCGTTGGGAGGGGCCGGGATGTGGCTCCGTGGTCCTGTACCAGCCTCTCCCCCCAACCCCCGCTCAGCCCCAGTGCTGCTCCTCCAACACCCGAGGTGTACTCCAAACTTGCCTGGCCTTCGACGAAGTCACGCCCTCGTGCTCATGTAGAATAATTTATTGGACAGGGCTGGCTCAGGTGCTAGCCTGGCGTGTGTGAAACCATGAGTTCCATCACCAGTACCACAAGACAGCCACAGCAATGGCAAAGATTCCCTTCGGGTTAGATACATAAAGTGTGTATCAGACATAAATAGACTTGGACCCCACCCCCAAGATCTCTCTCTCTCTCTCTCTCTCTCTCTCTCTCTCTCTGTGTCTACACATACACACACACACACACAGACACACATATGCACAAATGTTCTATAACCTAAAGAAAAATCCATAATGCTTCTAGTGCTCACGTTGGCTTAGGACTCCCCAGCCTGCAGGAATATAGTGAGACCTGGTTTAGAAGCATGATCCAACCTGTTACAGGGACTGGAACCGTTCTCTCCCGTGAAAATCTATCATACAATCCATGTTGAACTTCCGCGAGTCTTCTCTAGACCGCGGACGTTTGTTGAACAGGAGAAGCCATGGAGACATGGGGATGCATTTGCTCTTTTTTCTCAGTGACTGCAGGTCACTGACACATTCCAATCCTGCTTTAAAATTTTTTTTTTTTCCTGTTACACCTTTTAACAGCACTTGCTACCACCAGTGGGCCCGGTTATTTATTTATTTTTCTTTTCTACTTTCTCTTTTTTTTTTTTTTTCCTTTTTTTTTTTTTTTTTTTTTTGGCCAGTCCTGGGCCTTGGACTCAGGGCCTGAGCACTGTCCCTGGCTTCTTCCCGCTCAAGGCTAGCACTCTGCCACTTGAGCCACAGCGCCGCTTCTGGCCGTTTTCTGTATATGTGGTGCTGGGGAATCGAACCTAGGGCCTCGTGTATCCGAGGCAGGCACTCTTGCCACTAGGCTATATCCCCAGCCCCTTTTCTACTTTCTCAATCTGCTTTTTACATGACAATGATTCCTATATTAATTATCTTTATGCACCATTTAAAGTCACGGATTCCATCAGGGCCTGTGGGTTATTCTACCCCTCCCTTTAAGACACAATGTTGGACAAGCATCATGCAGTTAGCTCTTAAATAAAAGGAAAGGTGTGGCCAGAAATGGAAATCGCTGCTCATTGGACATACTGCTTCCAAAGAAGGGATCAAGGTCATGATCTCGACTACCGCCGCGCAAATAATTGTTTAGTGTCTTGTCTGCCTCAACGCGTTCATTCCTGGCCACTGTGGATCAGACACTGCCCAGCTACGGCGGGGGTGGGGGGGGGGAAGCCCCGTTCTTTCACCCTCGCAACCAACAGACCCACAGGTGTGTAAGGTCAGGGGTGAAAGGTCAGGGGCGATGAGTATGGGAAGGGGAAGTGCCGCACACAGGCAGAGCGCATTCCAGGTGCTTCTACTTGGTTCTTGCTGAATTTACAAAGTTGTCTGTGGCTCCGGTACCGTGGCCGTGCGGTCCGGAGCGCCTGCACTCTGTCTGTACAAATGAATACGAGAGATAAATTAAAAAAACAAACAACCCTTTGCCTCAAGCCTACGAGCAAATTCACGGTGTAGGAAAACCATTGGCATTTCCCCCATAGGTGTGGGAGAGAAGAGATGAAATGCGGACGTTTAGGGCAAAGCCGGAGTGTGGAGGGAGGGGTACAGGCTGGGCCCCCCGGGCCTCCCGGGGTGAGCAGGTGCCCAGGGGAGCACCAGTCCCTGAGGCTGAATCCCCGGCCGTCAAGCACAGGTTCCCCGACCCCCAGAAGGCTGCGGGAATGACCCCCACTGGGATGGCGCGCGAGGTACTGCCGAGGTTGCTTTCTTAACCGTAAGACGAAAAAGACACACCTTCCCACACAAGAGCGGGCGGGTTACGCTGACACCAGACGTGAGCACGGAGGGCTGAAAACAAGTTCGCGTTTTAGCAGAGAGGTCGTGTGTTTTCACAGTTGACGGTCGCCTCTCCTTATGGACGCATTGTAAGTGAAAACTTCCTCACTCCTGGCGCTCTGGAGGGTGATCGCCCAGCCCAGTTACACCGTCCACTCCTTGCGTGCAGAAGAGCACAGCCATTCGGGTGACGGGCACAAAGAGTGGGAGGCAGGAGAGCCGGGGAAGCAGGAGAGCCGGGGAAGCGTTTTATTCTGGCCCAAATAGACAGGAGTCACAGCCGGAGGAAAGAATCTTTATTCTCGACTCATGAGAGGAGATTAGAGGAAGGAACAGTGAGGTCATGCTTCATGGATTCACAGATAAGGCAGTAAAGCAGAATGTAAATGGGGGTGGGGGGGGGGAGAGTCTATAGTCGCAAGAGCAGGCCGTGAGTCCCAGCTCTACCCATTCCTCGCTTGTGCAAACTCAGCCGCTACTAATGTATTCTCCTTGAAATCCGATTTTCTTATTTATGAAACGGGTCTAGTGCCATCGGATAGCGTAATCCCTGTTAATCTCACTCGATTGGAAGGAGCAAGTGATAGAAGGAAAAATGCTTTGAGACTTATGCATGCATTATCTATTCTTTTTGAGTTCTATGATCCTCAGTGGTAATCCTGGTAGTTTGGGGGGAGGAGAGTATACATTATTTTATTTTGTGGTGCTGGGGATAGAACCCAGGGCCTCGGCACACTGAGGCTACAATCCTGCCCTTCAGTTCCTTCCTCAAGGGACTTGAGATGGGCGTGGAGCCGGCGCCGTGGGCAGGGGGGGCCCCGGGGGCCCTAGGGGGAGTGCGGGCGGTGCACCCTGGGTGGGCATTTCCCTGTCACTGCGCTCCACCTAGTGGTCAGCCCCCCAGCCCTGACGGCAGGGAAAGGGGCCCCCCCCCCAGGGGTGGGCCTTGAGGCTGCGGGGAGCACCGGGACCGTGGAGGCCGCACCCTCTTCCTTGCAAACGCAAGGGAGATGCCAGCGTGTGGATTTACACGCCCAGGTCGCTCGCACCTGCAGCCGAGCCGGTCCCTCGCTGCTCCTTCAGCTCCTTCATGGACGGGCAAGATAGCCCCACGGCCATCATCGCCCCTGCTCAGGAGAGGGGCCGTCCGGAACCTTCCCTGTGCCTTGTGCGAGGCTGGGAGCAGCAGGGCCCGCCCACTTCCTTCCATCTGCCTCTCGCGTGGAATCAGGCCCAGGATTCGCGAGCAGCCCCTGGAAAGCTCGGTCCTCCCCAAGTGCGGTGTGCCCCCAGGAAAAGAAAACGCAGGAGCCGGGAAGAAAGGAAGCGTTCTACTTTATGCTTTTTTTTTTTCTTTTTTCTTTTTAGAGTTATCTTCAAGTAGTTGTACAAGGGAATTGACATTTAACAGAACAATTTATGATTACAATAATGGTTATATTTTTAGTGGTGACATTGACAGTTTTACAAATATTAGTTCAACTCTCAGCGCCCCACTTACAAGTAAGTTTGGAGGAATATTAAATACAAACCAGGTTGTTTTTTGTGATTTTTTTTGGTAAGTTAATTGTATGTGTACCTGGTGTTTGCATGTATTTGCATATGGAGATGGAAGAAGAAAGGGAAATAGATTTTGTTGTCGCCTCATAAAAAAAACACTGCAATTGAAATGAAAGTATTTTCACATCCTAAAAGGGTGAGGATATCTATCAAACCAGGGAGTTGGCTGGTTAATTTCCTTTGTGAAGAAAATCCTTTGTGTGGCCTTCCCCATAGAGTCTAGTGATTTATGGGGGGGAAAAAAAATCAGCTTTAGAAGCTATAAAACCTGCACACCGCCATTATTTCTAGAGCAAAGACTTTCTTCAGGAGGTGAAGCGGGTCAGAGCGGCGGCAGGCACCAGGCCGGGAAGATAAAATTAGGTTTCCTTGTTACTGCTCCTAGAAATGGAGAGATCATATTATCTTCCATTTTTTCCCCCCATTAGAGTCCAGAAGTAGATTGCTGCGTCCAGGGTCCTGAAAAATGCCAACAAGGAGAGTTTTTTTCCTCCTATTTTTATGCCTCGGAAGCAGCAGGTAAAGCAGTTACAGGGCAGGTGCTGAGCAAGGGGGAATGGAGACGGGACTGCCTTGTAATTCTCTCTGCAATTGGTTGCCCTTGCAGGTTTTCTGACTCCCTGCCAACCTGGGCAGAAGTAGGAGACGGATCTATCTCCGGGGTCGTCCTGGCCGCAGAGCTGGGGGTGCAAGGGACGGAATGGCGCGGGGGGACAGGCCGGGAGATGAGATGAGGAAGAGCAGACCCCAGTCCCACGGAGATAACACCCCCGAAGCACACAGTGCCGCTGGGGCTGTGCTCACAGCCGCGCTGTGACGCAGATCACCTCCCAGCAGAGCCCCGAAGCGCAACCACGCTCAGTTCTGCTGGGGTTCCCTTTCCCCGCGGAATGACCGCTGAATCCCAAGTCCCTGGGTGGCAGAGTGCTCGAATCCCAGCTCCCACGGGCCCTTTCTGTCGGTCCTGTGCGTGCGCGTCACTCCGCGGGGGAACGGAGGAGAGCGGGAGAGGGATCCCACACGCCGGCGGAACGGCGTCCGCGGACGCTCTACCTTGCTCAGGCACAGGACAGGCTTTGCGCTCAAGCAGGGAGGCTCTGGGAGCGCGCCACGGGCCGAGCACATGGGGGCGCCGCTGGGGATTGCTCCTCCCGCCTTCTCTGATGGAAGCCCACAGCAGCTCTCCATGGCAGACGCACGTGTGATCTGGCTCTACAGTGTGCAAAACCCACAGAGGCATGGAGGGGCTCAGAGGACAAAGGGCCGGGGTGTCACCGCGGGGGGGGGGGGTGGCAACTCAAACCACACGGAGATTCTGCCGTGCCCTAGTCAGAGCGGCTGTCACCAACAAACGACAAATGCTGGCAAAGGTGCTAGGAAAAAACGAACCCTCATATGCCCCGCGTGGGAATGTAAACTAGCGCAGCCACTAGGGGAAGTCGGTGTGGAGGTTCTTCGAAAACAAAACAAAACAAAACACAAAGCATAACACGACTGCTTGATTCTACTATACCACTGCGGGCATAGGTTACCCAGCACGGAAGAGAGACACATCTACATCGACAGCAACACTGCCTACAACAGCCAAGCCACTGAGCCAATAGCAAATGATTTCCCAGTAGCAAATGATTGAATAAAGAAAATGTGGTCCATCTATGCAACCGTAAGGAAGGAGAAAATGCTCTCATTTTAAGGGAAATGGATGAAACGAGATAAGACAAGCTCAGAAAGACAAATATTGCTTGTTTTCACTCATAGGTGGATCCTATGTGTTTCTATATTGAAATGTCCAGATGAGAGGAGAACGATGGAAGGGGAGACATGGGTCAAGATACATTTGACTCATAAACTCACCGAAATCCCCTTGTACAACGACTTAAAGATAATAAAAGGGAAGAAGAGCAAAGGAAATCCTGACAACGCTGAGGCAGATGAGGCTGTTTGGGGGCAGCAGGGATCTTGGGGTGCAGGGGGAGGGGTGTGGTGGCCAATCGGCCTGGGCATCACCTTTCTCCCGCCATTGAACTTGGAATTAGAACACTTGCTGAGGGGGGGCGGGCAAGATGACAGATGGAAAAATATATATTTTAGTCTGGAAGAAGGTAGGATGCTAAATACATGTGGGCAAGGAAATAAATCCAGTTGTGTGTGTGTGCGTGTGTGTGTGTGCGCGCGCGTGTGTTATATGCATGTAACACACTCAGGTATTCTCTAGCTCCATTTGTTTCAGCCGATCTGCAGTCAGAACCAGAACATCTACGTGTGGTCTAGCAAGCCCAGTGACTGTGACATGGCTCATGCATGGGCTAGACCTTGAGCAACACTGGAGTTGATTAGTGCCTGCCTGAGTAAATGTTAATCAAACCCCTGCGGCTGCAGAAGCGGGGGGTGGTGCTCTGCCTGCAGAATAGCCCTCATTTATTTTTAAAAACCATACCTAAGCAGCCTATTAAAAAGCCCCAGGCCTTCAGAGACTTGGGATGGCCACGTCCGGCCCACTACAGAAGATAATTCTGCAGGCGACGGAGGAGTTGGGGCCCAGGGTCATGCGTCGCCTGTGGAGTCACCGCGGGCGCTCTGGCGGCGCTGGAGACCGCTCCCTTCTCCCCGTGGAGGTGGGGAGGGGGCCCGAGGACGGCGCGCCTCTTCCTCGCAACTCCGCGTGGAAAGCGCGTGGTCCCCCCAAGGAGACGCGGGCTGCACAGAAACTGCCGGAAGGACGGAGGGAGGCTTTCCTTTCCAACACCCCACCCTCCCAGAAGCCTCCCCAGGGGATGTCTGAAATAGAGGCAGACCGCCTGGGAACACTTCCAGGGTGCCCGCCTCAAGCGAGCACAGCCTGAGTGGAGCGTCAAGTGCAGAACAAGACCTGGGCAGTGTCTCCGTAGTCACTGGAGCACACACGCTTCAGTGGGAGAGGAGAGGACGGGAGGAGGCCGGAGGGGCGGAGGAGCCGCGTCCCTGTTCTCATCCCTCAGTGTTCCGGGCACATGGTGGGTCTCTGCGTTAGAGGAGACCCTGGGTGCAGCCTCATCTGGGCTCCTGCTGGACTCGGGACTCTGTGATTCCAGGGGAGCCCGATTCCCAATTTTCAGGAGTGAAGAGCTCCGTCTGAGACGACCGAGCAACGGAGCGGGTCCCCTCTGGGTCAACGGGCGGGACGGGCGGGCTTGCCAGCGGCGGGGCCCGGGGGATGCGTGGAAGCCCATCGGCTTCCGGAGCGGGGGTAGTGATGGGTACTGCCGGCCTCCGGGACTTTCCCACTTGATTCACCAGTCGGGTCACCAGAACTGGGGGACAGTTCCAGCTCCTGACAGACCAGTCAGGCCCCCTCAGACATAAGATGGATGGCAGTGGGTGACAGCCATGGTGTTAGCTTGTCTGGGTGGAGGCCCCGATGGACGCCACGTTGGCCGTGTGCCTACTCAGTTTCTGCCTGTCTCAAGGAGCCCTAATGTTTCTCCCACTCCTTCCTACAGTTTCACGGCTTCAGTCTTACATCGTCTTGGAACCCATTGTGAACTGAGGCTTGTCCAGGGTGACGCATGAGGATCTAGCTTCCGGTGTCTGCATGGGGACACCCAGTTTGGCCAGTACCATCCTTTGAAGAGGTTATCTTCCTCCCAGCCTGTGTCTTTGGCTCCCTTAATGAGTACTAGATGGCTATGAGTCGGTGGGTTTATTTCTGGGTCTTCTGTTCGGTTCCACTGATCGTCAGGTCTGTTTTTGTGCCAGTACCAAGCTGTCTGTAGTAGAGTTTGAAGTTTGGTAGTGTTACTCCTCCCACATTTTACAACGTGCAAAGGAAAACAGCCACAGGAAAGAAAAAGAAAGGAAGGAAGGAAGGAAGGAAGGAAGGAAGGAAGGAAGGAAGGAAGGAAGGAAGGAAGGAAGGACAAGCATTTCTGGAGGTAAGGGAAACCGGAGGGTATGGGAAGGGAGACATCATGATTGGATGTAATACCCAAGTTCCTCTGGGCTGGGGCAGGGGGTGCCTGGCCTTTCCTGGGGTGGGTGGGCTAGGACCAGGCCTTCCCAGCTCTCAGGTGCGCTAGCAGGGGGCAGGGCTGGAACACGGGCTTGGTTTCAGAAGCCTTTCTCAATGACAGCCGCAGGTGTTTGGGACTGGCCCGCCCCTCTGGGTGGATCCTGGGCGCAGGTGCTCTGAGCAGGTGCTTGCCTGTCTCCCAGCACAGGTGGAGCTGGCAAAGTGGCTTGCGCTCCTTGGCCCTTCTCAGCGGTGGCGCTGGTTTTATGACTGGCCCCTCACCTCTCCTGGGGCGGGGATAGGCGGGATGCCCTGGCTCCTGGGGTCTGGGAGAGGTTCCCCCGTGGGGTCCCATGGGCAGTGTTGGATCAGAGCCAAGTGCCCTGCTGGGGTGGCTGGCCGGGGCCTCTTTGGTGCTCGCGGGCACGTCCCGCGGATTCTCAGAGGTGTCGATCTGTTTATAGTTCGCTTGCCCGCTCTCGAGGTGCGGGGCCTGCGAAGGCCCCGTGTCTGTGTCTGGCCAGCGCTCTGCCGGCCTGTCCCCCTCTGGTTTTGGAAGATGTGTGATGATCGTGAGAAGAAACCGTGCCCTTCCTTGCCCTGCCGTTCCAGCGGCTCCCTGTGTGCCCGAAGGAACAACGGCCCCTGCACTTTCTGCCCCCCAGAGCTCCCATCCCATTTCTCTTGGATACTTGCCTGGGAGGGGAATTAAACGCTTTCTTCTTGATCATCATCCATAAGGAAAACACAAAGCAGTTCATCTTAATGAGGAGGAGCCGTGGTTCTCTGGCACCGCGCTGCGGAGCGCTGGGCGGATGCTCAGCTCTTTGCCGTAATGGAGGCCACGGACACCTCCGGCCGCCCGGTCTCCAGGCCTACCACCCAGCCCTTACTACCGAACACAGCGCGTGGCGGTGAATGAGCAGCATATAGCAAAGCCTCCGTTTCAACATGCAAAACACGTGTATTGTGTCTCTACATCAGAAACCGTGTATTATATCCCTCACGCAAAGATGGTCATGTTTTTATGTCCAGCATGGTGAAAGGACCTATACGTAGGAATGAGATTCCATGTTGTAAACGCTTGGAAAAATGAGCAGGCAGTTCAACCACACGGACGCCCGCAAGCTGAGATGCAGGCTGATGGAGGGCGGTGGCAGCTACGAGTGTGGACAGAGGAAAAGGGGGGTGGTGGTGAACACGGCCACGCACACCGTGGAGCTGACGATGCAGAGCAGAGTGGGCGGGGCAGCAGGAGGGGCGAGGGAGGAGGGGGCAGCTCTGGTCGATGCTTTGCTCACACGCATTGCCGCATTGCCATTGCCATTGCCGTGTTAAACGAAACCCGGCTGCGCGACTCTTGGAGATCACAATTGGGAAAAGGGAGCCAAGAAGCAAAGTTAGTTGAGATTCATGGTCCTAAGTCAACTTCGATTTTAATTGCTTAACGAAGAGGGTAATCTATTAGATGACTTAACGGAAGCTTCTAGGGGTAGACCCAAGCGTGGCTGGATTCAGGAAATCAGGTATTAAGCCCAATCAAGATATCCCCCTTCCCATTTCCCCCCAGTTTCCCCTTGCCATTAGAAATGTTATTTAAAAAAATACACAAACACGGTGACAGTTGTCCTTTGTACTTTGCAAAGTGCGGGCGGTCTCATCATGTTTGCTAGCTGTCTCAGGATTAACAGAGGTCAGAAAGGACCTTGTCCCTGAAGGTCCCAACATCGTGTCCAGGAGTTGGGACCTTCCCTTCCTGGGCCTCTGTTTGGAGTGGATTTGCCTTGGTCATGCTGTCTCCTTCTTCTGCTCTACCCCTGGAGACAGCCCCCCCCCCCAAGCGTGGGACAGACAACGGGGCGCATGCCAGCGAGGAGGCGGTCAGCATGCTATTGAAAGGGAGACGGAAGGATGGATGGGTACGGGGGGGGGGGGGGCTGTCACCCAGCGCGCACTTCTTGCAGCTGCCTCTGACTCCAGCTGCAGCATGGGGACGGCGAGTGAATAAGACATCGCCGTGCCTGGCAGGCCTGCTCATCTTCACGGAGGAGAGCCTGCCTTCTAGCTGGAGCTTTTGACTTCATCAGTTTGCGAGCTATAATTATTTTCATTAAAGCAGGTGCTCCGGCAGCGTCTCAGCCGACAACACATTGTTAATGGTTTGACTTATTGGATGTAGTTGGGAGCTTTTCAAGATGAGTGTCTTGCTGAGAATTTGATCCGTAATTTGAAGCAATTAGGGGGTGGGTTCCACCTTAATGCACTTTTCCCCCCAATTCATTACATTCTGTTCTTTTGTTCTGCGACCTGGAGGCTGGCCAGAGGCCAGGGTCGGGAGGCTGTACTGGGCTTGAGGCACCGCAGCCCCAGAGCAGGAAAGAGAGCCCTTGCTCTCAGGAAGTTCACCTCTCTCGGTTTCCTCACTGGGAAACGGGGGACATCGCCTCCTTCCCAGGAGACGTTAAAGGTTTGATGCAGGTGCCCGTCTCCTGTCTGGTGCCAAGTGCTGATTGGAACGTCACCTTATGGAACATTCTGGAACCTAAATTCTATGGGTCTTGAGCTCTAGTTTTATCCCATTGTGGTCTGAGAGAATGCAGGGAATGATTTCAATGTTTCTGAATTTGTACAGGTTTGCTTTTTGCCCTAACGTGTGATCTATTTTGGAGAATGTTCCATGTGCTGCTGAGAAGAATGTATATTCTGGTGTTGCTGGATGGAATATTCTGTAGATGTTGGTAAAGTCTAGTTGGTCCATGCAGTTGTTTAGTTCTGAGGTTTCTTTGCTCAGTTTTTGGCGTGTTGATCTGTCCAGAGGTGACAGTGGTGTGTCAATGTGTTTGGATCTATGAGTGTTTTCGGAGTCAGTAGTGTTTGTTTAATGAAGTTGGATGCTCCTGTATTTGGTGTGTAGATGTTTAGGATGGTTATGTCCTCCTGTAGGAGAGATCCCTTTATTAGTATGTAGTAACCTTCTTTGTCTCTTTTTACTGCTTTTAACTTGAAGTCAGTTTTATCTGATACTAAGATGGCAACACTGGCCTGCTTATGGGGGTCATTTGCTTGATAGATTTTATTCCAGCCTTTCACTTTTAGAAGATGTTTGCTTTTGCTGGCAAGATGTGTCTCTTGGAGGCAGCAGAAAGCTGGATCTTGTTTTTTGATCCAACTTGTCAATCTATGTCATTTAATTGGAGAGTTAAGTCCATTAATATTGTGTTAGGATTGAGAGGTGATTGTTCCTTTCATTATGTCTATCTTTGTAGGGGCGGTGTCTTCCCATTTTTTGCTCTAATAATCTGGAGTTCTATTTAGGGATCCTTTCTCTGTCTGGATCGTGGTCTTGGTGATTTTCAATGTGGATGACATCTTTGAGGATATTCTGTAATGCTGATTTGGTGGAGATATATTGTTTCAGTTTTTCCTTGCTATGGAAGACTTTTATTTGACCTTCGGCTACGAATGAGAGCTTAGCTGGATACAGAAACTAAGTGAAGTGACCCAGACCTAAAGAAACATAAACCCTATGGTTTCCCTCATAGGGAATAATTAGTACATATTTAGGATAGACATAGCAGAAGAGCACAACAGCTCAACAGCTATGCCCATATGAATGTATAAGATAATGCTAAGCGAAATGAACTCCATGTTATGGAAATAAGTGGTATATCATTGCTGTAGTTAATTTCAACATACCATGTGAAACTGTAACTTTTGTTCTCTCATATTCTCTTCCTGTGGTTTTACTCCTGCTATTACTATAACTGTTCTTAGTACCTCAGATAATGTATAGACATGTATTGAAACTAGGGAAGGGAAAGGGAATACCAAAAATGAGAGACAAAGGATAAAAAGACAAACCATTGAAAAAGCAATACTTACAAAACCAACTGGTATAAACTAATCGTACAACGCATGGAGAGGAACTGGGGAGGGGGGAGATGGGGGGAAAATGAGAGAGGAGGTAACAAGTTGGATAAGTAATGTACTTGCCTTACATATGAAACTGTAACCCCTCTGTACTTTACTTTGTTTTGGTTGTTTTTGTTTGTTGCCAGCCCCTGGCTTTTTTGCTCAAGCACTCTGCCACTTGAGCCACAGCGCCACCTCTGGCCGTTTTCCATATATGTGGTGCTGGGGAATCAAACCCAGGGCTTCATGTATACGAGGCAAACACTCTTGCCACTAGGCCATATTCCCAGCCCTCTGTACTTTACTTTGACAATAAAGAAATAAATTAAATGCTAAAAAAAAATTAAACAAAATAAATTGTATGGGTCATCGTGGGAGAACGATGGGGGCTTGAGGTGTCTACCTTGGGGTGGCCCGTGAGTGATGTTATAAACATCTGAATGGCTCTTGGCAGAGAATAAGAGGTTACAGGAACCCGAGGGGAGATCTGGAAAGAGCAGACCATTCTCCACTGGGGAAAGCAAGGGCCCAGAACCATTTGGTGGGCGTCTTGTCCAGTGTGGTCTGTCTGGAAGCGTGGCTTTGGGAGCAGGGTGGTCCTGGAGAGCAATCCCGTCAACACACATGCAGACCTTGTGTCTGAGGAAAGAGAAAGGAGAGGGGGCAGAGGAGGCATTCTGCAGTAGGTCCTGTACACCACGCCAGGCTTGGCAACTTACCTGCCTGCGAGTTGGAGACGTCACTGGGGCCCAAGCCCCACCCTCCTGGAGCTCAGGGGGTCCTAGGCAGGCAGGACTTGTGCTGTGATCCCAGTTGGGCTTCGGCCACGGAGAAGGCTTTGTGAGGAGGCTCCTGTCTTCTTGGCTTCCCTCCCTGAAATCCATGGACTCCACTGTAACTCAAGGCAAGGCATGAGGAAGGCCTGGAGGACCGGGCACGTACATAATGGAACACTCCCGTGTTGGTGGTGGGGAGACAGACAGGTCCTTCTTTCCGGAACGGAAGGCTCCTTTGTTCTTTCCGTGGCAGTCATGGTTAACAAGCCATTTGTGGCCCATGGGGTTTGCCCGCCTGGCCATCCAGCTGGCCCCAAGTGTGTGTGAGCAGCTGTGTTTTATTCACAACATCAGCCATTGCCACGCTTTTATAGCTTCATCATCAGAGCTTCTTATAGGAAATGATTTTCCAATACCATCCGAAATGGCACCCAAGCAAGCTTGAATTGCGCATTCCCCAGCTGTTCCTGGCGTCCAGGAATCTGCAGCTGCTCTCCTGAGCACTGCGTGGACTTAGATTCGGGTGAGCTGCCGGAGGGGAGGGGGGCAGTTTGTGGAGACCGAGGCTGTGAATCTCAGCAGTGTCCGTGAGATGTTCACCCCTTAAAACACATCGAGAAATCCTATAGCAGCCTATGGGATTGACTTCTGAAGTTAGCATAAGGCAAGTGGAAAATGTCACTGCGATCAAATGATCTCTGGCAGGATAGATGCATATCACGCGTAGTGGTCCATTTATCCAACTAGCCTGTAAAGCTTTTGTTTTGGTCTTTGTAATATGGAATCCCTGGTTCATGGATTATTTACTTTCCAAGTTCATCTAGCAGCTGCTGAGCGCATTGGATGCATTGCCAGCGTTAGGTGGAGCCATGTTCCCTCCCAGTGAATTCGGGTGAGTTACCTACCTCCCTATTGTCTCCGTGTCGGATCTGTTGTTTACAGGGTTTGGATGAGGCTCCTACTGGAGACGGGCCTGGGCGATGAAGTGCTTTGTACGAGGTCGCTGTCTGGTGGCACAGTCAGCAACCAGCTGGTTTGTTCGGTGTGAACTCACTCCTGGGCACACCCATGTGTGGCAGAGGATCCACACTAGTGCTGAGGGACAAGGTTGATTCATTCAGTGGTTGGAAGACAAGCTCAGGGGAGGTAACTCTTCCCAGGAGAGCGAAGCGGAGTCGGCGGCCAGGCCCTGCCTCCTGCAGGCCGGGGCTGAAGCGGAGTGGGTGCCCAAGGCGGGTGGGAGGAGGCAGCAAGCCAAGAGGGTGGGTGCCGAAGGAGGACGGCGGGGGAGGGGGGAGGTCCAGGTCACCTGTCCTCACAGCCGAGGATTCTGAACGCACGAGGATAGGAAATGCTCATCATCCCCGTCGCGCAGGTCACATGGTTGCCTCCTAAGTCTACAACTATAATTAGTATGTGTCAGTTGACAACAAGAAATAAGGCAAATGTAAGTTGTGAACATGCGCAAGCACACCTGTAGAGCAGACCCATAGAAGGAAGAATAGAGAATGAGAAGGCTGAGAGCCGCAGGACGGGACCACGCCCCCCAGGACGGCGAGCCTACCCCAGGAGCAGCAGATTCCTCCACAGAACTTCCCAATGCAAGGCTTTAAAGACACGGAATGATGTCTGTTAAGTTCTAAAAGGAATTATCTGCAAACTTGGATTATCGCACTCATTAAAGCTATCCTTTGGAATTGAAAGAGAAATAAAACTCTTACACGATTAAAAAAAAATGAAGAAATTCATGACCGCTAAGCCAGAACTACAGGATCTGTAAAAGAATCTTACGCAGGAGAAGATAAACAGAGCCACCAAAATGTGGGAAAGGAGAAGGAGCACTAACAGAGTCGATAAGCAAATGGGGATTAGGAAAGAGTCACATGCAACAGAAATCACAAAGTGGCAGAAATTACTGCATGCCTTTCAATAATAACTGAATGTCAACATGGTCTCAGTTTCCAATAAAAATAGACTGGCAGGCTAGATTGAAAAGAAACATAATACCTCCTGGGCAAAGACAAACACAGATGTGAAGTGAAATATGGGCAAAGATATTCTAAGCAGAGGGAGCCTGAGAGAATGCAAGAGTAGTAGCTATACTCATATATGACAAAACAGACTTTAAATCATCATTATAAGGAAAAGGTCACTCCCTATGGATAAAAGGAACAATCCACAGAGAGAATAACTACTGTAAATGTATGTGCACGAATGGCAGAACACCCAATTTCATAAAACAAACACTACTTGATATACAAACACAGAGAGACTTTAATACAATAACAGTGACTTTGCTATCCCACTCTTACCAACAGATAGGCCATCCAGGCAAAGCAATCAATGAAGAGCCTTCATAATTAAACCACGCTCCAGGGAAAATGGACTTAGCGGACAGCCACAGGATATTCTCAACAGTTTCAGAAGGCGCATCTTTTTTTTCTCAGCAGTCCATGGGACATTTTGCAAAGTAGATCGTGTTTTAGGATGGAAAACCAGCCTTAACAAATGTAACAAAATAGCCACCTGTATTTTATTAGACCACAATGGAATAAAACTAGGAATCAGTAGCAGAAGACACCAAGGAAAATATTAATAACATAAACACTAATAAAAACAATTCAAAGAAACAGTTAAACAAATGTTGATTCTTGAATGGTGTAAGGGTTGACATTGATTAAGACATATATCCATAAACTGCTCTGTGCAACTGCTTAAAGATATTAAAGGTGGAATACAGGCATGCACTTTTAAAATGAAAAATGAAGATTCAAAATAGTTGATTCTAGGGGCAAAACGGGAAGAAAATGAGGGAGGGAGTGACACTTCAAAGAGAAATGTACTCATTACCTGACTTACGTAAATGCAGCCCCTCTGTACATTACCTTTACAATAAAATTGTGAAAGTTGATTCTTTGAAAAGATAAAACTGATCTTTCACCAAACTAAAAGAAAGAGGGGGAAGACTTAAGATGACATCCAGAGTACCACTAGGAGGTGTGTGACCTCATATTCTAGCAAAGTGGGTGAGTTTCTGAACACATGTATCCCACCTAAGTAGACACATGCGGATATCAACCACAGCTGCAGAGCTGCAATGAATAATGAGATTGAAACAGTAGCCACGAATCGTCTTATGAGGAAGAACTCAAGACCAAATGGACTCACTGCCAAAGTCTACCAAACTGTCAAAGAACTAATACCACTGATCTTCAACTGTTTCAGAAAGCAGAAAAAGAAGGAATGCTATGAAAATATTTCTGTGAAGCCAGTATTGTCTTTTTACCAAATCCAGATAAAGACAACAACAGAAAAAGAAAATTACAGCCGGGCTGGGAATGTGGCCTAGTGGCAAGAGCGCTTACCTTGTATACATGAAGCCCTGGGTTCGATTCCCTAGCACCACATATATAGAAAACGGCCAGAAGTGGTGCTGTGGCTCAAGTGGCTAGCCTTGAGCACAAAGAAGCCAGGGACAGTGCTCAGGCCCTGAGTTCAAGGCCCAGGACTGGCCAAAAAAAAAAAAAAAAAAAAGAAAATTACAGCCCAAATTCCTTGATGGATGAAGACACAAAGATTTCAAATAAAATCCTGGCAGATTGAATCCAACAACGTGTTAACAAGGTCCTACACCATGATCAAGTTGAGTTCATTGCAAGGATATAAAAACGTCTCAACATATGCAAGTTAATAGGAATAATGCCTCGCGCAAACAGAGTAAAGAATGAAAATCACACGATCATCTCAACAGAGGTAGATAATGCCTTTGACTAAATTCAGCGCCTCTTTAAATTTTTTTTTTATTGTTACAGAGGGGTTACAGTTTTGTAAGTCAGGTAATGAGTACATTTTCAACATTCCTTTATGATAAAAGCACGACAGAAAGTAGGAACAGAAGGCATCTACCTCAATAGGATGAAAATGCTATGCATTGTCAGCTCTTGGACTTCCCATCTTACGTTACTGCCATTTTATCATTCATTGTGAGGCCCCTCCCCCACGTCTGCACCCCCACTTGCTTTTAATTGCAGTGGCCCTGAAAAATTCAGACATCGCCAGGGGTAGAGATTTTTCATTTAGCATAGTGGCATCGGTGCAAGACCTTTTGTAATACGAACGCTTTCCAAATGATGAAGTCTTAATTTTTTTTCACTTTCATTAAAACCAGCCATGGAAACCATGTTTAATATCTCCAAACTTGACCCTTCTGTCAGCAAGGTCACCGCAGCTCAGGAATATGGGATTTATCTGGGACTTGTCCGTGCAAGGCCTGTGAAGAACTTCCTCCGCTCGTGCTCTGGTGTCCTTCGCTGATCGGATAACTCGTTGCCCACACTCTTCACAGACGGCTCCTGAGCTGTGATCACAGAAGTCGCGCCTTCACACGGCTGCTGGAGGTAACTGCGGGCCGCCATCTTGTCTGGTCCTCTGGAAGCTCAGGCTGAAGATGAGGGCAGGAGCAGGTGTTGGAGCAAAGCAGCGCCCCCAGTGTCCAGGAGGAAGAGAGAGACAGAGAGACAGAGAGACAGAGAGAGACAGAGACAGAGAGACAGAGAGACAAAGAGAGAGAGGGGTGGAGGGAGAGGAGGGCAGGGCTGTAGGGCTTAGTCTCTCTTCTCTTCCATCCATCTGGACCCCAGCTTGTGGGCTCCCCCCTCCCCCTGCGGCCCCCCCCCCCCCGCCTCTGTTTCAGTAGAAGTCTTTCCCTCTCAGCAGACGCTCTCTGGAAACACTGTCATGGACACAGTCAGATCTGTGCTTTATTAATATTCTAGGGACTTCTCACCAAATGAAACTGGCACCCAAGATGAATCATTGCATCCAGTTAAAATGATCCAGTTGATCTCCCATGAGACAACACCCCCCAAAGACACGCTTCTAATCCGTACCTCCCACCATGGGTAGCTGTGACATAGAGGAACCCACATGTCTGTACATGCATGTGTGCAAGAAAAATTGGTTTGTTACAACTTCTGAGCCTTTGTTTGTACTATTCTTGCTCAGGGCATTCTTGACTTCTCTTTTCTTAGCTGTATTTTAAAGTCTGGGTGAGTTTCACATCTGCCATTGGGCGCTGTCTGATTTGGTCACTCTGTCGAACTGTGCTGAGTGGATTTACTGTGCATTTACCACGCGTGGCTCACAACATGGCATTGGCTTCAGTGACTGGGGTGTGTGTGTGTGTGTGCAGAGTGAATTCCATATGCCCTGCCGAACTTCTCACAGAAGTTGCAGGGTAAGTGGATTTGTGGATTATGTAAATGTTTAGAAATAATTTTGGCTAGCTAAAATTCGCACTTCCTTCCTTCCTGTTTTTAATCTCCCAATATGCCTGTGTCTGCGTGTGTGTGTGTGTGTGTGTGTGTGTGTGTGTGTGTGTGTGTGTGTGTGTGGCATGGTAGGAGCTGATGCAAGAGCATCACACAGTTTTGTGGGATTCAAAGTAAGAGATCATTTCTGTGTTTCGCTGTCACATATGTCTCTGTCTGCCCCCTTTTATCTATGGTCTTCATTTTAATTTGTTTTTAATTGCCTATTTAACACACCTAGCAATTAAGGTAAAATGGCTCTTTGACAAATGTGAGCACTTTTAAATTGGTGCTAATTGCTTTTGTTAATTAAAAGCAATGCTTTGTATTGTGTTATTGGTATTCTCTTATATAAAAGTGGATTAATGAGTTGCAATCAATTGTGCTACGAAGACATTCCTTTGTAATGGCTAAGACTTTAGGGCCTGCTGTTCCTGCACAGTGAGAGCAATGACCAGAATGTCGGGTCAGGAGGAGAGATGAGGAATTGCGACATGAGACTCAGCTACCCCCACTGACTTGGAAGTTCAGCCCGAGTCCTTGTGAGGGTGACTGTGTTAGTGCAGCTGCCCACAGGAGGGAGGAAGCACACACAGAGGAAGGCAATGGAAGGGTGATTTAGGAAAGAGTCATTGTCACAGCTGGGCAGGCAAAAGGGGGCACAGGGAATATGGTAGCGGGCAGTAGTGTCCTGTGGGGGAGCTGCTTGTGAAATCAGTGGCAGTGGGCAGAGGAGGCAGCCCTGTCACAGCAAGTCAGCAGGACTGCCATCCCTATGCTGCCTTGTTCTGAGCTCAGGCAAGCGCCACACAGAGGACAACCCAACCGGGAGTCAGAGAGACCAAGACCCCAGGACCCCAGGGAGGAGGCCCATGTAGGGGAGATGAGCAGGTGACAGGGGCGATGAGGAGGTGATGGGGAGATGAGGAGGTGATGGAGATGAGGAGGAGGTGTGGAGACGAGGAGGTGATGGAGATGAGGAGATGATGGAGATGAGGAGGTGATGTGGAGATGAGGAGGTGATGGACATGAGGAGATGATGGAGATGAGGAGGTGATGGAGATGAGGAGGTGATGGACATGAGGAGATGATGGAGATGAGGAGGTGATGGAGATGAGGAGGTGATGGAGATGAGGAGATGATGGAGATGAGGAGGTGATGTGGAGATGAGGAGGTGATGGACATGAGGAGATGATGGAGATGAGGAGGTGGTGTGGAGATGAGGAGGTGATGGACATGAGGAGATGATGGAGATGAGGAGGTGATGGAGAGGAGGAGGTGATGGAGATGAGGAGATGATGGAGATGAGGAGGTGATGGAGATGAGGAGGTGATGGAGATGAGGAGGTGGTAATGGAGATAAGAAGGTGATGGACATGAGGAGGTGGTGGGGAGATGAGGAGGTGATGGAGATGAGGAGGTGGTGATGGAGATGAGGAGGTGATGTCAAGATGAGGAGGTGTTGTGGTGTGGAGATAAGGAGGTGATGGAGATGAGGAGGTGATGCAGAGATGAGGAGGTGATGGGGATGAGGAAAAGATGGAGATGAGGAGGTGATAGAGAAGTGGAGGTGATGTAGAGATGAGGAGGTGATGTGGAGATGAGGAGGTGATGGAGATGAGGAGGTGATGTGGAGATGAGGAGGTGATGTGGAGATGAGGAGGTGATGTGGAGATGAGGAGGTGATGGACATGAGGAGGTGGTGGGGAGATGAGGAGATGATGGAGATGAGGAGGTGATGGAGATGAGGAGGTGATGGAGAAGTGGAGGTGATGTAGAGATGAGGAGGTGATGTGGAGATGAGGAGGTGATGTGGAGATGAGGAGGTGATGTGAAGATGAGGAGAGGATGGAGTTGAGGAGGTAATTGAGGTAATGAGGTGGTTTGGAGATAAGGAGGTGATGGAGATGACGAGGTGATGGAGATGATGAGGTTATGCGGTGATGAGGAGTTGATGGAGTTGAGGAGGTGGTGTGGAGATCAGGATGTGATGTGGAGATGAAGAGGTGATGGAGATGGGGAGGTGATGGGGAGATGAGGAGGTCATGGAGATGAGGAGGTGATGGAGATGACGAGGTGATGTGGAGATAAGGTCATCATGGAGATGAGGAGGTGATGTGGAGATGAGGAGGTGGTGGAGATGAGGAGTTGATGGAGATGAGGAGGTGATGGAGATAAGGAGGTGATGGAGATGAGGAGTTGGTGTAGTTGAGGAGGTCATGGAGATGAGGAGGTGATGGAGATGCCGAGGTGATGTGGAAATGAGAAGGTGATGGAGATGAGGTGATGGGGTGATGAGGAGGTGATGGAGTTGAGGAGGTGATGGAGATGAGGAGGTGATGGAGATGAGGAGGTGATAGAGATGCCGAGGTGATGTGGAGATGAGGAGGTTTGGTGATGACAAGGTGATGTAGAAATGAGAAGGTGATGGAGATGAGGAGGTGATGGGGTGATGAGGAGGTGATGGAGTTGAGGCGTGATGGAGTTGATCAGGTGTTTGAGGTGAGGAGGTGGTGTGGAGATGAAGAGGTGGATGATGAGGAGGTGATGGCGATAAGGAGGTGATGGAGATGAGGAGGTGGTGGAGATGAGGGGGTGATGTGGAGATGAGGTGGTGTTGGAGATGAGGAGGTGATGGTGATGAGGAGGAAGTGGGGAAAGAGGAGCTGACTGAGGTGAGGAGATGATGTGGAGTTGAGGAGGTGATGGAGATGAGGAGGTGATGGAGATGAGGAAGTGATGTGGAGTTGAGGAGGTGATGGAGATGAGGAGGTGAGCTTGAACTTTGTGCTATCCTTGAGTTCTTTTCCCCAAGTCTTGCACTCTACCACCTGAGCCAGAGCTCTCCTTCCACATTTTAGTAGTTAATCAGTTTCTAGTCTTACAGACTTTCCTGCCCAGGCTGGCTTTGAACACTGGTCCTTAGCTCTCAGTCTCCTGGGTAGCTAGCAATTCGAGGAATGAGCTGCTGGTAGCCCAGCTGTGAATTTGTCATTCTTGAGGTTCTCCTTTAAAGGTAAATTTGACTCAATTAGAGCAAAGCATTTCCTTTCCCCATGGCTTGTACTGTCTGTGAGCCCTGTGGAGAGCTTCGCTCCAGGACATTTGTTTCTGATGTGCAGTGTGGACTTGTCTGGGTTGGATCCCACCTTGGTCCAGAGGGGAGAATGCACCACACAGCCTTGCTCTGAATAGTTAGCTCAATCATTTGTGAATGTTAATTCATAGAAGCCTTCCTACTGATAGTCATGTAATGGCCTAAATCTTCTATTTGGTCTTGGAGACAAATTTGTTATTTTTTACTTGCTCCCCAAGGGAATGCCTTGGCTAGAATCTGTGGAGTTTTATGACAAGACCGCCAAGTTCCTTAAGTACTTCTTCAAATGTCCAGTCCTGTGAGATTGTGTTTAAATGCCTTAACCCCGTTTTTGTAGAATTTGCCTGATCTTTCTCCTCCTCACTGTGACTCACGAGCCAATATTCCTAAGAGGCCACACGACCTCCCCCCCCCCCAACCTGGTTCTCCGCTCCTTGTGGAATTGTCAGTATTTCTCTCCCTACTTTCTAAGAATGCTTGATAAGGATTTGTGACTTTCCTTCATAGAGCCAAGGCTTCGAGACGTACGCATTTCTTGCATGCTCTTTGAATCACTGAAACCTCCAGGTAGTGCACGTAAGCCATATTACTAAGTGGAAGGCTGGAACACAGGGCCACAGCTGTTAACCAGATTCGGTTTCAGTTTAGTTCTTTAGGCTCAGGGAAGCTGGAAACCTTCTTGCTTCCTTCATAAGCCAAAAGGTTTATTGAGGTGTCGTTGTGGGTTGGTTGCTCTCTGGTGATATCTTAGAGATATAGAGAAAAGTCAGGTTAGAGGCTTTTCTACTTCCCTTAGGTAACTGAACTGTGTGTATTAAATTATTAAGTAGATAATGGTTTGTTTTTTGCCTTTCTCATTATCCCCTTTCCAGTGGGCCCTTTATTCTTTCCGTATTAACCTGCTCTATTTTCTTGCGCCTCCTTTTATGGTTTCAAGCAGTGCCTTCTCAGGGAATTCTTCCCTACATGAAACTAAGTCAATGCCGATCTTCTCCATCTCTGCCTTCTGAGTGAGTGGGAACGCGGGCACGAGTTGCAACCGGGTCTGCCATTTCACCTAAAGAGAGAAGAGAGGGCAAGCAGGGAGGACTTGTGGGCTTTCCAGTCAGAAGCAAAGCCCACTGGCAGGGCCGAGGGAGGCCTAGGGCGTAAGAACACTGGCTGCTCACCTGAGGTGGTACCTTCAGCCCTCACATGGACGGCAGGGCAGAGCATGAACAGAGAGAGAGAGAAAGAGAGAGAAAGAGAGAGACACACACACACAGACGGAGGGGGGGCATTGATTCTGTCTGAGTTTCTGTTGGAAATTTATAACACGAGTAGCAAGAATGTTTGTAGAAAAACAGAGAATTTTATGCCCTTGTGAAGTGTAGTCGATTCTTTTGGCCTCTTGTATAACTTTTGAAAGCGTTAAAAGATGTTTAGTTGGTTTTTATTTTGTTGGAGAGAACAGCCTAAATATATGGACATGGAACCTAATATCGTGAAATGTCTTCGTGCTTAGACGTTTATGAAGCGGTTTCTGAATGGCTGGGTCTTGTGGAGGTTTGTAATTGCGTTCAGTAAGAAGGACGATCCGCAAAGCCACTGGTGATGAGATTACTGGGAGCAAACCTGAGATGAGAGAGTCATTTTTCTACTGTGCTGATGCGATGCTTTCCGTTTATTATCACAGGTAATGTGGTTAACAGTGATTCAAACGTCTGTGTCACATGTTTTGTGTACAAGAAAGACTACGATTTAAATTCTGAGGAACTGCTTATTTTCACAAAAGAAAATAGAAATGGATACTCTCCCGGGCTCTCCCAACACTGTAGTGTGGTCTAGGTCTGCTCAACACTCAAGTCATACCGTGACACGGCAAACACACGCACAGGACTTGAATGTAATGTTGAGTCTTTCTCTTTGGCAAAAGTGTCCAAGCACTTCCATAGGTAGGGTGCTTTGTTGAGTAGATGCCCAGTCGGGTGGAGTTTAGGTTTTCATATTTACCAGGACTGGCAAATGGGCTTTAGGATGATCAGCCCCTGTTTAGAGGGACGGTGATGTCGGGAAAGGGTACTGTAGTTGACATAGACCTGCTGTTATTACCTTGCCGATCAGGGCCAAGTCACGGTGATCTTGACCAACTCGTCTGACCTCTGAGCTGAGAACGCAGTGGACATCCCCCCTCACACCCCAAGTATGACGGGACTCGATTATCAGACGGCCAGAGTGGCAAACTCTCTAGCAATGTAGCTGCCTTGTTGATTGTGACTCAGGAGAAAACTAGCAGGGACTGGGGTGTAGCTCAAGGGGGGTAGAGTTCTTTCTTGCCTAGCAAGCATGAGACTCTGAGTTTAATTGTAAGCATAGAAAAGTAAACTCTTGCTAGCTTCTTACCTGGGATCCTAGCCCCGTCTTCCAGGCTGAGGAAGGCAAGGCTGGACGACGTTTGGCAGAACAGCCGTCCCCATGCCGGGGTGGGTCAGGACTCGTCTGCAGCTGCTCAAATCCCAGGACGGGCGTACACACACACACACACACACACACACACACACACACACACACACACGATCCGTAGAACATCCTGGCGCACAGTATGTTTGTCAGCACCCACAAGCATCCCATTATAGTCCTTTCCAAAGAGACACATCTCGAGCACTTTTCTTATGAAAACTGATGCTGCTGGTGAGTGGTCCTCCCTGAGTTTCTTCCTTTCGTGGTAAATCGCGGTGGACGGCGGGGCTGTGTCGCATCCTGGAGTGGAAAATGGAAACTCATGATCCTGCCCAGCCAGCCCCTTCATCAGTTCCACAAAGGAGTGGAGATTCTAGTAAGTTCCACAGCCTTTGGGTCGCGGGCTGGAACTTCAGCGTGTTACGACCTTGCTCAATAACTGTGACTGCGAGGATTTGCAGCGGATCGATGCGGCCCCGAGCGCCCCTCCTCTGCTGACTCAACCGGTGCTAAAGGTTGTCAGGCCTCCGGGAAAATTATTTGAATGAGTGAGCATGCTCAAGAACGTGTAAAGAAGAAGAGCGTCTGAACTGTATTTATTGAGTTTGGAAAGGAGCAAAAAAAACCCCAGTGCTTTTGGAAGCGGATTATGAAGGATTTGCATGTCCTTAATGTGATATAAAATTCTGCAAGTCATGTGAAATGTCACCATTCCAGACTTAATCCTTTAATTTAAATTGTGGTCTTTAGCGTGTCTGTCACAGGAAACGTCCTATGCGATATTAGCCTGTGGTATTTTGGAGGTGGCGATACGGGGACCGGGATCTTGCAGTCAAAAATCAAGTCACCCGAGGGCTTGGGGCTGCCGTGGGGCTGAGCGCTAAGCAGGGGACAGGTGTCTCCTCTTAGCTCTGCCTCCCCTCCCCCCCCGCCCCGCCCCGCCCCAACTCAAACGTGAGTCTGTCATCAGACACCCGAAGTGGAAAACGTTCTAGGGGTGTAGAAACGCCTCGGCCTCCTCCTCTGTGGTGAATCGCGTCTCCCTTCCTTTCTCACGGTTCACGTTGCCCTCTGTCTCTTTGTGGAGCTCGGGGCTGGGCCAGTTGTGATGTTCCCACAATGCCCGTGTCGCCCCGGGGGAAGCGGATCTGCCGCGGTCCTTGTGTCGGAACTGGCTGCCTCCTTCCTACGTTCTTACCCACGCCAGTAATCTCCGCGAGACCCTGCAGCTGTGCCTCCCAGTGGAGGATATGCTCTCCTCTTTAGGAATGAATATTTGGGCTAAGCTGAGAGGGACTGAGAAGGCCAGTGGCGCGCTGGCCGGGTGGACTTTCACGGTGGGCTCTGTCGTCTTTCCTCCTGTGTGGACCATCCATGGGTGTGGTGCGCTGACTTGGGGTGAGGGAGCTGTCTTCATTTGGGGGTGATTGTCAGAGAGAGGGGTAGATAAGGAACGTGGTTCCCACAGCCACCGGGGCTCAGCACACCCAATATGGGGAGTCTCTGCTGTTTCCCGCACAGTCTGCCGGGGGAGGGGGGGCACGTACTTTTGGGGAAACAACAGGGGTCCTCCTCTAGTGGCGAGCCCCGTCGCCCACGGCTATCGGGTCCCCAGGAGAGCTCGCTGGAGGAGCGTGGCTCTTAGGCCTGGTGGCACTGGCTGCCATGCTGCGTTCGAGCCCGCCCTCTTCCTTCACGTCTCCGAGCTGGTGCTGGTGGGGCGCTGGACATCATTTCCAAACTGCCACTTGTCAGCGTTTCTGTGATATTATTAGAGGCATGCAATTCCCAGAACAAATGAGCCATCTCGAACACGGCGAGATGTGTAACTCAATATATGTCAGCCTGTAGAATAATTGAGTTTAAAGAAACAGAGATCCCGGAGTTTGGGCGGAACAGGCCTGTCAGAGGAGCAACCTGCGGTCCCTCCTCCCCCTCGGCCCCCGCGGGTGGGAAGACCCACCCTGGGGGGGGCATCTACGGGACGCACCCGGCGCCGCTTCCCCCCTACCCCCCCCCCCCCCGTGTCAATGTTGGTCCTCGCGTGAGCAGGAAGAACATGTCCAGCGACGTTGTTTTGTCCTCGGTGTCCCCGTTCGACGCGTTGAGCCAGACGTGACCATCGTCCACGCCCTCTCAGGAAGACGCGTGGGGCCTGAACGCTTTGGTTTCCACGCTGAAATGGAAGTGATTGACGTTAGCTCATTCACTGAGACAGGGGTGACGTGTCATTCCGGGGTTGCCATAACGGGCTCTCCAACCGCAGGGGTTGTCTCGAAACTGCAAGGAGGCAGTGGAGACCTTGGATGGTCTCCACGGCTGACCATCCCTGCTTATGATTCCCATTGGTTTTTTTTTTTTTCCAGATGAGAACTTTGAATTAGAATTAAGTAACAAGAGTGGGGATTGGTTGACGCCTTGCAGATCTGTGTGATAGAATAATTCAAAACCCTCACTGAAGTGGCCAAGCAAAGCCTCAATGACTGTAATGACTCAGGCAGAGGCTCGTGTCAGGCCAGGCAGGGTGGGGGGCAGGGGAGGCTAGGGCGGGATTGAGGCTGTGTGAGCCCCAAGGTCCGGCCCAGGTGCTTGGATTGCCCGTCTCCCCGTGTGGTGGACACAGAGGCAGAGCGGACGCGGCCAGGCCCCGCCAGTCCTGGGCCACAGATTCTCTCACCCCCTGTCCGCCCGGCAGACGGGCAATCCCATTTCTCCGTGAAACACGGTGCCCCGGGGAGCATCGACGGCCAAGACTGCTGATGGAAAGGAAGCAAAATGAAAACCAAGGAAGTCAATGGCAGGAAGTCTTAGCAGGGTTGTGCAAAGTCCCAAATGCGTAGAATGCCACGTTCACTGGTGACCTAGCCCCGTGGTGTGACTCGGGCCACCATCGCGTACATTCGCCCCAGCGAGCAGATGCGGACATTGCGGTGTTCCAGGCAGCACAAGAGTGACTTTGATGAAGTGTGGGTGATGGGGCAGAGTCCCCCGGGCCAGGGCAGGTGACAGAGTCAACGATCTCTCTGTTCAGATGACCGTCGATCGCTGGCAGGGGGGAGCGGGTTGTGGGGTGTCTGTGCAGAGGCAGAGCCTGGGGGGCGGGGGGACACACTTACAGGACACCCTCGCAGCTCAGGCCGGGGCTACCAGGGCTGGATGAGTGGGCAGAGAGGCTCCGACCACCCGGAGCAGAAAGGCCATGCCCGACACTTCGGACCTTCTGCCTGCCAGGAAGAAAGGCCTCTCCGGAAGCCAAGGTTTTTGATGCATTGCCCTGGGACCCCCGCCCTCCTAACGGTAACGGTAGCCCACCACGGCATCCCGTTATGGCAGCTGAGCTGACGGATACAGTTGGAAGGGGCATGGTATTCGCGGAGATGTTAGGCCTTGAGACAGGAATATTGTCAGAGATGGCGAGGGCATTTCGGGGAGATAGAGGCCCGTTGTCAGGAGGAACATTTGAGCGGTCGAGCCGCCTGCCCAGCGGCGTGGATCTAAGCCGGGAAAAGCGACCTTCCCAAAGCCAGGCCTTTCCCAGGAACGTCTGGGGACGGTGGAGACGGGTCTCCTGCACGCCCGGTGTCTCAAGTCCTCCAGGCACGTGGGCTCTTTCTTATCCCTCTCCTCGCACCCTCCTTTTATCCTGTCTACAGTCTTGTAAAATGGATTTCCTTACGAGCTCTCAGGCATACAAACGTGAGCCGCACTGTCTCTGGAATCGTTTCCAGCATATTCCAGAACAGGAGAACTCTCAGGAGAGCTCAGGTCCCCTGGTTCGCACGCCTGCTACTCAAAACGTGGGACCGAAGAATCGCGCAGGTCCGTTCACATTGCCGCACCGATTCCCAGTAGACTTGGGAGGCTCCCGGGGAGGCCCACCGAGCCCGGGCTCGTTTCCTGAGTGGTTATGACCCCCGGCAGCGCCACGCCGGGCCTTTGAAGCACGCACAGGCGACGCAGAGCCCCGTCCAGCTTTGCGCTCTGGAGTCCCTGTTGACCGCGGCGGAGCCTGAGTCTCTTCGGGGTGTCCGGACCGCAAGAGAGGCACCCTCGGGAGGAGTCACGAGGAGAGTCCCACGCGTGCCCGTCTCGTTCCGTGGTAACAGGCGTGTTTAGAAACCCGCCGCTACGGTGAACCCGTAGAGGCGGGGTTGTTTGGATTCGTCTCCGCGGCACCCACGCTTTCACGCTTCGGACGAAGTTTCCCCCCAAAACCTCACGTCAGGCATACCGACTTGAGCGAACGAGATCCGACTGCTTTGTTAGAAGACGTTGGTGTGGATTCAAAACGGTGTATTCTTCCTAGCCACGCGCCCCCGGGCGTCCAAGCAGGGCATCGTTTCTAGGGCCAGCCGCGGGTCGAGGTGCTGAGCTCCCCGGTTCCTCTCCCCAGCACCCCGCGGAGGCCTTGGGGTCTCCCGCCGGCCTCTGGCCCCGTCCGGAGCACGGGTGCTCCGTGGGCCACCCCTCCGGAGGACCCGCCGCACCGATCTCCCCTCCGCACAGGGTCCTCTGAGTTTCCCATCATGCTGTGCGTGGGACCGGTCAGCATCCTGCCGTTGGTGTCAGGGTCGTGTGCCCATGAGTGTGGATGCACGCGTGCGCACAACGGAGAAACCGATTTGGAGGAATTGCTGCTTTGTTTTTTTTTTTTTTTTTTTTTTTAAATATTGGCAGATTCACATGTTTTATTCACGAGCTGTTAATTGGTCCTGCGATCTGCAGGGGTGGCGCATCCGAAATCTGTGGCGGAACGGGTCAGCAGGTTGGAAACTGGAGCCGGACGGAGCTGACGTGGCAGCCTGGCGTTTGGTGAAGCTCCGCGGCACGAAGGGGCAGCCGGAAACGCCGGCAGGAGCTGGAGGTTGCGATCGTGCTTTCCTTGCTCAGAAATTCTCCGAGTTTTGCGGTTAAGGCCTCCATCTGATTAGACAAGGCCCACCCAACAGTGTCACTTCTGGTGCTTGAAGAGTGCAAACGCTAGCCATCTATAGAATGCCCTCGTAGCATCGTGCACACCGGTGCGGACCACGCAGCTGCCCGGTACTGCGGGCCGGGGTGCGTACAGAGCCAGCATCGTATGGGTCCCCAACTCGGGGTGCTACCTGCCCAGACACAGTTCAGAGCACTTCCTCCTCCAGACCAAAGGTCTAAGGCCTCCACCTTCTCAGCCCATCCCCCCCCCCAAAACCGGCCCCCTCCCCCAGGTCCCGGAGGCCGTGCACAGACACAAAGACGCCTACGAGAAGTGTTTGCCCCGGGGGTTCAGGGGCTGAGGGAGCTCACCCTGGAATTTCCTCAGTGCAGGCGACGGCCACTTTTTAAATGTGGTTTTAAAAACCAGTCCCGAGCAATGGAGAAGGCAGCGGAAGAGCGGCTGGTAAGTCCAGTGCGCGGTTGCTGGTGTGGCCCAGGTTGAAATTGGCCCTCCGATCTCGGCCCTTTGACTTCCCCTCGGTGTTCTGGAAAATCAAGCCTTGACTTTCAAGGGCGAGCTTTGGCCTTGGCCTTAGGTCACGGTAGATGTCCTTGGAGGGAACCCGGGGTGGGGGCCCCCCTCCCCCCGAGTGTGTGTCTCGCCTCAGGTGGTTCCCGTCCTCGGTAGTTCGGTGGCCTTCTAGCACCGACTCTGAGCCACGTCACGGGGACATGGACAGTTGTCCCCTCAGCTGTATGTTTCGGGGAGAACACGGAGGAAGGGACTGGTCGCCCCAGCGGCAGAGCCCAGGCAGGAAGCCCATGGGAAGGCGCCCCCACCACGGCTTCGGGTGGGGGGCCCCTCCTCGTCATCCCTGCTGTCCGCACGTGGGTGGCCCTGCTCAGAAGCACATGGTTTGCTTTGGCTGGGTACAGCCCCGGAGGCTCTTGGTTTTCCCTGGCTCCGTCTCACAGATTTGGACCCCGAGGTTTTTTTTGTGTGTTTGTAAACGCATTGTAGGTTTTATTCTAACCGGTACATATTTCCCTGAGTGAGGGCAAACAGCAGGTCTGTCTAGGAGCAGGGTCCTTCTGAACGGTGCTGGTTGAGCAGCGAGAGCCAGGATGGTACCCCACGCGACAGCCCCTGCCGGGGTCTCTGCTGGGGTGGGGCCCGGCCTCCTCTGACTGAAGCCTTCTCTGCCTTCTGGTTCTCAGGGTGCTGGACTCAGTCCTACTCGCCCTGGTCATTCGGAATAAACCCCTCCCTTGTCTCCCACCGCCTTTTGGTCTTCAGGGGGTATGTGTGGCCACTCCTGGGCCTGTCAGAGCCCCCCCCCCCACCCCGGCTTAGGTTTCTGGCCGAGAACTTTGGCAGCAACAATACTTCTTCAGTTTCCAAGGGTCTGTATGTGAGAGCCCCCAAAAGCTGAGCTTCGAGACCCGAAAGGATTGGGAAGACGGAAGCCTCCTCCCAGAACTCTCACCACGCTGAGAGCTTCCCGAAATGGCTGTTCAGTCCTGGCTCCGTGAGAACTCAGATTTCCATCCCAGGTGTAGGCTAACTCCACCCCAAATGTTCTGGGAACAGGGGGGGGGGAGACAAAAATCTATGCCCAAAGTGTAGATGACATTTGATCAAGGTGTTTAAAAATCACTGAGTTATTTTTAGTACCAATTACTTAAACGTTTTGTTTAGACGTTGAAATGAATCATAAGCAAGTTGCCAAATTGGTACCTACTGATGCATAACTCTTATCCTATGTCGATAGCGTTGTTATTCTATGCTGTTAGGAGCCTGGTTTTAATTTTGCTCTTCTCCAGCTCATTCTGGAGCAACCCCTCCGGGGGCTTGGCTCTCCTCTTGCGTGGCCGTGGGCACGGGTGCTGGGTGGGGCTCTGGGGTCCGCCACGTGGCGGGGTCTGAGGGCTCCCAGATGAATGCACGTCTGGCCCTCGCTGAGCTCCGTTCTGGGCCTTTGAAGACCCGCACGTCAACTGAGCTCACGGCCCGCCTGCCTTGCGTTTGTGCTGCCAGTGTTCACGAGCGTGTAGTAGTCGTGTGCAGGTCTGACAAACGTGCTGTTTCTTTTGGAGGCGGTACTGTGCCCCGCTAGCCACGAGCGACGGGGAGCTGGAGATGGGGTCACAGGGTCTCTGAGAGAAGACCTTGTAGTGACGCGTTTCCACCTGCCTAGGCGGCTACCGAGGCCGATTTTCTTTTCAGACGGGAAAGCGAGGTCTACGGTTTCCTTGCAGACGAAGCATTGCTGTTTGGGAGTCAGTTGGTGTGGCGGTAGGAGACGGGGGGGAAGGACCGGCGACGTGTTAGGGGAAGACCGAGGAGAGAGGCAAACCCTGAAGTTCCCCACCCCCACCTCTCCTTCTCCCAAATACCCAGCGGGCTCCTCGTCGTCTTCTAGGCATTGGCATTGACAGCGAGGCTCGCTCTCCACCTGTGCCGTCACGTTCCCAGGGCGGTGTCTCCAGAACCTCTCGCCCGGCGGCTCTGTGCTGGGGCGGGGGCCGTCCAAGACCCCGACTCCCCACCCACTGCATAGGAAGAGTGAATGATGCATAACATGGTCTCCCGGACCGAAGGATGCATCACCCAGTTCCCCAGGAAGGGCTACCTCTCTCCCCTCAGACCACAGCCAAGCTGGGAATCTCGGGGCGCTCAGGGACGCCTCCTCCTTGAGCCTGCTCGCTCCCCCTCTGCAGACTACACTTGTGCTCCGCTTTGTACTAATGAACTCTCTGCGTCCGGCTGCTGTGTCCATCCTCCAAGGTGTCGGGCCACCTCAAGGGCGGTGAGAGGTACCTTCTGTCCAACAAGGGCCTGAGACCTAAGCGAGGCCCCCTTTCCATCAGACAGGATCAGGGAGGGAGAGGCGGAAGGCGGAAGGAGTGGGGGAGCCACGGGCGGTTTCAGATGAGCCTCTGTGACCTCTCCCCCTCCCCGGCGACCCTGGAAGCCGTAGGCGGAGAAGGAACGGGCGGAACCCAGGTTTCCGAGTGACCCGGGGCAGAGTGCTGCTTTGTGATCAGAGCCGCTCGGGTTAGGGCCACGGAGTTCTCAGGGCCGGCTGGCGGTCTGCCGTCACGGCAGTGTGGCCTTCGCTCACGTGGGCGCCCCTGGTGTCCCGGTGAGCCATGTTATGGTGGCAAGCACCAGAGGTGCCAGTTATTTGAAGCCCCTTCTTTTTTTTTTCCTGTGCTCTTTAAAAAAAATTATTGTCAAACTGATGTACAGAGCAGTTACAGTTTCATACGTTAGGCATTGGATACATTTCTTGTACTGTTTGTTAGCTCATCCCTTGCTCCCCCTCCCCCTCCCCTTTTCCCTTCCTCCCCCATGAGTTGTTCAGTTCATTTACACCAAACAGTTTTGCAAGTATTGATTTTGTAGTCGTTTGTCTTTTTTTTACCCTGTGTCTCTCGATTTTGGTATTCCCTTTCAGTTTCCTAGTTCTAATACCAGTATACACGGTTTCCAATGTACTCAGATAAGATACACAGATAGTGCAGGTACAACCACAGGAAGGGGATACAAGAAGATCATCAATTGAAGCTACAGTTGCACATAGCATGTTGAAAGTAATTACAACAGTGATATAACCGTCATTTCCATAACATGGAGTTCATTTCACTTAGCATCATCTTATGTGTTCATAAGGGCATAGCTATTGGGCCTTGTGATGCTCTGCTGTGACTTGCCTGAACCTGTGCTAATTATTCCCAATAAGGGAGACCACAGAGTCCATGTTTCTTTGGGTCTGGCTCACTTCACTTAGTATCATTTTTTCCAAGTCCTTCCATTTCTTTACAAATGGGGCAATGTCATTCTTTCTGATAGAGGCATAAAATTCCATTGTGTATATGTACCACATTTTCCTGATCCATTCGTCTACTGAGGGGCATCTGGGTTGGTTCCAGATTCTAGCGATGACAAATTGTGCTGCGATGCACATTGTTGTGCTGGTGGTTGAAGCCCCTTCTGTAGGAGCCGTCCTTCCTGAAGATCAGCCTCGCTCTCTGCTCTGCCGGGGGCTGGGCCCGCCTGGCCCTGGGCCTGGCTGTTCAGCCTCTGCAGTAGCTCAGCAACCTCGTACCGGGTTGCAAAGGGCAACACCGAGAGATGAAATCCATCTCCATCTCCATCGGCTTGGCAGTTTACAACAAATTGTGTGATATTCCATCTGTGGACCACAGGCCATGGCCAGAAGGTGAAGATGTGATTTTCTCCTGAGGTAAGCGTTTCTCCGTCACCCCGCTCTGGGCGGCGGGCTCACTGGGGTGCGGCGGGCTCTCCGTGTTCTTCCTTCGCCCAGCTCTTCCCTCCTGACGCCAGGGATCCGCTTCCCGGCTGCTGGGACACGTCCCCCCTCCCTGGAAGCATCTCTGCGTTCTGAGCCCTGCGTCCGGCTCTCCCAGCCCTCTGGGGGTCCACGTTCTCGCGGGCACCTCACGGCCTCCGCGGGCCCCATGGCACGGAGCGCTGTCCAGGCCGGCACCGTGGTCCATGATGGAGGGGAGCGGGCAAAGCCGGACCCGTGGTCGGGAGGGGAGAAGACGGCAGCGTGGACTGCCGGGACCGGCTTGTCTCTCAGAAGGCGCCGTGGGTAGAAGGGTGGAAGCCTGCACCGCCGCCGGTTGCTGGAGTGGGGCAGCGTGGGGAAGAAAGAAGGCCCGGCGTGCCTCCCTCGGCGGGACCTGCCGCGCTCACCGATTCCACAAGATGGCGCGTGAGCTGCAGCAATGACCGACGGCCGAGGCGGGTGGAGGGAGGGACAGCCCGACCGGAGGGCGTTGCCCGCCCGCCCCGCCTCGCGCTCGAATAGCCTGGGTCTCCCGGGAGCCCCTCCTAGCCTTTTCCTCCCCCAGGCCAGCTCCTGATAAAGCACACCGTGTTCAAATTCCAGCCCAGAGTGGATTTTAGTAAAGCCCTTATCAGCTGGAAGCATTAGAGAGCCTCTGTGAGGAAAACCGTGTGCTTAATTAAGAACGCGTAGCTAGACCACACGGGGAAGTTCCCAGCCTAAAATAATGCAATCTTATTAGGAAGTGAGCCAAGGCGTGGGCTGGTACTGTTACCCCAAGAACAGACACTGGACTGCACCAGTCACTGGGGGGAGCGAATTAAAAACCACAACGAGATATTGCTGACGTACCTACTGGAGTGGAGAAGAGATAGGGCCTGGTGGCAAGAGCGCTCGCCTCGCATGCACGAAGCCCTGGGTTCGATTCCCCAGCGCCACAGATACAGAAAATGGCCAGAGGTGGCGCTGTGGCTCCAGTGGCAGAGCGCTAGCCTTGAGCAAAAAGAAGCCAGGGACAGTGCTCAGGCCCTGAGTTCAAGGCCCAGGACTGGCCAAAAATAAAAAATTGTGATTTTTGATTGTACCAAATAATTGCATTCACTCAAGAGAAACGACAGCTGCTCTTGATGCAGAACCTGGACTGCGAGCGTCTGCAGCGACCTTATTCACGGTAACTCCAGGCTGGGAAGGAGCAAGTGGCAGGGGTTGGGACACAGGTCTTGGCACGCGGGCGGTGGCTGGGTGGAGTCGTGCGGGAGGCGGAGGTGGCGCCCCGGGGCTCTGCGGGAGGCGCTGGCGTGGCTTTCCCGACCTCGTGGCGGCGCGGCTGCCCCGGGAGCCGCCCGGTGACACCGTGGCGGGCGGAGCGGCGGGGAGGGAGCAGTGGACTCTGAGCGCACACACACACACACACACACACACACACCCCATCATCATCCCCTGCAGTCCTCTCGCTGAGCACTAGGTGTCTAGATCTACTCATCCTACAGAACCTCAACCCTGTGCCCTGTGACTCGCGAATCTTTTCTTTCAAAATAGAACACACACACACACACACACACACACACACACACACACACGTGTGCGAGAAATGAGCCGCCACGCGGAGTGGCAGGTCAGGGGAAGGGGGGGGGGCTCAGCGCCAGTCCTGCTCTTCTCATAACCGCTAGCCTTGGGGGATGTCCTCCCCCCCTTGCATCTAGAGAGCATGGGTGCCCTCCGTGGGGAGGGGGGGCGAGGGGAGGAGGGAGCCGGGACTCCTCGCTCGCTCGGTCCTCCTCCCTGAGCAGCCCCGGGCTGTGGCACTGTCCTCTGCCCCCAGTCACCCGGAGTGACAATTCTGGAAGCTAGACATACACTCATAAGCAAATAGGTTGGGTGGTGTACGTGAGTATATACAGATATATTCACTGAAATGTGGTGGATTCGAGGAAATGCTCAAATAGTGTAAATCCTTAGAAAGGCCAAGTTCAACAAAACGGACACCAGGAAAGGACTACCTGAAGAGGGTGGGGTGGGACCGAGGGGAGGGGGCGTGGTGATTTGACGTCCATCCCCCAATTACCCCCCTCCCCCCGCCCCCGCCCGCCGGTCTGGCAGTGTGAGCTCGTCTCTGCAGTGGGTTGAACTTACCCAGAGAGACCACACACCACGGCAACCCCACTCGCGATTCTCACCGCGGGGGAAGTGAACGGAGATTGCAAGCCACCCGAGTCCCAACCACCTCACGGATGGGGCCACTGAGGGTTGGATGTGCGTCGTCCTGGGCCTCGGATTTCTGCGTGTGTTCGCTGGTTCTAACTGGACTCACGTGGGCGCCGGCGGGGGAGGCTTGCTTTCTGAAGACGCCTAAGTGCGCACATTGCAGAACGGCGTTCACGAGAAGTCAGTTTTAAGAGACGACTGGGCCTTCTGAGCTCAGTCTCTTAACGTAAATAATTCAGAGTCTTAATTAAATATTCTCACTGAGGTTTTGGGCGTCCTCTTTTCATGTAGTTTATGACGCCAGATTGCAAGGTTCGGAAGCAGTTTTAGAAATAATACCTCAAACGGATCAGATAGATTTTATAATTATACTTGAACCGGAGCGTTCCTGGATTAATTTGGCGCTAGCTTTGGGCTTATTGTTTCCATTCCGTGTTTTTAAAAAGTGTGTGAGACCCTCTCTCAACCAGCACCCCAACACCGGGGTCCAGTGGGTCTACCTACCCTCCGCGATGTGGGGGGCTGGGATGTGGAGGGGCCTGGTTGCAGGCCGGCCTGGACCACCAGGTCTGGGAGGCTCCGGGAAGCTGGACAGGACGCCATCCCAACGACAGAAGGAAACTTCAACGCAGGTGGGCTGCGGTGCAGCCCCACATCTGGACGGAAAAACGGGACCCGCGAGCGGCAGGATTGTGGCCACCCAAGCACACGAGGCCCTGAGTTCGAGTCCCCAGCGCCGTCCCCCAAGTAACAACTGTCATCTTCTGGATTTGAACTACAAAAAAAAAAATGCGCTACTTCTTTTGGCGGGGGCCTACGTACGAAAGGCGGCGGTGAGGGCTAACGGGTGTGGTGCTGGAGTTGGGGGGTTCACTGCAGCCCCAGCCTGCTGTTTTGCTTACAGAGAGCGTGCCCCAAGCCCGGAGGGGGCAGGGCGGCAGAGCGCACGTGGCCTCTTCCCACCCCTTTCCAGCGGAGGTAGGAGCCGGACTCTTGCCTGGCACCAGCCCCGACCCTGCAGTGACCCAGCGTGGCCGTGGCGGCTGAGGAGTTAAGTCCGAAGCTCACGCGAGGCTCAAGTTATGCATTAGCCCCCCTCCGCCCGCCCCCAGCCCCGGGTGCCCCTGCCAGGAGTGCGCTGGGCCCTGATGTCTAGATAGACGATTTATCCCCCTCCTCTGGCACTTTACACACAGCACGGATGTCCTGAGATTCCTTGGTATTCTTGGAAGAGGCAGGCTCAGTGTCCTTGCGGCCGCTTACGCCCAAGTGTTCCAAGGGGAGCGCAACCCTGGAGAGAGCGGTGACCCGACCGGAATGCCAAGCGCCCGCCGCCCTCCTGACGGGGACCGATTTCAAAGAAATTGGATTAGGAGGACGCTCATCAGAACTCGCGCCGCGCCCCGAGCTAGGATTCTTAAGCCAGAGCCCCGCGCTGGCCTCCTGTGATGGGATGGATCGCTTCGCACTTATCAGCCTGGGAGGCTCGGCGCGCGGAATGAAAGCCTTGCGAAGCCCTGCAGGGGCGCGCCCCGAGATGGGCGGGCGGTCGGGGAGGCTGCGGGGCCGCTGAGGGTCCTGGACGAGGAGAAACGCCGCGCCCAGACTCTGGGTGCCGTCTCGTCCCTGTAGGACAAAGCTGTTTTTGGTTTTGGAATATGACCTGCTTTGAGTGGGAGCCATGGGCCCTCTGGGGATCTGATCCACGCGATGGGGGCCTTTTGTTTTCTTGCGTGGGCTCTTGCGTGTTCTCGCTTGGTGTGGGTGCACAGCAGGGGCTGATCACGAAGCGGGTGCCCCTCCCCATGCGTGGCGGGGTGGGGTGGGGTGGGTTGTTGTACAGTGCTGTCCCAGGCCCTGGCTGGGCCACGCACACCCGGGGCAGAGGAAGGAAGTCGGCGCTCCGGCAGGCAAGAGGCCCCGTCCTCTCTGTGGTGTGGCGATAGTGGGAGGAGACCACGTCTGCAATGTCCCACTTCATTGCAAATACTTGTGCGCGCCCTGCCTGCCTGCCTACCACTCCCTGGAGACCGGCCCCGTGAACGTGGCTGGCGCTCTACCACTTGAGCAATGCCTCCGGAGCAAGTTTTCGCTCCTTACCTGGAGGTGGATCCTCGTGGACGTTCCTCCCTGTGCTGGCTTCTCACCTCGGTCCTCTGGGGTCTCAGCTTCCCCAGTAGCTAGGGTTGCAGGTGCGAGCCGCCAGTCCCCGCCGACTAGGGCTGATGTCCAGTGGATTCCTTCACTAGAGCTACCTGAGCAAAACCATTTCGAGATGCCTGTGCCCAAATGAACTGCATCATTTCCACGAAGCACCATTTTTTTTCCCCTGAAGTGAAGGAGGCTGGAAAATAAAACAACAATTCGGGATCGAGTGGGGAAATAACCAGTGATCGGTTAAACATTTGCAGAAAAGATCCCTAATTTTTGAAGCCGTTTCCTCGTCTTCGTCATCAACTCTATCTGGAAAGGCAGCTTCATTTCTTGAGCACCACATCCCATCAGCCGTCTCCGCCTCCCTTGCCACAGATCAAGCGCTCTTTGCTTCAAGCCTAGAATAACGCGGTGGTCACGGCACTGATCTCCATCCGCCCTCCCTCGAGCAGACGCGGCGGCTTTCCGCAGACGCCATCAGATCACGCGGTATCGCTCCTCTCCCGGAGCCAATCGAGGGCCTCTCGTGGTTACAACGACAAGCATCCTCCGCGCTGACGTGGCCGGCCGGGCTTTCTAGCAGCCTCCGTCTCACACGCTCAAACTTGGACCTCTGGGGTAGCGAGGCTCTGTTTCTTTTTCAGACGTGCAAGGCTCACGTCTGCTTCTTGAAGGCTGGGAAGGGCCCTGAACAAGGTAGGACATGCCTTCACCACCTTCATGCACGCTGCCTGGTTCTCCAGACAGATTACAGACTATGAGGACCCACACCGTAAGGCTGTTTTCAACATTCTCACCTCTGCCTCAACTCTTTCTTTGTGCCGGCAACAGTAACTTTGGCAATCATCAGCTCACTGTAACGCCTTTTAAAAATTATCTTTAAGTAGTTGTACAGAGGAGTTGCCATTTAACAAAGTAGTCGGTGAATACAATGCACCTTGGTCAACGTCACCCTTTCCAACCTTCTCACCCAGCCCACAAACTCACCTCTTCCCTTAATGTTTCAGTATGAACGTTATCTTTTTTTTCTTTTTAATCAGTCTTCAGCTTGAACTCAGGGCTGGGTGTTATCCCTGAGCTCTTCTTGGCACAAGGCTAGCTCTCTAGTGCTTTGAGCTACAGCTCCATGTCCAGTTTTTAGGTGGTAAACTGGAGATAAGGGTCTCATGGACTTTCCTTACGGGGCTGGCTCTGAACCGTGATCCTCAGATCTCAGCCTCCTGCGTAGCTAGGACTGCAGGCGTGAGCCACCAGTGCCTGGATGAATTTTTTAAAACATAATTTTATTGTTACTATTATTGTACAGGAAGGGAATTGGCATATATTTTTAACTAACACTCTGGCTCTTGGTCCTATAATTCCCATTAATCCCTTTATGATTTTTAACCAGAATAAAATACCCAAGTTCTACCACAGATAAGCTGTCGTTGCTCTTTTATAATTAATAACTTAGAACTCACAAGCCGTGCTGAAGCTTGCTGACTGCACAGAGCGCTAAGTTTCAGGGCAGTGTTCTTACCGGGTCGGTAACCGTACTCACTCAGGTCAGCGAGGGGGCTTTGGGGGGCAGAACCCAGCGAGAGATTCTTGAACAGTGTGCAAGACGGAGCGTGGAATGACCGAAGATAGGGAAAGAAAAGGAGCAGAAAGAGCAAACCTCAACCGAAGAACAGGCTCTGCTGGGGAGGGCCACCTGCCGCTAGGGGTGGGAGGGCCATCCGTGACTCCGCTAAGATGTGGCTGTCGGGGAGGAAGGTAATTGCTTCCAGGTCAGGTCATTTTCCATCAGGAACCGCTCCCATTCCGCCCAGTGTGCTGCTCGCAGGTTTGTAGGCCGATTCTAGCTAGGGCATAGGAGGGAAGCCACGCCACCTTCGTCTCTCTGGGCCTGACTTACTTTACTCAAGATGGTGTCTTTTCCCCCCTTTTTTTTACGAATAGCACAATAGCATTCCTTCTGAAGGATGAGTAAAGTTCCGTTGTGTAGTGTACCCCATTTTCTTAATCCGTTTGCCCACTGGGGGGCACCTCGGCCGTCCCACACCTTGGCTCTGGGGACCCGTGTTGCCGTGATGTCCTCTGGGCGTCGTCTGTCAGACCCCGAGAGCTCGCGGGACTCAGGTGCTAGGATCGGGCCTCGCGTGGGTCAGAACCGCCGAGCCCCGGCCGGCTTGCCCGGGGGAGACGAGACGTGTCCGCGTGAACTTCCAGCGCGGGGAGAACACCACCGTCGTAATGAATTCTGAAAATGATCGCAAGCTGACTTTATTGCTTTGGGTGACTAATTGACGAAATAGCGCCTTAGTTGCATGGGAGAACAAATATAATTTCCCAAAGTGCTAAATTCACTTGTCAGCTGTAGCTGGGGGAATCACACTTAATGGGAAATAATGATTCTCCTAACTGGAATAGACAACAAGCAAGGTAAACCCTCGCTGATAGCTTGCTGACGGACATCCGCGCACAGTTCTGTCTGCGACGCTGCACAACGGAGAAGCGGAGCCTGCGGGAGGAGAAAAGCTCTCCTCGTTCAAGCCCAGACCCCTCTGTGGGGGTTAACACCACTGGGAAGCGTGAGGTGCAAGCCATGCGGGAGAATGCCGTCACCCTTGCGGACACCTGGCATCTTTGCTCCCACGCTCTGTCTTGCACACTGTTCAAGAATCTCTTCGCTGGGTTCTACCGCAAAGCCCCCTCGTTGACTTGAGTGCAGTTACCGACCCCGGTAAGAGCACTGCCCTGGAGCTAAGTGCTCTGTGCAGTCAGCAAGCTTCAGCACGTCTTGAAAATCTTGCTTTGTTTTTTTTTGGCCAGTCCTGGGCCTTGAACTCAGGGCCTGAGCACTGTCCCTGGCTTCTTTTCGCTCAAGGCTAGCACTCTGCCACTTGAGCCACAGCAGCCACTTCTGGCCTTTTCTGTTTCAGTGGTACTGAGGAATCGAACCCAGGGCTTCATGTATACCAGGCAAGTACTTTACCACTAGGCCCTGAAAAACTTAAGTTATTAATTACAAAAGAGCAGAGACACTCGGTTTATCTGAGATGGAGCTAGGTTGTTTTATTCTGGTTAAAAATCTTCAAGGGATATAGGAACGATTGCCATAGCGTTTAGTTAAAAATGTATGTGGATTCATTTTCTGCTTGAGCAAAAAGGCCAAGCAAGCAGGAACTTAGGCAAATACGTTTTTTCCTTGTTATCTAGGAATAAATAGAGTGATCAAAGCCAATACTCAGCGCCTTTCCTGGCTCCTCACTTAGTTAATTGTGATAAGACCCACACTGGATTGTGCTTACCATTACTAGTTTTTTGGATAGGTGTTATCCTAGTGGGTGTGAATTGGGGTGACATTTTTGATTTGAATTTCTCTAGTGACACTCACCCATTAGGGGTGCACATTTTTAATACGCTTTTGGACATTTTATATATTCTTTGAAGAAATGTTTATTTAAGTCCTTCATGAAAGTTTGAATCAGGTTCTTTTCTTTTTCTGGTTAAATTTTATGATCCTTTATATATTCTGGATACTAATTCCTTATTGGATATTTGATTTGTAAGCTTTTTCCCCCTCTCATTTTACGGATTGCCTTTGTACTCTTTTGTAAAGTCTTTTAATGAGCAAAATTCAAAATTTTCATGAAGTCTGATTTCTGTATTTTTCTTTTGTTGCATGTTCCCTTGGTGTCATAGCAAAGAAATGATTGTCAAATCCACAGCTGTGAAATTTTGCCTCCTGTTTTCTGCTAAGAGTTTGTAGTTACTTTAGGTCTCTGATCCATTTTGAGTTAATGTTTGTATAATGGTTTTTTTTTTTTTTTGCATGTGGATATCTAGTTTTTCTATATCATTTGAAGGTTGTGCTTTTCTCACGGACTTGTCTTGGCAGCCAGGTTTAAAACATCATTTGACTGGATATGCAAGGGTTTATTCTAGGCTCTTTATTTTTATTCCATAGTTGTCTCTGTGTCTCATTATGCCAGTGTAACACTGCTTCAGTTATTATAACATTAGAAGCCAGAAGATATGAGACTAGTAGATTTACTTTTTATGCATTTTTAATTGTTAGATTTACTTCTTTGTTGAGATATTTTGGTTATTCAAAACCCTTTGAAATGCCACAGGAATTTTCGGTTGTGTTCCCATGGGTCTGTGAAAAATTATTGAGACTTTTATAGGGGTTGCACAAGTCTGTAGATTGCTTTGAGCATTGCTATCTCAGTTCTGTTTTCCAATCTATGTACACGGGGTGAGTTTCTATTGATGTATATCTGTATTCAGCAATGTCGTTAATATTTCAAGATTATACTTTACGTATTCTGATTCCCAGAACATAGCTCTTTGTTTTCCACACGGTGCTGTAATTTTATAAACAAAATCTGGGCTCAGAAACCAAAGTTGCAACGGTACTCGGCTTTGGACAAAGAGTCTTTAAAACCAGGACTCGAGTGTGGTGAGCCCAGGCATGGTTTTTCCGGCTCCCACGCGGTGCTGGTCTCACCGGGCCCTTTACTTCTTCCTATGATCTGGTGCCCTTTTCCCTTCACCCTGCAGGGCTACCTTGACAAGTTCTTGCAGGGAAGCTCCAGTGGGCAAGAAGTCCCTCAGCTGTTGTGTCTCTAGGGATGTCTTCATTTCGTCCTCACTCTGGGGGGACTGTTGTATTAGGGTCATTGGCTGACCGTTGATTCACTTTCTTTTGGTAGCATGTTCAGTCTTATCCGCCTATGGCTTCCTACCTGAGAAGTTTCTGGTGAGAAATCTGGTCACCTCCTTGAGGAGGACGTGATAGGTCAAGACTGTTCTGTCTTGCTATTTTTTTTTTAGGTTCTGCCTTTGTCTTTCAAAAGTTGGGTTGCAATGTGTTCTGGTATGGATTTATTTTACTTTTTCTGACTTGAGGTCTGCAGCATTCGCGGAAGCATTATATGCTGTCTACCAACAAATGTGGGACCTGTCCGGCCGTTATCTCTTCAAGTATTCTCACTTTCTTCTCTCTTTTCTTCTGCGATGCTCATAATTTGTATGGCGGTTTCCTTGCTGGTTTTTCACAGGTCTGTCTTATTTGTTGACTTATTTTCAATCTTTTATCTTTCTACTCCTCAGACTTGACTCCATTTTCTATCTTCACATCTGTCAATTCTTTCTTCTCTTTCATCAAACCTACTTCCGAATCTCTCTATTGATTTACAAATATCAATGATTGTGCTTTTCACCTCTAGAATTTATTTTTTAGGTTTAATATCTGTTATTAGTATTTACACTTGGTATTATTTTCTTGAATTTTCCCAAGTAAAATAGGTTCTCCTCCATCCTCGGGGCACATCCTTTCGTGTTACTGAGTTTTTAAGTTACTACTGCCAACATTCTCTGTGCTTACTGATCAATGAGCGGTAAAGTCAAACTGTCCTCCAGTGGTTTATGAGCCTATATCTTCGCCTAGTCATGCAAGGCTAGTTTCTGGTTTCCCCGGTATTTGCAGCTGGTTTTTGAAAGCTGTAGTCTTTAATGTCTAGCTTCTAAAGAGGAAAGTGGAAAATCAAATGGAGGCTGAAAAGGAAACTCGCTGCTTGAGTCCACTGGACCACACCTCCGCCCGAAGGCTGCAGTGAAGTCCAGCAGCGATGGCTACCACGCTCTCTGCACCTCAGAGGTCAGAAGCAGTAATCAGGCAACAGGCCTCTGATATTGGGAGACAGGGCTCCTTTTATCCACGCTGATTCCTGCAAGTTGTGTGCAAGCTGCTCTAGTAACACAAGCTTAGCTGCCTGCCACAGGGCTGGGATCGAGGGGTAGGTGGTCTAACATTGACCAGAAGGAACTGCAGTTTACCATCCAAGCCTTCCCCTGGAAGTGGTAAGCCTTCCGCAGATTCTAGAAGTTAGAGCGCCGTTACGTCAGAGTTTGCCAGTGTCACTGTGGTCCGGAGGGAGGCAGGACTCTGATGTTTCTTACTTCACCGTCTTCCCCGAATCTTCCACGCACTGTGGGGTCTGCATACTGCGGAAGACGTCATGGTTGGTTTCAGCACAAGGACAAACTTCTTGGGATTTCCAGCAGCATAGCAGGACCCCATGTCGATGTAGGTGGTATTTTTAAAAAAAAATCCTCCTTAGGAAAAACAATGCATTTGGAAACACATTCCAAATAATGGGTTTATCTTTTAAATACCCTTTGAGCGATTTAAACGTTGAAATTCAGTTTTGTTATGGGTTTTGACCCAAAATAGTGTTAGTTGATCTCAAACTTGGACTCCATTCTAACAGATCAAGTCTGCTCTCAAATCTCAGTCATGCAGCCTCCTGAAAGGCACTTCAGGGGAGCCGTGAAGGAAGGGCTGGATGGTTGTTCCGGGTGGGGGGGTGGGGGGAGGCTGAACACAGACAGGGACTGCCGTAGCACCACAGAGCCAGATGTCGTGCTAAATCCCAGTCTCAGACAACCTACCTTACGATTACACAGCCCATGTACGTTCAGGGGGGTAGTCAAAACGAGTGTTTTTATCGAAGCCTACAGGGAAAACTGGATTAACTTAGGTAATTGATGCTTTGATTTGCGAACAGGCATCTATCTATTTTTCTAGGGGGGACTGTGTTTACCTCATGAAGTCCATTTAGGCCTCTGTTATTAAATTACTTAAGTGAAGTCCTTAGGTCAGAGAAGCACAACTAAATGAAATTTGATTTCCTGCCCTATGACATACATTGCTTTGGTTATTCCCAGTAAACTCAACAAATGATGAAGGCACTTCTCATAGGTAATGGTTATTTTTTTTACTCGAATTAAGTTAAGTGCAAATGTTCCTTTCTGAGCACCCTCTGAAGGCCAAAAGACCATGACCCCCGATTTCAAGCATTGCCACTTGGATTGGGAGTAATCACTTATTTTTCCCGAGGATCAACATCCATAAAATTGGATAATATTCTAATTATTTCCTGGTATTGTTAGGGTGAATCCTATACTAAAGTTTCTTGAACATTTTAAGCATTATGTGGAAATAACTGGTCATTGCTACATCTACATTATATATTATATACGCATTATATATTATAATGACATTATATGCCACCACTATAGGTACGACGGACACATGAGCGTATCCATTCTAGCTTGAAGGCAGTAAGTGACTCAAATGTCACACGGACTCCTCCTGTATTTCTTGGCGCTAGAGGAAGCGTGGTAAGAGCGATCCAGGCATTAAGAATCTAACAGAGCACTCCCTTGCCGACACTTCCCGTGACTGCCGACAGATGGTTTGCTTTTCCATCCCTCTTCTCCGATGGCGAGCGGGGTGGGCCCACCTCTATTTCTCTCTAACGTGTTATGATCGTGCGTCCGGGCAGATGATCAGACGTTGGGGACCCTTCAGGCCTCCGGGGGTGGATTTGCTTTCCCTCAGTTCCTGTCTTCCAGCCCTGTAGTTCTGCGGAAAGAGCGTCCATAATGACCGTCTCGTGGGGAGGAGGGAGTGTCTGGCGTGGATAACGACCGTCGAGCGGGAGCACCAGCAGCCGTGGTCCGTTGGAAGCCTTTGGGAGCGGGATGCCCCCCTCCCCTCTCCCCCCGCCCCCCCCCGCCTTACTCTCCGATCTCGGTTCGGCGCCTTCCCTGTCCAGCCTCCCGGGCGAGCCCTGTCATGACTGTCGCGGGGCCTCCGCCATGCCACGGGGGCGTCGTTTTTAATGAAAAACCCCATCCTGCCGGCGTTCCCGGCTGCTGTCTCCCTCCCTGTGGGCCATCTGTCTTCCTCACCGCGCTTGCAGCTCTCCTCGCTGGGTCTAATCATTTCTCATCGGCGTGAGAGTGAGCTCGTCACGGCCCTGGGCCCCGAGACCTGCCCACCCCGCTTCTGCACTGCCGGGGGAAACGTCCGGGCCCCGACATGCTTCCAGTGGGGTGCTGCTGCCCTTCTGTTCCTAGCTCAGCGCCAGGGCACCGGCACCCCAAGTTGCACAGGACCTCTAACTGCCGGAGATTTTTCTGGCGACGACGTTGGGGGTCTTGCGTGATGCGACTGCAAAGCTTAAACATCGAGGATCGCTTGAGCTGCAAGCGTCGGGAGAGTAGAAGAATAAACGCGGGTGCGGGTAAGTGACTTGAAGCAGCACCTCACCCCTACCCCGCCTCTGGGTTTGGAATCTGCCGGCGTCGCTGGCCGTCACCGCGTGGAAACCTTCCCATCGCACACCGGTGGGCTCGGGCTCTCCACACTCTTCTCCTGAAGCCTTCGGACCAGATGTGATTTGGAAAACAATTTCTCCTGGTTACTTCTTTATGGTTCCTATACCCAATAGGCTAGCACAGCCTCAGCATTGTCCTATAACTAAGCAGGATACCATATTTTTTCAGAGCAATCTGTGAATATTCGGGGTACGTGCGAAAGCCTAGACTATAAATTGCTTCATTTTAGGTCGGAGTGCTGCCAAAGGCCTGAAAAATAAAGAGAAATGACAGCGAAATTTTCAGATCTTTTGGACTTTGGACTTGTGAATATGGGATTATTATTATTAACAACTCTCTTCAGTCAGGGTTCTCTAGAGAAGCAGAACACCTGTCTATCTATCTATCTATCTATCTATCTGTCTGTCTGTCTGTCTGTCTATCTATCTATCTATCATCTTTCTGTCATCTATCATTTCTTTGTCTTTTATAACTAGCATCCATTTATTATCAAATATGTATTTGTGTATTATCAATTATAGATCTGTTATCTATCCACCTTCGGCGATCTATTCTCAATCATCTGTTATCTAACATATATTTAGGAATCTATCAGAGAATGAGAGAGAGGAAGGGAAAGAGGAGAGAGAGTGAGGAAGAGAGAGCAGAGAGAGAAGAGGAGATGGGGAACTAACTGGGCACAGCCATAACAATCTAGCCGCCTTCTATTTGGCCCCGCCTTCTGAACCCCCATCACATGATTGGAGCAATCATGTGTTCTATCACGGGATATCTGTCTTTGAGATAACCTGCTGCTCCCTCTTCTTCCTTTTCTCCAACATCAGCATGAGGCAACTGTTCTTTATGGTAGTTGCTACTGGCCCAGATATAACGGACCAGCTATCTTACCTTTCTTTAGGCGGGCATCCTTCCCCCTGTCGCTGTGGCTGTGGCCAGATTAGATTAACATCTGGCTGGGAAGCCAGGTAACTGAGCATGCGCCCCCATTCCCTCCTCTCTGACAGGGAGATGGAGAGCAGCTGCTCGGGGGGGCCAGGCAGTAAGAGCCCACTGTCAGCATGAGGAAGCGTTAGCCCGGCACCTGGCATAGAAGAAGGCCTAAAGCTCAAGTGATGGTGCTGAATAAAATAATTGTGATCCTTGTGTTTTGGTGCGGCTGTCTTTCATTGTTTAGTGTTGCCATTGGGCGCTGGACACACGTCACTGGTCATCTCTTCCTTTAGGGGCTGAGAACCTCTGGGTCCGGCTCAGAGGGGTAGACGTCGCTCAGCCACCGTGATAGGGGTGGAGCTGGGAGGAGCGGGGCTGGCCTCTGCCTCTGGCCAGCAGCGTACGTCATTTGCTGCCTGCCCATCAGGCCGGTAGGGTGAGCGTCGAATTAATCTGGTCTCGAGGAGGCCCGCTACTCTTCTCCTGGAGTACAAGTTTGCACTGGTCTGTTGGGCTTTCATAGCAGAATTGCGCAGATGAGGGGGCTTGAGCAACAGAAATAGATCTTCCCGCAGGACTGGAGGCGGGATGTCCAAGACCAGTTGCCAGTGTGGCCTCTTTCTGTTCTCACAGGGACCTCGCTCCTGGCCGCCCAAGGACCTCGCTCCTGGCATGTAGATGCTGTCTCCTAACTGCCCTCACATAGCCAGAGGAGAGAGAAAGAAAAGGTTTTCTGCCTCTTTGTCTAAGAGCACCAATCCCATCGCGAAGCTCCATGCTCACGGCTCATTTAACTCTAATCACTTCCCCCAAATCCTGTCTTCCCATACCAGCATGTCGGAGCTGAAGGCTCTAACGTAAAGGTCGGAAGGGGAGAAAATCCAATCCGGACCTCCCTCCCTTCCTCACCCTGGTTAGCACAGATGAGAGCTCTGAGGAATTGGCGCTTTTTCTTGTCGTGGATGCTCGCATTCTCCTTCGCTTCTTCTCCCCGGGCGAGCACGTCTTCTTCGCCGGGCAGAGATTTCTCTTCCTGTACCGTGCGGGGCTGCTCCGTCATTTGTCCTCCATTGATTTTCCCTACTTCTTCCCCATGTGGCTATCCACAGGAACATTCTCTTTCCTCTCTTCTTTCTCCTTGGCTCTCTGGCCCCGTGAGAAAGCAACTATTTACTCATCCTCGACTTGCTTTTATTTCTTCTTGGAGCTGTTGATCCGTGATCATCACCGAGACAAACGATCTGGAGAAAAAAAACAACTTGAAAGAAGGAAAGACGCGTGTTGTCTTATTCTTTGGGCGTCGTAGCTCACTGTCCGGTGACTGTTGCACCTCGGGGCAGGGCCTTGTGAAGGATTATGTGGGGGGGAGCCTGCGGCTCACCTCACAGAGACAAGAACGGGCAGGGCGAGAAGCCGTCTGTCCCCCAGGGCGCCCCCAGGGGCCGCTGCCTTCACCAGTGAGATCCCAGCAGCGGGAGACATTACTTTCTTCAAGCCATAATAAATGATGTTATTGTTATGCCTAGATTTCTGGTCCCCAAAGACCACCAAGGAGCCGATACCGATGCAAACGCACGAGAGTCTTTATTGCAAGTTCGAGCCTGGACTCCCAACCGTCACCGACACAGCAGATCTAGATTGAGAGCCCCGACCCTCAGATAGGCAGGGTTTTTATTGCGATTACAACAGGGGCAGGGCATTTCCAACTTGGCAGATACTTTTGGATGGCATTTAGCAAGCAAGTCTTGTCCTGTTTCTATTGGTCATCTACCCTTTCAGTTATCTATTTTGGCTTTGATATCGCAAACTGGCCTTGATATCAGGAATTGACAACAGGTGGTCACGTAGCACTGATGCAGGGGGTTAGTGCAGGGGGTAGAGCAAGTCACAAATGGGTTAAGCAAGCCGTTTACAGAAGCAGAATACGTGGTCAGGCTGACCTAGTACTGACTTTATTCGAACAATTGCGACCATGTTTCCCCATTACCACTAAGCAGCTTGAGCAGGCTAAAGCAATCCAGTACTCAATCATAAGTAAACCAACCCAACAGTTACCATGGCATTTCTACTACTATTATGGTTATTTCTATAGTCTGTGACTATGATCATTTCTTACTGTCCATTACCATGTTTGTTACCCAGGTACAGAGGTGAACAAGAGCTCCCTACATTTTTAAATGTCAAACTACAAGAAACTAGTCTCCCGGGTGGGGGTGCAGCCCTCTAGCACGGAGTCACCACCAGGGTTTAGAAGCTGTTATACGTTTAACACTAAAACTTATATTTAGTTACTCCAGCTTTCAGGTCAGCCCTAACATTATCAGTACAAATTTATTAGATGCCACTTTTTTGCCCAAGTAGTTGGAATAAGCTGAGTGCTCAATACACACAGCACGTGGCAGGACTATTTCCTAAGTAGCCAGCAATCACCCGTGGCCCTGGATCAAAGGGCTCGGCGTACTGTTGTCTCTCTTGAGCAGATCCATGTGCGAATACCACGACAGATGACCTCACTCCGATTTGGCAGTGAGGTGAACTCCGTGGGTTATAGCCGGAATGGCTCTGCTTACTTCTGTTTTGTCTCCTTTTGCTCACGGAGCACCCTCAAGCACAGCCCTGACCTTTGGTATATCCCCAGAGTGATTGTTCTTTGTTGGTTACACCTGTTTATACTTCCTTTTTCTCAAGCGTATTGGTCCCTGAAGTCGGCCTCGGTCATCTTGATCTCGGGTTTTTATCTTGTTAGGCCCATGATATCGCTGAAAATATTTGTTATCTTGTCTACCTCTTAATAGCCTCCTTCTGCGTTGGTTATTAAGCATCATTAAAAACAGCGCCCGCAACATTGAGCCTACATGGACAACATGACCTTACTGCCCTTGACAAATTAGCAGTTCCCTGAATCCTTCACACAGAAGGTTCTGGAATCGTGCCAGCATTTCTGCCGTGAACACACTCTCTTTTTCCTTGAGGAGGATTGTTACTCCAGTGAGCAGCTGTCAGAGCTCGTAAGCGCGCTTGAGAGTTCACATGTGAAAGTTTAAATGTGCAAATGAGGGTAGCTCCTCAATTCTGGGACTATTTTCCCAACAAAAATCATTTTATTTTCTATAAAACCCTGGCCCCGTGAGGTGCTCTTTGAAAAGAGAAAATTCCTCTCTTAGTTTTGGTCAGCAGGAGGAGAGGAATCTGATGTGTCTAGATTTGGCTACTTAGGTGTTGGATGCTCAAAGACGTGAAAAAGAGGAGAGCGGAAGCAAGACCCTGCTGCCAGCCTTCGGTTGGTGGGAGAGTGGAGGGGGTGGGCGTGGCCAGAGCCGGGAGGGAGGCCCCGGAAGTGCGGGCGGGGGGGGGGTTGTCTGGAGGAAGAGGAAGACATCCTGGTGGGAGGTGCTGCGAGGAAGAGGATTCATCAGCCTTCCACAGCAAATGCACCACCGCCAGTGCTTCTTACTGCCCGAAGGGACCAGGAAGCCAGAGGATGAGTGGATCCAGGAAACAGGACTCTCAGTAATCCAGAGTCGACAAGGGAGGGTGGTGACACCTGTGACAGCCTACAGTACGTTTTAGGTGTCTGCCCGGTCCTTCGTGGGTGGAGTAGCCGCCATGTTACCCAGTAGGATCCATTACTAGGCCCCGGGCACGCGGCTGATTTGAGTTGCATTTCTTCCTTAAATCAAGTGGAAATCTGAGTGTTTCATTTTATTCTTAAACGGAGATTTCGCAAGTAATGCTTTGAAATACTGTTGAATACCGAAATCTTCTCTTTGAAGAGCCGTAACACAAACCAACCCGTTAAAGAGCAGAGTTTTCCTGACATAAGGAAATTAGCTTTATTTGATATATGCTTTCCGTGTGTGTGTGTGTGTGTGTGTGTGTGTGTGTGTGTGTGTGTTTAATTGGGGTACACGGTTAATTTCACCTGGGCCAGTTTCTCTGGCCACATTGGGTTACATGAACGCCCCAAGACCTCACATTTACTCAGGATCTCCGTAACAAAGCCTACCACTCTTTGTAACCCTGTCAGCCATGCTTTTATGTCTAGTCTTCAGCTGAGAGGAAGTCCTGGATTTTTCTCCAACTCCTCTGTCCCTGTCTCAGTCTTTGCCAGCATATAGGTTCAACGATCGTTCTATGTCTTTGTCTATACTGTAAGAAACCTCTTTCCACTGTAACTACATACATATTTTCTCTTGCCCGAGTCCGTGACTTTTAATTATATTTTATTTGATAAAGCTAATTGATTCTTTAAAACTTGTACAGTAAAACCAAAAATTTCGGGAGAAAATGGGGGGGGGGCGACACTGTTCAAAAAGAAATGTACTCATGACCCGACTTACATAACTGCAACTCCACTGTATGTCACCTTTACAATAAAATGTGAAAAAAATCCAACCAAACCAAAACAACCCCCCCACCCAAATTTCCATAGTAATAGGCACTATGGGATGTTTTGATACATGCACACATTATATGTGTAGTGTTTAAATGAAGTCACGCATACCTTCCTCCTCAAATAGTTACCATTTCATTGGAGTGAAACATTCAAAATCCCTTCTCATAGCTTTTTCCCTACTTAAATTTTAATGTGTAAATTAAGCCCTTATGACCTAAGACCGCTTTCCTAATTTCCCCCGTTATTTTGCTAATAGTAATGGCTTAACACGTCTGAATATTTGCTCTGCCTTACGAACGCTTAGCCGAAGCCTTACTTGCGAGCCGTTTCTCCTGGCTGTGTGTCACCAGGCACACGGGACTGACTCTCCAGAGAAAAATAGGCGCACCGGACGCATCTCGCCCTGAACCTGCCCGGCAGGGAAGCAGCCAGGCTGTGGTTCAGATTCACTTTGTCTCCATGGCCTGCGTCTCACACACTGGGATCTTTCTCCTATTCAAAAGCTCATAAGCATTTTTGACTAGGACGGTCTTTAAATTTAGTTATTACTGTCTGTTAAAATTGACTGCTGAACAAATCATGCTAAGAGAGGTAAGCCAAGCTCGGAGAGTGAGCCCTCTGTACATCACCTTCATAATAACAATAACACTATATTAAAGTTACAACCACAGACTGCTTTGTAAACAAGGAAAGTTGTCAAGCCAGAGCGTCAGGAGAGGGTGTAGATATCGCTCAGAAATGCAGAGATAGAATTGTCCTTCCAGGGAGGTGGGGCATCAGGCAGGACTGGGGGTGGGACCCACACGGCAGATCACAGGCAGGACTGGGGTGGGATCTACACGGCAGATCACAGGCAGGACTGGGGTGGGATCTACACGGCAGATCACAGGCAGGACTGGAAGTGGGATCTACACGGCAGATCACAGGCAGGACTGGGAGGGGATCTACACGGCAGATCACAGGCAGGACTGGGGGTGGGACCCACACGGCAGATCACAGGCAGGACTGGGGTGGGATCTACACGGCAGATCACAGGCAGGACTGGGGTGGGATCTACACGGCAGATCACAGGCAGGACTGGGGGTGGGACCCACACGGCAGATCACAGGCAGGACTGGGAGGGGATCTACACGGCAGATCACAGGCAGGACTGGGGTGGGATCTACACGGCAGATCACAGGCAGGACGGGTGGGATCCACAGGGCAGATCACAGGCAGGACTGGGGTGGGATCTACACGGCAGATCACAGGCAGGACTGGGGGTGGGATCTACACGGTAGATCACAGGCAGGACTGGGGTGGGATCTACACGGCAGATCACAGGCAGGACTGGGGTGGGATCCACACGGCAGATCACAGGCAGGACTGGGGTGGGATCCACACGGCAGATCACAGGCAGGACTGGGAGGGGATCCACACGGCAGATCACAGGCAGGACTGGGAGGGGATCTACATGGCAGATCACAGGCAGGACTGGAAGTGGGATCCACACGGCAGATCACAGGCAGGACTGGGGTGGGATCCACACGGCAGATCACAGGCAGGACTGGGGGTGGGATCTACACGGCAGATCACAGGCAGGACTGGGGTGGGATCTACACAGCAGATCACAGGCAGGACTGGGGTGGGATCTACACGGCAGATCACAGGCAGGACTGGAAGTGGGATCCACATGGCAGATCACAGGCAGGACTGGGAGGGGATCTACACGGCAGATCACAGGCAGGACTGGGAGGGGATCTACACAGTAGATCACAGGCAGGACTGGGAGGGGATCCACACGGCGGATCACAGGCAGGACTGGGAGGGGATCTACACAGCAGATCACAGGCAGGACTGGAAGTGGGATCCACACGGCAGATCACAGGCAGGACTGGGGTGGGATCTACACAGCAGATCACAGGCAGGACTGGGGTGGGATCTACACGGCAGATCACAGGCAGGACTGGGGTGGGATCTACACGGCAGATCACAGGCAGGACTGGGGGTGGGATCTACACGGCAGATCACAGGCAGGACTGGGGTGGGATCCACACAGCAGATCACAGGCAGGACTGGGGTGGGATCCACACGGCAGATCACAGGCAGGACTGGGGTGGGATCCACACGGCAGATCACAGGCAGGACTGGGGTGGGATCCACACGGCAGATCACAGGCAGGACTGGGGTGGGATCCACACGGCAGATCACAGGCAGGACTGGAAGTGGGATCCACACGGCAGATCACAGGCAGGACTGGGAGGGGATCTACACGGCAGATCACAGGCAGGACTGGAAGTGGGATCCACATGGCAGATCACAGGCAGGACTGGGGTGGGATCTACACGGCAGATCACAGGCAGGACTGGAAGTGGGATCCACACGGCAGATCACAGGCAGGACTGGGAGGGGATCTACACAGCAGATCACAGGCAGGACTGGAAGTGGGATCCACACGGCAGATCACAGGCAGGACTGGGGTGGGATACACATGGCAGATCACAGGCAGGACTGGGAGGGGATCTACACGGCAGATCACAGGCAGGACTGGGAGGGGATCTACACGGCAGATCACAGGCAGGACTGGGAGGGGATCTACACGGCAGATCACAGGCAGGACTGGGGTGGGATCCACATGGCAGATCACAGGCAGGACTGGAAGTGGGATCCACACGGCAGATCACAGCAGGACTGGGAGGGGATCTACACGGCAGATCACAGGCAGGACTGGGAGGGGATCTACACGGCAGATCACAGGCAGGACTGGGGTGGGATCCACACGGCAGATCACAGGCAGGACTGGGGTGGGATCCACACGGCAGATCACAGGCAGGACTGGGGTGGGATCCACACGGCAGATCACAGGCAGGACTGGGGTGGGATCCACACGGCAGATCACAGGCAGGACTGGGGTGGGATCCACATGGCAGATCACAGGCAGGACTGGAAGTGGGATCCACACGGCAGATCACAGGCAGGACTGGGAGGGGATCTACACGGCAGATCACAGGCAGGACTGGGGGTGGGATCCACACGGTAGATCACAGGCAGGACTGGGGTGGGATCCACATGGCGGATCACAGGCAGGACTGGGAGGGGATCCACATGGTGGATCACAGGCAGGACTGGAGTGGGATCCACACGGCAGATCACAGGCAGGACTGGGAGGGGATCCACACGGTAGATCACAGGCAGGACTGGGGTGGGATCTACACGGCAGATCACAGGCAGGACTGGGAGGGGATCTATACGGCAGATCACAGGCAGGACTGGGGTGGCATCCATATGGCAGATCACAGCAGGACTGGGAGGGGATCTACACGGCAGATCACAGGCAGGACTGGGAGGGGATCTACACGGTAGATCACAGGCAGGACTGGGAGGGGATCTACACGGTAGATCACAGGCAGGACTGGGGTGGGATCCACACGGCAGATCACAGCAGGACTGGGAGGGGATCTACACGGCAGATCACAGGCAGGACTGGGGGTGGGATCTACACGGTAGATCACAGGCAGGACTGGGGTGGGATCTACACGGCAGATCACAGGCAGGACTGGGGTGGGATCCACACGGCAGATCACAGGCAGGACGGGTGGGATCCACATGGCAGATCACAGGCAGGACTGGGGTGGGATCCACATGGCAGATCACTTGAGCCGGGGAGCGTGCAGACCAGAACCTTCTCCTGAGAGACAGGAGCCCGCAGGCATTTCACTTTGTACCTCTGCCCTTCTACGATCTATCGCCCACATGAAGATTAATTACGTCTTGTCTGAGAATGGTTTCCTGGTTACTCTGGGGAGGAATTGTGTGTCTTTTCTAGATCTTGTGACTTTTGGCCTTGTTAACTCACATCAGGCTTTAATTAAGAAGTCTGCCAAGGTCTCTAAATGGAAATCTCATCGAACACAGTACGACACAAAGCTGACTTCCATGCCTACAGGAGTGTCTATAATTGGGATTGGGCACCGAGGCTTCCATATATTTGGCTCAAGTTTTGTGGCTTGCTCTCTGCAGATAAAGTGAGGGCGACTTTTTGTCCCCCCATCCCCAAATTCCTGTGTTGAAATATGATCTCCCAAGCCATACAGGGATCTTGGAAAGCAGTAAGGTCATGAGGGCAGAGCCCTCACAAATGGCGTTAGTGCCCCATGGAAATGTCTAAGGGCAGCTAGGAAGTGCTACGGAGAATCAGAGAGAGCCTCTACCACACACAAACTCTGTTAGCAATCTCACTGGAGAAGTCCCAGTCTCCAGAACTGTGAGCCATAAACTTAGGCTGTTCATACATCCACCAGTGCAAGGATTTCTTTTTTTTTTTTTTTTTGGATATAGCTAGCTACAGGAAAGGATAAAGCATCGAACTTCTAGGTTTAAGAATCTATGGATAATCTCCGCTAAGTGTGCTTGTGGGAATCCTTACCTGTCTCAGTACTGCGGCTACTGCACACCTGCCTTGCTGTAGATCCGTGTTTCCGCAACACACTGAATCCAGAGATGACCTTCAGAGGCGGATGACCTTCAGAGGCAGGCAGGGAAGGGCCATGGGAATGGAGCAAAGCCAGGTTCCTGGCAAAGGTGTGAATTTCATGTGTAGTCAGACTGTGAAAAGCTTTCGAACTCATCTAAAAATCTGCATTCTGGAAAAGACCATGAGCTACCCCGTGCTCTTGAGTGGAGTGAAGGCGTATGTAAAAACTTAGAAGACATATCTTAGTTCTCCGTCACACTGAGTGAAATAGCTAGAGGGATGTATCAGTCACGGCACGGGTTCCTGAAGAGGCCATCATTGACGGCTGGGCCGCACGCTGTAAGTCGGTGCCTCTAACGTTGCTAATCCCTTGGCGTTATCACTCATAAAGGGCCACTTTACTCCTCAAGGCATTATCCGGATACCGTGTTTGTGTGCTGCTGGTGAGGAAATGGAAACGCAAAGTGCCTGCTTAGGGAAATTAACGCCCTCATTTGTCACCAGCCCGCATAGCGGAGACACTCACTCTCTTTCTTGCTGACTGAGTAACGGTTTCCAAGAAGAAAAGTGATGAGGAAAATGCTTCTCCTAGAAGGGAGAACCCCATAAAAGGAACCAACTACCCCAATCTCTCATTTCTGCACAAATTAAATGAGCTGGTCAATATAAATAAGAAGGCACGGTTGCTGTAGGGGGTGGAAGCTAGGTACTCAGTTGAGAAATGGACCTGGAGCAGGGTGGGCAAAGAACTTGGCTTCTCTTTAATGGTATTAATCTCCTCAGAAACAGTGTCCTTCTTATCTGCATCTTTAAGCACATCCCTACTTCTGACTACGCTGCCTATTTTTCAAATATTTCTGCTCTGCTTTTTTGCTCCAATTATCACTGTAAACTTGGATCAAAGCAGCCAGTTCGTCTTTCCTCAGCCTGCATGCGACACCGTCTTGAAATTTCCTCCTCCAAGTTCATTAGTCTCTCACCTTAAACTTGGCTTCCCATGAGGTTTCAGACATTGACAAAATATAGACAGTTTCTTTGCCAGAACATCACACTTCGGGCTTCTGAGCTCCCATCAGAATTGCCAATTAAAGCACGCTTACAGCCCACACTTCCAACTTCCTTCCAGATTTTCCCTTGCAAACCAGTTTCCCAACGTAGAGGTACAAAGGTAACAATCAGGCTCGGGCCCAGCAATGGCCCCCTCTGCCGTCAGTCTGCTGCATGAGGTACTTTGGGGTGGCGGTGACTACAGTCCTTGATAGGACACCCGCAGGGAGAAAAGCTGGATTTGGCTGCCTGGTTGGGGAGGGCCACGGTACAGCAAGATATCATGGCGGTGGGAGTGTGTGGTAGAGCAGCGGCTCCGCTTCTTCCTTGAACGGGAAGTAGAGACAGGAAGAGGCCAGTGAGTGACAAGATGTCCCCAAGGCTCCACCACCAAAGGCCAGTTTCCTCCTGCTGGATTCCACGTCCTACTTTCTAGAATGTCCCCAAAGAGCCCCCACCAACTACTGGGGACCAAGGATTCAGCACATGAGGTCAGTAGGTTCCCATTATGTTAGGAAATATGGCTGCCTTCCATCTCCTGGGCTGCAAAATGATGCCAGGTGGTCCAATCCATTGAGCCACCGCCATGCATGCATGCACAGTGGCTTGAGAACCCGCACAAACCTTTAGCTCCTTGGCTTTCCGAGGAATCCTAAGTGACCCCCGCTACGCCAGTGCGTGACGCTCGGGATAAAACTTGCTTCTACGAGGATCAGCATTTCGTCCATCCTCTAGGTCTAATTTGCTTCTGGGTTGAATTGGGCAAGCACTCACGTGTGCTCTGTGAGACACCACTGTCTCTGTGCAGGCTTGCACACGGATGTGTACACACGTGCCAGCCCGCCTGCGCGTGTGGACCGTGCACGCGTGAGTGTGTGCGCGCGCACGCGTGCCCGTCTGCAGGAACGGGAGAATGGCTGAGGACGGGTGTCGGGACGAGCAGCCCGAGAGCCATGGCCGACTGGACCGAGACCGCTCAGCCGTCTCTCTGTTCCCAGCAAAGGCGCGAGGCCATCCCGGACCCGCAGGGCCGCACGCTGGGATTCTCGGGGGAGGAGTCGCGGCGTTCTGAAATGTCTCTATCCAGACATGTGTGGGCGCGGTGTCCTAAGTGTGCCGAGACAAAAAACGTAAAGAGAAAAGGACGATTGTGAGGAGGTGGATATAGGAACAGGTTCTCCTTATATCAAAATACCAAATTACGTCTCAATCAAGCTCCCGACCTTCTGCGCCCCGGAAACATCTTTTAGGAACATGATGATTTTGTTTTTTTATGAGTTAATTTTTCATTGTCCTTACTTGTGGCTCTAAAGCGCGTGGGCGCCCCTCCCTCTGAGTGTGAAGGCAAGGTGACCTTCACCGGAGAGCAGGACGGGAAGCGGCCCAGGTCGTGACCCCCGGAACAGGAAAGTGCACTGTTGTTTTGCACTCGGTATGCAAGTAGCTCCGTGGAGGGAAACGCTGTGGAAACGTGAAGAGAGAGCCCTGTCCACGAAGGTTCACAGCCGCGCTGTAAACACTGCTGCCTGGATGGTGGCTATCTAAACCGTCTCCCTTTCAGAAGCGTTTGCGCTCTTGCCTCCCTGCTCTGCATGTCAATGAGTAAGGAAGAGCTTCCAGCTTCTTTCTCAGGCAGGGCTAGACAATGCGGGGAGACCTCCTTCCTCCGAGGCCCTGTAGCATGCACGGGGGGACGGGGTGGGGGGGTAGGCAGCTCTCCTGGACCGCTGCAGTTCCCGCTGGGGCATTTAATTACGTCCCTGCGATCACGAGAGTATAAAGATGCCGGCCCCTGGGGTCTGGGAGTCTTGGGAGGGGGTCAGAGGAGCATTAGAGGTGATTTTAGCGGCCATTTGGCTTGCTCCACCCAGTGGCGGGCACAGTGGGGCTACCCCTGCGGCCTCCGGAGCCCCCCAGGGAAGCACAGAGGACCACAGGCCAGGCTGTGCCCAGCGCACAGTGAAATAACCATCGCAAGAACGAGGCTGGGGGGGGGGTGACCAAGGGGGGGGGGGCGGGGAGCCCTGGCCATCAAGTCTGAGGCGCTGAGCTCGAACCCACTGTGCTACCAAAAAATGAAAATAAGTAACATCTAGAAAGTCATCTAAGTGCTGTGTGAAGCTGGGGAGGAACATAAAGGAAGAAGCTAGGACGTCGGGAAGGCCTTTAGGTTGTTTCATATGATGATGGAGAGGAGGGTTCCAACTTCAGGGCAACTGGGAGGGGGAAGGAGCCCCATGCTGCTTGGTAGACATTGCCTTCCTGGGACGCACGCGCCTTGCTGATGGAGTTGGTAGGAGACTGTGGTATGGCAGGCACTGCGGGACCCATTAGTTTCCAGAATGATCCGTACCGTAGTAGCTCTTTGTCACCTATTGAGAGCCATGCTCACCTGGGCTGCTTGGTTTTCTTAAGATGAGCAGAGAATTGGTGGAGAAAAACAAAGCCTTTTGAAGGATTTTTTTCCCTTAGTATTTTAAAGGTCCAAAGATAGAGATCTGAGAAGGAGAGACACATCGAGTTGAAATTGATTGTTCAGTGCTTGAATGCAACTTAAGGTTAGGCAAAACTAGTCTTATTTTTTTTTTTTTTTGGCCAGTCCTGGGCCTTGGACTCAGGGCCTGAGCACTGTCCCTGGCTTCTTCCCGCTCAAGGCTAGCACTCTGCCACTTGAGCCACAGCGCCGCTTCTGGCCGTTTTCTGTATATGTGGTGCTGGGGAATCGAACCTAGGGCCTCGTGTATCCGAGGTAGGCACTCTTGCCACTAGGCTATATCCCCAGCCCCATAGTCTTATTTTTTGATATACCTTTTCCCCCCTCACAAATGTAAGACTGATATTTGAAAATGTGGCAAAACATCAGAAATAGAGAAACCAAAGAAGATCAGAACACTGAGGGAAGGGAGTCCCTCCACGGGGTCCCTGATAATGGTGCCGTTTGTCCTGCACACATTTACCAGACTGGGTCTGTGCCCAGTAGGATGCAAGTGGATAACGAAGGGCCAGGTTAGCCCACAGAATTTCAGAAAAGGGGCTAATAAAGAAAAGGGGGGACAATAAAAAGATTGCCTCTGTTTCCACTGACGTATTAAATATTCACTAACTCCTGTGTGGTAGATGGGTCTTATTTTAATTTCTTCACTCACCTTCTCTGCTTCCTGTAGAAGCTTCCAGTGTTCTAGAGCAGAGAAAGCATAATTTTTCTCTCTATATGCTTGATTTCATGCTGTATTTGCATGTCCAAAAGAATTTTTTTGGGCCAGTCCTGGGCCATGAACTCAGGGCCTGAGCACTGTCCCTGGCTTCTTTTTGCTCAAGGCTAGCACTCTGCCACTTGAGCCACAGCGCCACTTCTGACTGTTTCCTATATATGTGGTGCTGACGAATCGAACCCAGGATTTCACGCATATGAGGCAAGCACTCTTGCCACTAGGCTATATTCCCAGCCCCCAAAAGAAATATTTGTTGCTATCATTAAGGAGTTGTACAAAGGGGATATGGTTCCATCAGCCAGGTATTGGGTTTGATGCCTCTCGGACAGTGTCCCTCCTTCCTTTCATTTCCTCATTTTCTCCTCTTGTTCCTGACCATACATTGCTTGGATCATTTGTTACATATAGAATATTGAATGCATTTGTTTGCCCTTCACCCTTGCATTCCTATGCCTCCTTCTGTCCCATTAAACGACAAAAAAAGGGAACAACAATAAAAGAAACACCACCATCAACAACAAAAGAGCATGTCCTAGAATTAATTTTAGTAAGTAGTCCTGTAGATGTCCAGAGGCGTTACACCTTTGTGTATCTCCCTTCCTCTGTTTGTTTGCGTGTAACTGCGTAGAGTCTTGCATATGTTATGTTCAATGGTATTGTAGATCTAGCTTCCACATCTGAGAGAAAACATGCACTGTTTGTCTCTCTGAGCCTGGCTTACCTCGCTTAGCATGATTTGTTCTATGTCCATCTATTTTCCTCCAAATGGCATAGTTCTTTCCCTTCTAACGGACGGGTAAAATTCCACATTTGCTTGGATCCGCACATCTGTCATCAGGCCTCTGGGCTGTTTCTGTAATTTGGCTAGTGTGAAGAGTGCAGCAGTGAACATGGGTGTGCAAGCGTCTTTACCACATCCTGACTCCTGATGTTCTGGGTGGAGTGCGATGGCTGGGTCATTGTTCTATGTTTAGTTTCTTGAGAAATCACCAAGCTTCCAGGCAGAATAGTGGTCCTAGTTTACATTTTCTCCAACAATGCAGTAGGGTTCCTTTCCTACCACCATCTCCACCAGCATCTACTGTTGTTTGAATTCTTGTTGTTGGCCAATCTAATGGGGGAGAGACGCAATTCCCAAGTTATTTTGATTTGCATTTCCTTTATGACCAGGGATGGGCATTTCCTCTTGTGTTTATTTGCCATTCCCTTTCTTCTGAGCAGTCTTTCTTTAGCTCCTTTGCCCATTTATTAGTTCATTAGTTGTTTTTTTTTTTTCAGCGCTAATTTCTTGAGCTCCTGTATATGTTGGATATTGGGCCTTTGTCGGATGTATTGCTGGTAAACATCTTCTCCCAGTCTGTTGGTTGTCTTTCTAGTTTAGTCACTATATCCTTCGATGTGCAGAAACCTCTAAATTAGATGAAATCCCATTTGTCAAGTTTTTCTCCTATTTGCTGTGACCCTAGGACTCTTAAAAAAGTCCCTGGCCTATATATACTTACAAGTTCTAATGTTTCTTCTACTCCATCTTGTAGTAGTTTCAGTTCTTTGAGGCCTTTGAGTTGATCTTGGTGCAAGGTGACAAAGATGGATCCAGTTCTAGTTTTCTACATATGGATGTCCAATTTTCCCAACACCAATTATTGGAGAGGCTATCTTTTTTCCCAACCATATATATTTTGGCCCCCTTGTCAAATATCAGATGACTTTAAGTATATAGCTTTAATTCTGGTCTACTAATCCATCCCACTGACCTCTGGGCATGGTCAATAGAAGTTTAATTAACTTGGTGTAAGACCTCAAATATGCTTGTGTGTTTTGATGTGGCCTCTTGAATATCTGCGATCTGTCACTAAATATGCTTGCCCAGATAGGTGCTGGTGCATAAAGGAAGTGACAGCAAGTGGAACAGAACTGAACTCAATAAAAAGCCTGGATCTAAACTCAGCTGTTTGTAAACAAAAGCAGAGCCGCTTCAGATTGCTGGCTTTCTCATGAGCGTGAAAGCACACTGGTGCAGGTTCCACACCTCTGAGTTTGCAGTGGCTTATCACAAGACACGTATAGTAAGGATAGTATAGCACTTATAGTAAGGATAGTGTAGCACACATAGTAAGGATAGTGTAAGAACAGTGTAGCAAGAGCTGACTAATACAATCTTTAACGTGGAAGTTTAGCCAATGTTTAGCATGATATAAACATGTCAAGTTTTGAGACATGCACGAGGATGATGCATTTCCGTCTATATTAAACAACAACAACAACAATAACAATAACAACAACGTGAGTAATCTTAGTTTTGAAATCAATTGAAAATTTGCTCCAGGCTGAAAACACAAGGGCACGGAGGAAACCTGTGTAAAGAGGCCAGGTTCATCTCTCACAAGTGTTACAGTGGGTGTCAGAGACACTTCCCCTAGATTCTCACGTGTTCTACAATGTACAGGCATTGCTCTGCATGTGTGGGCATTGCATCCATTGGTTGAACCAACCGTGTATTGAAATATTTAGAAAAACACCGAATCTTAAGTGAACATGCACAGACTTGTCACTACTCCTTAAACAACCCAGGGAAACAATTTCCATTGCATTTCCATTCTCACAGATAGACCAAGTACTACAGAGACTATTAAAAATGGTGTGCATGTACCATTTGATATAAGGTACCGATGTCAGATATTTCATATAAGTTCCTGCAGGGGCTCTGGAGCCAGCCCCACATGGACTGTCGTTTCCTTGTCTGTCCCAAATGGTTGCCTCTCTCTTTTCTGCTCTACTTACTGGAGAATTACTTCTCATCACTGCCATTGCCAATTCAGCATCTTTGCCACCAACGCTCCCTGGAGGTGCAACTGCCGTTGTCTGGCGCAACCTGCCAATTCCAGAAGCCAAGGGCTCCTGTCTACATAGAGGGCATGTCTCTTGTCATTGCCAGCACTGCTGGGGCGGGCTCTCTGCTTCTGGCATCCAGGCCTTCCGGTTGTCTCTGCTTTAAACTGGGGTCCAGCTGTATCTGGACTTCTTGTTCTTCTATAACAGGATGGAACCAGGACAGGGGGATTGAGACTTCGTGGACTGGCCTGATGAGTATTTAAGCCAGAAAAAGACGTGCACGTGTTCATCCATCCTGGAGCTTGAACTCAAGGGGTCTGGGCACCGTCCCTGAGCTTCTTTTACTTGTGGTTAGCACTCTGCCACTTGAACCACCAGCTCCATTTCTGGCTTTTTGGTAGTTTAGTGGAGATAATGCTAAAAGCTTTCCTGCTTAGGCTGGCTTTGAACTCTGGTTCTCAGCTTTCTGAGTAGTGAGCGTTACAGGCCCGAGCCCCTGGCACCTGGAGGAAGCTGCTTTCTAATGGGCTTGCTTTGCATCCTGCATATGCAGAAGGGGTGGAAAGAAATCATCCCGACTTGTACCTACTTCATCAGCAGGGAAAGAAGGAAACAAAAAGAAAAGAAAAGAAGAAAGAAAAAGGTATAAAGTCAGGAGACAGACAAACTTTCTTATTCGGTGGGAAAACACCGATACCGGAACTGAAATAAACCAGTAGCAGACCTGTCTGAGTAGCTACCGTGACACAGGCCGGAGGCACGGAGCAAGGCCCCGGAGATGCTTGTGAATCAGGGATGTGGCAGGCTGTGGAGTCTTTTGCACACTTTATCTATATTGCTGGCCATTGTTGAATCTCTCTTCATCCTGATAAATTCCAATTTATATTTCATCCACGAAGTTCACCCTCCTACTTTTTTTTTTCCTGCAGTAAAGCTGATTATAAAACTTTGTTCTTCACTGTGTGGCTTTATCCCCTTTGTTCAAGATAAAAGTAAAACCCCATCAATTCAGACGTGCTGCTTTAAATCCCCTCTGTGGCAAGCGAGTACCGGCCGTCTTCCGCGTCCATGGCTTCTCCATCCATGGGTTTTGTGTCTCTGTGTTCAGTCAATGACTGAACAAGAATATTGCCAAGAGACTGCATCTATACTGAACACATATGGATGCTTCTTTCTCATGTTTCCTTAAACAACACAGCACAACAGCCATCCACCCATCAATTACACCGTCCTGACTCTACTACGTCATCTAGAGATGACGCAAAGTGTAGGGGATGTGCTCAGGTTCCACCTCAGTGCTGTGTCTTTTTATGTAAGAGACTTGAGCAGGGCCAGATCTGGGCTGTTCAGGGTCCTGGAAACAACACCGTATGGAGACCAAAGGATAAACACAAGAGGCTTCATCTTTTTTCAGAACCCCTTGAGCCAGAGCCAAGTAATATTTTGGGGAAACCGCCTCTGTGTCTGTTATTAGCAATCATCTGGCTTGTTTATTCCTTCTTACGAAGTTTGAGCTGTTGGAACTCAGTGTGATTCCTGAATGAAAAGTAATTTGTGTCCAGCAAATGGAACAGATCTTAAAAGAAATTGCTCATGGTGATTTAGTGAATTGTCAGGTTTCCATTTCATAAATAACAAAACAGAAATTAGGAGCATGTCAGAATGCATTAGTACTCTCACATAAATAAAAATGATTTTTTATTAGAACTGGTAAATTATGCTTCTCTAATTCACATTGTCATGCGTGGTACCTTGTTTTTGCTTGCGGCCTGTGTTACAGTTCACCAAGACAAACATGCAGGGGAAGTGATATAATAGGAATGCAATTATGAGTGAACAAATCTCATTTTTTTTTCTGTGTTTCATACAGTACTGCTTGGCTCTCCTTCCTCTGATGTGACAGGGAAAAATTTATTGAAAAGGGAAGATTAATCTCTCTTCTTCTCCTTGCTCTCTCTCACCGAGTGTGAAGAAGAAATGGAAAGAAGATGGCTTTTGTCCCTCTGAGTCTTAGCTTCTGGGTGCAGGCAAGCTCTAGAATGGCTCTGTGTGTGGCAGAGATGCCAGGACTGCCGGTCGTGACATGCAAGGCCCGTCTGAAGACGCTGGACTCCACCCTGTCTACACAGCATAAAGCGCGGCATGCTTGCTTGTGTGTGGCAGCCATGTTGGAGGGTGAGAGCCAGGAACACAGGGTCACATGGCACAGGTGAGGGAGACCAGCAGGGGACCTGCCCCAGCACGCTGTCCTTGAGCTGACCTTCAAGGTCCTCTCAGCCAGAGATCTTCCAGTACAGTCCTTGGCACATTTCAAGCCCCCCACCCCACCGGCCCAACTTTTGGGGTGTCTAAGACTTGTTGGCCCAGGTTTCCCCTGGGCTCTGAGGGCTTAACGGCCGTCCGCAGGGCCCTGCGTCAAGTTCTTCAGCTTCAGGCTGCCATGGCCGTGGCGCCGGGCCACACACTTGGCTCTTCCTGGGGAACGCCTGCCTGTTGTGTTCCATCTTTAAGGTGAGGGTGCGATGGAAACAGCACACCCCACGTGGTAACTGTGCCGCGGGGGGGCTGTTCTTTCCTGCATGTGCTGTCTAACCCTTTCGGGACCGCTGGCAGCAGGGGCTTTGGTACCCGAAGGGCGAGCCCTGGCCATGCCAGCATCCGGGTGATGCTTCTCCATCTTCTTGGGCTGCACCCTGGAGGTCCTTCCGGCCCATCCTCCCTCCCCACATCCAGACAGGCCCCGCTTACTGCTCTGTTAGCGAGCCCCTTATGACCCAAGTTCCCACGTGACCACCTTGATTTCCAAGGGGTCACGGGGAATCTTCCTCACCATTGGTTGGAGACATGAAGCCCCAGGGGTCGCTGCTCCAGGAAGCAGTGGCCGATCCAAGATGGTACCGCCAGCACCTCCCTCCTGCAGAGCTGGCATTCCGCCCAGCTAGAGGGGAGGGTGTCCCCACACTTCTGGGGGGGGGGGCCAAGTTGTGAAGCCCAGGGATGGAGGTGGCAAGTTCTGGGGAGGAGATGCGTTATTGTAGCCGCTTCAGTTTTGCTCACTGAAGGAGACAGAAGACTGATGGTGGCCGTCGTGAAAGCCAGTTTTTTTTTTTTTCGTGTTCAGTGAAAACCTGTCCAGTGATTTCCATTTTACAAGTAAAGAAATCGAGGCTTAAAGTCACAAAATGGCTTCTCGGTAAAGGTGTTTGTTTTTAACGATTTCACGTGGCATGTTGAAAATAACTACAACAATGATATACCACTTGTGTCCATAACGTGGAGTTCATTTCACTCAGCATCATCTTATGTGTTCATAAGGGCATAGATTTTGGGCTCTTGTGATCCTCTGCTGTGACTAGCCTAAACCTGTGCTAATTATTCCCTATGAGGGAAACCATAGAGTCCATGTTTCTTTGGGTCTGGCTCACTTCACTTAGTATAAGTTTTTCCAAGTTCTTCCATTTCCTTATGAATGGGGCAATGTCATTCTTTCTGATAGAGGCATAGAATTCCATTGTGTATATGGACCACATTTTCCTGATCCATTCGTCTACCGAGGGGCATCTGGGTTGGTTCCATATTTTAACCATGACAAATTGTGCTGCAATGAACATTGTTGTGGTGGTAGCTTTAGTGTGGGCTCCCGGGTCCTAGGGGAGCTCTATGTTTAGTAAAGGTGTTTTTTTTAACTGTATTTTTTTGGTACTGGAGATTGAACCCAGAACATTGCACTTGCTAGGCAAGTGCTTTGCCACTGAGCTACATCCCAGCCTACAAAGTGATTTTTCAAGGTTGACACTGAAGGCTTCTGCTACATGGGGCTGAGTCTCTTTCTTGGCTGATAGGAGCAAAGTCAATTTAAATGATCACACTACAGCCAAGTCATGTGCTGTGCAATTACTACGTCTCTTGGAAATTCAAAGTATTTATAACAAAAGACCAAGCAAAGACATCTCCACCCACTTCCATACCGAAGCAGAACTGACTCTCAGGATGGAGCAGATCCGCTGGGGATTATTTTCAGGGTTGGGAGGGCCACTTCATTACCTGGGAAGAAAGAACGCAGCCATTCAGAAGCAACGAGTAAGAAAACATCCCCACTGGGTGTGAAACTTCTTGGCTGGATATAAATGCTAAAGTCCGGGAAATTCTTTTACATCCACCTTCGCACCAACTCAACAAACACGACTGGTGGTTTTACCGGGGAAGACACTGTTAAAGGCATAATGGTGACCACCCACACCTTCTACCATTAAAAACCACAGCCAAGAGCTTGGCCCATCGCCGGAGGGCACAGGAGGGAGTGCGGTGTGGCATCCTCAGGGGGACAGGGGACAGACACAAGCCCAACACCTGAGACAGCTCTCCACAGGCTACATGAAGAGGCCTTGGGTAGTCAGTCTTATTGCTGCCTCTAGGTATTCTGTGTGCAGAGTCTGGGATGGAGCGTGTGTGGACTGACCCCGTTGTGGTCCTGGGATGGGATCGGCGTGACTGCCAGTGTGGGGTTCCGTCACTGGGCTTGGGTGGGGTTGGGGCGGAGCTGGGAGCCCAGTGCCTGGAATTGGCGCTCTGAGTGTGACCCCTGGCTCCGCCGCTCCTGACACGACCTTGCCTGCCTCGCGGAACCAGCCATGCCTCCGTGTTTCGGTGTTCGAGCCCCAGCGGTGACAGGAAGGGCGGGTAGCTCATAGCACTAGTGCAGGAGCTAAAGTCAAACCTGTGCTCTGGCCTTGCTTGTGCTAGCTACTGCCCGAGTGCTTCAAAGGAACTTGTCCCCGCTTCACTTCCCTTACCCTGAAGACCCGTGGATGCTGCCTATTGTACTATCTGTTGAAGGATGGTGCTGGGGTACAAGAACGAGAATGGAGCCCCGTGTCCTCAAATGATGTGATGGAATGATGTATCCACTAGGACCGGGAGGGTTGTTGTTTTTTTTACTGGATTCGGGAATGAGTGGGACTCCGTGGTGCTGTCACCTGCCGATGGCCACACGTCTGCCTGGAGTTTGGACAGAGAGGCCCACGTACATCTATTAATATTCAGCCAAATACCAATGAAGTCCTTGTTCCAAGTGATTTATTTATCATATTGATCTTGCTTTCCTGAGCCAAGAGCAAATTAAAGGAGCATTGGTTTATATTGCCTGGAAAATGCGATACAGATAAAAATCAAATTGTTATCTTCTGTGTACTTGGAAGATTAATTGGAAACTCTGTTCTTTGAGTGCTGTGTATAATGGGCTGAACACTTGTTTTGGGGGAAATAATGGCCTTTGTATAGCACGGCAGCATTTTCCAGAAGGCATCTGTGTGTGCACAGAACAGCTAACGAACAATGCCACTGGTGCTTTTGCTTGTGAACACAGTGCCAATCCGTTGGCGGCACCCCCGAATTCCTGTTGGCTCCCTGCTTTCCGACTGGCCTGCGTCCTCAGGAGTTCTGCCCACTGGAATCTGCGTGGGGCTGGCGTGGGGGCGGCAGCTGGCCTGAGCCCTGACGGGGACCTGCAGACCTGCTCTGGGCTGAAGGACTTCCGTGGAGTTGGTCAAAACTCTTCATGTGCCATGGGTTCTCTGATGGGCGTGGACGCATTGCCGCCCTGGCGTTCAGCTGTGGGGCCGGGAGGCGGCGGCCATGGGGATGGGGGAGGTCGGGTGGGAACGGTGGGGGTCCCGTCTGGCCGAGGACTGGCTGGCCGCATGCTGGGACCCCGCATGGGGTCAGGACACAGGCTTCCTGGAGGTTTGCTTTGCCCAGACCCAGTCCTTGAGTTCCAGTACTAGACTGGAACTCAAGGCCTGGGTGCTGTCCTTTGGCTTTGTCACTCGAGGCTGTGGCGCTACCACTTCAACACCAGCTACCGGGCTTCGTGGTGCGGCTTCTCCGCGTATACACTCATGCACGTGTGCGCACTGCACACACCCATGCACTCCCCCCGCCCCCCCACGCACAGCTAAGGGCATCCAAACACACATGCGCACGGGAGCTCACGTTCACACACACATCTACACACGGTGCCTGCACACCCTCACGTGAACTCCCATTCACACTCGAGGGCGCTGCACGCACTCCTGGATTCTCACCCAGAGTCACAAACATTCACAATTCACACGCCCTCAACACATCCATTCACACACGTTTGCACACACACACACACACACACATGCCCCCCCCCCCCCCCCCCCCCCGTCGACTCTCGCCCCATCGCATTCAAGCCTGCCTTCGGTTCTGTTTCAGGAATGACTCTGGCTTCTAGTGCCTGGAAAATGCAATCCAGATAAAGATGAAGCGTTTCCCGTCACTTACGGCTGCCTTTGTATTTTAGAAAGATATGTTTGTGAGTCCAACTTTCCGAGGTGGAGTCGGGGTTCCGAGGGGACATGGGGGGGGGCCCTGGGGCAGGCGGAGGGCTCTCGGTAGGTGGGTGGGCGGCGTTCAGGGCGTGCTCGGGCCGCAGGCCTCACCGTGGAGCACAGCCTGGTGGTTTTAGAGCATGCCGCGTGGCGGTACCAGCGGGATTTATTCCGCAGCGGACAGGTTCTTCCCGGGGAATTTTAAGGCTCCCACTCCGCCATCTGTTAGCCCGTATCGGAGGGCAAGGCAGCCCACAGCTGCATTCACAGCCACGCTGGGGTTCTGTAGGATCGATGCTGTGGTAGTCGCTAGACTATTCCTCCTCGCACGCCTGAAAAGAATGTTCGATGCGCCCTTCTCCCACAGGACAGGCTTGCAACGCTGTCGTTTGGTTCTTGCAAATTTAAATGCATTCGTTATTGATATAGGAATAATATCGCTATGACCTTATCACACTGTCTGTGTTCTTTCGACTTTTAATGGCTTCAGTTTGACTCTGTGTTGGGTTCGCCCTGGTTGTAAATTGCTACGGCTTCCGGTGGGTTGTCCTTCGTGCGCTGTGTCAAGGATTTTGCCGGAGCCGGTGGCCAACAGCGCCTTTCCTCCTGGCTCGGATTTTTCTGCTACGTCTTTTCTTCCTCTTCCGTTATTCTCAGTCCCCAATTTTAGGAACGTCTGTTTATAATATCACATGGCTAAGTGTTGTTTCACACATATATTTTAATCTGGGAAGTGTAACCCTATTGTATTTGTTATGTCTGTAGATACTTATATAATCCTAAATCTACAACCTTCCCAATTCTCTTAAAAAGAAGATTATTTTTAAATCTGTTATTGTTATTATAAAAGTGATGCACAGAGGGGTTGCAGTTATGTAAACCAGGTAGTTTTTGGGCAACGCCACCCCTTCTCTTGCTTTCTCCCAGTTGTTCCCCTAGAAACAAGGTTTTTATAGTCCTTATTTTTCTCTTTAGTAGTTTAGAGCGTACAGATTTTATTCCCACTCTTTTTAGGGCGTACTTAAGGTTTTCTTAACTTGAACATCCGAAGCAATTTCGAAGTTGCAGGGAAGTTGCACTTCAAGCACAAGCGTCGCTAGTAGGTGTGCGCCCTTTCCGCAGACAAGGGCGTGCTCCTGCGCCACCCGGGTTCCGGCCCTACGTCCTGACGGCAGAACCCCCAGGTCGCTCATTCAGGGTCCACCGCACGTCCTGACCGCGAAGTCCCCAGCCCAGGGCAGCACGGGCTTCCACGTACGCATGCCGCGAGGCTCTGGGCTACACGGCGCCCCGGGACTCGTGTCTGGAGGTGCCGGCTTGTGCGTGCGGGTGCTGGTGCAGCGGAGGAGGTGGGGTCTCCTCACTCCATGCTCACTGAGGTAGGGGGAAGAGCTTGGCGGCCGTATCTGGAGCCGCGAAGAAATACCCGACTTTCCTCCCGCGTGGGCGTAAATGCGGGGGAGGGGGAGGTACGCCGGGAGAAAGAAAGGTGGGAGTCATTTAAGCCTTGCACGGCGGAGAGCATCCCTGCGAGCCGGTGAGCGGAAGCTGCGGTCGTGAGCGTGGGTCGGTAGTGGCCTCTGCCAGGCAGGTTCTCGGCAGTGCGATGCCCCCAACCCTCATCGAGCTCAGTCAACGCTGGGCTGCACCAAGACGTCAGCCCATCGACGAGGCGAGACGGGGCTGCGTGAGCTCCTGGGGCCTTCCTGGACCCCCACCGATACCGCATGAGGCCAGGGCTACTCTGTGTGTGTGCGTGTGCATGTGTGTGTGCACGCGTGTGTGCGTGCTATGGTCAACAGAGGCATTGAGAAAAACCTGAGCTTGTCTTTGAAGATGAACACAACCCTCCATTCGCTTGTGTGCGATTTCTGATTCCACCCGAACGTAGTGCCTGGCTTGTGTGTGGAGGGCGTTCCAGTCCATTCCGGGCTGTTCTGGAAAGTTGGAGCACATGGCCCAGCAGGGCATGCGTGGGGGACACGAGTGTCTGGACGGAACCCGGGAATTGTGGTGTTTAGATGCTGAGGAAAGAAGAACGTGGGTGTTGGGCCTTCTAGGTCCTGGGGAACGGCATGGAGAGAGACAAGGAGAGACACGGAAGACGGGGAGGGCTGGGGTCTCCGCGTCCCGGGGCAGGTGAGGGAGGGCTCAAGCCCGGGAATGGGGTGGAACGGGGAGCCGGTCACCCTGACTGGAAGGCCTGGGCCAGGGGTCAGCTCTGGTCTGGCTTCCTGCCTCTGAACCTGGTTCTGCTACCACGGAGCCCTGAGCCTGACGGTGGACGAAGCGGCCTCGGGGCCTGGGGTGCAGTGCTGGAGCGGCGTGGATGCCGAGATGGAGAGGATCCTACCGTAGATGGGCGTGGGCTTGCGCCTGTGTCACGGGGACGGCTTCCTTTGTCACCTGGCTCTGGAGTTGGCTGAGCACGAGGCTCACGGCCGCCCTGTCCCCCTCTCCCGCCGCCCCCCCCCGGGTGCCCCGGAGACCGAACGCCCTTCCACGGCTCCCAGGCCTCGTGCGCACGCACCTTCACTTAGATACGCCCCACGGATCCGTCCCCCTCCCGACGTGAAAGCAGGGATCTAGTCAGGAGAACGGCTTCGTGACAGAGAAACAGGCGGCGCCGAGTCTGCGCAAGTGATTAGCACTAACGAGATCGGGGCTGTGGTGACCCCCCACTTCACGGGGCGGGGGTGGGGGGCTGTCAGCTTGACAGTGGCCCTGTCTGGTGAGAACACGAAAGTGGGGGAGGGGGGACTCTGTGGCTGAGCCACGCCCGCCGCCCTCCCACGCCAGCGGGCTTCTTACCGCGGCGGCCCTGATGACGAGTTCTGAGGGAGAGGGTTTCCGTGTGGAAAGCCATGGCAGCCTCCACTCCAGCCTCCCACTCCAGCCTCCTTGTGCGTCTGCGTAGGGATGATTTCCTCTCGGGTGCTGAGATCCCCTGAAGATCTCAAAAGCGGCCGTTTCTCCCTGGCTGTCGGCGCCCACTGCCTTGCGGCAACGCTCGCGCGTGTGCCTCACGCCTCTCCATCATCCAGAGCATCGGGGTGGGGGGGAGCGAGGCAGAGGCGGACGCCGGGGGGAGGGCTCGCGCCCCCCCCCCCCCGTCGGAGAGGAAGAGGAGGGGGGCTCGGGGCTGCCGTTCTCGAGGAGGACCTTCGCCCTGTCACCGGCTATGGTTCCCGGGCCCTGCGCGCGGTGTCAAGGCTCTCCCGGGAGATCTCGGGCTCGGCCCGGGTGGGAGGAGGGGGCCTCCCTGCCAAGCACGGTGTCCGCGTCTGGAAACCTGGACGAAGACGCCACCAGAAGCTGACGTCCCTGCGTTTGGGTACGGGACCGGAAAGCTCTGAACAAAAGGAGTTAACGATGCTCACGGGTCTACGAGGAGCACCGCATCGATGGGAGCGGAAAGAAGCCCAGTGCACAGAGCACGGTCACGTCGTTTCGGATGGGTTCGGTGAGCGTGGACTACGACCCCCTCATAACGAAGCCACATCTTCATCCCCACGTAGGACAGAGCTGTAGGCACAGCAAGGGGTGGGGGCAAGATGGCAGAAGGGAGGGGAGGGGAGTCTGGGAAAGCACTTGCATGCAGGGGAGCAGATGAACGGAAAGCCAGGTAATGAGGTCCTTTGGGTGAGCTTTCTGGGCACCTGCGAACTGGAGTTTCTTCTTGGGATGGTGTTGGGAGGAGACGCTCCGGCTGCCTCGTACGAGCAGGTCGGTGGGGGGGGGGGGGGAGACCCCAGTGCACCGCATTGCTGGGGCGGCCGCAGCCAGCACCACAGGAAGTGTGGGCGGGATTACTTCCTCTGAGCTTCCTGTTGGTGGGGTGTCGACGGTGTCATCTCTCTGTGCTTGCACGCGGTCCTGCTCTGCTCCAAGGTAGTCCTGGAATAATCCCGCATGATGTGCGTGTGTGTGTGTTTGTGTGTGCGCGCGTGTGTGTGCATGTGTGTGCGCGCGTGTGTGTGCATGTGTGTGTGTGTGTGTGTGTGCAGTGCTGGCCCCACCAATATTTGCCTTCCTGAGCCTTCAAAGACCCTGTCTGCATACGAGGCTACCTCCCGAGGTACATGCTCCACCTTCTAAGGTGGGACTGGAACCGACCCCATAACACCTGGGAATGGAGGAGGACCTAAGGTCGCTGAAAAGGCCTAGGCCAGCGTTTGCCACCCCAGCCCAGGTGGCAGGCTGGTGGTTTGCGTGGAAAGAGCACAAATAGGAATTATCCACGGAGGGATTAGAACCGCGAATGCGTCTCACGGCCCCGTGTGCTTCTAAAGACTGGATCCCAATCCTGAAAACTCGGGAAGGACCCCAAATATCACCTTTAATCCTCTCTACTATTGTGGTTCCCTGGGTCCCACCGCAGAAGGCTTCCTTTGTGTGTCTGGCAATGGGGATTCGATCGCCAAAAGTATGTCTGCGGCACTAGAAAAGCAAGGAGGGATCACAATGAAAGGGCTTGTGTTCTTCAGCCCAGCGTGATCACATCCGGGCTTTGGGGTTTGGATGGCACCTCAGTAGGTTGAGCTAAACACCGAACCTCTAACGCTACGCAGAGGAATTGTGCACAGCCGCTGTGTGTGGGAGACCCCAGGCTGGACGTCTCCATCGTAAACGGGCAGAGCCTTCCCATTGCTTTAGCTTGGAGTTCCTGAAAGACAGACCCGTTCTGTGTGAATGACTCTGGGCTCTCCACCCCCCCCCCCCCCCCGCAACTGGGAAGGTTCCCTTGTTCATCTTGTGGGTTTTTAGCTCTGTTTGGATGGATGGGGTGCTGCTTGCCTTAAGGAGCTGCCCATCAGTCCTTCACAGGATAGAGCCGTTCTCTTCCGGGCAGCGTGCCCAGTCCTGCTTGGACCTGCCATCTAGCTCTGTGCGTTGGGGATCTTCAATCATCCCCAGTCTTCGTGAAGCGTGGACATTTATCACAAGTGGGCAGGTGGGGAGGTGGCAGTTCACAAAGTTTTCTGGGCATGCTTTCCATAAACTTGGGTAAGGCATGCAGGTTCATTGTTAGAAGCCAGAGTTTCTGGCAAGTAATTGGAGCATGGCAGTTGCTATTGGGAGAGACAATAACGCAACAGAAATCGCTCAACCATCACTAAGACTTCTCAACAACGATGCTCTTTCAAGGGAAAGTGAAGCTTTTGATCAGTGTCTCGGCTTGACCTGACATTCACGATCCTTTATTGCTTTTCTTCTGCCTTTTTTTTTAAAGTTAAGTATGCATTTTTCACTGTTTTGTTGAGCACAGCTCCTGGATGTGTCTCTCAGGCTATGGTGAATTATGACAAGAAGAAAGAAGAGAGTGCTAGAGAGGGCTAGGGAAGCTAATTATGGTTTTTTCCCAAGTTAGTGCTGGTGTTGAACATTCTGACAAAAGTTCTGCAGAGCTCTGCTCCTCTGTAAGGCATGTGCATGCTTCCATAGCAGCAGCCCGCTTCAAATAACAAGCGAGGAGGACTGGAATCGTCTCCACGTATCCTTTATCAGCCTCTGAGCGTAGCAGAGCTGCCATGAGTGACACATGGCAGCTCCCCCCTCCCCCTCCCCAGTCCCTTATCTGTGTCCCCAAACGCCGCTGGATTTACTCCTTCTGGAGCTCGTGTTTGTGAAAAGGGCAACACACCTGGTCTCCTTTGCCTCCCTCGCGACGTCAGGATGCATCCTGTAAAGCATTCTGAGCTATTTGTCCTCTCATCTCGTTGACAGCTTATGTCACAACATGTAGTGATGAAACAGTCTCTACTCCAATTATTCTTTTTGTATTTAGCTCCCTACCCAAGAAAGAAACAACAACAACAACAAAAAAAAAAGCCCAGGCCTGCGGCCTCCATCCGCTTTCCCTCCGGCTAATAATCGTAGGACGCACGTTAGAAGCTTACTGGCCTCTGGTTGGTCTGAGTTCTAATGATGGGCAGGCGCCCAGCTCCCCATTTGGCGAGACCCATCAGCCTGATGTTCAGAAAAGAAGGAAGCCAAGTCTCTAAGAAGTGGATTTTTCCATAGAGGACAAAATAAATGTTGAGCAGGATCAATGTTTGCTACTTTTAAGGCAGAGATTCATTAGCTTAAGGGCAACCAGGGAGCTGTCAGGGTGGATTAAGGAGCCCAGCCTCCATGGCGTAGATGCAAATCCCCAGGCTTCTTCCTCCTGATTTGGCCCCTGTTTTACATGAGAGTGAACAGCACAGCAATATTTGCTTCCTTGGGTGAATTCAGGGCACAGAGTCGAGATACAGAGTTGTCTTCATTGAGGAGAAGCCACAAAGGCCCAGTCAAGACACAGCACTTGTTTTTTCTTCTTAGAATGCCTCGAATTCTCCTTCATTCCTGAAAGATGTGTGTGTGTGTGTATACACAGACACACAAATATATACACACACACATATATCTTTATATTTTTTACTGGGTACAATAATCTAAATGGACAGTTCTATTCTTTCAACAGCCAAAAATTTCTCTTTTTCTTCAGGGTATGTACGTGTGTGTGTGAAAAATCTACTGCCATTCCAATTGGTTCTTCCCTTGTAAGTAAAGCGTCGCCTTCCCTCTAGTGTGTGTGCGCGCGCGTGTGTGTTGTGTTTGTCTGTGTGTGTGTATGTGTTTCGTTTTCAGAAATTATGTCATACTGATGCAGATTGCTTTGGCTTACTCAGCTTTCGGAGCTTGTAGTCTTACATGTATCTTGCAGTCTTACTTGTAATTTGTAGTCATATATATATATATATATATATATATATATATATATACACACACACACATATATGTCAGAATCTCTGAGGACCCCTTCTTGTCCCTTCCCCGGAGATGTTCCAATGTCGGGGTCTCGAGGACCCCTTCCCCCCCATCTCCCGGGGGGAAATGCCTGAACCTCGATCCTGTGGAAGAAACTCTGCCCTACCCCTCATACGGGCAGAAGGAGTAAGGTGTGTCCTTTCTGGACTGCTCTAGGCTGAAGTGGGATGCCGGAATCCCTTCCTCGGCCCCCCCATAATGTGTCAGGAACCGCAGGACAAAGATAACGGGGAGACGGCTGGATGGTTGAATGAGTCTCAAAGGCTTTAATTGGGAGGGGGGCTTATATAGCGGTAATGGCGGGAAAGGGAAGGACTTGGGCCATTGGCTAAGCCGGGCTGCCCATCAGGTGATGTCATGAAACTTCCTTTGTGGGCTGGACAATCCCTATCATGGTGGCACGCAGGTGTTCGCCCCCCAGGGGCGGGGGGCTTCTCTTCCGGTTGAGGCTGGAAGGTGGGAGGGGCTCCCTCCCACACTGTCCCAGGGCTGGGGGAAGGGCAGCGTCTCGCTCTTGGCGCCCTTCCCCCACCAAGGCCAAAACTGAGTCCCTAACACACACACACACACACACACACACACACACACACACACATATATATATACATATTTATATTTATATATATTTACATGTATGTATGTATGTATGTAATACGAAATTTGGTTTTAGTCTTTTCCCTCCCTCCCTTCCTTTATGATACCGGAGTGTGAACTGCAGGCCTCATACTTGCTAGGCAAGTTCTCTACTACTTGAACCATGCCTCAGCCATTTTTGTTTTAGCTGTATTTCAGACAGGATCCCTCACTTTTGCCCAGGGCCATTCTCAGATTGCAATCCTTCTGTCTCCTCCTCGTAGGTCCCTGGGATTATAAGCACGAACTACCATACCTGGTATTGCCTTTTTACGGGCCACCATTTTCTTTCTCTTTCCAGGACTGCAGCAGCATAAACGTTAACTATCCATTGTTGTCACGCATCCCCCGAAGCGCTGTTCATATCCTGTAGTCTATTTTCTTCCTGCTGCTAAGACTGCATGATTTCTCTTGTTCCATTGTCCGGTTCACTGATTCTGTCTTTCATTCCCTCTAATCTTCTATTGAGCTTTGTATCTCATTATTGCAGTAAAAGTACCAAGTTTTCCATTTCATTCTTACTGCTGCCTTCATTTTTTTTACCTGAGATGTTATATTTCTTTATTTAGGTATCCCACCTTTTCAAGCATGTTTCAAACATGTTTGTAGTCAACCTCCGAAATACTTTTATCACACTGATTTAAAACACTTGTCACATAAACCCAGCATCTCTGTCATGTTGGTTGCTTAGTTGGCATTGCTAATTTTCCTTTTATCTTTGATTCTTTTATTAAATTTTTTTATTGTCAAGATGATACCCATAGGGGTTATAGTTATATGCTTAACGTAGTGAATACACATACATTTCTTGTCATATCTGTTATCCCCTTCCTCATTTTTCTCCCTCCTTCCCTCTCCCCCGGTCCCTCCCCCATCCCATTGCTTTATTATTTTTTTCAAAAACAAACAAACAAACAACAAGGAAAAAAGTCTTATCCTTAATCTACATCCTTTTATCTTTGAAATGGTATTTACTCTTGGCCTGAGGAGTAATTTTCAACGGAAACTTAGGACAGTTTTGTATTATGTCTGAGTATCTGGATCCTATTTCAACCTCTGTTTTAGCTAGCTCTGTGTCTTTGATATTGCTGACAGATGGTGGGGTATGGGCACCCTACTTTACTGTAACACAGAGGTAAGCCCAGTTTCTTAAGCTGGCCTCCTCTGATAACCAGGGCGGTGATCCTCACCGCCCTGAGGGAGTTGTGGGTCCCTTGTGTCTTTACTGACACTGTCATGGCATTCTTGGCTCCATGACATCAGGATCTGTGCCTAGAGGATACCAGTCTGGTGGGAGAAGGGGCTGTGAGGTGCCACAGGGGTAGGTGGAATGCTGGGGTCCTCCTGTGGTCACCGATCGTGCGGTGGGGGCCCAAAGATGGGGAACCAAGTCCCCGTGCTGATTTGGTCTTCTCTGATTGTATCCCGGTGGGAATGTGGGGCTGTTGTTTCTACTATGCAGTTTTTCTATGGTGTTTGGTTGGAGTAGAGCAGTTATGTAGAATGATTTCCTGAGGAAGAGGAGAAAGAAGCAGAGAAGGAAGCAGCTGTAGCCTTAGGACTTGTAATACAGACTCAAAAAGACAGTAGGGTTAAATAATGACGAGTGGCTAAATAAATAAAATGTGCATTTGAAGGAGTTGCTGTTGTCATTGCTTTCAGGAGAGGGTACTGTTGATTGACCTCAGGGCCTCACGCATGCGCTCTTCTGCTGGAGCTGCTCCCCCTGCGCTTTTGGTTTTAGAGTTCGTGTTTGAGATAGAGTTCAGTAAGGTTGGGAACTAAGGTTGTCTCCATCTCCCAAGCAATTGAGAGTATAGGCATGAACCACCATAACCTGGTATCGTTACTACTTTTCAAAAAGGGGGCGGGGAGAGGATGGTGGCAGTTTAGAAATTCAGCAATTCATCTAACCAACAAACTTTATTGAAGAAACTTGGATCCAAATTTCAAATTCTTCTTTTGAACTAGAGGAATGAAAGTCCTCTGTAGTTTAGTACATATAATCTTGCACTTATTAAGTACTATGTAAGTGGAAAGGATGGAGAAAAGTGTGCAAGCGTTAGGATGACTAGATTTATAGAAGTTGTTTACAGAAACTGTCTTACCTACGAAGTAAGAGGAAAATGTCCTTCTGGTGTTTTCTAGGGGAGAGAGCGGGCGCAGTGAGCAGGTCTGTTTTACAGGACAGAAGCCGTCATGTGAAGCAAAGTGAGGGAGTGATTTGAACACGAATATCCCATTTAAAAAGCACAATACTTCTACCTCTTGTTTTGTACATTCGGATGAGTAACTCTTGGCTTTGTGCTGTTATTCTTCCAAGCACCATTTCCAGGCTTGGTTACATAGGGCATCGTCCTGCCCTGGCCTAAGTTACTTGCTTTCCTTCCTGTACTGTGAGGTACCGGACATTGGGACCTCTGTCTTCTTGGTTGTGTTGTGTCAGTCCTCTTCCAGCATGGTGGGCGGTGCCTCTGGAAGGAAGCAGTTAGGGAGGGCCTGGTGGGAGAAAAGATGTCTGCAGTGTTTTCACGGGGGCAGGTCTCTGTTACCACCTGGAAGTTTGTGTATCATAACTCGGCAGCTCCCAAGAGTGAGCTCATACCCCTTCAGTTGAAATCACAGGTTACAGAAGGATGATGCTAACCAAGAGAAACTGGATCACCAAAATGGCTTCAAAAGTTAATGATCCAACTAAGTCCTTAGACTAGGTAATAATGTTAAGGACTCAAAGATGTGCCTTTAGTAAAACCACTCAAGTATGTGTAGGGCTTTAATAGTCCCGGTAGGTTAGTCACAGAACTCCAATCTCATCATCTAGAGATCAAAGAGATAGTTATGGGTAGATTCCTTTTCTCATCTGTAATCTGACACACAATAGAGTACCAGGGACCGGAGCTGGCTTCAGCTATGAAGCTATGTTGTTCACCTTCATTGGCCCCTAATTCTGTGTATTCCAACATTCCTAGGCTGTTGGACTGCGATGAAGGCAGCCTGGTACAAGAGAATACGAGGACATGTTTTGTTCTCTGTGCTAAATTCCCTCTGTACTTAAATATCTCTATTCCTCTGTCATCACTAAGGGTCACCTTTTTGTCTGTCACATATAATAATTTGCCTATTATGCCTCCTCAGTGTGGCTACAGAGCAAATATTGAACACAGAACTGTTGACTCCTAACAGGTGGCTGGGGAGACAGCACGAGAAGCTGGTCCTCTCAAGGAGACAATCTCTAAAGTGCCCTACACCAGGGCGTTTTAGGCTCAGTTGAGTAGCTCCTATGGCAGCTCCTGCCTCACAAGGCACTTTGGAACAATTTCTGCATGGGTGAAGTTGTTAGGAGTTCACTGGGATCCAATCTGCCTCAGTAGAACAAAGAATCTGCAGCTTTCCTTACGGGTTGTGACGGGCTGGGGCCTCCACTCGATGTGTGAGGCAGTCATTAGGCGATCAAAGGCTTTTTATACAAATGGGCCCCGTGTCCCCTTTCAGGGATAGCGGTGTGACCACCATGGGCTCAAGGTAACAGAGAGCAATCTCAACCCTGGAAAAGGAAGCCTAAAGCAGGAAAGGTGGGGTTGGGAAAGGCGGGGTTGAGGCTCAAGGGTGTCAGAGCGAGGAAGTCCTCTAGGAGCTCAGGGGCCTGGAACTCTGTTCTTATTTAATCTTAATTTCCACTCGGCAATGGGTCATTTTTCTTGGCAGGTGGAGAAGAGTCCTCCTTCCTAAGAAGCACAATGGTGCTGCTATACCCTAACAAGATTGCATTTTTCCCCTTGGAAGGTGGTAACAGAAGTTGTTCCATCCTGCTTTAAATAGCATTAAAATTATCTTTAAATAGTTGTAGAAAGAGGTTTTAATTCACACATCAGTTTATGCAAACAGTGCATCCTGCTTTTATGTTCCTCTTTCCTCTACAGACTCTTGACCCTATTTGGGGATGTTGCAGACTCAACTAATTTGACATGATGCAGGTTGTTGTAAGTAATAGTTCACCCTGCAGAGGCTAGATGAAAAAAATGTTGAATTTAATGTGCTGGACTTGGGAAAGCTGCTTTCTCATCTTCTCCAACTAATTACACATTTTAATGTGCTGGTTTTGCAAGTATAAATATAATGTAAAAGGAATCAAGAAAACAATGTAGTTACTATTTAATTACTTATTTATTTATTTGAGTTGCAATCATGTAGCCCAGAGTAGCTCTGAACTCAAAATATTCCTGTCTTGGCTTTTCAAGTGCTGGGATTACAGGGGCCTACCATGGCCACTGAAAGCACTTGTCTTTAAATGGAAACTCGGAATGTATATGTGTTATGAGGGTTATTTTTATGTGTAAGAAAGGAAGAAATCGACAGGTTAAAATGGTTGCAATCCCACTTTTCATAAAGGGCTATTATTGGATTAAAATTACATATGCCCAACAAAATATATGAAAGGTGTTTTAATTGAGATACAGTTAATTTCCTGGTAAGCCTTAGAGAAGGTAGCAATAACCTCTGGTGGCACAGGTTGCTCCTGCACAGATAATGCTGAATTGTATACCAGGAGATGTGAGTTCTAATCTGGCATCTGATAACATAGTGTGTCTGCAGGAAAGTTGCCTCATTTCTCTGTAATGTCTGTGAAGCAAGCCAGCACTGCTGTTTCCTGCCTCCCACACACTCTCCAGACATCCCTGGCTTCCTCTGGAGTTCCAAGTGAGTGCCAAGTCCTTCTGGCTTGTTCCCGGTCAGAGGCTGGACTCTGCCTCCCTGTGTGGGTGTGACCACATGCCCAGGCATGGAGAATGGAAGATGGTCTTCCAGGCAACTTCAGAAAACAGTCACTCTACCCATGCTTCCCTGGGGCTTCACCATTGTCTAAGAAAGGGGAACTCTTACCTATCCTTTTCATGTTTTGTTTTGTTTTCATAACTTACAAATATGTCTAGTTATAACTTCGTTGGCTTTGTTTTCTGTGCATGTTTATCTGTTTAAGTATTGTTGAGACCATATGTTTCAAAATATAGCCTTTATATGTTGGAGCCTGTAGGTATGATGGATATGTTATCAAATGCACAGTAGACTTTTCCCAGTCTTTAGTTTCATCATAATTTCAGTTGCTTGTAGTCAACTGTGGTCCAAAAATATTAAATGAAAAATCCCACACACAAACCATTCACAAGTTTGTTTTTTTTTTTTTTTTGCCAGTCCTGGGCCTTGGATTCAGGGTCTGAGCACTGCCCCTGGCTTCTTTTTGCTCAAGGCTAGCACTCCGCCACTTGAGCCACAGTGCCACTTCCGGCCATATTTCTATATATGTGGTGCTGGGGAATCGAACCCAGGGCTTCATGTATATGAAGCAAGTACTCTTGCCACTAGGCCATATTCCCAGCCCCATTCACAAGTTTTAAATTGTATGCTCTTCTGAGTGGTATGATGACTCTGGGATATGGACTCTTTCTCTAGTGTGTCCACACAGTCTGCACTGCTTTCTTATTAATCACTTGGCCACTGCATCGGTTATTAGATCAAATGGCATGGTATTCTTGCAGTGCTTTTGTTCATGTGCTTGGTTCAAAAATTTGGTGTGTAAATGGAGAGACAAAGGGTAAATGTGACAGCAATACTTACAAGACAATATTGTGAACCAACTGTACAACTTGGGGGAGGGTGGGGAGGGAACCGGGGAGGGGGAAAGGTGGGAGAAAAATGAGGGAGGAGGTAACAAGTTTGATAGGAACTGTACTCACTGCCTTACATATGAAGCTGTAGCCCCTCTGTACATTGCTTTGACAATAAAAAAATATTTAACAAATTTTTGGTGTGTACCACCATAAAGATCTCATATATTGAGGGCTTGTTCCCAATCAAATTGTTCAGAGGTGAGGGTTTCTAGAAGTAATAGAATTTTGAGGGCTTTGACCACCAATGGATTATTCCTTTATGAACTCATAATGTGATGACATTACTGGAAGGTGGTGGAAACTGGGCAGTGAGAACTAGTTGGCAGAAGTAGGTCACTAGGATGCCTTTGAAGAGTGTGTCTTGTCCCCTACAAGAGCTCAGTCTCTCTGTCTCTCTGTCTCTCTGTCTCTGTCTGTCTCTGTCTGTCTCTCTCTGTCTCTGTCTCTGTCTCTCTCTGTCTCTCTGTCTCTCTCTCTCTCTCTCCTTCCTGTCCACCATGAAGCTCTTCTTTGTTGTGTTTCTACCATCAGTCATTCTACCTTGCTTCAGGCCCTAAATGATGGAGCCAGCTGACAGTGGACTGAAATGAGCAAAGATACATCTTTCTACCTTTTAAACATTTTTCCTTTGGTGTCTGTCCCAGCAAGAAAACCTGACAGACACATCAAATAATCTGTATTTTACAGGCAAATGACTTCAAAGCACCCGAAAAGTGATGCTGGCAGTACAGGTGTTCTAAGGAGACTGTAAAATGCTTTCTTAGAGGGGGAAGTGGTTCTAGATTGAAGAAAAGAAGCAAGCAAGCATTTGCTGAGGTGGCCCAGACCCACAGTGGGAATGAAGAGCATACGCAGAACTGAAGCTCCTCATGGTTTCAGTATTAACCTGGCCCTTGGGATATATTCCCTGTGGCTAAGGCCCTTTGGCCCTACAGTGAAGATATTACAATGGCAAAGGAGGCACTTGGATGTGTGGATTCACCACAGCCTTCACTGGGCCTGCATGTGTGAGACTCTGGCTCCTGTCTTCATGGGTCTCAGTGGGGTTTACACTGTTGCAGGAACATCCAACCTTTGATGTCAGATAGCCCAAGTTCTAGTATTTTATTACCTCATTTACCTGACATGGCCGAGTCCTTACTGGTCTGTAAACGGTATCAGTGTAATGACTTTATTTATTTATTTATTTTTGGTATGGATAAATGGTAGCATAAGTAATTATCCTCTTGTTTGTACACATTCAGAGTTTAATAATGTTAGAGATCAGTTGGCAGCTGTTGGTGTCAATGATTTCAGTTCATTCTCATTATCCTTATGTTGTTCTGTGTCTCTGGTTCCTTTGAACAGAGAAGGGCGCTCTCCGTTCTGACAAGTTTGGGCAGCTGGGTGAGCCAGCACTTTCCCTTGGCACCATCTTAGAAGCAGCTCATAACGGAGACAAGGGAGAGAGGCACCTCCGAGGGACTAGTCACATTGCACACCCCTGTCCCAGTAGCATTGTCTCCTAAGCAGTGTTGATCCTGATGCAATTGCTCTCCTACTTCTCGTTCCCCAGAGGGCCCTTGCTGGCTCTTCCCACACATCTGTAATGCACTTTCGAGAAGTAGCTGAAATAAGATGACAGAAATATCAAGACGCAGGGAAGGTTCGGCTGCAACTGTTGGGTCGAGGATGCTGAGATCGTTTTCAAGTAATTCAGAAAGCGCCAACAGGCATGGCTGCTCTGACATGCCTAAAGCCCACTATCCAATTTCCACCCATCTTCTCTTCCTGGGTTCAAATCAGAGCCAATTTCCTTCACCTTTCCCGAGTGGTGCGATTTCCAGTCTTCTCACCCTACCAGCTTTGTAATTCATCTTTACTCCAGATGAGGTCTGAGCGAATGGAGTGCCTGACCTCGCCCGTAATTTGGGAGTGATTCATCTCTGATGGTATCTGAGGCGGCATTAATATTTAATCAACACTGCCACACAGTGAGCTTCCTGCCAGAAAACTTGGAGGCTTCCGTTCCGTTTGTCCTCGGCCACATGTCCTCTATTGCATCTTGCTATTGATTTTTAAACGCTTAATGCAGCCCTTCCTATTAACAAGAAAAGAGCCCTTTTCACCTGTGAAAATTGTATTGGTCTGGACCTCACTCACTTGTAACAACGTTTGCCTTGGAGACCTCCATAGGATTTTATGCTGACCTTACACTGGACCTAACATTGACCTCTTGAAGCCATTTCAAAGATTTATTATCTTTCTATGCTTCACATATAGAAAAGAAATAAAGGTATAGCTCCATGTAATCTTCATAGGATAACTTGGCACTTTGAGAAAGATGAAACATACATCACTTTCAGAGACCTTTGTATGTATAATTCTCTTTTCTGACTTGCTCTTAGGCCAGCCGTTGAGTCCAATGATTTATCCACCATTCTGATCTAGGCTCAAGTGCCAGCCTTTCAGTGGGGTTTATCCGGGACACCATTTAATGTGTTCCCCTTCACCCACTGAGACACTACCCTGGTCTTCCTAGGGAGAGGATACTCTTGACTCATTTTCCAAAGAGAACTTTGCATTAAGGCAGCTGCATGCCTTGATTGTTCTCTGGCTGCCCTGTTGATTCCCACTTCCTTGCTATAAATATTAATTACTCCCCAAAGTGTTCTGCTTTAAATTCCAAATTACAGTTATTGTACTTACCACTTCCAGAAATGATACTTATTTTTGTTTTGGTATTCTTGTTACAGGAATCCTCGCTGAATTATAAGGGATTAGACATACTAAATATACTACTAAATATAAGGGTCTAGAGAACAGGGATATTGTGACAAGTATTTAGTGAGACAGCAGTGACAGTAAAAATTGTGAGAACCTCATAAATACTTTTTGTTTCTCTAAATGAGTGAATGGTAGGCTTTCAATAATGTACCTGTATGAAAGGACTTGAGTGTGACAATTTTGGATTAGGTTTTGTTTTGTACTTCTCTGGACTCAAACCTAATGCAAAAGCAGGAAGGAATTGGCTCTTGTTCAGTGGAATGAGATTGTGAAAACAATGATCAAAAAGTTCGTTGGGCTGGGTGCTGGTGGCTCATTCCTTTAATCCTAGCTACTCGGGAAGCTAAGAGCTAAGGATCGTAGTTCAAAGCCAGCCTGGGCAGTAAAGTCTATAAGACTCTTCTCTCCAATTAATAACCAGAAGTAGAGCTGTGGCTCAATGTGGTAAAAAAAAACTAGTCTTGAGCAAGAGAGCTCAGGGATGGTGCCCAGGCCCTGAATTCAAGCCCCACGACTGACAAACAAAAGCCCGGTGCCAGGGGCTCAGACCTGTAATACTAGCGACTCAGGAGGCTGAGATCTGAGGATCTTGGTTCAAAGCCAGCTCAGGCAGGAAAGTCTGTGAGACTCTTCTCTACGGTAAACCACTCAGAGAATGTCAGAAGTAGTGCTGTGGCTCAGGTGGTAGAGCACCAGCCGTGAGCGCAAAAAAGCTCAGGACAGTGTCTAGGCTCTGGGTTCAAGTCCCAGGACTTGCAAAAAAAAGCTTTTGTTGTGTGTGAAAGCTCCCTGGTTTGGTGGTGTTGGGATGGACCCCAGGGCCCATACATGATAGGCCACACCAATACAGGAGCTGCTCCCTGGCCGCCTCTTGGAAAAGGTGCTTCAAAACTTGTAGAAGGAAGCGTGTATCTAAGTAGCTGAGGTCCAGACACTGCTTTGCCAAATTTCTCTTCAACATCTGACCTAAGGCTGTTTGTCACTGTAAACAAATAAACAAGTATTATTACTCCAAGTAATTCCCTCATTCCTGTCTTCGTTAGCAACTCAGTTACTAAGATGCAGCCCAATCAAGAGAATGGCAAAGGCTTTATGTCTAATGGAAGAGATAAATGCTAACACTGAGTTTAAAAAGTTCCATTTTTTCTTTCAAAAATCAAACCAGAGTCTTCCAGGCGGTGTTCACTTTCCGTGTCTGGGGACCGTCAGTCATTCGAGAAGGAAATCTGTTCCAGAGCAGGGTGTAACATGGTACCGAGGGAGGAGGGAGAGGGAGGAGGGAGAGGGAGGGGGGAGGAGGGAGGAGCCTTGTTCTTAATTTTTGCATCACGGTTTACCTTCCCTGTGTTAGTAAGATGTAGATTGACAGTAGAGGAGAGAAATGAATTGTGGATTTGTTTTAGGGACAATGGCTCCTTATCCACACAGGACAGCGGTACTGTGTTGTCACCGGCCCTTCTAGACAGCACTGTTTTGGGTGCTAGGTGCAGGTTCTCCTTTGAGAGCACACCCTGGGGGAGAAAGGGGGGGGATGCATTTCAACCCCTTTCTGCCTTGGCTTGGGAATGGCTTGTGCCACCTCCCACGCAGCTGGCACGTGCCTTATGTGCATCTCCGTCCAAGATGCTAAGCAAAGCCAAGCGTAGAAAAGCGCCATTGCTTCCAGCCTAACAGCGAGAAGAGCAGGCAGATAGTGAGATCATGTTACATGGAAACCGACAACTGAGCACACAGAGAGACCTGAGGGAATTACACTCCCGTAGGAGACAAGCCCTTCCTAGCAGGCCGGGGCCTGGCTCCTCTGTCTTCCCCCAAGCTGCTCTTCTCTCGGGTGCGCGGTGGGGCTGCTGAGAACAGACTTGAGAGAAAACGCTTCCCTCGCTAGAGAGAGAGAGAGCCGGGGAGGGCCCAGGCGTGCAGGGCTGCACGGCCCGGTTCTGTGTTCTGCATCTCGTGAAGGACGCGCAAAACTACCCAAGTTCCTAAGGAGCATGCAAGGGTACATAAAAACAGAGAGCTGTACGATGAACTGAAAGAGTCAACGCAGTGTCAAGTAATTTTTCCAAAATTGATGCCATCTAAATCAGGTTTATTTTTGTAGACGTGGATGAGGCAATTCCAAAATTCACATGTATTTGTAAAATGTACTTTTTTTTTTTTTTTAAAAAAAAACAACAACAGAGTTGCGGACCAAACTCAAGGCCTGCTCTCGACAGGCAAATGCTCTGCCACTGAGCTAAATCCCCAGTCCCTGTATTTGTAAAAAGATACTTTAAAAATTCGATTATTTCAACATGTATTATAAATAAATGAAAAGTAAGCGAATCAGGCCATGGGATTCTGGCATCAGGGTAGACGGGGATCAGTGGGTCAGCTGGGGTCATGGGTTTTTCTAGTGTATCTGTGACATCCATGACGTATGGAAAGAATTTCCGCAAATTTTGCTGGCCACTGTAACCATGAAGCAGGGAGGGGACCCTTGACTCTTCCCTTGCTGCCCATGCAGAAATGAATTCAAAATGGATTGTAGACCTGAGAGCAAGAGCGGCAACCTTAGATTTTTAGAGAAAAAAAAAAAACCCCAACAATTTGCAACATTAGGACAGGCAGAGGTTGCTCATGTAAAGCAGAAAAAGTTTTAGTGATACAAGAAAAGGGCATGTGAAGTTTGACTTCTATCAATTGCTCACAATCAGATGTATCATAAATAAAATGATCATCCCATAAGCTGGGAGAAAATATTCCCAGTGCACTTGTCTGCCTTGGTACCTGAAGGGATGAAAGTTGATGATAAAAAAAAATCTGCAAATCACATAAAGATAGCAACTGATGTGAACATTCTACCAAACAAAATGTATGAATGTCCAGTACCTAGATCTTTGGACGGGGAGTTTCAAATCCCAGCGGGAGCTCACTTCAAATCCCCAAAGGCTGAAACGCTAACCAGACGGGAACAAAAGCCGGCAGGCTTGCACCCAGTGGCATGATTGTGGTGGCAAGCACCTTGGCAGCTTCTCAAAACATGCCCCGATAACGGAGTCCATTCTGCATTCGTGTGGTTTTTCCCTTGGAAGAAATGAAAATGAATGTTTTCCCAAATGTTGACAGTAGCAGCAGGAGCAGCGTTCTCTTCTGAGGAGAAGGGAGTAGATTGTAGTCCGTCCATTCAAGAAACTCGTCTGCAACACCAGGACCGAGTCCCCCTGTGTTAAGGAAGCCAGGCACATAGAATGTTTGCCCTAAGATTTTGTTCACCGAGAGGCGGGTAACAATGTTCGACAGGAAATGAACTCATTACCTTACTTACGCAACTGTAACCCCTCTGTATATAACCCTTACAATAAAATAAAATTAAAAAAAAATTTCATTCACATGAAGTTCACGAAGCGTAGAAAATCTATGATGGTATTATCAGGTGAAATGTATTTATAAGAAGATCATCTTTTGGGGGCCCATGAGGAAGCTCTTGGTTGTGATTTTCTTGAGAGTTGCATGGGTTTATATAATTACCACATCCAATGAATCATGCACTTCAGATGCATGCGCTTTATTCTGTGAAAATTACAACACCGTAAAAGCAAATGAAGCAATTATAATTTTTTTTTAAATTTTCAACACCATGAAATGTTGATGGTGTCTTCTGAGCATATTCTGTTTCCTAATAATGATTGTGTTGAGTGCGTCACTAAAGGACTTCCGCATGAGTGCTCTGATTTAATTCTCACAGTGAGTACACATTTGTGACTCTGTTCCCTAACTGACAGGGAGAACTTCATTAGGTGAGGCTTTTTTTTTTTTTTTTTGGTCCCACCAGAGTGGAACAAAATCAGGCCTGAAGTCACCTTTCACCTTCGGGTTCAGCGTTTGCAGGATGAGTAAGAGCCGCGCCATGACCCTCTCTTCATCCTGGGAAAGTCCCGTTGTGCTGACGTTTGCCTCCGTGGCGCCGAAGCTCCGCCTTTATCCTGCACGTCAGAAGCTTAGACTAGGGAGAATGCACAAGCACAGTTTTCGGAATTGCGATTTGTGCACTTAGCCTTGTTCTCAACTCTGGCTGAGGTAGCTTCTTTGCCTCCAGATGTTGTTGGGTGAATGGTGGGAATATTATCCTGGCCCAGACTCGCCCCTGACGCCATCCCACGGCCCACCCGTCGCAGAAAAACCCACCACGCTCTACTTTACTCTTCTTCGATGGCTGCCCCTGTCGTTAGTCCCTGGACTTTACTGCTCAGGGGCAACAAGAACGTTCTCGTATACTCCGCACCCCAGAGTCTCTGGAATCCAGCACCCAGTCAATCCACACCCTAGCCCTCTGACTAAGCTGTGGTGACAGTGGGTTCATAATTGCTCTAGGAGCGTAGTTTTAGCGTTTGGTTTCTGCGGTGCCGGGGGCCAAACCCAGGGCCTTGTCGCCTGCAGGCAGGCAACCCAGATGGCACCAGGAGCTCCATCCCCAGCTCGTGCCCCGTCGCCTCTCCCGGGGGCCGCACTCGGGCCCCCGTGGCTCCCGAGCCTCACGGCTCCATGGGAATCTATCTCGCTAGGTGTCAATACGCACGGCAGGGTAGGAATGGCATCGACTTCTGGCGTTTTTCAGGCTCAGGCACCTCGGAGAGGGAAGAGTGGCTGGCCCATTGCACGTGTGGCTGCATAAACGCGCCAGTGTCGTGTTGATTATCTAGTGCCTGAGCAGCTGTGCACACGGAGAGGCGGACGCGTGCATATATTCAAGCTTGCCTTTTTCTTGATTGATTGTGCTTTTCGTGTGCTATTTAATAACTCTTTTTTTTTTTTACTCCAAGACATTAATTATCTCCTGTTTTCTTACAAGGTTTTATAGTTTACTTTTTTACATATTGATATTCAGTTAATCAATAAGCCACTTTGATTTATGGTAGAGCAGAGGGTATCTTCCTTTTCCATCTGCATAATGAATTTTCCCTCTGTGCTCATTGAGAGCTTGCCATTTCTCCTGTGATTTGCAGCACCTCCCGCCCATGTCTGTGTATAAATAGGTCACTTGTTGTACTTTGCCCTTTTCTATTATCTGTGTTGGCATTGAAATGGTAATGCTTTAATCACTGGCTTTATAATAAATTTTGATATCTGCTGGGAAAACATTTTCCCCATTTCTTTTCTTCTCTTTTACCGGCTGTTTGTTTCGTTGTAGCTCAAATCTTAATGTAGTGTCTGTTTTGTCTGTCCTATTTTTAAAACTATATACTGATAAGTCTCTTATCTTATCTTACTGATAACTGTCTCTTTTGGAGACTTTCTCTCCAGTCCCTCTCCTTCATGAACACACAGGTTGCCTCTTTCTATCCTGCTGTGGATGACTAGGCTAGGAGGCTGCTCCTGAAATTAATTTATGAGTTAAGACAGTTCATTTCTCTGGTTTCTAATTACTTGGGGTTGTGCTCCAAGGATGTGGTCTGAAGGTGCATCAGTGATAATCCTAACAGGAACCAGACCCCGCAGCCGACACCGAATGGCAGCTGAATGAACTGGCCACGTGCAGTGGTACCTGCAGAGTTGCCAGAAAGCAAGGATGGGTAGTGAAAGCATAGGAACCAGATCCCGAGTTGGGAGCCGTCATTACTCTGGGGGCTGCAGGCTGCAGGTGAGGGACTTTCTTGAAGGAGTTGTGGCCTTGGTAGGGAAACTTGGTAGTGAATCCTGGAATAAAACCACCCTGAGTTCACTGTGTTCTCTAAGGTGATCTCCTCCCAACGTCCCGCACTAAGGTAAGCTAAGAAGAAGACACGCGTGACAGAGCCCACAGGGTTTAGCCTCTTTGGAGGCAGAGCAGACTGAAGAAACTCCAGTCAAGATTTGGATGCGAGATCGAAAATATCTGAAACAGTTCTTTTTTTTTTTTTTTTTTTTTTGGTCTCCTCAGACTTTCTTTTATTGTTGAAGAAAAAAAGAAAATAATGAGCTCCCCGGACAAGAAGAGACAATGAAGTCCCGTGAATTTCAAGGTCAACCATGGAGCGCCAAAGACACATCGGTGAGAATGCTGGCTGCCAGTTGTGTTCTGAGGTGAGAGGGGATTAACTAGCATGAACGCGGTGCACACAGCCCTGATCCCATGGCTGCCCGCCACGCTTGTGTTGGTCATTAGCGCCGCCTCTTCCCTCCGTGATTTCATGTTTCCTTTGTGCTTTGGTGGTCCCTTATCGGGACTGGATTCTTTCTAGTTGTTTCAAATTTTGCTTCCATATTTTCAGACCTGAGCAAGTGCATAGCCTTCTGTTGTCATACTGCTTCTTCTGTTTTCTTTGGACCAATTAACTGGAGAAAGACACACGATCATGTTCCATTTGCAAGGTTGGTCATGCTGTCTCCTTCATGATCACCAACTTATGTTATGGTGTCATCTCTGGTGAGACCATTTCTATGGCCTCCTCATGTAAGATCCACGTAGCTTTCTAAGGATGCTGATTACAATAGTTGGTTAGCTATATATGCTTTCCAGACTAACTTGTCATGCATCTTCCAAACTAGTTATTTTCAGGCTTTTAGGGAGTGGGCCGATTTCTTGATTTATTAGGCTAATGAATCGAGAAATTTCTACATAATGTGGTCCATCTTGACTGCGCTGAAATGCACCATCAGACTTACCTCCTGGACTGTTTCCTTCGTCATCTTTGCGCATAGCTGTGATGTACTTTTGCCTGATTACGTATGTGCTGATGAAAACCGCCTCTAAGCAGGTCTGATACTTTTGCCAGCGGTTCTTAGGGAACCTTCCAGGGGCCATGCGTACGCACTGTGGGAAGAGCAGCAGATGGATAGCAGAAGCAGCAAGGGGCACTGGTACCATCGAGTCCACACTCCCTAGCCAGGTATGCAGCGATTTACTTCATTCTGTCATATACCATTTCCCCCGGACAAGTGGATGTTATGGCTAACATCCGCTCTTGTGGCTTTGGAGGTGAGAAGAAGCTCAGCCAATGGGCATTTTGGGTTGCACAGTCACTTGGTAACTTACAGTTAAGCACTGACTTTCTACCTGGCAGTCAGAAGCCAGGAACTACTCATCAAGGTAAAGATAAGTGTTTTCAGAAGAGGACGTGACGTCATTCCCAAACTCAAGGGTTTGTCGTTAGGTTCCGTACATGAAGCACCACTGGATGTGGTAAAGCGCAAATCCTGTGTGATAAAGCAGATCCAAATGTGTCCTAACCCGTCACGGATCCCTTCTGCTCTGTACCGCTGCTCTCTCCTCCAACAGTTGCAGAGATTATTCAATAGTAATATCGAAACCTGCCTAAATGGCTTACATGCAGTCTCCAAAATGTGAGAAAAAAAACCTATAAAGATGTGTCCATTTTTTTTTTCCCCAGATGGGTGCTGTGGAGTGTTACACGGTCTCACTTTAGAAGGGATATTCTGACTGATGGTATTCTGACTGATGGGTCTCTAGAGCCGGACTTCTACCTAAACCTTAGGTCCTCAGGTGCAGTGGGATTCTCTCTCTCTTCTACACCTTGCTCATAGGAACCGTTCTGTCCCATCTCATTCGTGCCCCGCGTCCTGGTGGACATGAAGGCATTGCAGTTCCCAGACCCAGATGGTAAAGTTGGTGTAGCAATGAGATGGGAGGCAGGAAGGTGAGCTGGGGCCCCTACCACATGAAGGCAAAATCTTCCTCATGGAAAAGGGGGAAGTATGTGCCTGTTCGATAGCTGTGTGTAGGTGCAGGGTGCTATTGATGTCTCTCTGCCACATACAGAACGACAGCTCTACTCTGGTCGCCACCTGATTGTGGGTGCAAGGACCCATAGCTGTTCCCCAAAACCGTTCAAACAGGCCATGGGGCCCTGGGCTCACAGTCTTCCCTGCGCCTCAGGCTCTGAGGGGCATTCACTCCTAAATCTGCCTAGGTTTTTGTGTTCATTTTGACTTTCTGCTTAGTAGAAGGGAGACAGGTCTAGGGGTTCCCTCTTGGCTTTTCCTACCCTGCTAGTCTTTATTCTTCGGGTCAGTAGAGGGTGAGTGCTTGGGTATGATGTAGCCAGCATAAAGGAAGAATAAGACAGAGACAAGTGAGCGGCAGAGCATCAGCAAGAGCTCTGGCGTCATGGAATAGGGCTGCTCGCAGGTCTGGTGGGTATCAAGCTCCACAAGAGTTCAGCTGAAGCCAGACAAGCCCTGATGGGCAGGTGCAGATAGAAGTCTGCCGCAAGGGGCTGCTCTTTGGCAGAATTAGCAGAAAGCATCTGATGTTCAAGGCTTCAGTCAGATGAGTCCCAGATGAGTCCTGGCCCCGCATTTGGATGGGGTGTGTCAGGTGAGTGACTTAACCAACATCTGGACCTGATTGAGACGCTGCGTGTGGAAGGCTTCCAGGTTTGCACACTAGCCCCTCAGCCCATCGAAATCACCTCTCAAGTCCATACAAATTTAGAATAGGGGGAGCAAATGTCGCTTTCCTGTGGTGTTCGTTGTGATGTGAGGAAACTGAGCCCGAGAGGTGTGCACGATGGCCGAGGTCACGCGGGTGCTACGTGGCCGTGCTTGGCAAGGTAACAGAGCCCCCAGGTCTAACCACATCGCTCTTCCTCCGGGGTGCCTCGCGCCGCACGCTGGAGTGAACGATGGGTGGATGGGTATAACGCGTATCTCTGGTCCTCCTCTCCAACCAATGATGGCAGACTCCTTTGAATTTGGACTAAAGGAAGACGCGTGCTAACTGGCAGAATTAAGTAGTTTAAAATGCATTCTGAGATTCTTGGAAATAAACTACTGATGGGTAAATACAGTGAATATAGAGAAACTCCATTCATACTGATGAATAACATTGCTTTTGGCAAGAAGGTAAGCTCAGGAGATTGTCTTTACCATCAACACTTGAAAAAGTTTGGTATCTGAATAATTGAGAAACCGCCAGGCACACTTAATATTTATTTGTAAGCTTGCTCTAGGCAGAAAGAGGGAGAAAACAAGGTTTACATTAGCTAGGAGTTTATTTGTCTGCCAAACGATTACATGATTCTATTTGCAAAGAAACATACTGGTATGTCTTGTTATTTTCTTGCTGATATATTGATGTGAAACATATTAGACAAGTTGGAAAGGCGAAGAGCAAAATCTGCTTTGTGCGCATGTGTGGGCTATAGGAGATTAGAAATCTGTTTTTATATCCATCATGGCTCTTATACTATAGTATTCATTCTAATATTGTGTTAGAATTTTTGTTTTACCTGGGCACAGAGCTATATGTGTGGGAGATGTTCAGTTATTGTTGAGTGTTTTCTATCTCAAAATATTTTTGTAGCACTGGCTTAATGAAGTCTACGTTACGTGCATGTAAAGAAACAGAGTTTGTGTTTCTTCTTCATCTGGTGGCAGGGTTGGACAGGCTCATGCACTGAAAGCTTGTGCTGCCAGATTCTGTTAGTTCTCCTGGGTATCTCGGGTCTGATGACAACTTAAGGTCAAACTTGTGTGAGTCGGGAGTAGTTTCTGGTGACATTAATTGAAAGACATATGACCTGGCAATTCCTCTACTGGGCATATATCCAAATGAAAGGAAATCAGTGTATCAAAGAGACACTTGGACTCCCATATTCACTGTGACATGATTCATCATAGCCAAGATACCAAATACACCAAGGTGTCCACGGACGGATGGAGAGAAAAGGAGAATTTAGTCTAGCACTCGGACTGAGGGAGGGGAATTGTCAATGCAAGCACGTTTTGGGCAACAAAGTTGCCTAGAAACAAGCCTCAGCCACATAGTGAGACCATCTCCCCCGAAGAAACAGGATACACACTCAAATAAAAACGAATGAAATCAATCGTGTCCTTGATGGCAATATGGTTTTAAGTGAAATGAGTCAGGCATAGAAAGCGGGATAACACCCATCTGCAGAAGCTAAGAAAGCTGATCTCATAGGAGCTAAGAATGGAACTGAAGTCCCAGGAGGCTAGGAATGGTAGTGGGAAATAGAAGGTGTAGTTAGATAGGAAGCGAGTCCTAGCCTTCCATAGCATTTCACAGTGACAATAGCTAGCAAGAATTCACTGGATATCCCGAAATAGCTTTAATGTTCCCAAGACAAAGGAATGCTAAGTGTTAGCAGTTAAGGATATGCTAATAACTCAATTACTCAAGTCTGGGGGAGTCAACACTGGGCCTCTGCAGAATGGACCCTGAACACCTTTTTAATACACATTCAGAGCAATGCGTGAGACTGGAAGCAATGGAGGCCTGTCTGTCTGTCCTGTTACACCATCATTTCTTTAGGAGGCATTTTCGAACTCCTTTCATGTGTCAGCACTGTTTTAGGTATAGGAGCATAGGAGACATAAAAGACAAAACGAAACAAAACAGATTATGCCTCTCCCCTGGAGATCTTGCATCTGGGAGAGACGGAGAACAGCACAGGGTGCATAGATTCACAGCTGGGTGCGTCTCAGTGCCCGTGCAGACCAGACATTTGTGAGGCGAGGAGGGTTGCAAAGCCACCTCTGGAGGTCGGAACTGAGCGTAATCAAGTATCCTACAAGGACGCTCCTCCTACAGCACTCACCAGCCAGAAAGGAATCTGCTCCATTAAAGTCGTTTTGACCAAAGGCAAGTGATTTATTTTTCATAAGAGGATGTTAAAACAGAGATCTGGTGTTAACTCAAGTCTTTCCAAGCAACATGAAGCAAAAAGTGTCAGACACGGAAATATTGTTGGTTAGCTATGCTGTATGCTGGTATCACACACTTCCTTATCTGTCTATCTGTCTATCTATCTATCTTCATTATCATCATCATTATCCTCATCATTATCATCATCATATTGTATGTGGTTACAGTTGCATAGTTTTCCATGAATTTAATTTTTAGTTGTTATTATAATGGTTATTTATAGAGGGGTTACAGTTACATAAGCCAGGTAATGGGTATATTTCTTTTTGGAAAACGTTACCTCTTCCCTTCTCTCTCCCAGTTTCCCCCTCCCATCCTCACCCACAAGCTGTATAGTTCATTTCTGACAGGGTATCTAGTGAGTACCACCGCTGCATTTGTTCACTGTCCATTGATTTTTTTTTTTAGTCAATGCTTGACCATGTTCTTTGCACTGATGTTACCTCCTATTAAACAAACATTGGTATATTTGACATTTTTCCCTTAGCCTCAATGGTTAGCTTTGCTGAGAAGCATGACGGATTAATAGCCAGAATAGGTGGTGGATTAGTAGCTTTTCCTATCAGCCATGCTAATTATTCTTCATGCCTGCCGTCGGTATTGATGCTTCTGCCTTCTCTTCCGTGTGTGTGTGTGTGTGTGTGTGTGTGTGTGTGTGTGTGTGTGTATGTGTGTGTGTGGCTACGTGTCTGTGTTTGGGGCAGGTCATCCCTGCCATCTGCATTAATTCTTCCGCCTTCTCCGCCCTCTGTGTGTATGTGCGTGTGTGCACACGTGCGTGCGCGTGTGTGGCTAGGTGTCTGTGTTCAGGGTGGGTCTGGGTTGCACAGTCGCATTCCTTCCCTGAGGAATACACATTGGTCCAGATACAGGAGGAACTGGGGAAGGGAGGAGGGCTCGGGTCAATGGCTGCTGGATGTCTGCTCACGGATATCTGCTCACCTGCGCGCAGAGGCGGGCCACAGGCATCCTACTCCCCATGTTTGACTCCTGGTCCTAGAAGGGCCCACCCACCAAGAGTTCAGCTCCACTGGGGTGCCCCGCTCCTCCCCGGCTTCTCCCAGGGTGCACTGCTTCCTCTTCTCACCCGTCGGGCCTTGGGTCAGTATTCCCTCTCCGCCCCCCACGGCTGGTGCTCCCTGTGTGTCCCAACAGCCTTGTCCGGTCTCCACAAGTGGGCTTCATTGCCAACTCCTTCAGAAATCCCATCTGAACAGAGCTCCCAATTCCAGTGAGGCCCGAGCCCCTGCTATAATCTGTTTAAATAAAGCATAGATATTAACCAGTACAATTTGGGGGGGGAATGAAACAATAACAACCTATGATTTAAAGAAACAACCCACAAAGCTGTAACTGAAAGATCCCATTTTCTCTTAATCAAATTAAATTGTTGCTTCCACGAATCATGTGTTCTTTCCACTTCAAGGAGCCACTGCTTGGACAATCCCTCTTCATCTTCTTGGTGATCCTCCCCACAGGATCGGTGGAACCATGGGCCATCTCAGGCACAAGGACAAAAATCTCAGCTTCCCCTGGCTTTCTGGTGACTAGGAGAGCTCTGTGTGTGCTCCTCCCGCGGGAGGAGCAGTGCCGAGGGCCGGGAGCAGCGTGGGTGGGAACGGCAGAAGCTGAGAGGCTGGGTCTGGTGACTGATCCGCGAGGAGGAGAAGGGTTAAGCGTGAGAAGGAGCAGGCGTCTTCTACTTGTCACCGGCCTGACCTTCCCGCCAGCAGGGGACGAGGGCACGGGCGGGTTCTGATACGTGAGGAGGTGAAATCGTAGCCGGAGGAGGGCGGGGAGCGAGGGCGCAGGGCGTAGGGACACTGGAGTCACCTCCGGTTGTCACTGTCACCGTGGCTGAGCTCTGCAGAGCTTCCGTTGCGTCTCCCGCCTGCTGAACAGGAAGGGAATGTCTCCTCTCCTGGTCGGTGGGAAAACTTATCTTCGGGAGAAAAGTCATCTGAAGGACGTGCTGTTCACTTTCACAATTCACAAAAGAGAAGCCATCGAGTTGCAAATTAGGTATCTACAATTCTGCACCTACCATTTAGAGACGGAGAAGAAAACGTGACCTTTCCTTCTGTTGCTCTTTACAATGTGGCACTGGGGTCAGTCCTAACTCTGAAGTGCAGGTTGTCCTAAGGGCCGCCACCGTCTGGTGCGGTCGCTGTCGCCCCCTTCGTAACAGGAGGAGTTTCTAAAGGAGCAAACTGGATCCGTTTCAGGCACTGGCGACACCCAGCGAAATGCGAGGACTGCTTGAAGAACTGCGAATCCCGTCACGGGGCTCGGCGTGTATGGTCAGGACAAGTGCTCACCTGCGCGAGGACTGCGGGCTGGTTCAAGTCCCCCACCCCTAGGCCACGGCTGGGCTCCCACCCGGGGCAGCCCGGGGTGCGGGGGGAGGGGTACGGGTCCGTATCATACACGAGGAGGGCAAGGAGAGAGATTGATCACGGCCGGGCTACTGCGTCCAGCAGAATGCACGCCCAAACCTCCGGAGAGCCCAGGTCCTTGGGCCTCTTAAGGCCTTGGAGTGAGTCCAGACGAGAGTCCCCGGTGCTTAGAGCTGCAGAGCCGAGCACAGTCCACCCTTAATTGGAAATGTTGGGGGAGGAGAAGGCTTTGGTCCGCCTGGGGGCCTTGGCGGTGGACCCCCCCCTCGTCTTGTGTGGGAGTCTCCACAGAAACGCGGACAAGGTGTTCTTGTGTGCCCCACACAATTAGCTCCATTATTAAATCCAATCCAACAATTAGACATCCTTGATTGGGAACATTTTCTTCACGTATGGAGAGCGACGGCTTGAACGTTTCCTTTCATAGGAGGGGAGGCTGCAAAGCATTTTTCTGTATGGGGATTAGTTCTTGTTCTGGAAAGTACGCAGCCGACTCCTGCCGGCCCTGCAAGATCGAACCTCAAGATACCGTATATATTGACGTTACGCCGCCCAGGCAAGGAAAACGAAACGCGATGCCGTATGTCTCGACCTCGTGGTGCAAGAGGTCCAAGCCACTGATCAGGGAGCCTCAGAGATGAGGAGGGAGGCGGTGACTTCCCGAGACTTCTTCAGCCTTCCAGACCCGCCCCCTGCTCCACGGGAGCCACGCTGGCTCCGTCCGCTGCGAGCACTTGCCCGGGCCTTCACACCCCTGGGTGCCCGGGCAGACCTCCCCGGGGGGCACCCCGCCAGGTCTCCAGCCGGGTGGGGAGCGTTCTGGGAGGATCAGGCTGTGGGTTCCGTGGGCCCTGGCCCCGGTGCCGGTGCTGCCCTCACAGCCGGGCGGGACGAGCTTTTCTCCCAGACGCCCGCGAGGCTGGTTCTGCTCCTCCCCGGGTGCCCGGTGCTCGGTGCTCCCCCTTTCGTCAAATGCCATTCGTGCCTAATGTGCTTTGATCTCTCTCTCTGCCGTTTCACGGCCGTCGTATCTGTTCACTGGCATTCGATAGAACAAACCGCAACGCATTTTTCCTAGGCGGTGGTGGAATTGGGGGTGGGGGTGGCAGCGTGAGCTCCTCACCTCCTCACTGCCTTGCTCCCCACTGGCGGTGGCCTCAGAGTCCTGGTGTCCTGCTGCTCCCACAGACACGCGCACCTGCTCACCTCCCCGCGAGCCACTCTGTGTGCAGCCCGCCCCTCGCTTCCTGTCCAGGACGAGGTGCTCGCCCCTCGCTTCCTGTCCAGGATGAGGTGGCCGCCCCTCGCTTCCTGTCCAGGACGAGGCGTCCGCCTCTCACTTCCTGTCCAGGATGAGGTGGCCGCCCCTCGCTTCCTGTCCAGGACGAGGCGTCCGCCTCTCACTTCCTGTCCAGGATGAGGTGCCCGCCCCTCGCTTCCTGTCCAGGATGAGGTGCCCGCCCCTCGTTTCCTGTCCAGGATGAGGTGTCCGCCTCTCACTTCCTGTCCAGGATGAGGTGTCCGCCCCTCGCTTCCTGTCCAGGATGAGGTGTCCGCCTCTCACTTCCTGTCCAGGATGAGGTGTCCGCCCCTCGCTTCCTGTCCAGGATGAGGTGTCCGCCCCTCGCTTCCTGTCCAGGATGAGGTGTCCGCCCCTCGCTTCCTGTCCAGGATGAGGTGTCCTCCCCTCACTTCCTGTCCAGGACGAGGCATCCACCCCTTACTTCCTGTCCAGGAGGAGGCGTCCGCCCCTCACTTCCTGTCCAGGATGAGGTGGCCGCCCCTTGCTTCCTGTCCAGGATGAGGTGTCTGCCCCTCGCTTCCTGTCCAGGATGAGGTGTCTGCCTCTCACTTCCTGTCCAGGATGAGGCGTCCACCCTGGCTTCCTGTCCAGGATGAGGTGTCCGCCCCTTGCTTCCTGTCCAGGACGAGGCGTCCGCCCCTTGCTTCCTGTCCAGGATGAGGTGCCCGCCCCTCGCTTCCTGTCCAGGATGAGGCGTCCGCCCTGGCTTCCTGTCCAGGAGGCCTCTCCTCAGCTCCCCTTGCCTTCCAAGGCTCCCTCGGTGCCAGGCCACCTCCCTCCCAGCCACCGCCGCCTGCAGCCCTGCGTGCCGACCCCACGGGCCCGGTGATTCCTGGGCACCTCTCCTGGCAACGCTAAGCTGGAAGACCCTGTGGGCGGGTTCTGTGAGCTTCTCCTTTTCCACTTTTTTTCATAGTTGTAGGTCTAGGAGCGACCCTAGAGCCATGAAAACATCCCGAGGAGAGGGTTTGTGACATTTTTCTGTTGTTTGTTTTTATATGACCTTTCTATTTGTGTATTTTCTGTACCTTTCACAGGGCTTCATTAATAATGAAAGGAACACAGAATGAATGCATTATGTCAGTAGGCTCAGGAGTCCAGAACGCCTGGAGAGCCTATCTAATCTGTGTGTGGACCTTGTCATCGTCTGAGGTGACTGCTCTCTGTCTGCATGCATGTCTGTCTGTCTGTCTGTCTGTCTGCGGGCAGCGCTTCCCAGGGCGCGTTTCCCATAGTGCTTTCTGCAGCGCAGTTACACAGGATGCCGCACTCATACTCTTCTCTTGGAAAGAAAATTCTGTCTTCCCCTCCAGGCCAAGGGCCGAGCTTCCCATTAGGAGTGTCAGGGTGTCCTAGTACACACCCCACTCCCTGTGCTCTGGGCCACGGGCAGGGGACGCACGCCACGCGTCACCACCTCCCTCTGAGAGAAACAGCGAGGATCGTGTTTATCGATGCGTCTTTTCTTGTGACTCAATAAAAGACGGAGGAGCCACATTCATCGGCGAGGAGGGGATGTGTGGAGGGCAAGAGTCGCTGTTATTTCCCTTCCTCAAAAGTTACACTTCTTGTGCTGAGAAGTCGGAGAGTCCTTACGTCGTATGTATCTGTCTAGATCTGAATCTACTTCCAGTGGGAAGACCTTGGCTCAACGTCTTCTCGTCAGCACGGCTGGAGGTTCAGGAGGACACACGGGACGTTTCAACCCTTCAGTCCCTTGGCTGCTCATGACAAGGCCAGGGAGCCGTGGTGCTGGTCCTCACTCCTGGGTGCTTCCACGTGGTTTTCCTCTCTACACACCCATGTTATTCCACAGAGTGCTCAGGCTTGCGCTCAACAGGGTCCGGCGTCACTAGTCTCCCCGGTCAGCGTGAGCTATCCGGCATCCCCCTGAGCTCACCCAGCTCTCTTCTCTCCTGCAGGCGGCTGTCTGTCTGTGAATTCTGTGAATTTGAATCGGGAGGTGGTTTTACAGACCCCTCCCCAGAGCCTCCAGTCCCAGCCTCCGGGAGTCTGGACCGCCTGTCTGGACCTCTGCTCCTTTGTCTCACGGATTTCCTCCACCTGGTACCATTCTGTCACCAGGCATGAGAGAAAGGAAATCTTTAGAGAAGGTCAGAATCCATCAGATTAAATGTTAAGAATGGCAGACACTTGCATTTTTCTCTTTTCGCTGACAGAAGTGAGGAGTGGAGGTTATTAATGGCACGAACATGTTTTCCCAGTGAGAGTGGCTGTCAAGGCAAGCTCCCCATTGTGGTAAGGTTGTCAAGCTGTGACACCAAGGCAAGTAGAGGGGAAAGGGGTCACCGTATCCACCCCGATCTAGCTAACGTTGCTGTTGAGTGGAGTGACAAAATAATAGAGATGGGTATCTTGTTTTTAAGACTGGGTCTGATATTCTGAGACACTCTCCTTTCCTTTCCTCCCCTCTCCTCTCCTCTCCTCTCCTCTCCTCTCCTCTCCTCTCTTCTCCTCTCCTCTCCTCTCCTCTCCTCACCGGTCATAGGAGGTGGGAAGTGGGATTTATCCACGTCAAAGATTATGGTAGTAATCAATAGGAAAGTGCTTTGACCAAAGCTTTGACAAAAAAACATTACTACATTTCTCACAGTGATAAAAAGTTGTTATAAATAACGAGCTGAAACCACATGGCCAAATTCCTTCATAGAAACACCACGGTGACTATTGTGCCGGTTACCGCGAGCCATCCCTAAGCTAAGTGAAACCAGTAGGCCACCGCAGTCTACCCCTTGTGAACTTGGCTCTCAAACCAGCCTCGGCCTCTAACTGAAGACAGTCACAAGGTCATGCCGCCCCACTTCCGGTGTGATACGGCTCCCCTGTGTGCGGTCCCAGCACCGGCCCCTCTTCCCAGAGGACTCCCGGTCCCCCAGGGCCACGTCCAGTCTAATGTTCAGTTTGAACCCCTTATTCTAGAGAACCCAAGGCATTCTGGTGTTCCACTTCTATTTACTGTGGGCCATCTTTAGGTTCTCTCAGCTGACAAACTAACAGGGCTGCAATCTTAAGGTTGGAGTCTCACCCTTAGTAGGCTCCGGTTAGTAAATTTCCCCTGATCCAACTTTGAGCTCCTTGAATCACTGTTCCACCTTGATTTCTGGTTTGGGGTTCTGAGGATTGAACCCAGAGGCTTGCGCATGGCTAGACGAGTGCTGTTTGACTGAACTATAACCAGTCCTGAAATCCATCTGCACATCTGTTCCTGGATTTTGTCCACATAGACTGGCAAACATTCGTCAGTCCTTTGAAACATAGCACACCTCCTCACGGGCCCCGCTTTCTCTATGACCTTTTGTGTCCTGCTAGAACCTTAGTGATGGAGGCAAATGGGGGTGGTAGGTTCAGTGCCTTGAAAGGATGCAGTGCCGAACCAGTAGGAAACCTAAGGCTAACCTTCCAGGCAGTTGTGGGGGATGGAGTCTATTGGGAAACAAGACTTGGCAGAGTTTAGGGGCTCAGCCCTGTCCAATAGGTGCCTTCCAGTATTCAGAATTCCAGTCTTTCCAATGAATGCTCTCACTGTTATCAGAAGATGTGATATGCCGGTAGGGAATTAAAATCTACATTGTAATTCAGTTACAGTACAAAATTCTGAACCTGACTTTCTGAAAGCCCAGTCATATAGATAAAGGAGATAGCTTCCTCTGTGAGAAAGATGCGAGTTTACAGTCTTTGATGCAATACTTCCTCTGGGAATTTGAATCCCTGAGCTCATCCTCTTCTGCTCCCACCTTTTCAAGTGTAATTAGAAGCAGCCAACCCATTCCACCACGATCCTTCTTCCTTTTTGATGAAACTGTTCTCAGGTAGTAAATACCAGGACTTGTGATGATCATAGGTTGCGTGTCTCTTAGGTGCTCCATGCCAGGAATAGCAGCACCTTCCCAACTGAATGCTGAGCTATGAATGCCTCCAAATCGAATCAGCTAGAGAACCAATTCCAGAAAATCCAGAATAAATTTCAAAAATCACTGCTAAGTTTATTTTCTCATATTTCTTCTAGCAGGGCTGCCGGTACCAAACTCTGAATTGAGTTTAACCACAGAAAGAGATGTGTATTAGATTTATTGCCAGAAATCGGCTTTCATGTCTGAACAGGTTGTGTTTCCTAAGGCAGGTTGTCAGAAAGAGCTGGCGGAGCTCCTGACGGAGATAAAACCGTCATCCTCAAGCAGAATTTCTTCTTCAGGAAAATCTCAACTCTGTCCTAAGCTTTTCAACTGGTTGAGTCCGGCTTCCCTAGTTTGCATGGGACAGTCTCCCGACTTTAGTCAACTGATGAAGGACTTCAATTACCTTAGTAGAATACACTCACAGTGGCCCCTTGATTAGTATTTGACTGAACCACTGCAGCTTTCCTCTAACGAAGGTGATAGAAGAAAGATCTACACCGTGTAAAAATCTTAAAGTGTGGAGTCATGGTTCTCTGTATCTACTGGATGAGGAAGCCAATCTTTCCCCATGATGGGCCTCAGATTCTCTAGTTTCACATACCCTTGTCTCATTTCTCTTCATGCAGGATCCTGATAGGACGTCTGTGTGCCAACTCAGAATATCTGTAAGAAAAGAGCACCTTTTGGTTAAAACAAGCTTGACCTTGGTTTAGCACGTAGCTATGTCTTCAGTGCGGAGAGTATGTGATTTTGTGTGTGTGTGTGTGTGTGTGTGTGTGTGTGTGTGTGAAACCCTGAGCTGCGGAGTAGGGAAGTTGTGGCTGACAGGAGACAAGCTTGGTTGGGACGCGCCATGGGCCTAAGGCGCCAAGGGCTCCGTGCCCCGTCGGCATTTCCCCCCACGTCAAAGCACACAAATGCACTTGCTAGCCTGAACCAGTCCGACCTCAAAGCTTCTGAGATTGCTTCCTGTTTCTCTCTCTCTCCCTCGAACAGCCCGGGAGGGCGCGGGGCCGAGGAAAGGAAGAGCCTTTGGGAAGCCTGAGTGCTAACCACCTCCCCAGCAAGCCCTTCCTCGATAACACCTCCGTCTTACCCTCCTTCTCTAAATGAGTTAATGGACACGGCTGGGGTTGTCATGCAGTCTGAGACCACAATATGTGGTTTTGAACACGTACTGTACTCTTAATAATTATTTGTGAAGGGGATAGTTATTTAAAAAAAAAAGAGCAGGGGACGGTAGCAGCTCTCTTAATACAAAATGAAACCTGGAACTGAGGGTCCATTACTTGCTTGCCGTTGGCGGTATTAAAGAGAGGCGCTGGGGAATCTGTTCCTAGTGACACAAGCATTGGTGTAGCATTGGAGTCATGGAAACCCTGGTGGGTTCAAGGTCTAGCTAAGCAGGGTGATTGTTCCTCTTTCACCTGGGGATGTCACAGAATAACTTTATGGGAATAACTTTACCACTAGACTTGTAATGGAGCAGATCTTTTCTGAGAAATAGTGGGATTTTTTTTTTTTGACATTGAGAAATACTTTTGGGACAGAAACAGAGAAGGAACTGAAAGTCAACTCTATTTCTGGCCTATAATGGAGGGTGGGTGGGACCCATCAAGACTCCGGATTCTGGGTTCTGAGTATCTTATTGGTTAGGGATGAGGCTTGGAGACTGTGAGAGACTAGACACTTGAGTCCAGATTGTCAGGACTCCAGAAGGGTCTCACCCTCCGGGAAGATGCTCTGGAGAAATAAAGCTTATCTCTAAAGTTGGACAATAAAAAGGAAGCTGGAAGCTAAACAACCCATCAGGTCTAGGAACAACCAAGCCAAGAAACTAGATGTTCCTGTGGCAGAAACAATTGTGGAACACTTTGTTAGAGTGGCTCCTACCTGCCTTGGAAAAATCTGTACACAAAACCCAAGGCCTCATCCATCATATTCAATGTGCCTTTGTGGAATGGAGCCAGGTCAGGGTTGGGACCGATGGGTCCGTATGCTGAAGGGTGTGGCATTCACTAAGATGCATTGGACTTAGGAATTGCCACGTTGCATTAAAACCCTTTGTACAACTCCTTAAAAACACTGAAAAGTAAATTAATTGCGTAAAGAAAAGGAAATCCACTAACAATGAAGCGGGAAGATGACATAGCCCGGATTCCAAATTTCTCCATTCCCAGGGATTCACTGGAGCATGAGAGTTTCCCAAGCTAGACGCGACAAACCAAGAAGCCGAGTGTGATAACAAATGTTCCCAGCCTCAAGAGAGTGAGCTCGGCCCCACCAGAAGTACACATGAATAGGAACAAAAGAGGATGTAAGGAGAAACCTGTGGAACTACCTATGAAAACCACTTTCATTGAAATTTCATTGAAATTGAGGTTGTCAATGTATGTATTAAAGGCCTTGTGTGTGTGTGTGTGTGTGTGTGTGTGTGTGTGTGTGTGTGTGTGTGTGTGTGTTGGCTACTTGAGCTGAGAGAGTTTCAGGGAAGTTACTCAGAATCAGTCATATAATAAGAGAATCAAAAATATTTTCAAAAGTCAGGAAACATAGGAGCTATAAGGAGATTATACAATATATGTTGGATGTGAATTCCAAGGGAAAAGGATAGAAAGATTAATGGGACAGTTAATCAATTTTTTAAAGGTAAAAGTGGAGAATTTTTTAGAATTGATAAAACACCCAAGTCCTCAGACTGAAGAATGAGTCTAGTGCAGAAGAAACACGCATAAATCTCACACCTAGAAAATTGCTATCTGGACTACATAATGAATGTAAGAGTGAAAGATAAAGTCTCAAAAGTCATGTGGAAAGGAGTGCAGATTAAACAAAAGGAAAATGAAAGACTGACAGTACACTCATCAAGAGCAACGATAAAGACTAAACGACAATACAAGAGTATCTTCAAAGTCCTGAGGGAAAACCCTTGTCAGCTTAGATTTCTGAATGCCACTGCTGTATCATTCCAGGCTGAGAGCAAAATATTTCCTGGAAACCAATGCTGACAGAATTTGGCATAACAATTTACAGACCATGACTGAAAAACAAAATCTTGGAAGATAAATATTTGGAAGAAGGAAATTCAGCTCAGGAGAAGAAAGTTACACGAGGCAAAGGGGCGATAAGTATCCTAGTAATTCTTCAGTAGTTGAGGTTTGGAGAGAGACGTACTCACGGGCATTTAAAACTGTCCTTGGCTTATAACAGTTTCCGTAAAACACATGATGACTCATTCATTTCATTTTCGCAGGACCACTGGCAATTTCAACAGAATCCTGTTGTTTAAGTCTTTGATTGCTCGTGGAGGGATAGAAGTTAGTGCTACAGTTGTTGAAAACAATACAGCATGTAGCGTGGCGATCTGGAAGACGAGGAACCAGAAACTCACTGCTAGGAGTTTGCAGCGCAACTCTGCCTTCCGTGACCACGAAGGTTGACGGGGAGCGAAGTCCGTCTGGGTTACTCCGCGCTTTCGCGCCGCTGTCGGGTGACGTCAGGAGCCATGCTTCCCGGGTGGTGGACGGGAGTTTGGTTTGAGCAAACTGTCAGGATGAATCTCAGAGTGGTAAGACATCGAGGTCACTCTTTCCCCAATGGGCCCTCATAAAAACACTCCTCAATATCTCCTTGTGAAGTTATGACCCCCACGGCTTTATCCAGAGAGTGTCCGTTTCTAGTGTCATCATAAGCCGTTATCACTGGAATTGGTCACTTCTTAAGTAAAAGAGGAAGTAGCCAAGGGTTAGAAATGTCTTCTTTATTAATCGGCGTTTAAACAAAGCAGCTCATGAACACGATACATACGGATCAACGTCACCCCCGTCAGCCATCCCAGCCCCCAGCGACCCACCCCTTCCTTCGCTCTTCTTCATCGTGTAGGATAGGTTCTTGGCTGCATTCCCCGCTTCTCTTCATTCTTCTACCCCTCTTCCCTCCACCCTGCTCTTGCGAGTACCATTTCCTGGTGTTTAGTTGGGCTTTGATTTTGGCTTTCTGAGGAATTACGCCCTTGAATCTACAGTATGTCAGCTGATACTTGTTGGTAATACTTGTCTACCTCCCAATGTGTTTACTTAGAGGTGTATAAGCTGATTCAGCAGCGGAGCCTTCAGGCTTTTCGTGGATGGGAGGTCTTTTATTGCCATTTCAATTTCATTCCTTGTTATGGCTCTGTTTACCATGTTTATATAGCTTCATGGTTCAGTTTAGGTATAACAGTGTTCTCTAGGAATGCATTCATTTCTGTCAGATTCTCCAGTTTATTCACATGCAGGCTTGTAAAATATTCCCTTGCAGTGTTCTGAATTTGCTTGAGTCTGTTGTGGTAACCCCTTTTTTAAAATCTCTGATTTTATTTATTTGGGTGATTTCTGTTTTTCTCTTAGTCAAGGTTGCTAAGGGCCTGTCAATTTTTATTGTTTTCAAAGAATCTGTTTGACTCTCTGTATGTTTTTTTTTTCAGTGACTACTCCATTTATGTCTTTAAATTGGAGAATTGGGCTCCCTGGTATTGAGTGTTAGAACTGAGAATTATGTGATAACTCCAGTCATGTTACCGGGCCTCATTCTTAAAGGCAGCTCTTGTATTGACTTCTTCATTGATTTGTTTATCAATGCCTTCCTTCATCTCCTTTAACTGAGTGGCTGTTATTTCATTGTGCTCCGTTGCCATCCCTTGGAATTCATTCAGCTTTTTTGTGTTCTCCATGAATTCTTCTAATATTCTTTCATCACATTCACAAAACATCTTGTAAAAGTTTTTGATCTTTTCATGAATCATTTTTATTGGTAGGTCTTTTAATCCAGCTTGTGAAGTCCCCTCCAGGTCCCTATCTTTCTGTGCTGTTGTCTGATTGTTTCCTGTGGCTGCTGTATTTCCTTGATTTCTCCTGTTTCTGTGATGCATTTTGGTTTTGACTTTCCAGACTCTGAGTCTCCCCTGTGTTCTCGGTTGAGCAGGCAGTCGAGGGATTGATCTTCCGTTGAGATTTACGGCGTTTATCTGGGTTCAGGGTTTGTGAAGACCATTCAGTACGGCCGCAGAGTTCAGTCGTGATGGGAAGCAGTGATGTTTAAAGTTATCTTTTTGAAAAAAGTTAGGTTTCTAAGGCAAGTAAGTGATGGATGGAGAGTAGTAGTTTTCCAGAGATCTATGGTTGGAAAAGGCAAAGAGAGTTAGAAGAGAAAGGATGGAAAAGAGGACAGGGGTGAGTGTAAGGGAAGAAAAAGATAAGAAAGCAACTGTGTGATTTACTCCAAGGAGGAGAGCAGAGAGGAGAGGCCTCCCTAAATCCTCTGTACTCTAAACAGCGTCTACCAGGTGCTGGCATTCATCCGCTCAGTCACCCCTACACTTCTAAGCTGAGACAGGCAGGAGATATGGATTTCCCATATACAAAGCAGAGAAAACAATAACAACAAAAATGAACGAATGCATAAGCTAAAAAGCAGAAATAAAGAAAGATGACTTCTCTATTCAGAATGTTGCATCGCTGGTCTGGGCAGCTGTCCTGTAGGCTGGTTTCAATGGGTGGCATCTTTCCATCTGGTCACATGCTGTGCTCCGAGGGCCTCCTCCTGGTCATTTAGGGGAGGGAGGGTGGGGTGGCAAGCATGGGGGGGTTGGGAGGGCAGCAGACATTCTCAGGCCTCCAGCTTTCATGGGGCGGCAGGTGGGTTTGTTCCCTGCAGGTGGGACTGGAATAGACCCCTTTTCCCACCTTCCCCAGTTGTTGTCTGGGGGTACAATTCCTCCTACCCTACTTCTGTTCTTGTGGGTTCTGGAGGGGTCCCCCATGGGGTTCCACATCTGGTGATGGATCACAGCCGTGCCCTGGAGTGGAAGGCCTCAGCTCCTGCAATGTTCCAGTCCCCCCCCCCCCCACAGGCCAGGTGAGTCACTGTCTGCGCCTGGGGCTACTGGCCAGAGCCTCTGCTGCTTCCTGTGGATTCTGGGGGGGGGGGGAGGGAGGGGTGTCTATCTGTTTATACTCTGCTTGGTGCCTGCTCCCGGGTGGAGAGGGCCTCCGAGAGCCCCGTGTCTGTGTGGTCAGCCCTAGGGTTGCTTTCTGTCGTCTTTGCCCCTTGTAGCCCTGTTTACTAGGCTCGTCTCCGTTGTGCAATTTGGGGAGCTTATTGGTCCTCCTCTAATTATTGCTGGAACAGTCCGTTTCCAGGCTCCGGGAGTTAGCTGGCTCTGAGGGTTCAGCAACAATTTTTCAGGAGTCCTGATTGGTTTTCCCTTCTCTCTCTTTTTGAGACGACATAAAGTGAATTTTCTAATTAGTTTTTGCTTCCTGCGTTGCATTGTCTTATTGCTTTAATCTGTCTCCAACGAGACCAACCGAAATTGACAAGCCCACACTGTCTCTAAAGACCAAAGACTCACAAACCCAGCGGGATGTGTGGACTTGAAGGAGAACCGAGCTGGCTCTGAGACTGGATCGTGTCTGGCCTACGCTGACAAGGTGTGGCCAAGTGTGGGGTGTCTTCTCTAGATTCCTTCAGCCTGATCTTCTAAGCGTAGACATTCCCAAACACGCTAGCTTGGTGACCCAACAATGGAGTCATTCCCAGTGAACCGGGGCAGCCCTCTTGTTTGGCGTATTAGTTATACTTGGTGGGCACTGGTTTTTATCATCACAGGAGACTGGAAGCTCGAGTTTAGGGGGACAGTTTTTGGCTCATATTCAGACACGGGGAAAGCAAAGTCACAACCTTGAAGGTGTGACTGTGTGTCTTTGAATGTGTGGGATAATTACGGTGCATTTATTTTTCCAAGAAAGTGTCCTCCTGTCTGGTTTCTTTGGAAAGTGCGGCATTGGTCTGTGATCCAGCCTTTTTATCTGCCTGTTAAATGTTCTCTGAGGATGGAAGCCAGGAACTCACATTGCAATATGTGTATTATGTGGCTCTTTTCAACACCACAGTCCAAGAAATATTTTCCTAGAGGAAAATAATAATAATTGCAAATGTATTAATTAGTCAACACTATGCACATTAAGCTATAGAGTGTGTGCTACTACACATAAAAATTTAGAAAATTATAGCTGGAAGACCATTTTCCACATTATTGACTTCCTTCTGAGTTACACGAAAGCCAAAAAAACCCAATCTCAGTCTTTCTCTTCCCTGGAAGAAGGAAGGTCCACTCTCTCCAGTTGGGAAGCTCTAAGTTGGTGCCACAATGCCTAGTGTTCAATCAGCTAGGTAGTTTTGATTTGAGACAGATTCTGGAACTCATCACTTGTCCCTGGAACCACAGGGTTCAAGCGTAGGGCTTGGCAATCTGCTTATAACACGGAACAATGTGGTTATCAGTCAAGTTCAAAGACCACTGATGTCTTGCTCCGTAGACGAGTGAATTCAACAATAGAGTCAAATAATTCATCAAATCAAACCTGTGAGAGGCCTTTGATTTATCTGCAACACTGAGACCTGCTTTATGTATGAGTTACTTTGATCTCTCACAAAGTCTGAAGTGCCGTCACCCTGAGACCTAGAAGTCTGGAGCTTAAAGACATTTCCTTAGCAATGACTCAAATCCCTTGTGAACAATGCCTTCCGTTGCTTCCCCTCATCACCTGTCATCAAGACCAGCGTCCTTCTAGTCAGTGGTTTGAAGGCTCTGTGCTGTGATGAAGAGAAGGGGAAGGGTTGCTCCTTTGGAAATTATTGAGAAAGGAGGGCTCTGGCACGCGTTTTAACTCACCTCGTCGGCGATGACCAGCGGGACAGATGAAGGATGAGTAACGATGCCACGTGGAGGAAAGTGGTGATTCAAGTCCAAGGAAGATTAATTAAGCCTTTCCAGCTCAGGGAACACTGGCTTTCCTCATTTTCTTTCATAAAGGCTTTTGCAGACAGATGATTTCTACCAGGTGATGTTAAGAAATCAATTTACTGTCTTCCGCCTGAGGCTAAAGTGGTGTGTACCACGGCTCTCTCCTCTAGAGTTAATCTTTTATCCTCACTACAGGGGGGAAAATACTTTGACTATGAAGACAACCTGCCCCTGCTTAATCCTTCCGACGCTGGTGTTGTGTGTATTACTGGTCTGTGCTTTGTCGTCCTAATTGTGAGTTTGTATCTCTCTCCTTCCTAGTGAATTTTGTCACTGGGTTTCTTCTGTAAGAAACATTATAGCTGTAACCCTGCCTAATCAGGAGACTGAGATCCGAGGATTGCGGCTCCAAGCCAGCCCTGGAAAGGGCATGAGACTCTCATCTCCAATTAACCACCAAAAGCCAGAAGTGGAGCCGTGGCGCAAAGTGGCCTCGAGCACTAAAGCTCAGAGACAGTGCCTGAGCCCTGGGTTCAATCCCCAGGACTGCCACAAAACAAAGCAACCATTGCTTTATTTGGTCATTTAATTCTATCAGAAAGGACTTATGGATATTTATTTTATTCCTTGAGGCGTAATCCAGTGTTCCTATTACTTACTCACTTTATTGATTTGCTGAACTCGTTCTAATGTTTGCACTTACAGTTCTTTCCAGCTGGTTTCTGTCTTGTCGAGAGGAGCGGTTGTTGCTTCCCTTGTTGTTGCTCAGCGTGTCTTTGTTTTCCATCTGCACATTGCATGTTCTTTGTCGCAGCCCTGGGGTCTATGACTTCATTAAGGAGGCATGGCTCATGGTGGTTACTGAGAACGGTGTTTAGCAACAAGGTGTGAGAGGTGACTTTGCTTGTTGACCTTGAGGTGCCATTACTGCTCTGTTCTGTCCACCCTCCGTGGGTAGAGTTTGGGACATACTTATGGAACGGCGCGGACAATCTCTGCTATGCCTCTAGTTCCTGGTATATGCATTACAATAGGGCCATGCGTCCATAAAGGTCGCTCGCCTCCCAAACAGCTCCATGGGGGGCATTTCCATCGTTATCCGCTCCCTTATTTATGAATTATTCCCCAACAGCGAGACATGTAGGCCACATGACCTGCCGAGTATTTATCTGTTCAACTTTAGGACAGGAAATGGTTTTGGATTCACGGATGCTTGGGAATTCCCCTTGGTTTACCGCATATGAGTGCACTCTGTCCTAAACTCTATTTGTTTATGAACTTCTGCTTGTCCTGTAGGACCGTTTTCCAATTACTCCTCTCAGCACCCCCTCTTCATTCCTTTGTCCTGCTTTCTTTCTGTGTGCTTTGCTCTGTGTAAGTCTTACCTATATAGCGATGCTTGTTTTATGTCTCTGGGGATAGATGTATGGGTGTTTTTTTTTTTTTGTTCATTCTCTGGGGCATTGCTTCTTAGAAATTTTCTTGACTATGCTTTTCTACTCGTATTTTATCTCCGAGTTCCTTCTTACGAAGCTCCGCTCTTTCTCACCTCGCTTTCTCCCTGCATGGCTCTCCGGGCTTAAGAAACTCAGATGGAAACACAGAACTCTTTGCAAAACCTATATACTGATATTTCTAAGAGACAAAAGTGTCCACCAAACCATTGAAAATTCCGTTTTGAAGAGCTGGATAACCCTGGGCATGTTCAGGGAAGATAAGTGTGAAAGAAATGTTGTGCTTATTTGGCCTAGGAAAAAAATGGATGATTTCTTCTGCTTGGACAAGGTCTACGGAACCCATTGTTTCAGTTATTTATTTGACAAAAGGAGGTTTCAACGAATGAACAGAAGGCGTTCCTACGGAAACAAAGGACGACTCAGGATGATCGAAGGGCTCTCTAGTTCCTCTTACTTTGGGACTCCCGAGGGCAGCGTGGTGAGCAGACAGCCCACCTCCCTGCCCCCCCCCCCCCCCGCCACCCCGCCACCCGGAGAATTTCAAGGATTGTGTGTGCCATTTCCGAGTGGGAAAGGCCCAGGGAGCGGGCACGTCTGGCGATGGTTCGTGGACGTCACCCGCCTCTTCTTGCCGGCCTTCCTCACGTGGCAGGTGCTGCAGTCACCACCAGGGGCGAGGGGGGAAACCCCAGCCGGGGAGCAGGGGAACTTGCGGCGGGCTCCCCGCTCTCCCGTGGGGTGGCCAAGCTTGTGCTGAGCGGAGCACTCGCCTGGGGATGGAAGAAAAACCGCACAAGGGTGGGGAGGGGAGTTGGAGAAGAGAGAGGCTGAGGAATAGAGCAGGGTGGGACGGAGGACCCCCGCGCGCTGGCTCCCGGGGCCTGGCAGGCTGCTGGCGTCAGGTGACCGCCAGAGTCGAATGGCTCCGGGGATCTCACTGGTGGCCCTGGAAACTCACTGGCATTGTCGTAAGTACACAGAAGTCACTTGGAAATCAAGCCGGGTCCTCGCAGCCCTGGTGTGGGTAGAGGCGGCCATGTTAGGGCTGCGTGCGGGGCGGGGGGGGGGGTGTCCAGGACCTCCAGGTGAGCGGGTGGCAGGTGGGTGCGGCGGCTTCCTTCCGGCCCTCGCCCTGTGGGTCGTCCTGTCTGAGGAGGTCGTGCAGGAGGTGGGACCGGATCTTTTAAGGAACAGTGGTTTATAGTTCATCGTCCAAAGCACTCACGTTGGTCTTGGTCCAGAGCGGGAAGCGTTTCAGAGAGGACGAGAAAGCGTCTGCACAAACCCGGAGCAGCCGCGCTCCCCCCCCCCCAACTCCCCCCCGCCCCCCCCCCCCGTGCAGTCCTCACGGGCGAGCTCAGTGGCGCACGCAGCGAGGCACCAGCACTGTCTCATCATTACATTTTTTTATTGTAATTATAAAGGGGATGTACACAGGAGTGACATGGGTTGGGTAAAGAGTGCATCTCTATAATTTTCTTTTTTTTTTTCTTTTTGCCAGTCCTGGGCCTTGAACTCAGGGCCTGAGCTCTGTCCCTGGCTTCTCTTTGCTCAAGGCTAGCACTCTGCCACCTGAGCCACAGCGCCCCTTCTGGCCGTTTTCTGTTTATGTGCTGCTGGGGAATCGAACCCAGGGCTTCACGTATACAAGGCGAGCGCTCTTGCCACTAGGCCATGTCCCCAGCCCCCACTTCTATAATTTAAAATAAAATAGTTTCCCCCACATCAGAGAAAAAATAAGCTCTCTTTCAGTCCGAACACGGAGGATGGAAGAGCCCGGATGCGTGGGCAGCGGGGAGAGGGGCCGGGTGTCTCCGTCATTACCTCTACCTCACGGGCCGGAGCTGGGGATACGATGGAGGTCTGGGGAGACCAGCGGTGGGGATGTGTGTCTACAGAAGCGGGCAGGCTATCTGCCAAATGGGGCCATCCACTCCACTGTGATCCCCGCGGGGTTATACCGTGGCGTACCATGCATGGTACAGTGTGCCGTGGGGGTACGCTGGTTTAAAGACCTCAAAGCCGTGAGGGTGAAACGAGGTGGGGCATGACGTGAGAAATCATTCTCTGGTCTCGACCACGGTGGAGGTTGGAGTAATACGAGCCTTTCATCAACGTAGAGTTAGGTCAGGAGCACCACAGTTCTCTGCGTGGCGACGGATGGAGCCGGGCGTCCCAACAACACTCCTCTTTTAAAGGAAGTGAAAATGAATCTGTAAAAAGAAGAGGAACCCCACTTTCAGGTACGCCAGGTTTTAGGAGAGAAGGGCAATTCAATCTTCGTCAAATATTTGTTGGGGAAGCAATTATGTATTTAGGAGCATTCAGAGAAAAGGCCACAGTGTCCTGCACAGGAAATCAGGGATAGACCCTCCCTCCTGGGCCTTGCCACCCAGCGGGGACTGGGAAGTAAAAATAGCTCCAGCTATGTCATTAGCATGGCCTTCATGTTCCCCTTGGGTGCGTTACAAGTAAAGCAGAGTGACCTACTCACACTGTAGGGCTGAGAAAGACATAGATTCCACAATTTAAATGTCATAACTTACAAAGGTTGTGCTGGCCTAGTAGTTAGCCGGGGTGGCAACATGTAACAAGAACCCCGAGTCAGAAAAGACCTTGTCATAAGATTGCCACGCCTGGAACACGGCAAAGTCAGGGAAGGAAGAGCTTGAGACCCGGTCACCCAGGGCCGCGCCGGACCTTGACGTGCTCCATGTGTTCTTCAGCTTCTGCAGGTTTCCATCCGCACACAACGTGTCCATGCTCCCTGTATGGCTCGAAGGACAGCACTTTGGCGGCTGTGTGGAGAGCGGACTAGAATCTATCACAATGGATACCCAGGCTGGGGCGGTCCATGTGTGTTGCCGTAATGAAACGGCACAGCCTGGGGAGTTTATGGAGAGTAGAGCGATCATTCGCTAGCTCGTAGTTCTGCAGCCTGGTGTGAGCACCTGATCGGCCTTGTTAGCTCACAGTTCTGCAGCCTGGTGTGAGCACCCGCTCCACCTCGTTAGCTCGCAGTTCTGCAGCCTGGTGTGAGCACCTGATCGGCCTCGCTAGCTCGCAGTTCTGCAGCCTGGTGTGAGCACCCGCTCCGCCTCGCTAGCTCACAGTTCTGCAGCCTGGTGTGAGCACCCGCTCCACCTCGCTTGGCCTCGTTAGCTCGCAGTTCTGCAGCCTGGTGTGAGCACCCGCTCCGCCTTGTTAGCTCACAGTTCTGCAGCCTGGTGTGAGCACCCGATCGGCCTTGCTAGCTCACAGTTCTGCAGCCTGGTGTGAGCACCTGCTCCACCTCGTTAGCTCACAGTTCTGCAGCCTGGTGTGAGCACCCGCTCTGCCTCGCTAGCTCACAGTTCTGCAGCCTGGTGTGAGCACCCGCTCCGCCTTGTTAGCTCACAGTTCTGCAGCCTGGTGTGAGCACCCGCTCCACCTCGTTAGCTCGTAGTTCTGCAGCCTGGTGTGAGCACCCGATCGGCCTCGTTAGCTCACAGTTCTGCAGCCTGGTGTGAGCACCCAGTCTACCTCGTTAGCTCACAGTTCTGCAGCCTGGTGTGAGAACCCAATTGGCCTCATTAGCTTGCATTTCTGCAGCCTGGTGTGAGCACCCGATCGGCCTCGTTATCTCACAGTTCTGCAGCCTGGTGTGAGTACCTGCTCAGCCTCGCTAGCTCACAGTTCTGCAGCCTGGTGTGAGCACTCGATCTACCTCGTTATCTCACAGTTCTGCAGCCTGGTGTGAGCACCCGCTCCGCCTCGTTAGCTCGCAGTTCTGCAGCCTGGTGTGAGCACCCGATCTACCTCGTTATCTCACAGTTCTGCAGCCTGGTGTGAGCACCCGATCTACCTCATTATCTCACAGTTCTGCAGCCTGGTGTGAGCACCCACTCCACCTCGTTAGCTCGCAGTTCTGCAGCCTGGTGTGAGCACCTGATCGGCCTTGTTAGCTCACAGTTCTGCAGCCTGGTGTGAGCACCTGCTCCGCCTCGCTAGCTCACAGTTCTGCAGCCTGGTGTGAGCACCTGATCGGCCTCATTAGCTCACAGTTCTGCAGCCTGGTGTGAGCACCCGATCGGCCTTGTTAGCTCACAGTTCTGCAGCCTGGTGTGAGCACCCGCTCCACCTCGTTAGCTCGTAGTTCTGCAGCCTGGTGTGAGCACCTGCTCCGCCTCGCTAGCTCACAGTTCTGCAGCCTGGTGTGAGCACCCGATCGGCCTCGTTATCTCACAGTTCTGCAGCCTGGTGTGAGCACCCGATCGGCCTCGCTAGCTCACAGTTCTGCAGCCTGGTGTGAGCACCCGATCGGCCTCGTTAGCTCACAGTTCTGCAGCCTGGTGTGAGCACCCGATCGGCCTCGTTAGCTCGCAGTTCTGCAGCCTGGTGTGAGCACCCGATCGGCCTTGCTAGCTCACAGTTCTGCAGCCTGGTGTGAGCACCTGATCAACCTCATTATCTCACAGTTCTGCAGCCTGGTGTGAGCACCCACTCCACCTTGTTAGCTCGCAGTTCTGCAGCCTGGTGTGAGCACCTGATCGGCCTTGTTAGCTCACAGTTCTGCAGCCTGGTGTGAGCACCTGCTCCGCCTCGCTAGCTCGCAGTTCTGCAGCCTGGTGTGAGCACCCGCTCTGCCTCGCTAGCTCACAGTTCTGCAGCCTGGTGTGAGCACCCGATCGGCCTTGTTAGCTCACAGTTCTGCAGCCTGGTGTGAGCACCCGCTCCACCTCGTTAGCTCGTAGTTCTGCAGCCTGGTGTGAGCACCCGATCGGCCTCATTAGCTCACAGTTCTGCAGCCTGGTGTGAGCACCTGATCGGCCTCATTAGCTCACAGTTCTGCAGCCTGGTGTGAGCACCTGATCGGCCTCATTAGCTCGCAGTTCTGCAGCCTGGTGTGAGCACCTGCTCCGCCTCGCTAGCTCACAGTTCTGCAGCCTGGTGTGAGCACCCGATCGGCCTCGTTAGCTCGCAGTTCTGCAGCCTGGTGTGAGCACCCGATCGGCCTTGCTAGCTCACAGTTCTGCAGCCTGGTGTGAGCACCCGCTCCACCTCGTTAGCTCACAGTTCTGCAGCCTGGTGTGAGCACCCGATCGGCCTCGTTAGCTCACAGTTCTGCAGCCTGGTGTGAGCACCCGATCGGCCTCGTTATCTCACAGTTCTGCAGCCTGGTGTGAGTACCTGCTCCGCCTCGCTAGCTCACAGTTCTGCAGCCTGGTGTGAGCACCCGCTCCACCTCGTTAGCTCGTAGTTCTGCAGCCTGGTGTGAGAACCCGATCGGCCTCGCTAGCTCGCAGTTCTGCAGCCTGGTGTGAGCACCCGATCGGCCTTGCTAGCTCACAGTTCTGCAGCCTGGTGTGAGCACCCGCTCCACCTTGTTAGCTCACAGTTCTGCAGCCTGGTGTGAGCACCCGCTCCACCTCGTTAGCTCACAGTTCTGCAGCCTGGTGTGAGCACCTGCTCCGCCTCGCTAGCTCACAGTTCTGCAGCCTGGTGTGAGCACCCGATCGGCCTTGCTAGCTCACAGTTCTGCAGCCTGGTGTGAGCACCCGATCGGCCTCGTTAGCTCGCAGTTCTGTAGCCTGGTGTGAGCACCCGATCGGCCTCGTTAGCTCGCAGTTCTGCAGCCTGGTGTGAGCACCCGATTGGCCTCGCTAGCTCACAGTTCTGCAGCCTGGTGTGAGCACCTGCTCCGCCTCGCTAGCTCACAGTTCTGCAGCCTGGTGTGAGTGCCTGATTGGCCTCGTTGGCTCGCATTTCTGCAGCCTGGTGTGAGCACCCGATCGGCCTCGCTAGCTCGCAGTTCTGCAGCCTGGTGTGAGCACCCGATCGGCCTTGCTAGCTCACAGTTCTGCAGCCTGGTGTGAGCACCCGATCGGCCTCGCTAGCTCACAGTTCTGCAGCCTGGTGTGAGCACCCGCTCCACCTCGTTAGCTCGTAGTTCTGCAGCCTGGTGTGAGCACCCGCTCTGCCTCGCTAGCTCACAGTTCTGCAGCCTGGTGTGAGCACCCGCTCCACCTCGTTAGCTCACAGTTCTGCAGCCTGGTGTGAGCACCTGCTCCGCCTCATTAGCTCACAGTTCTGCAGCCTGGTGTGAGCACCCGCTCCACCTCGTTAGCTCACAGTTCTGTAGCCTGGTGTGAGCACCCGTTCCACCTCGTTAGCTCGTAGTTCTGCAGCCTGGTGTGAGCACCTGATCGGCCTCATTAGCTCACAGTTCTGCAGCCTGGTGTGAGCACCTGATCGGCCTCATTAGCTCACAGTTCTGCAGCCTGGTGTGAGCACCTGATCGGCCTCATTAGCTCACAGTTCTGCAGCCTGGTGTGAGCACCTGATCGGCCTCATTAGCTCACAGTTCTGCAGCCTGGTGTGAGCACCCGATCGGCCTCGCTAGCTCGCAGTTCTGCAGCCTGGTGTGAGCACCCGCTCCGCCTCGCTAGCTCGCAGTTCTGCAGCCTGGTGTGAGCACCCGATCGGCCTTGTTAGCTCGCAGTTCTGCAGCCTGGTGTGAGCACCTGCTCCGCCTCGCTAGCTCACAGTTCTGCAGCCTGGTGTGAGTGCCTGATTGGCCTCATTAGCTCGCAGTTCTGCAGCCTGGTGTGAGCACCCGCTCCCCCTCTGGTGAGGCACTTGAGCTGCCTCAGAACCCGGTGAGGCGTCCCAAGGTGACACAGAGCCGGCCAGCGCCGGGGAGGGGTCCTCTTGTGAAGCCAATAGTGCCATTCGGGGTCCTCACTACTTCCCAAAGCCCCCACCCCAAAGATCATTACCATGTGATTTGAGAGGTAAAATTCCAATGAGTTTTGGAGAACACAGATACCTGGAACAGGGTGGGAAACTGTATTTTCTTTTCTTGTTTTGTACACGTGGCAGAGTAAGACGGAATAAGGCTACTCTAGAACAGCAAGGTGGAGATGAGGAGACAGAATGACTCCTGTGGGCGATTGGAGAGATGGTAGGTTCTGCTGATGGAGGCCTGGGGTTGGGACAGTCTTTGTTGGAGATGACAGTGGCTGGACACAGGACATTTTCTCCAGGGAGAAAGTATGATCTCAAATAAAACTCTTCTGGACTTGGCAACAGATGGCCCACTCTTGAGTTCTCAGGAAAACCCCAGGGGAACGAACGGGCGTCTCCCCTTAAACAGCAGTTTGCCAACTGGGAGGAGAGGGCAGCTTCTCATTGGAAAGTTTGTCGATATCTGTGCACTTAGTGGTTTATAGACACAGCACGCAGGGTTCCACTGTGGAGAAGAGGAACACGAAGAAAGCCCAGCTAAACTCCCATAAATGGGCAAGCTCTAATTAATTCTCTCTGCTACAAGTGTGGAAAAAAAAATCCACTCTGATGGAAGAAAAGTAGGTCCGTGACCCTGTGATGTGTTTTGCGTCACTCCCAGTGTATGCGTTTTGTGTGTATGTGCAGTGTGTCAAACTCTCAAATATAAACTCTTGTTTCAATACCAACAGTATTACTATATTAAAGTGTGGAAGTTCCAAGGGGATTATCCATCATTCTGTCCTGAGAATGAATCAGTTTAATCAGCAATTTTTGTTCCTGGCTGCAGTTGAGACATGCTTGTTGCTGGACACAGAGGATATGACTTTAGAAGTTAGGAAAGAAATACTAGCCAGGAGCCTATCTGAACATCATCAGGAAAAGTAGGGCTGTGCAGAGGGGAAAGAATAAAATGAGTCTTTAATTTAAACAAATGAGACCATCATTCTGTAGACAAGTCTGCAGAGGTCAGCACAGCAAACTGGTGTGTGTAGGAAATACGTATTGAAATGAAGTACAAACATATACGTAGATGAGTTCCCAAGAGATACTTTGCCTGCTTTAATCTGAGAATTGCTCCCAAAGCAAAAGCCCAGACAAGTGGACTCCTTGCTGGATCTCTTTATGGGCTCCTCAAGATGCCTTGGAACTTCATTGCTGCCCTGGACGAAACCCCAGCCAGAAAGACTCCACTGTCCTCGTTAACTGGATGATAGAGGGTCCCCTTGGCTGCCAGGGAGAGAGGGGAGGAGCAAGGTCTGCACTCACTTGGCAAAGCTCACGTTGAATGAAGACACAACCTGGGTCTTTCAGTCTTCCTCAGAGAATTTCCTCACTTCACCTGCAGAGGTAGAAATAGTGCAGAAACAACTGGAAAGTTTATATTGAGGGCATTGGTTCTGGGAATAATATCTGATTCATAGGCAGGCAAAGGGTTTTTAGAAATAGTAAATAAAAACATAAGAAAAAGTTCCTGAGGAGATCTTCCTCCCTCCCTTCCTCCCTCCCTCCCTCCCTCCCTCCCTCCCTTCCTTCCTTTCTTTATTTTGTGGAAATTAGCCATAGAGAGGGACAATCTGTGATGAAAGAAGGCATGGAGAATTTCCACAGTTACATACTAGGCCACAGGGGACTTAATCCGGGACACCTATCTGGGGAGAGATTGTCCTTAGACACAAGCAGGCAGACACTGTCAAGAAGAGAAAGGGATTGATCCAGGAGAGATGGCAACACTTACAGCTAGCTAATAACGTTGGCTAAAGGCAAGAGCTTCAGAGCATAATAAGGATAGGCGTTGGTCTAGAAATCAGTCTGAGCTTGGAGGATGCCTGTTTGACACCCCAGATCTACTTGAAGGGGATCAGTGCCACAAGAGTCAACCAGCTTTCGGCTAGAGGAGAGAAGTGAGGGAGACATTTGGAGAAGAGGTTGGAGTAGAAAAGACTGTGTGATGGCCGTGAGTCCCCGAAGGCTGTGTAGAAGAGTCTCCGTTCTCTGGAGGCGGGAGGGTTAGGAGAAGCCAAATGGGGGTGAAGTACTGGTCGACAGGAGCACCTCACGAATCAGTTGCGAATGTGTCCAGGATGGAACTGCGTGGTGACCATTTTGCGTAATGCCGTATGCCCCCAGAGAAAGGAGAGGAGGTTTCTTCACGAGCCAGCAGACCCATGTGCACCCCCAGAACGGCACTGCAGAATAGGTTTGGTAGAGGACAGTGACAAGCAGAGTTCTGTGGCCTCCTTTGGCTGCTTTGTCAAACTGGGGTTCCTCGTGGGGGTGTGCACTATTATGGAGAAGCCACTTAAATGCATTCACTGTGAGTGGAGCTCTGTACAATGGAAACTCTTTGTAGGTGAGAGGAACCAGGCATCTGTAGAGCTTGCTAGTTCTCATGGTAGTGAGGAAGCAACTGATTTTATACTGCTGCTGCCATTGATGAAATTAAGCTTTGTAGTATTATTACGTTTGAACTCAGGGAAGGTGTTTTACTGCTTGAATTATGCCTCCAACTTCTTTTTCCATGGGTTATTTTCAAGGCCCAGCCTGGGAAGTCCTCATATGTGTGCTTTCCCATGCTCTTGGTGAAGATGGGGTGTCCACTGGGCCAGGACATTGTGCTTGTTGGGATAACAGGTACAGGACACTATGCTTAGCCACTGGTTGAGATGAGGTATTAGGAGATTTTCTTTTGTATGAGCTGGCCTTGAACTGTAATCTCCCAATCTCTGCCTCCAGGTAGCCCTTCTTTGGTCTTTCTGTGGCTCTTATGACCACCAACCAAACAACCAACCAACCAAATAACCAACCAACCAACTAATGAACCTACTGATGAACTAATGAACCAACCAATCAACCAATGAACCAGTTGACCAACAAACTGACTAATTAACCAACCAATGAACCAACCAATCAATAAACTAGCCAATGAACCAACCAACCAATAAACCAACCAATGAACCAGCCAGTCAACAAACCAACCAATGAACCACCCAATGAAGATCATGATGTACATGAAGGGAAGGCAACAATGTGTGCAAGAGAAAACATGAGCAAACCAACTGTCCCTAATTTTACTTCCGCACTGGGCCACTTCTCTGGCCATTCTTAGGGAGGAATGCAGGACGAGGGTGATTGGAAGCTGCGTGTGCACTTGTGTTGCTGTTGAGTGGGAGCAGTTATTGCAGCGAGGGTCGCTGGCATGGGCTCTGGGCATCTCAGAACGGCACCCATGATATCAGTCTGTGTAGGTCTTTGATCATGGCCAGACTCCCTTTGGAAGATCCTCTAGTGTCTTGCTTCTGGGTACTGATCTGGCCACCAGTGTCCTGAGGCCCAAGCGAGCAGTTGGGTTGAGGGAGTCTCCTTTGCAGGGTTGAGGTTTTTTCCACGGAAGTCTTGGCTTTGGCTTTTGGCAAATACCTCCCGCTGTGTCTGGAACTCACTCATAAGCTTCCTCATTGTGCTAGATCACCCTGTAATCCTCTCTACCTTCGTCCATCCCAGCTGCTGTGGAGACGACGGATTTCATGCTGACGTGACTAGCCTCGCGCAGGTACACCCACTAGCTCCTGGCCAACAACGGGTGACCCTCAGAGAGGAAGCTGGGGTGGCCCTGGCCCCTGGGCCGGGGTGGACAGCTCTCAACCCGGCTCTGATCTCCTTAGAGATCCTTGGAGGTGAGCAACTAGCTACCCACCACACTTGGGCTGGAGCTCCGAGCCCTTCGCTTCAATGAGGCTGCTCCTCCACACCTGTCTGCTGGGATCCTTCCCAGGCGGTGTCACCCCGGGCCTCCGCTCCAGGGGTGCTTGTAGGAAGCAGTCCGTGTGCGCGCACGGTTTCCGCCTGGCCGGGCCACCCGGGTTTTAGCTTTTCCTCATACACGCTGTCCCCCATCTCCTGTTTTCAGCTCCCCGCCCCACCCCCCTTGCCCCCCTCCCCCCGCCCCAGTCCTGCTTCCGCGGTACCTGGGGTGCTCAATTCCTGAGGCTTTTTCACGGCTCAGTGATGTGGATCGCCTGCCTTTCTATTGCTCTCCTTCTCCGCAGGAGGCTTGGCTCCGGCATTTTCCGCTCTGATGTATTATTTAGCGCCTGTGCATCTGCTTTGCTCCTTCTGAAATTCTGTTGGCACCCTCGCCTCCTCCATCACCTCCTCCGCGCTTCTTGTCCTGCAGGCTGGAATCCAGCCCCCCCCCCCCCCCCGCCGCTTTGCCAGTGGGGCCCTCGGGGGGCTGCGGGGAGGGCAGTGCGTGTCCCCCCCTCCCCCCCCCGCGCGCTGCTTGTCTGCTGAGGACTCGGCCTCGGCTCGAGGATCGGCGAGACTCGAGCAGGAAACCTAAACTTCACTTTTGTGGAACTCGAAAGTCACCGTGAGACCTGGAGCAGGACGGTGTGTGCCACCCCCCGCCCCCCCCCACCGCGAGCCTCTGTTTCCCCATCTGTAAACTCGCCCGTGTGAACCGGTCACTCCGCCTCTGGCCCTTGGGAAGCCCAGTCTGGCTGACTGCGAAGGCTTCGCGTCGTAGGCAGGAGCTGATCGAGGCGTGGGCTGGGGAGACCAGGGGAGGATGAGGTGATGGGGGTTCCCGGCTCTCAGGCCCAGAGATGCCTTGCGCAGGCTCCCCGGGGATCTTCCAATGGCACCGCACACTTCTGTCTAGAATTCGCTCCGGGCTCGCTCCCTTTGACACCCCCAGAGCTTTGTAGAATGCTGGCCTTCCGTGGTGTGGGAGCTGCTGGGCTCTTGTGTTGACTTCTTCTAAGATTACCTATTGTCTGGGACGGACTTGGATCGAAGGACCAAAAATGGGCCTTAAATCTGGGCATTATTTGCATGCAGAGAGAGAACAAGAGAGACACTGGTTTCCATTGTTTCCAAGTCCTGCATTGTCCCGTGAATCTCTGGACTGCGTTTGTAGGAGAGTGGGACTGGCAGCTTCTCTTGGACTCTCCTACCGCGTTGGTTTAAGCCCAGCCCTTGTCTCTCCCACTCACCCCGTCCTTTGCCTACCAACGGATTCGATATCCACCGAGAGCCAGCTCTGAAAGTGGCATTTCCCTTCTCATCCGAGCTAAGGCGTGCCCCCAAGTGCAAAAAGAACATCTGGCGACATCACACGTAGAGTACTGCCCGTCTACCCTGACCCGGAGAGTGTCCTCCACACCTTCACCCTCGAGCGAGCGTCCCTGCCCCCGCAAAGACGCCGTTCACTGTCCCCTCGGGTGGGCAGTCCCTCCTCCCGGCTCCCCTTGTGTAATAACTCGTTGCCACGGGGACAGTAGAATAACTGTCACCTTGGATTGTCATTGTAAATGATGCATGATGTTAAGATGAGGTGCTTGTTCCTTTGGGCTGAGGCCCCAAAGGCCTGAGACAAAACAACATATTGCCATGCCTTTTGAATTCCTTCCTTCCTTCCTTCCTTCCTTCCTTCCTTCCTTCCTTCCTTCCTTCCTTCCTTCCTTCCTTCCTTCCTTCCTTCCCTCCCTCCCTCCCTCCCTCCCTCCCTCCCTCCCTCCCTCCTTCCTTCCTTCCTTCCTTCCTTCCTTCCTTCCTCCACCAGCATTCTGTCAATGAGCCACACCTCCAGCTCTGTTCTGTACTGGTTATTTTTTTTTAAATTTAAATTATTATTATAAAGTTGATATGCAGAGGGGTGATTGTTACGTAAGTCAGGTAAAGGGTACATTTCTTTGTGTGTAATGTCAGCCCTTCCCTTGTCCTCTCTGTTTTTCCCTCCCATCCCCCGCCGCACTGGTGGTGATTTTTGAGCGAGGTCTGCCCCGTTTGGGCCCTGAGGATGGAGGGGCTACAGGGATTCCCTCATGAATACTCCTGCTGGAGGATGGGCAGCTGCTGGTGGCGAATCTGAAAGACAGCTCTGTGCTCCGGAAGAGAGAGCCCGTGCCCTGGAATGGGCGCCCTTGTTTATCACCCACCACATCGTCGGGTTCCACGTTTCCCAAGTCCGATGTCGACGACAGTTCTTCGTGGCTGGTGTGCATGGGCGTGGAAGGCACGGCTTCGGAGCCTCGTTCACGCACAGCCTTCTGGGGAGAGGCCAGGGTGAGCTCTGGGAAGACGCTTTGTGGTGAGTTCCCCAGCGGGTTCAACCTAAGACCGCCGGGGCTCTGCACCCTCTGCCACTTACTACACGCTGGACGAGGGCTTCGTCGCTTCTGTGGTACGCCATTACAGCCGAGCCGACGGGTGAGCAGTTCAAGGGGGCCCGGGGACCGAGGTTGCGTGAGACACCGTCTGCCACCGTGTGACAAGGGTTGGCGTCTTCCTGCAGAGGGGCGGGCGAGGCGCCGCTCCCTCGATGGGCGGAGGCCCCCCGACGCGCCCTCCGAGCTGCTGCCTCGTGAGCCGCTCGCGGGACGCGGGGGGTGAGGAGAGTCGTGAGGCTGATTGGAAAGCGGCTGTTTGCCCGTCACTCCTGACTTCTGGAACGTGCACAGACCCGTCACACTCACGAGGGGGAGAGGAGGATGTTTACCGTGTGTTTCCTCTCTCCACGGAACAACATCTTTCAGAGCCGTTTTTCTCTCGACACACAGCGGAGATTAAAATAGAAGCCCATTAACCCTGGAGAGAGAGAGCGAGAGAGCTGGGTAGACGCTGTGGGTGTTGAATGGCTCGGGTAGGTTAGGAGAAACCCACTCCCGCTTCTGTTTGGGGCAGAGGGGGCAGCGTTTCCCACAGGTGGCATTGAAAACAATTACAACCTCCAGGACGCTTCCGGAATTGAATACCGGACCTGGAGGCAGGCCGTCTGTCAGTGAGCAGGCACAGGGTGGCTTGAGCTGTGGTTTTCAAGGGAAGAATCATTTCTGGATGGTCTGTGAGGAGCCACTCTTGCTTTTGATCAGAACTCTGGCTCAATCTGTAACCTCAAAACCACGACAAAGCCGCGGGGCCTATTGTGACCTGAAACTACACATTCAACCTCAGGAGCAACGTGGCTAAGGGATAGCCATCTGTCCACCCACCTACCCACCCACTCATAATTTTAAAGAACTCTTACCAAGTTGTGTTGTTAGCCTTGGGCCTAGAGTATGGACATGCGGTTTGATTCCTGCTTTACTTGGTTTGGTATGCATTTAAAAAAAACCTGACAGCTCTCCCTGGTCCTGTATCTTTTCATCCTGCAAACAAGTTGCAGCGCTGTCAGTGTTTCTGGAAGTTTCTAGGTTATGGATCTCCAGGAAGGCTTGATAAGCCCAAATCCACGCCCTGACTGAACTTGACTGAGTGCCGGGTCCAGCTTTGTCCATAAGAAACAGCATGGAAGCCGAATAAAATCAGTTCTAATATCTTTTATTTAGCCCAGCATATTCAAACTAATATTCTCGTAACACGCAATCAATATAGAATAGAAAAATATCAGTGAGATAGTGTGGCTTCAAGTTCCGCTGTGTACTTGACACATAGAATGCAACTCCCATTTGACTAGCCCCAGTCCTGGGGCTCCTGGTCACTAAGCGGTGGCCCCCACAGGTGACGGTACCCAGAACACCTGAGTGGAGAGTGAGCCACGGCCATGGAGGGGGTCTGTGCGTCCGTGGGTCTGTCCTGGAACAGGTGGCTAGCATGGAGGAGTCTGTGTGACAGTGGGTCTATCTAGAACCGCGACTGGCGTGCTTATCCCTGGCTTCCTCACGCTGTCATCCTCTCTGATTTGTCAGCTAACATTCAGGTGTTCTTCAGAGAGACATAATGGCGCTGGAGGGAACTCAGAGGACAGAGCGTTACATGATCAAAGGGATGAGGAGATGGTCTGACCCGGATAAGGGAAGAGGAACAAAGGCCTTGAGCTCCCATGAGAAGGCTGAGGAGGGAAGGGATCTGAGTCTGCAGCCGGGAAGTAAACTCCTAAGCAGAGCATGACATGTTTTTGAAATCCAAAAATAACACGGCAGCAGGGGCCGTTGACTAGATTGGAGCAGTTGGCTTGAGGACAAAGAATAAGAAGCAGTACTCCAGGCAGCAGACGAGGGCAGGGGCGAACTCCCTCCCTAAGGACTGGCAGAAGATACGGTGCCAACAGGCCCAAGGGATGTTTCAGTCTGAGCCACAGCATCCTGAAGCACCCGAAAGCATCCCTTAATAAACAGAGAAGCTTGACGCTGTAAAGAACACTCTCGATCTGTCCATCCATCTTCCCACCCACCCCCAGCTTGTGGAGGTCTTAACCACCAACAAGAGCTCCATTTAAAGTGCACGACTCTGAATGTATGGACTGTAAGGCGTAGAACCAGTTCCGGGGATGTTAAGTGAGCTGCCCACATCCATTTGCTTGATGCTGACCTTTGAATCTGTGCCACCAAGATCCCGGGCTAGATTTCGTCCCCAGGGTACCACTGTTGAGAGGGAGAGCCTTGGGCTGGGGGAAATGGCTCAGGTGGTACCGCAGCGGCCCTGCAAGTCCTCAGCCCTGAGTTCAATCCCTCCCCCAGTACCATCCAAACCAAACCAACCCAAGCCCGAACAGGCCAGGCCAAGCCAACCCCAAGTGAAACAAAGCCACAGGAAGAGGGGAAGCCTTCAAACGTGACGAGGCCAAGAGAGCTCCGTCCTCACGGTGGAGACAGCACCTACCGGACGGAGAGTGACGTCGATGGAGGCCGGGAGCGCACGCCCCGGTCTCTCGCGATCTCGCGGATGGCGCCGCCAGAGGCCCTCACCGCGTGAAGCCCGGGCCTGCGCCGTCCAGAGCGGCAAGGGCAACGCACGTCTGTCCCCGGTCAGCTCCCCGCTCCGTGCGGCTCTGCCGGAGCCACACAGGCTCGGTTGCCGGCTGGTTTAGAACCAGAACATTCTCGAAAACCCCTCTGGAGGTGGCCCCCTGCCAGCTTAGCTCGTCTACCGCCGGGGCCGGGGGCTGGGACTCAGCCCCTCCTGCAGGCCGGCTCCGGCCAGGGCTGTGCTTCAGTGGCCCGGCGCTGGGGCCTGCACTGGGACCCTGGCCCGTGGGCCGTTGGGAAACTTCCCGGCGGTAGGAATGGCACGCGGTGACCTTTCGTGGCTATCGGCTATGCAGAGTGAGTCGGGAGTTGACATTTCGCTTCTTGACATTTGATGGAGATGCCTGAAGTACGTCACATTGATTGAGAGAATCATCAGGACTAATCATATACAAAAGGGAGTGGCAGCTTATAACTGAAGATTGAACCATGCAGGGCCCTCTCCGGGGCCTTTGGGAGAGAGGCTGTCTTCACTCCCATGTGTTTCTGCTCCGTCCTACTTTGGAGATCCTCGTCTGAGCCGCGTTCTCCATCGGGAACGTCCTCCTTGCTCATCCCTCTCGTTCGACCGCGCCCCTCAGTACCCAGGGCATTCGTTGCGACAGAGTAAGCGACGCTGCGGTCACACGTAAGACCGAGGACATTAACCCCACGTGGAAAGTGGCTTTTGCCTCGCTTTCGGCTCTGCCCGCAGGTGGCATGGGTTTCCCGCTTCCGCCTTCGGCAGAACCCCTCGGCTTGGGTCCCCTGCACCTGTATCTTGCATAGGGGCCCTTTGCAGAGGGGGGCTTGCTTTTCGGCAGCCACGAGAGGACCCACGCGGCTGGAGGCTCTCCCCTCTTCTCGCGGGGTAAGCAGGCGGCGTGGGGGGAAGGGGAGCCGGGGAAGGCGCGTGATTGGATTTGACCCGGACGTCGGGCGGGAAGAGATCTACACGGTTATCTGTCGTGATCTGTCGCGCCTGTTCGTCTTCCAGTTGAGAATGAGTCAGAGGACCTCGTCCAGCTCTCCTGGGTCTGGAGACGAGGACGACCCCACAGGCGCTTGGTGAGGAAGAGCCGCCCCTGCCGCGTCAGCCTGGCGTCCCCACGGCTGGGCTGTCACCCTTCTAGAAGCCTGACCTCAGAACTCCGAGCAAGAGCGACGGATGCGCTGGGACCCGCCCAACCCCACCGCCCGGCGCTGACCTTGCTCTTCGCGCTCGGCTGCCCCGGGAGCGCTTTCCGGGGAGAGTCTTAGTGACGTCTTCCCTAGACGACACAGGAGAGTCTTCTCAGCCCCGCTCCTGCCTCTCTCTGAGCTCCTCACCGATGATGGCCATGGGCCGGAGGGTTCCATGTACTTGGCTGAAGACAGAGGATGGAATAGTAGTCTGGAATATTCCTGTGGGCAGGCCAGGAAGTCCTGGGCTTACTTACCGGTCATGTGACTGAGAAAGACCACGGAGGCAGATGTCACCATGAGTGCAGTCGTCTTGCTCAGCAGGGTTGTCTAATCCCTCCCGGTGGCCATGGACGTGCTCCTGCATGGTGGTTTGTGGGGACAGAAGGTCCCCCCTATATCTTGGGGTTGTTTGTTTGCATGAGGGAACCGTGAAAGGGGGAGAGATTCAAATCCACCACCAGATGAAGGAGATGGGGCCTGGGGATCATAAGAATACGACTTGTGTTCAAGTCCTCCTAGGTCTATTTTATAGGGTGATGGGATAATGGAAGTCGTTTTCTTTTGACCCTAGAGAAGATGCACAATTTAATAGGGGGGAAAAAACCCCACCTTAATGTGACAGAAAGTTTCCACGAGTAACTTGGGGCTGCAGGTATGGTCCGCACTCGGGCAGGAGCTGGTCCAGCTTGCTGGGGTGTGGCGGGGAAGTTCCCACGGCACAGCGGAGACTTTATGGAACCGTCTTGTCCGTGATGCCGAGACGAGCCAACTGAATTTGGCCTTTCTGTACACATTGGGTGCTGAGGAAAATTGTGTTCCTCGCAGACTTTCGGTAAACACAGGGAAGAAAGGAAAGAAAATAAACCTGAAACAGGACCTCATTGCTGGCTCATCACCTGCCTCAAACGTGGGAGCAGAGGAGACAGAAGGAAGCAAAGGCTTCGGGGCTGGCTGGTGGCTCCCGTGTCCTGACTCATGCTGTCCCAGTGCTGCTCCTCCACGCGCGGTGACACCGCAGAACGGGGCCCTGGAAGCCCGGAGCCTTCCAGGAAGCAAAAGCGAAAGAGCAGGCAGGCGCAGTGACAATGCCTGCAAGCCTAGCTCCTTAGGAGACGGAGCTAGGACGGCTCGTGGTGACGCGTGCTTGTCATCCAGACCGGAGGATTTTGCTTCCAGTGATAAAAGAGGAGCGCACCTGGAACTGACCGCGTGATTTCACCAATAGGATTTCAGTTATTTAAAAATGGGTGGAGAAGAGGCAGCTTGGGGGGGACCCCAGGGGAAGGCCAGGGGGAAGGTCATGGCCAGGGAGTCTAGAAGAAGAAACTTTTGGTTTCCTGGCGAGCCAGCGATTGATGGGAGCTGGATTTCGTCACCGTCCCTCTCTCGGGACGGAGCAGCGCGGTCAGTGCTCCAAGCAGTGGGAGTTGACGGTTGACCCCGAGCCCCTGATCCTAGACCCGGCGTGCCTCAGTTTCCCTCCCAGAGGATGCCCGCCGTCGGCGGTGCCGGGCTTCCTCTTCACGCCGGAGTCGCTGCTCTGGAAGCGCAGCTAAAACCCTTGTTGCCGCGAGGGGCCCGGGCCTGGGTGCCAGCGGAGGGAGTAGACCCGGCTCTGCGGTGGGATTCGCACCGGGCTAAGCACTGGCCGCCAACCCCAGGGGAGGCGGCCACGCAAGATAGAGGCCGAGGTGTGCCGAAGCCCGCGGGACCGCAGAGCTGGGGTTCAAAGCTCAGGGTCTTTCCAACACGCGTCCTTCCCGACCATCATGGTGTCCAAGTCAGGCGGTGTGCGTTGAGTCCAGGAGCTAAATGACCCGAGACCTAAGCTAGGCCCCACAGCTCAGGAGTTTTATATGGGCCCGGAAGCGAGCACTAAGCGTGGGAGATTCGACTTGGACCTCGTAATTATTGGTTCCCTTCTGCTGGGGTCTTTGAGGAGCTAGATGATAAACATGTTTTACCATCATTTTTTTTTTTTGGCCAGTCCTGGGTCTTGAACTCAGGGCCAGAGCACTGTCCCTGGCTTCTTTTTGCTCAAGGCTAGCACTCTACCACTTGAGTCACAGCGCCACTTCTGGCCATTTTCTGTATATGTGGTGCTGGGGACTTGAACCCAGGGCTTCATTCATACGAGGCGAGCACTCTTACCACTAGGCCACATTCCCAGCCCCCCATCATTCTTTATATTGCAACGTATTTTTAAAGTCAGTATCGGACTTAAGGCAGTGGGCAGTTGGATAGCCTTCCTGCCTTGTAGGGTTGAGGTGACCGGGTGGGTGAGCCCTCTGGCCTGCCGTGCGTTGTCCGTGTAAAGTTCCTAGCAGCCATTTGACATGGCCGTGCCGGAGCTCCCGGCAGAATCCCCGGTTCCCCTTGAAATCACTCAACATGCCGAAAATAACTTGTGTGGCGATGGGTCTCTAGGGAAGAGTCCTGCCTTCAGCCCCTCCCTGGAGGGGCGGGGGGGGGGCCTCTGGAGCACCCGCTTCACGGGCCGCAGCCCCCCGACTCTTGCCCGCGGTAACTCCTCTCCTGGTGGTGGGGGGCGCCGTCTCTCCCGGTGTCTGGGGCCCCGCTGCCTTCCGTGAATCGCTTGTGCTCTGGGTCTCTCTCGGGGTGATGGTGAGAGGTCATGTCGTATGGTCCCGTCTGCCTACCCTGTGATGGATGAAGGGAGAGAAAAGTCTTCTGCCTCTCCCAAATACCACCTGTCTTTCAAAGCCCTTCACCTCCCAAAGGCCGTTCTGCCAATTAACCGGAGCGAGCGCTGGTGGCAGGCAAGGTGAACAGACCCACCCGCGCGACGGCAGCCCGGGGCAGGCTCCTGTCCCGCAGACTCACGAGCACCTGGCTTCGGGGCAGCCTGGGGCCGGAATTCCCTCCGATTTCCAACGAGGCCAGGCACGGTGTGGCGTGGAGGACACCCGTGGTCCCGAGTGCGAGAAGGGACGCCTGCGATTGGCTCAGTGGGAGGCCGTTCCTGGGAGACGGTCTGCTTCGTTCACACGGCAGTGTGTGTGTGTGTGTGTGTGTGTGTGTGTGTGTGTGTAGATGGAATCGTCTGTCTCTCTGCTGCACGTGGCAGGTGTACTCAGCACCGCTTATGGCCTGGTAAAATCGCAAAATGGCTTTCTCTCCCCTCTTCTGTTTGCTCCAGTCTTGCCTGCTTCCTTCTTCTTTCCTTCCGGGGCCACTGTCTCCTTGTCACTTCCCACCCTCGCAGGTGTCCTGACGGGATCTCAGTCCCGCTCCGGCCAGCTACCCCCCACGGAAGCCAGGTCCCGCTGGGCTTCTGCCGCGAGGAAGGGCAGGGGGAAGGGAAGGGTCCCCGTGGCCCAGATCAAAAGGCTATCAGTTCAGGTCTGAAAACAGAGGACTGTGCGTGTCGCTAGGATCACAAAAAGGCATGAGATGCGGGAATATGAGCATGTATGGCACTCAGTCGCCACAGAATAAAGGAGTAAACAAAAAATAAAGAATTGGTTAAATAGTGTAATGAAAGTCAAAACTTCCGTTTTTCAAAAGATCCCATGAAGAAAAAATTTAAAATTACCAGCTCAGACTAGGACAAAATAGTTCACAAATCATACACCCATATAATCCAGAAATGTCATTCCTAGATACATATTGAAGAGAAATGAAAATCTATAGCCACATAAACTTTTTTTTTTTTTTTTTTTTTGCCAGTCCTGGGCCTTGGACTCAGGGCCTGAGCACTGTCCCTGGCTTCTTCCTGCTCAAGGCTAGCACTCTGCCACTTGAGCCACAGCGCCCCTTCTGGCCGTTTTCTATGTATGTGGTGCTGAGGAATCGAACCCGGGGCCTCATGCATACGAGGCGAGCGCTTTACCACGAGGCCACATTCCCAGCCCGCCGCCACATAAACTTTTGCGTGTGGATTTCCATAGCACAATTCCTCATGTTAGCCAGACTCTGGAACTACCCCAGTGACCAGCAACATGTCAACAGATGAACAAAACACAGTGTGTGTGTGTCTCTCTCTCTCTGCATATGTCACCAGCTGTGCCAACACACCGACCTTCTGGATGAAAGCTTAGAATCAATAGGCTGAGGAGAAAGAAAGTGAAATTAAACAATAATCCAATCTGTGTGCTCCTGTGTTGACAAGACTCTGGGTCTCGTGGCGCATTGCAGGCTGCTGATCCCTGATGGGTGGGGCAGGGAGGGGGCGGGGGGATGGAGGAGGGCAGTGATGTCCCCAAAGGTGCGCATATGTCAAAGCCTCAAAATATGAGCTCTAAGCTTTGTTTTTGCAGTTTTATAATGTCAATTTTAGGCTATAAAGCTGTTTAAAATGCACCCCAAAATGATCCAAGAAATGGCGAAACGATTTAACGCCGAAAGGCAATAAAGGGAGAGTAGAGGGAAACAATGACAAGCGACATCTAAGAAAACAGGCAGCAAAACGGCCAGCACCCGGCCCTGGCGGTGTGATTGTGCACACCAGTGTCCCCACACCCTTCTTGAAAGCCACGGGGCTTTAATATGGACGTGAATACAAAACCCAGCTGTGCCAAGAAGAAATGCGCCTGAGAGTCAAGGACACACGTAGGCTGGAATGAAGGGATATTCCATGGAAGAAACAGTGAAGGAGCTAGAGCGTCTGCATTCACGTAATAGAAAACAGAGCCAAAGACAAGACGTATTGCTGGAGTCCAGAGAGAGAGAGAGAGAGAGAGCAAGGGAGAGGGGGGAGGGAGGGAGGGAGGGAGGGCCAGCAGCCAGCCAGCCAGAGACAGAGAGACAGAAAGACACAGAGAGAGACACAAAGGGAAATGGTCCACACCCCCTGCCTCACACCATTGATGTGTCTACGACGCTGTCTCTTGCCTTGTCTGGTGTTCTCTCATCTCCACAGCTGCCTCGGTGTAGACCAACGCCACCCGTCACTCGCGGAAGCCTATGAGTCCCGTAGGCAGCCTCGGAGTCCCCGTAACACCGTGTGGATGGCCGTCAGGGTGAAAGCCTGTGAGATTTGCTTCAAGGAGGTTAAGGACAGGCCGATCCTCCACCGTAGACATGAAGAAACGGATTCTGCTTTTGATCACCCTGTGATACCACTCGCGCAAGGTCTGACATTTAGAATAGACCCGATAAGCATCTCCTGGATGGGCGAGTGGCTGGAGTCTTCAGGTTTCCAAAACGAAGATGAAGCTGAACGCAGGGTCTCGAACTAGCCAAGTAGGCAGAGGACCCGAGGGCCACCTCTCGTCGTTGCTTGCCTTTCCCGTCTAAGCCCACCCTGGAGAGGTCTGCGGTGCCTTCTGTCCATCTGAGCGGCCGCGTGGTCGTCAAGCCACGTGGGGCACACAGAAGCACCCGAGAGACCAGCACTACCAAGCCATTCGTTTGTTGATCTTATTTGTCGTTTTAAACTGGACTAAGTTTTAGGACTCCCATTCTCCCTTGGGAAAGACAAATGGTAGTATCTGCAATACAGAACGCTCCATCCCTCTGTAATCGACTGGAATCGACAGGGGCCATCCGCCGGTCCATCGCATCTCAAGAGACCCCGCAGACACGCGCTTGCGGAGCGCATCACGTACTGGTTTGTGCCGCCAACCTTTGGTTAATGCTAGGTGCGTCTCAAGCGTCTTCTTCCTGCCCGTTCCAGCTAGAGGAGACGGCTCTGGGGCTCTTGGCTAGCATGTGCTTACTTGTGCCGTCCTGGGCTTGGCAAAGATCTCCTAATGACACAAACACACACACACACACACACACACACACACACACACACACACACGCACGCACGCATAAAACGAAACAGGCTGCTGCTGATATAAACCAGCTATAACTTTGTTTCCAGCACAGTGCGATTAAGACATAATCTGAATCTGTAAGCCTTGCTACTCAGAATGCTGAGACCTGAGGATCACAGTTCAAAGCCAGCCTGGGTAGAAAAGTCCATGAGACTCTAATCTCCAGTTAACCATCAAAAAGAAGTGGAGCTGTGGCTCAAGCGATAGGGTGTCAGCCATAAGAGGAAAAGACGAGGGCCAGTGCTCAAGTCTAACTACCAGCACAAAAAAGAGAGAACCTAAACATGAAGTTCTATTGCACAGTCAAAAATTTCTTATTAGCTTTTCAATTGAATAATTGAATTTATTAAAAGAGTAAAAGAGAGTTTGAATTAATCTGGCATGTCTCCTAGCGCTTTAAGTGATGGTCACAAGAAGTTAAATGATGAGAATGTGTTATTTTTTTTGGGGGGGGGGCAATCCTGGGGCTTGGACTCAGGGCCTGAGCACTGTCCCTGGCTTCTTTTTGCTCAAGGCTAGCACTCTGCCACTTGAGCCACAGCGCCACTTCTGGCCGTTTTCTGTATATGTGGTGCTGGGGAATCGAACCCAGGGCCTCATGTATACGAGGCAAGCGCTCTTGCCACTAGGCCATATCCCCAGCCCCAGAATGCGTTATTTTAAATCAGAGCACGTGTTAAACCCACCACATTCTGTAGAAAACATTAAACATAAAACTTTAATAGTCAAATATGGTGCGCTTTTCACTCACTGACTATGCAAATTAATTATGCATAAGAAGCTACCTGGTGCTTCTTTCTTTATTTCCGTTGTTGAGTAGCTTCCAGGCTCGGGCAGAGGCTCGGAATAACAGGAGAATCTGAGAAACACAACGAGACTCACGAGCCCTGGTTCCCGACGGCCGGTGAGCACGCACGTCCAGCTTGCTGCTGCTGCTGCTGCTACAGGGCGACCTGTTTCCTCGGCTGGACTCGGCGGCCTCACCTCCCTCAGGACGGCCACGGGGAGGTGTGTGCTCCTGCGCTGAAGGGAGCGTTGCTTTGGGAACGAACATGTCCTCTCTGTTTCACTGTTGGTTAGTATTCATCATTAAGTCTCCCCTCCACCATTAATGCTCACTAGTGAATCTTTGTGTCACCGAGCTGCCCAGTTCTGAGGAAGTCCTTTAGAGATTCCAGAATGGAGATAAGACATAGGTGGTTTTTTTTTTTTTTAACTCTCAAACAACTTATGAAGAATAAAATGCAGAGGAACATTAAGTGATGCCATTGGAGACACTGAAAAAAGAAATGCAGTACCGAATGTCCCAGGCCAGCAGCTATTTTGTGGGTGGAAGATGATGGGGTATTTGTGTGGGAAGCGTGACACTGGAAAAGGATCTGAAAGAATCTTACTCATTTATAAAAGCCTATCTTGCTTCACATAGACATAAAGACATACATGAAGGGACTTTGGAGAGAAGTAAAAAGAAAAAAATAAACATTCCTGCAACCCTCAAGCTGTAAATACCTATATTCATAACAACCAGAAGAAGCTAGCTGATTGTTTTAGCTAATCTCATACATCTCACCTAGAATTGTACTCTTTATGGAACTGAAACATTTGGGAAGGTGATCTTAATAACGAAGGATAATATGGACTGTGAAACATTTTAAAAGCCACGGTTGTACTCCTAATGCCTTATAAAATATATAATTTGAATTCTGGTTATTTAATTTTATTCTTTTCTTGCTGCCAAGGTAAAAGCAAGAAGGTGTTGGGAACTGGAGGCATAACTCAAGGGTAGAGTGCCTGCCTAGCAAGTGCCAGGCTCTGAGTTCAAGCCCTTGGTTGCTCCTCACCATCACAAAAAGGAGGGAGGGAGGGAGGGAGAGAGAGGGAGAGAGAGAGAGAGAGAGAGAGGGAGAGAGAGAGAATAAGAGAGAAAGAAGGAGAAGGAGGAGGCACCGATCCACATTTCTGGTACTTTCTGTTTAATTTATCAACGCTTTCCCGTTTGAATTCAAGTAAGAAAGCAGTGAGAGAATCCCGGCTAATGAAATGGACAACAGATCTAAACGCAGCTGTTGAGATGCACGGGCATGGTGTTCAGTTAGGCACACATCTCCCCTCTCCCCCACTGATCTTAGGTTTTACTTTGCTGTAGTACAGTCTGTGCTCGCCGCCATCTAACGTGCTGGCTTCATCTAGCAAGGGAACATCAAGAAGCCATTAGCCTGTCAGGGACTGTGAATCTGAGATGGTCTCTCCGCAGCCTCAGGTGCTCGCCGCGTCGCCGCGGGCTTGCACGCACCGGGGTGCCATCTATTCACACATGAGTTCTCCTGCAAGTGCTGATAGCATGGGAATTCTCCTTGGCTCAGTAGCTGGAGTCTTATGATGCGGACACTCAGGCATAAGGAAGCACCGTCCTGGTGACGGGCGAGACTCCGTGTAGCCCCCGGGCTCCAGGCTGTTTGCAGGGCAGGAGTCGGGCGTAATGGTCTCTCCCCTCGGCGGAGTGAAACAGCTTCCCTGTGTTATGGGACGCACACCCAGCATGCCAAAGGCTCTCCAGCTAAAGGAAGGTGCGAATCGACTTCTTAGTAAGTCGCTTCTGGATGCTACCGACAGAGTTTGAATAACATTGCATACGGGTTTAACAGAACAGGAAGACTTTACAACATGTATACCTAAAGAGTCTAGTACATTTTCCTGGGAGAGGAGTCTTGTCCGGGTACGTGTTTTAGTAGATCCAACTTTAACGACACGGTTTTCATGTACGTGTGAGGCTGTGCAGTTTAATTTAACTTCGCGCTGGCTTTGAATTTTGAAACATTAGTTTGGTTCTCAATATATTTCTCTGAAAGGGGGAACAAAGCTGTGGGTTATTCATCTCAACACCGGGTTTAGAGGGGGCGGGCCGGGCCTGTCTTCTTCTGCTGTGTTGAAGGCCGGAGTCTCTCAGTGCTGTTGGAGCCATTGTGGGAACGGCCTTGGGGAGACCTTTCTTCCTCACAAAGCTACGGGGCAGCGGCTCATTTAAAGGGTTTTTCTCAGCTGTGTGAGAAATGCACTTATTTTTGGAAGCCCAAACCATGAGCTCAGGATTTCTCTTTATTTCTTTGTATCATATTTTTCTCATTCGTGTTTCACAGTTTTTATTCTACAGCTCTTTTGCCTCTTCAGTTAAGTTTATTACTAGGTATGTTATTTCGTCTTATCTATTCTAAGTAGGGATTCTCTCTTGATTTATCTTTCCAGATAGTTCACTGTTGGTGTATGGAACGTGGCTGGATTTTCGGTGTGGGGTTTGCATCCTGCAGTCTTCCCGAGTTGAGGTGTTGGCTCTCACTGGTTTGGGGATGGGAGGGTTAGGGCTTTCTGAAGACCATGCGGTCTACACACAGGACCATATGATTTCTCTCTTCCCAGCTGGAGTCGCATTCCACAGCTCAATGAAAACACTGCTCAGCACAACGACCTAGGGGGGCCTCGTTTGGTGAAGAAAGAGGCCTTGGCGACCACACAGCACTAACTGTGATGCAGAGCCAGGGAGCAGCTCAGAGAGAGACAGGAGCAGCAGGGAAAGAACGTTAGGAGAAACTCAGCACCCCCTTCATGACAAAAACGTTCCAACAAGCTAGTCAAAAGCCGGCACAGTGAACACCCATGGTTCTTAAATCCCCAGCTCTTTAATACGGGGACGGTTTTACCTTGTTGGCCGATAAGCTAAGAAACTGCAGAGGTTCCAGAATCCCACCACGGAGATTAGCAACAACTGGCAACGTGGACAGATTTCCAAAACATGCCAAGTGAAGGCAGCCAGGCACCAAGCATCTTTACTAGCTATCAGTGTGGACAGCCCAGGACTGGGATCAAAGGCATTGGTCAATGGTGTATAGATAATATAAAATTTCTGGGATGCCTCAACTGTTTTAATTTAGCAAAAATCACTGGCTTGCATATATCTGTTGAGAAAACCGGCAAAGGATGTCGAGCATTGCAACGGGTATACCTCCTTGCTATTTCTTAGACGTGGTCCATGCTATTAACGTGGCCCTGTTATCTCCTCCCCTCCATGAGTTGCTTTTGGAGAATTTTCTTTTCCCCCATTTCTAGACAAGCTTGTTGTCCAATTTCCAGCGAAGTCCGTGGGTATTAAATATCTCATTAGGACATGATGTTTCTCATTGTGTAAATGGCTTTCCTTCCAGCAATGATTAACCCCTCTTGTCAAAAGCCATCTCTCAAGCCAGCTGGCTGCCCATCTCCGAGGGCTCTTGGGTGATTCGTCACCGGGTTTAGCATCTGTTGGCTCTCTCTTGCCTCTACCGCCGTATAAAGCCGGGGTAGACCGGCACCCTGTGCTGCCGGCCGCCTGTCTGTAATCCTTTTACCTGGAACTGCCTCTTGGTCTCAGAGCGAATGTAAACCTGACTTTATTATTTCCCCCCCCGAAGCTGGAAACAACTAAAACACCATGGCAATGTGGAATTCAGTGTGCCGCAGAGCCCCAAACACCGGCAAATGGGTCTCCTGTCAGCAAGAAAGAAGGCAAGAGGTGAGGAGAGGCAAAGAAAGAACATGCAGTTTCTTTGGGCTTATACTAGGGAGAAGCTCAATTTTTTTCTTTCCTTTTTTATTTTTTCCATACTTAGACCTATCAAGATGGGATCTGTTGCCTTTGCTTCCCGATCACTTATTTGGAAATAGTTAACAAAAATAACACAAAAAAGATGCTGATCCTTCTGCCCCTCCCCCAAGTAGCACACCCCCCCTTCCAGGATGAAATAATAACATCGAGCTCTGACCCTGAGGAGACCTAGAACTCTAACCTAGAATATTCAATTCTAACACTGCTACTGTCTGATGTGTACAAGATCCCATCTTTTTTAATAGAAAGAAAACTATCCCATTTTTTTTTTTTTGGTCTAAGCATCTTCTATGAAAGTTGGACCTGTGCACTTGATCTTAGCCTGTCAGCAAGAAACCCAATTGCAGTAATAGCTATAATAGGATATTAGGAATCATTTATAAATATTGTGATCAATGCCATCTTCTACATCCCCTAACCAGCTGGGGGGAAACAACAACACGCGAGTGTTGGTATTCATCAACACATGGCATGATTTATTCATTTTTTTGTTTTAACTCAGTATTTGGATGCCCAGGAGCCTGCTGAGCCAACAATTTGTACAAAATGTAACCAAACAACTTACCACCCAGACCCGGAGGGGAGGGGGGATGGGAGGGCGAGGGGGGGGTGGCCAGCAGCCAGTGGGGTGGGAGGGTGGAGGAGGGGGAGGCCAGCAGCCAGTGGAGTGGGTGGGGGCGGCCAGCAGCCAGTGGGGTGGGAGGGCGGAGGAGGGGGAGGCCAGCAGCCAATGGGGTGGGAGGGCAGAGTAGGGTAAGCCAGCAGCCAGTGGGGTGGGAGGGCAGAGGAGGGGGAGGCCAGCAGCCAGTGGGGTGGGAGGGTAGGGTAAGCCAGCAGCCAATGGGGTGGGAGGGCAGAGGAGGGGGCGGCCAGCAGCCAATGGGGTGGGAGGGGGCGGCCAGCAGTCAGTGGAGTGGGAGGGTGGAGGCGGCCAGCAGCCAGTGGGGTGGGAGGGGAGGGTAAGCCAGCAGCCAGTAGAGTGGGAGGGCAAAGGAGGGGGCGGCCAGCAGCCAGTGGGGTGGGAGGGCGGAGAGGGGGTGGCCAGCAGCCAATGGGGTGGGAGGGCGGGGGCAGCCAGCAGCCAATGGGATGGGAGGGCGGGGTGAGGGAGCAGCCAGCAGCCAATGAGGTGGGAGGGCGGGGCGTCCGGCAGCCAGTGGGGTGGGAGGGCGGGGCGTCCGGCAGCCAGTGGGGTGGGAGGGCGGGGCGTCCGGCAGCCAGTGGGGTGGGAGGGCGGGGCGGCCGGCAGCCAGTGGGGTGGGAGGGCGGGGCGTCCGGCAGCCAGTGGGGTGGGAGGGCGGGGCGGCCGGCAGCCAGTGGGGTGGGAGGGCGGGGCGGCCAGCAGTCAGCTCGCCCGGGGCTGTGCAGGGGGCGGGCTGCGATTCCCTGTGTCCGCCCCCACCGCCCCCGTTTCCACCACAGTCCCCCTCACCCCCCCCCACCCCCCGTGAAGGCCCCTGGCAGGCTCCCAGGCCCGGGCACCCCCTGATGGCGGCGGCCAGCCCTGCTTGGCCGGCTCTGCACTGAGCGTGGCCCTGCTCCCTGGGCTCTGGCCAGAGCCTGTGTGCTGACAAGCGCAGCGGAGGAGAAGGCGGGGGCCCTGGACCCCCGGAGCTTCGGAGCCCTGAAGCCCTGGATCCTGGAGCCGTGGAGCCCTGGAGCCCTGGAGCCCTGGACGCCCGGAGCCCCAGAGCCCCGGAGCCCTGGACGCCCGGAGCCCCAGAGCCCCGGAGCCCTGGACGCCCGGAGCCCCAGAGCCCCGGAGCCCTGGACGCCCGGAGCCCCAGAGCCCCGGAGCCCTGGACGCCCGGAGCCCCGGAGCCCTGGACGCCCGGAGCCCCGGAGCCCCGGAGCCCGGAGCCCCGGAGCCCTGGACGCCTGGAGCCCTGGAGCCCCGGAGCCCCGAGCCCCGGAGCCCTGGAGCCCTGGAGCCCTGGACGCCCGGAGCCCCGGAGCCCTGGAGCCCTGGAGCCCTGGAGCCCTGGAGCCCTGGACGCCCGGAGCCACGGAGCTTGCTTTTCATCTCGGCTCCCCCCGGGGAGGCCCTCCAATGAGGCGGATTGGGCAGCCAGCTTCCCTGGGCTGAGAGCTCCGAGTCTGGGCACCTGCGGTGAGACGCGAAGGGAGGGACACATCTGGATTCTCAGGGTGCTCAAGGCTCAGCAGCGATCGCAGGCCCGACAGGCCACGCGCGTGAGAAGCCTTCAGGAGAAGGCACATGAGTGGCGTTAGGGTGTCACAGGGGTCCCCCCCCCCAGAGGCTGTGACTTCCTGCTGGGATCCTTGCTTCTTCCCCTCCGTGGCCTCCCCATGGCTGATCTGATGAGACCAGGGCCCCCCACCCCCTTTCCGTACCCCAGAGGGAATAACCAGACTTTCTGTTCACTAGGAAGCTCAATTCGAATCAGTTGGTAAGCGGCCATTCCTGTCTTAGCAGCTTGGTACCTGCTTAGCACCTTGGTCGTGTTAGGTTATCCGAGGCATACCGACTGTGGGAATGGGGGTCCTTTGGACGCTCTGTCACGGGATGGAACGCGATCCCTGTTTGCTTTATTTCATCATGGCCACCGCCACAACTCAGCTTTGCACCGGAGTCAGCGTCCCCTGACACGGAGGGCTCTCAGGACCACGTGCAATGGGGAGAGGGTGCGGTGTGTGCTCCGTTAAACACCTGTAGCGGTCACCCAGCCGCGTCCTCCCCGCTGCCTGTGGGTGCTGAGCTGTCTGGAGCACGTAGGGCTATGGGGGGAAGGGGGGCAGTAGACAAGAGGAGGTGTCCACAATCAGACTTCCATCTGTGCTCCACCACCGCCACCAGCCCGGTCACAGCGCCCCGTATCTCTGGCCTCGTGCTCCGTCTTCACCCGAGAAGAGGAACAGCTTTCCCGGGTGGGGCATCATGCAGGCTCGGGGATCTGCATCGCACGACAGCTTTCTAATTGCTTCCGCACCCTCACCCCCCCCCCCCCCCGTGGCATTGTCCGAGTATCCCCCTCTGTTTCTGAGGCCCCTTTTCTCTCTCTCCCGCCGTGCCTGGCATCTGTCGAAGGTGAACCTGATTTCTTCTTTGGTGTGTGCATTTTTTTCTCCCTTGGACGTAGTCGTCCAGGACCAAGAAGCAAATGAGTTTGATCGGCATTTTCTCATTCTGTGGTGCATTCCTCAGAGTTGGGTAGAAAGACGCCAGAATGGGGCCTTCTCCAGGCCCCGTGGATAGATGGGCCAGGACAGCGAGAGCCCGGCTCTGGGGTTGATTGGGGCCGTATCCATGTGGCAGAGCGTGACAAGGTGGCTTTCCCCTGGAGAGGACCAGTCATGGAGCATTCTTAAGGATGGCCAGATGCCTGTCCACGCTCGCCTTCGGGACCGTGGGCTCAGGACTGGGCTGGAGCGGCTTTCAAAGAAAGGCACGACACAGCTCTCCTCTTTGAGCAATTACGGTTTATTTGAAACCGACGCGTGACTCCAAGAGCGTGTGCAGGAACGTGCAGCGTTAGAGAAGGAAGAGGTCGCAGCTGGCAGCACAGACCGACCTGTAACCGCCTGGCCTTTCTGGGGGACATTTGGCACTCAAGATGTCGGCAGGTCTGGGCTGGCACACGGTCTGGGGAAAGGAAAACGAGAGGGTGAAGAGTTGCTGAAAGAGGACAAAGGTGACACGGAGCTCCGGAGGGATGAACAGTCATAGCTGGCACCCAGCGCGGGGGCTCCGGCCGGTGGCCGGGAGGGGAAGGCGTGGGTTTCGGGGTGCGGTCGCCAGGCGGCTCGGAAGCCGGGTGGGCGTGGGGCTTGCTCGGGGTCCCGGGGCTGAGCTGGGGGCCTGGGCTGGATCCGCTTCCGCCCCGCGGCGGTGCGTGCTGGCTGCCCACGCCTCCGCGGGGTGCCTTCTGTTGAGCTTGTCCTGCAAAGCGTTGCTCCGGCACCACCTGCGAGGCCATCTGCGCGCCAGCAGAGCCCAGCGACCCGGTGCCAGGGGCGCCACCGCCCGGGGGCGGGGCCGCCACGGAGCCAGGTGGGCGCGTCCCGGTTCAGCGGTCCTTGCCGTCCCCATTCCACCCACCCTCCTCACCACGCGCACTCGCGCGCACACGGCACACGTTCCTGTCACGCCACCCAAAGCACTCCGTCCCCAGCGTGCGTCGCACGGCTCAGTGTCGTGCACCACCCTCAAAGCCATGCACAGCGCCGGCCTGTGTCGCTCCTGGGATGTGGAAGGATCCTTAGGAGGTGGAGCCTAGCGAGAGGAAGTTAGGCCGTTGGGGGCGTGGCTCTGGCCCAGCCCCACGCTGCCTCTCTGTTTCACAGCTTCCGTGAGCCGCGTGGGCTTCCCCACCATGGCGCGCAGAGCGCGGCCGGAGGCCCCCAAACCACGGAGCCACGCCGCCACCACGGACTGAAACCTCCGAAACCATGAACGCGAATGGAGCTCCTCCCTTATCCACCTGAGTGTCTCGGGTGTTTTGTCCCAGTGACATCACAGGTGGACTAACACTCCCCCACACAACACAGGACACAAACTCCCCTACAGGTGCAAAGTCATACTTCATGCATACTCCATGAGTGACACACCACGCGCGTGCACACACACACACACACACACGACACTCCAGGCCCGCCCTCTCACCTGTGAAGCAGCATACATTTAGCCCATGGTATACACACTACACAGACACATGGTCTACTTTGTTTGGCCTGCAGAATTAGGCTTCCTTCACTTCCTTCCTTTGAAACTTTAACGAGATGGTCAGCCAGTTATTAATGTTCAGGGACGTGGTCTCCTCCCTTTGCATTCTGTAGCACCCTATTTGCTGTCTGGGCTTCCCGGGTCCTTCTTCAGCCTTGCCCCTATAGCATAAAAAATAGAATTCAGTGGCCCAAGGGATCCATGTTGTCCCTCAAAAAAATTCATACTGTTGGGAAGATAAGAGCAGATATCATCTGCACGGCAGGTGCAGAGCGAAAGTCCTCAGGCCCCTCCCTAAGCCCACTCCCCTTCCATGGCGAAGGTCCACTGCAGGAGCCTCTCCCCAGAGACCACTCCTGCCGTACAGGGGGAGGGGGTCACTGAAGTGAAGTGAACGTGGTGATCTGTGCTGAGGGCAAGCAAATGGGGTTCGTGGTGCATTAGAACTGTGTGGATTGCTTCCGGATTGCTCCTCTGGTGAGAGCCACTGCCCTGCTCTCGTGCATCACCTCAGGGGACAGGACGGCCATTTCTGTGCCCTGACCTCCTCTTCCTCCTCTCCCTCCTTTTCCTTCTCCCCCTAGAGGACAGCATGGCCACCCTTGCTGCCCAGACCACCCCGGCCGTGGCTTTGGTCTCCCTCCGCACTGACATTTGACAGGTGGCTCTGGATTCCGCTGTGCCTGTGGTCCAGCCCCGTCCACTCGCTTGGGTGTGTCACTGGGAAGTATCTGGCGGTGTGCAGCTAGCAAGGCCGTCGAGGTCCGAGAACTGACTTTTCTCACTAGCACAGTGACCCCGAGGATCTGTGGTGATAGTCCTGAGTCTGGGTTCTCTGTAGGTATAGAACCAGGCCATCTGAAGACTTGAAAAGGTATCGTTTTCAGGAGGCCATTGCTAAATTTTGAACAAAAAAAAGGGTGATTAATATTAAAGCTTCATAATTTCTGTATTTTGAGAGTTCTACAACTGCTTTTCAGTACTCGGGACTACATCCAAGGCTTCACACTTGCTAGGAAAATACTCAGACACTTGAGCTATGCCTCTGGATCTTTTGTGTCTATTTTGTTTTTGAGGCAGGCTCTCGCTAACTTGGTCTGAGCCACCTCAAACTTGTGGTCCTCCTGTTTCTGCCTCTTGAGTAGCTGGGATTATAGGTGTACACCACCATATCTGATGTGTTTGCCAATTTGATGATGACCATCGTGTGGCTGTGGAAAGACTGGGCCTTATGCAGAGACAAATGCCTGTGGGCTGAATTGGTGAGTGGATTAGCGAGAAGCTGACTGCAGTACCAAGTTTACATTTCTGAACTTTCACAGTAGTCTTCTTATCAGTCACACTTGTCAGAAACTGTACCAATGTTATGCTTTCTTCATTTCTTGGGAGCTATTAATAAAAAGAACATTGAAATCACACAGAGATATGACAGCTTCCCAAAGGAGAAATACATGAGGAGGTGTCATTTAATGGCACAAATGATTAACTTCTTAAAGTCTATATTTGATCATTAAAGAGTAGATATTATTGAATGCCTACCTCTGCATTAGAGACTAAATAAAGTAAAGGATGGGGCAGAGCAATGAAGTCCTGGGCCTTCACCAGGCTTGTGTTCTGCTGGGAGACACTGCCAGTGAGCATAGTAAGCATAGTACGTATACCATGTGCATGTATACTGGGCATGTGTGTGCATATATAGGTGTGAATTCCCATGTGATGTGTAGCATGTTAGAGGTCATGGACACCATAGGGGCACCAGAGAGCAGCGTTTGGACAACCAGAAGTGCCTGTGGGTGGTTTGTGATTTTGAATGGTGTGCGGGGGTGGGGGGGGTGTCTCATAGGAAGTCGTGCCCACTATCAATTGGAGTGGAACAGAGTAGACTGCATGAATGTCTAGTGGCCAGCCTCTTGGCCCACAGGCTCTGCCAGCACCGTGATCCTGGTGTCGGACTTATTGGGAATGGCTGGGAAGAACAAGAGACCAGCTTTCCCCGGGACAGGCAGAAATCTGTGTGTGGGTTTGCTGGAGATCACGGTAGCCATGAGTTGGCAGGGTTCCTGGGACTCTTTTGCTGATGGGCAGGCCGGAAGCAAAGGCAGCAGTCTCCTTCTCTGTACTTGGTTAGGTCTGCCACACTGAGCCACTCTGAGCTGTTGGGTGCATCCTTCTTATGCTGTAGACCTTAACTAGCTCACAGTCATAAAACAACAACAACAACAACAACAAACAACAACAACCAAGGCTTTAAATTCTATTCTATTTGCTTTCACTTCACAGTGCTAATGGAATTGGAATGGCCGCTCTCTGTTTTTCCTCTTTCTTTCTTTCTTTCTTTCTTTCTTTCTTTCTTTCTTTCTTTCTTTCTTTCTTTCTTTCTTTCTTTCTTTCTTTCTTTCTTTCTTTCTTTCTTAGCTAAAACACGGAAAAATTGCACACATTCCCCGGAGAATGAATGGGTTAAATTCTCAGAGCAACGTCCAATGCCCTAACATTTGGGCAGGAACTAGAGACCTGTGCTGGCTGCCAACGTGACAGCAAGTACCAGGAATCTGGCACACCCACCTGTTTTCGCAACCTCATTCGGCCACCTGCAGCCGGCGTGGCCAACTTCGGTGGCTTTCCTGTCCGGGAAGTTGGTTCTGTGAATGAGGTGAGAGAGTGTCCTGAGACGAGGTGGGCCAAGTACCTAGAGCAGTCCCCAGCTAATGTGCGCATGAAAATTTAATGATAAGAGCAGTTCTTAAAAACCCTCCGGGTCCAAAGGAGGGAGTGCCTCTCAGGATGGGATTTCAGGCACTGCAGGAAGAGAAGAGAAATTCCGATTTTTCCTCCCATTCTCAAACCAAACCACGAAGCCACGGGGATTTTTGTGTGCATCTTGGTCTTGCCTGAACCGCCATGGCTGTGGATGTGGGGAAGGGTCCCAGGGAGATTTCCCGTCCAAAATACACTGACCCGGAGTGGGGGCTGGGCTCCGAGGATGCCTACAGTGTGGGGCCAGTGGGTGGCCTGCTGCCTCTGTCCCCAAACCCTTGTTCTGTGACGTAGAAGCTGGGCAACTCTGCACGTGGCACTGATCAAAGTTGCTCCCGGAAGCCTTTTCTCAGCCTCCTGTGTGGAACCTCGGAGTCCCCAGAGAGCGACACTTGAGGTCACCAGGTGGGCACTGCGGGTCAGTGTGGGATCTCCGCCATCCACTGGAGTGGCTGATTTCCCCCCAAAAGGGTGAGACCGAGAGCTCAATGCCAAGGTGCATTGGCAAAAGCGCAAGGTAGGGGAAGGTGAGTGGAATGCGACCACTGTTCTCCTACTCGTGAATGTGAGCTGAGGCACCCGTGGGCTCTCTAGGCAGGAAAGACAGTCACCGTGAATCCCCAGTCCGCCATCTCACAGCTCCGAGATGGAAAGGAAGAGGACTTGGAGCCTGTAAAGTTTTCCTGTGGGAAATAACCAGCGGGACTGTCCCGGACGTGAGCAGCGGGTTAGGAGGGGTTGTCACCACACCCTTAGTGGGAAGAGGAGTATCAAGAGAGTCAGTTGGCAAGTTGAAGGTCCAGGAGGAGTGGCGGTGTCGTGTTCAAGTTGGGGCTCGAAGCCCGACACTCAGGAAGACAGTGACCGGGGTTCCCGTCTGAAAGCCAGCATGCTCACAGCCCAAGAAGAGCCACGTTTCAGTTCAAACTCAAAAGTCAGAGAAGACTGATGTTCCAGCTCACGCTGTTGGACATCAGGGGCTCCAGGTCACCGGGGACCACCTGCAGCAGAGGGTGCTTCGCAACGCCGTTCACAGCTCCCCTGCAGGCCCATGGCCATGTCGGGGAGATAGAGGGCCGCCCACTGGCTGCCCTGCCCTTGGAGGGGGCGGGTGGGTCACCGGGGTAGATGATCCCAGTGAAGCCAGGCAGGTAAGAGCAGCTCCCACAGGCCGAGGGTGGAGGATGACAGAGCGGTGGGGAGCCGAGGTGGCCCAGGTTGGCAGAGTCCACGTGGCCTCTGTGACACAGTCCCTGCCCTCGTGGTGCCGGAGGCCCCTGCCCCGGAGGGGTGGCCCCACCATGCTGAGTGGAGGGGAGGGTGGTCATGGTGGTAGTGTGGGGCAGAGGGAGAGGGGGAGAGGGTGGGTTGCCCTTCAGAAGACCCTGCCGTGGGCATGCTTCCCGCAGCCCCGCCCCGCCTCCCCAGTCTCCATTTCCCCGTCACGATAAATCCACCCGTGCGTGAATCTACCCACCTGGGCATCATCCGTCGCTGTCCAGAAACCGCATTCGCTGGCCACAAAGCCTTTCACACACAGACATTCCCGACGCAAACCGTAACAAGCCACCCAGAATTTACACTTGATCTCCTCTAGTAGTACTCAAGCCTCACACTCGCCGCTTGATTGACAGCTGCAGCCTTCCCAGTTTGGGTTGTAGTTTAGATTCGGTCTCACTTTTTGCCTAGGGACAGCTTTGGACATAATCCCCGACCTGCGGCCTCCCACGTAGCTAGATGGACAGGCCTGGGCCGCCATGCTTAGTTACCTGTTAGGATGGGGTCTTGCCAACTTTTTGCCCAGGCTAGCCTTGAATCACGTTCCTCCCAATCTTTGCCTCCCTAGGAGCTGGTAAATAGCACCCCTCGTATCTATCTCTAATTTAATTTATAAAGCATTTCGTTTTGTGTATTAACTTGTTGATTCCTACAACCACTGTGTGAGACAAAAGCTTGATACAACTCCCGCAGGGAGACAGCCAGTGACCGCAGAGAGCAACGGATGCAGCGCTAGCAGGATGAGGTCTACTTTCTCAGTCTCTAGGGATTTCTAGACTCTTCCAGCGGGAAGACATCCGTCTGGAGTCACGACCTCTCTGCCGCCTTCCACGTGCAGTGTGTTACAGCCACCTTCTCCTCGGAGAGGGTGCTCCCAAGAGGGAGCAACGCTGTGTTCCCATCTCTCCTAACAACTCCTGACCAGGGATTGCTGCTCTCCTATGAATTAATGTTATGCTTTATAACTTCTTGACCGTGGAACTGCCATTATTACCCACCTGTGACTCCAAAGAGCAAGGGATTTATCAGAGGTCTCTCTTTTTGAGTCAATAACCAAATGGAGGCATTTATCCCTCTCGGAATAGCTTAGAATTCAGGACTCATCAATCATTGCTGAGTGTGTGCAATTTAGGCAGTCTCCTGGAGACAAGGCTTTGAGACAGAAAGAGAAGGATTCTTGGCTTTACGCTTTATCATCTCTGCTTTGAGAGCAAGAATAACATGGTGGCCTGCGGCTGCGGGCCGAAGCTGGGGACGAGCTTCTTGGAGCTTGTATGAGATGCCAAGCACCCGGCCCTCATGATCAAAGGCAGCGAGGCCTTGGTAAAGCAGAATTTACCGGCAGACGGGGGAGTCTTGGATGTGGGAGGCACAAATGGAAATGAGCCGGAGAGGAGCCAGGAACTGGGGCGGGGGGGCTTTCTTGGCCCCTCGTTCGTCCATGGCCCACCTTCTGGACGCACCACAGGCCTCAGCCACTGATGGGCTCGAGCCTCTGTCAATGCTGCTGAAGTCTTCTGGCTCTCCATGGGCTTCCTTCTGTTTGGAACCAGGAGCTGAAGCTCATCTCTCTGCTTTGCCTTTTCAAGTCTTATGGAGGGTTATCTGTTCCATTCAGCGGGAATGCCAAGGTGCGCGACAAGGGTTGATTTCATCTACGCCAGGCCTGCTAGCAAGGCAAGACGAGAAACCAGAGATAGGAATGGCTTTGAGGGAGCTCCCCTGAAGACTGCACTGAGTCAGCTTCTGATGGTGAAAACCACTGCACTGCACACCGGCGTGCAGCCCAGAGAGAAGGAAGAGCCAGGCCCTGAGGACTGAGGACTGACTGAGGAGCCAGGCTGAAGTCTCCCCCGCACGACAAGTTTCCTTCCAGATCATTGAGTTCAGAGCTCAGATTCACTCAGGCCTCCGGGACTGAGTTCCTGGCCTGCTCCCAAGATGAAGCGGGCTCTGGGTACAGAGTCCTGTGAGCTTTCCCTTCTTTACTAACCTCCTGGCTTTAAGTGGATCCATTAGCAAGCGTTTTAAAACAGGCCAGCACTAAGGTTTGATATTTTAAGTGTACTCCATTTCATGGACTCCATGTCCAGATCCAAATTGACTGGATCATTGTGTCTCACTGGGTCACCTGTCAGGTTAGCAAACCTTGTTCCCAAACACTCTACTGCTTACAGCAAATGAAGCTGGAAGTCATCCAGAGATAGAGCCTTACCCTAGCTGTCTTTACTAAATGTAATCACTGAGCCAGGAACCTCAAAAGAGGTCAGTCTTCCAAGGTGAGGTGGCTACTTGAATAACCTCCCTCTGCTAGAGAAGCCATTGTTCATCAAATCATTGCCTTTAGCCATGAATTTCTGTCTTCTCTGTAGTTAAGCTTGTGATTTTATAACATAAAATTCAGCTGTGATTCTCCAGCGCTCTTATTACATGCTCTTATTAGAGCAACAAGGCACCAAGGAAGAATTCTATTCTCCCTCCCCTCCCCTTTCCTTCTTTCCCCTCCCTTCCCCCCTCTTCCTTCTTCCCTCCCTCCCTCCCTCCCTCCCTCCCTCCCTCCCTCCCTCCCTTCTTCCCTCCCTTCTTCCCTCCCTCCATCCCTCCTTTCATTCCTCCCCTTCTCTCTCTCTTTGCAAGGTTGAGGATCCAGCCTAGCGCCTTATGTATGCTAGGTGAGTGCTTTGCCATTGCCCTATATCAATCCTCCCCCACTCCCCAGACACTTTTGTAGAAACATTCTCACTCTATGGTGGTCAAAGCGGGCTTTGAACTCACGCTCTTCCTGCTTTGATCTCTCAAGCGCTTGAAAGGACAGGCCTGTGCCACCATTCCTGGCTAAGACATCTCAGAAAAATGGCAAGTTCATCGGAAGTCCTTCCTGTTCCTGCCTTGTCGTGTATTCGCTCACTCAGCATCCAGTCATGGCAGCCCCATGCCAAGTGCTCTGCTGACGTGGGTGGGGAGTAAAGATGTGAACAAGCAGGGTCTCCATCCTCTAGGAGGGTGGGTGGTTCTTTTGAAGACTTGAGAAAGGGAAGAAAGCACATCTAGAAAAGGCTTGGGGGGCTGGGGATATGGCCTAGTGGCAAGAGCGCTTGCCTTGTATACGTGAAGCCCTGGGTTCAATTCCCCAGCACCACATATACAGAAAATGGCCAGAAGTGGCGCTGTGGCTCAAGTGGCAGCGTGCTAGCCTTGAGCAAAAGAAGCCAGGGACAGTGCTCAGGCCCTGAGTCCAAGGCCCAGGACTGGGAGAAAAAAAAAAAAAAGGCTTGGGGAAGGCAGAGGCGGTGTCTGCACTGGGTGAGTCCATCCCCCAGGCCTTGCTTGACGGGTCCATGCAGGTGAGGCGGGAGGCCTTCCCGCCGGAGGTGTGGTTCATAGGCGGCCCTCCCATCCAGACCTGGTCCACAGGTGAAATCCCCCTCCGCGGCTGCCGCCTCTCCTTAGTCCACACAGCGCTGTCTCACGAGCTCCGTGCACCTTGATTTGGACTTTCAATATGTCTCATTCTCCAAAGACCAAGAAGCACAAACAGACCCCGAGGTAGTCCTGCACCATTAAAAAGAATGATCCCCCAGCAGAAACAGACAATGAGGGAGCCAAAGGGAAAATTTAACACTGTCTTTAAGCAAGCGCAGAAACAGTATCTGCTTACAAAATGAAAACTGATCAAAACTTGTCATGTAGTACATTTTTCTTCTGAATTCTAAGGCTCAAGTTAGGAAGTTCAAATGAGGCGGGGTTTTGCAGGAAAGAGTTAATAATTCAATGCAGGGGTTCAGAGGAAAAGCTGAGAAGAACATTCGGAACGCAGAGCACAAACACAGAGGCTGAGGAAACCTAAGGAAAAGTGACAGCACGGAGTTTTAATCCAGAAAGTCTGACAGCTAACCAACACAAGTTGATTACTCCAACTGAGGAAACAAAGCACCAAGAAACAATGAATAAGACAAGAATTATCCAGACCCAAGTGAGAGCTGTGTCTTTGATCTGAATGCGGCTCTCAAATGTCGAGAGGGAGGTGTGGCAAAGCACACACATTAAGATGTGCATTTGGGACAGTGGGAAATGCCAGGTTTGGAAAACACAAGCAGCAGTTTGAGAGAACAAATAAAACGGGGGCCGCACCAGGAGGGAGGCCCTGGCAGGTGTCAGCCATCTCGCCAAGGAGTCGAGTTTAAGCCATCTCAGCACTTTGTGGGGGAATTACCTTAACCAGGAGTCTGCATCCAGATTGTGTCCAGACTCTTCCAGCAATAACAGCAGCAGCCAATACCCATCTACATGCTAGAGCTTTCTGAGGAAGTCTCTTGGATTCATATTTTAGCAACACATTCCTGAAAAGGAAGAAAAGCCGAGATGGAGACAGAATCATTAGATTCAGAACGGGACGGGCTCAGGTGGGTCACTGAACGGAGGCCCCAGGTCGGGGGACAGTTTTCTGCATGCCTCTAGGATAAGAATGCTGCACAGAGGGCGAGAGTAGCGATATTGTCCGAAGGACCTGAGTTTCACCTCCCCACACAAAAATAAAGTACAAATTTGGAATTCCCCGGGGGGAAAAATGGTACAGAAAATTGCAGTCTAGATATCCAGTTAACCTGAGTTGCAGCACCAGGACTCGGAGGAAGGAAAAGTACCATTGCTTTGATTCTGAGGACAATGGCGTTCAGTACGTGGGTCGGGACTTTGCAATTCTAGACTAGGTGGCGAGCACAGATAGGTAGGGTAACGTGACTACTGTTATAATACTTTTACCCTGGTTTTCAGCAGTTTTGAAAACAATCTCCTTTTCCCTCATTTTATGATAAAGTAGGAGACACAGTTTAGAAGGATCAATTATGGAGGCTAAAGGGGGAGTAAATATTATCAACCTTGATAAAATGTAAAGAGGTGTGGTATAGAGAATGTGGTGGTACAAAGTGGCTTAAGTAGCAATACTTTCCAAGAATGGGCTTAAAAAAAGAAAGGTTGGCAAAATAAAATGACAGGGAGCTAGGAACCTTTCAAATGGAACTGATGACAGGAGCTGCAAGCCAGTAATGTCATCATAGCTTACTGGAGGACGGGAGCTGGCTGGGTGTGCAGAGTATTCCCTCCGGCAGGTGGAAGTCAATGGAAGATCCAGAAACTTCCATATGGTATGTTATTTAATGAAAGGGAACACCAGCATCAGAATGCAAACCACAAATGGGCAAAAACGGTCATGCCTTTAATACTTTGAGGGTTCTTAATTTCTATTCAACTGTCACTTTGATCAAAATTATTTCTTACAGTCCTTTTCTAAACTAAAGTAATGTCATCAGATAGGCACAGTTGCTTGTGGAATGGCTAGTAACATAAATTGCATCACCAGTAAGCATCTGCTTACGTATTTATGTATGTAAACGTCTGTAAAATATAGCCTGTCATATAAACCTCCTCTCCCCTGATAGCAGGGATTCTGACCTTTGCCTAAAATGACATTCTCATTCTGACTTCTGTACTTACACTTTCCTATTGTCTGCCATTACAAGACCATTGCGTCTCCTGGAGAGTCCACAGAACACCGAGTTCTTACCAGTTATGCCTGCATTTCAGAATTCAGGCACCTGGTTTGGCCCCTTTTCCAAGTTCCAATGGCCATTTCGTGTTGTTATCAAAGCAGTTCAGAGAAAACTGGAGCTGAGGCTAGGTCTTTTTAAAAAAAATTTATTGTCAAAGTAATGTACATACATACATACATACATAAATGTTTCATATATAAGGTAGTGAGCACATTTCTTATCAAACTTGTTACCTCCTCCCTTGTTTTCCTACCACCTTCCCCCTCCCCAGTTACCTCCCCACCCTCCCCCAAGTGGTACATTTGGTTTGACAGCATGCTGTCTTGTAAGTATTATTGTTGCATTGGCTCACCTTTGACCCTTTGTCTCTCCATTTTGGTGTTCCCCTTCCCTAGTTCTGATAAACATACACACAATATCCAGTGTACCAAAGTCAGTTACAGTGACATCAGGGGTAAAACCATGGGGAAGAAAGACAAAAGAAAAAGGCATAATTTCATATGGTACATTGAAAATAATAACAACAAAGATAAACCACTTATTTCCAAATCTTGTGGTTCATTTTGCTTAGCATCGTTTTCTGTGATCATATATATATATTGAGCTGTTTTGATTTTCTGCTAGGACTATCCTAGACAAGTGTGGAGTTCCTCAAAAGCTAAACATAGAGCTCCCCTATGACCCAGCATCTCTGTTTTGGGCATTTACCTAAAGGGTTACAAGCAAGATCACGCTAAAGTTACCAGCACAACTATGTTTATCTCAGCACAATTTACCACCACTAAAATATGGAACCAACCCAGATACCTTTCAGTAGATGAATGGATCAAGAAAATGTGGTGCATATCCACAGTGGGATTCTATGCATTTATAAGAAAGAATGACTTGGCTCCATTCATGAGGAAATGGAAAGACTTGGAAAATATCATACTAAATGAAGTGATCCAGGCCCAAAGAAACATAGACTCTGTGGCTTCCCTCATTGGAAACCATTAGTACTTGTTGAAGCTGGGTCTTGAGTAGTCACAGATGTTCTGTGACTGTAAGTAGAGGAGAGTGTCTGCCGTCCGTAGTGGATGGGGCGAGGAGAGACATCGAGGCCACATGGAAAGAACTACAGGGGTTCATCAGCAGGAAGGAACTATGATCTGCTTTGGATCATCTACCAATGCTACTGCTTATCATATCTGTAGAGAACGCTGCAGTTACCACCCCCCCCCCCCCCACTGGCTAGACAAGACAATGCCTATCAATTTCTTCGTTGAAAACCTGGGGATGATCATGCAGGGTTGCTTCTAGGATTAAACAATAGAACCAAGGCAAAACATTGCTTGTCAGGCACTGGGCCTCACGTGTCAAATATTACAAGACAGTGTTACGATTTCATCAACATTTAAAGTTTGGGGCGCTCCCTTAGGATTTATTTGTAAGCTTTAGTTAGTCTATATTTTCGGAATAGCTAACTCCTTTCTCTCAGTGGACCACACAGCCATCTTTCAAAAAGTACCAAGTGTGGACTTGATTAGCGATTCCTGAGAGATAGAGATTGTAACAAGACCTTGGAGAGAAGATGTAGATGAAGAGTCCACGTTTATCACAAGCAGAAAGCAAGGATGGTTTGCTCTCATTTATATGTAGAATCTAAAATAGCCAAACGCTAGAGGCAGAGTGGTTGCTGTGCGGGGAGGGGGGGGGGTTGAGAGAAAATGGGGGAGGGGATGGTCAAAATATCCATAGTTTTAGTTATGCAAGCAAGATGTGTCAGTCCTGAAGTTATGGCACAGTGTCCACAGTGAACAGTCCTAGAGTGAGGACGTAAGCCTCCCCCAAGATGGCAGGTCCTGTGGTAAACGATCTTACCACAAAGATAACAACAACAGGGATAGTGGGAGGGAGAGAGAAAGTTGGGGAGGTGAGGGGTGATTGTGGCCTCGGAGGTGATGGCCGCGTGGGTGTTTACTAATCCTCAAACTCACTGAGAAGTGTGTGTTAAATGTCACAGCTCTCTGTATGTCAGTTCAGCCTCAGTGAATGGTTAGAGTGACTCACTGAAGATCGTACTAAAATACGATTCTGAAACAGAGAAGACTTTCAGTAGATATGTATTATCTAGTGTCTAGATAGATGGGACATATTATCCACGCTACTAAAGAACATACATTTCTCACATTTGCTTTCTACAGATATTTTAAATTGACTCTTCGGGTTTGAATTGACATGTCAGCCAAACCAAAATTGTCTGCAGTTATTACAATGTAATCTATTTTTTTTTAAATGAGAACTTTGGCACTTAAATAGTCCTCAGCTTATGTTGTTATTATTGTAAGAATTGTGAATTATCCTTGTATCTGTTTCTCATATCTTGGAGTGTGTGTATCCTCGACACTGGCTCTACTTGCCTGCTATATTTTAAATTAGGCAGACAAAAGTGGATGCTAAGTTAGGTGTCCAATCTCTAAAAGGAAACTAGTTTAAACTTAAACAACATGATAATCAGGGCCTTTAGCATAAATTATTAAGTAATGCACACGGCGGAAGGCATATTTTACAAGTTGGTTTTATAAAAATTAACTTTTGCATATAAAAGTAAATTATATAGAAACTGACCAATAAGACAGTAAAAAGCTTATATCATGGCCTAAAATAATTTTTGATAGGGCTGGGAATGTGGCTTAGTGGTAGAGTGCTCGCCTAGCGTGCTTGAAGCCCTGGGTTCGATTCCTCAGGACCACATACACAGAAGAAGCCAGAAGTGGCGCTGTGGCTCGAGTGGTAGAGTGCTAGCCTTGAGCACAAGGAGGTTCAGGGACAGAGCCCAGGCCCTGAGTTCAAGCCCTAAGACTGTCAAAAAAAAAATAAAGTTGTGACATAAGGTGAGCAGGATTCTGCAAGTGGAGACTGCTGGGCTGGGGCGCCTGGGTTCTGAGGAGTCTCGGCTTCTAGATCTGACTTCTGAGTGGGTTACCCTGCTGGGCTGCTTCCTTAACCATGCCATGAGGCTGATGCGTGGGAACTGTGCTCAGCTCTTCCTCTAGAAACTGCCACTCCAGCCGGGCGAAGGGGCACAGACAAGGATGAAAAAACAAACAAAACCAACCAGAGCAGAAACCACAAAGCACAAGGTACTGGCAGCCACAGGAGACTGCAGGAAGCCAGCTGACGGTCATGGCGGCCTTCCTTGTCCAAGCTCTTAGTCCCTCTAGTGACCCCTGCCGTCGAGGCCTGACCAGACATTCCTCTGCAGACGAGGAATGTGGCGTCCAGAATTCCACCCCCAACACCAAGCAGAGCAGAGAAGAAGCGGGAAGAACATGTTACCACCCCCTGGAGGCCAGCTCCTGCTGGTGTGAAGAGTCCCGGCCAGGGGCCCACCCCTGTCTCTGTCAGGAAAGTGCTGGAAGCTCATCCTGTCCTCAGAGAGGCCTGTGGAATCATCCCGAGCCTTCAAGGCCCGCTTCTCAGCTGCTGTGCCCTGCTTCCCGCAGGCAGGCTGTGTCTGGGAGCAGTTTCCCTGTCACCTTCCTGCAAGACGCCGGGCACTCCTCCAGCAAGGCAATGGCAGGCCTCACACGCGCCCATGGTCAGCTTTGTAGAGAGCTTTTTGCGATAAAGTCTGAAAGTGATCCAATTCTACCTCCCATACTGTAAGAGCATCTTACATTCTTCCAGTGCTTACCCTTAGCTGCTTCAAGAAAGGCTTCCCGGAAGTATGGTTGACAGGGACCTTTCTCCAAGGTTGACTAAGGACCTGCAGGGTCTTACCCTTAATTATAATGGCTGGTGAGGATTAATTAGCTGAGCATACTCTTATTGATCTATAACCTAAATCCAATTCATAAATGCACGCCTTAGTGAATTTCCACAGTGATAATACCACTTAACCTTTAGAGTGAAAAGAAAGGAACATCAACACACACACACACACACACACACTTTAATATTGATCTTTAGCTTTCTTATCATCTACACCATTTGTTTGCAGATTCTTTTAAGTTTTGAATGGTTATGGTGATAATTATCTTATAATTATATTATTGTTTTCCTCCTTTCCAAATGTTACAGTTTAATTATATTCTGGTCTTGTTTCACTAGCTTTAGTATTGAAGAGAAGCAAACAAGAAGGATTTGGGGAGTGGTTTAGAGATAAAGCAAATTTTTCATTTGTGTCTTCTGGTAGACACTGCTTCCGTGGTTTATCTTGTTCCCTTTACTCCTCTTAGGCTAAGCTTTTGCTTTTTCTTCACAAAATAATCTTACTAGTTTGTGCCTGGGATAACAGCATCTTGTCCTGCAGTATTTCTATAAATAGATAAGCATTTTATCTAAACGTAAATGCGAAAAGTAGGGTAATGGAAACAATCACCTGAAGAAGGCAAATGGACACTGTCTTATTTTCCTTTTTGAATAATTTTTTTCTGGGTAGTAGGTTACAACTGCATGTTATTGATTTATAGGACATCTTTTGAGCAGGTTTGTAGTAGCTCTTTGTGAAAAAAGTCCACTTGTGAATCTGAGTGGATTTTTTTTTTTGTGTACTTTAGCTGCCATAGATGGGAAGGACAAAGACAAGCTAGCACTCGAATACTCTAGAAGCCTATTCTTACAAATCGATAAAAATTGAAATAGGCAATAGCTGAGGCTTACTAACCTGTGCCATTCTTTATGGATATCATGTCCATTTGTTCAGCCCTCCAGAGAGAACTGAGATATAAAGGAGTTTGGGGGATTAACCCACAGTTCCCCACTACAAAAATTAATGTCTGTCCTTTCTACCCTCATATCATACTTAAAGTAGGAAAAAATGCCTTTTCTTAGAGCAGCATTTTTGCCCCAAAACGGAAAACTAAGCATCCATAAAGAGACTTTGTTAATGAAAACTATGGAGGAAATCACTAGTTAAAAGCACTAATTAAAATGCTTTATAAAAATACACTGAATCCACTTGCAAATTACTTTCCCCAATCAATGCATCTTCAAAGAAAAGCTTGTGTCTTCCTGAGCTAGTATTACCTCACAGAATCATAGAGAAGCATGAAATGAAGACATAAATGCTCCGTATTATGGCTAATACAGTACTACTTCTTCAAGGTTTACCCATTTGCCTTAAACTAATTTAGGGTTTAAAACAGAAACTAGAGAAAAACGTTAAGAATTTTCTACTGTTCTACATACAGACTTAGAGGTCATGAAGCATTTATGTTTTTAATGATGCACAATATTTTTTATATTGGAGGTTTCCTTTAAGGAAAAAAAACAATGCTACATTGGCTTCTATAATAAAGAATTCGAAATACAATTTCTATTCTATTCTGCTTCATTTCATTTCTACTTTTAGGGCTAATCTGAGATATCCTTTAAATTTGGAAGAGTGTACTGATAAAGATTTGTGCCATTTTAGGCACATTAGAGGCTATTGTACTGTTCAGGGTTTTCAGCGTTGCCCTGGGCTTAACATTGGAAAATTAAATTTTTGAGAATTTTCCCCAATCCTCTAAATTTCATACTTGGCAGCTAAACTTGCTCCAAACATCCCCTTGGTATGTTTTCCTTCTCTGAGGCATCTGTAACTATTTTTTTTTTAAGAATTACAGGCCCAGCAGAGATTTTCTCTATTCTATCAGCACTTTCTATAAATAACTTTTAACTTTGTTGATATTTTCAATTGTATCCTTTCCTTTATTTCTATTTTATTATTCTCTTTCCTTGTTTGTATGTCATTCTATTTTTAAAGAAAGATTCTTGACTGATTGATTAGCTTATGTATTTTAAATTTCCCTTATTGATTGATTTTTGTGTTTATTTGTATTTATTTTTGCTATTGGGTCTCATTATGTAGCCCAGATTGGCCTCAAATTCTGGGTACTCCTTCAGCCTTCTGCATTGCCGGGATTGTATGTGTGCATCACTTCCCTGCCTTCTAGTATTTCTTTTAATTTAACGTAAGCATGAAGGCTACACATTCCTTACTAAATGCAGTGTTAGTGTTCACCCGCATGTTTTTAGCATGTGATATTTTAATCAAGTGATGGCACTGGAACAATTTCTAGGTATGTCCACCAGCAAGGAGTTGTGGAGCAATATTTGGGGGGAGGATGAGAAGTATTCTGCTTTCCGTCCTTAGGAAAGATTTTTGCCTATCATGTTTTCAAGTTAATCAATTTGGAAAATGTTTAAAAAAAATTCGTTTTTCATTGTTGTGTCTTTCCTAAAACTGCCTTTCATCTTAGAGAAAAATTATGTTCACGACTTACCCCCCTGTGTGTGCGGGCATGCGTGCGTCTGTGTGTGTGATTTAAAACCATCTTTGGAATCTTTGGAATGTACAAGAGGTACCACGAAGATTTGTGTCTTTACCTTATAAAAGGAAGGTAATTATAGCCGAAAGATAATGAGAGTTGATTTGACATTTAAATTTCAGTTAACTGTTGAGAAAACTATTTTACCAAGATGAGGATAAAATGAGACCAAAAAAAAAAAAATGACATATTGGAAGAAAACCTCAATCTCTCTCTCTCTCTCTCTTTTTTTTTAAACCTCATAGAAATACAATGTGTTCACATGAACCTGTTTCTAAAGTGAGATGCTTTCACGGCTGAAAGGCGTCCATGCAAGGGCAAAGACGGTCCTGGCGTGGACATAAAGACGGCCACACAACTGTGCATGGATTTCGTTTGTGGTTCCCCAGCCCTCATCAAGGAGACCGGGGGGCTGGGGCGGGGGTGGGGGGGCCAGGGCGGCTGCGGTGCTCCCTCCAGGATTGCACGGTCCGGGAGGAAAGCCCACTCCGACCCCAGGCCTGTGTCTGGCCCTTGTCCACGCGTGGAACTCGCCACACTGAGCAAGCCCGGCCGTGGGCACTGACGAGGGCCCCCTCTCCGGTTGAACAGCCCTAGAGGGTTCTTCCCCGCTGTCCCCGGTGACTTCCCGGGGTGCATTCCCTGTGGGTCACCTCTGTGATGGCGGAGAGAGATGCTTCTAGACCTCCCGGGGGACAGGGAAGAGGCTTCTTAGGAGTACTTCTGCGGGGGGGGGGGGGGGGGGGCGGTGCAGCATCATCACCGCCATTGCCTCAACCCCACACTGTCCACTCCCAGAGCCGAGAGTCACTGACACGCTCTGGCCAAGATGCCAGCACGACACAAATCCCTCCCACGGTGTGTGTGGCGTGAAGGAGCCGCGTGGCTTTGCACGCGAGTGGGTGGTGAGGTGCGCAGTACAGGCCTCTTCCTCCTCTCCCAGCTCCGGTCACCAGCGCGTCCTTGGGAGGTATGAGCGGGCACAGGTCATGCGTGTGTGCATGCGTGTGCACGCGCGGGTACGTGCACGTGTGTGTTTACAGGCCCATCTGTGCCCGCGTGTACACGCCCGTGTGCCTGCGTGTGTGTGCACATCCGCGTGTGTGCGTGTGTGCCCGTCGTACCCGTTTGTGGGAACTACCTATGGCCGTCAAGTGCTCCTAGCTACGGAGTCAGTTGGAAGAATGGCATATGTGTCCATTCCCAATACGTTCGTCGATTCTGAGTTTAGCTCTTTAAAAAAAAAAAAAAACCCTCACAAATTGGATAGGCAGCATGTTGTTATTGTAACTGTTAGCACCAAGGCTGAGCGACTTGAGATCTGTCCGTCCTCCTCTTCTGCGGTGAGAGAGCCTGGCCCTGCCGACTCCTCCGTCTGCTTCCCTCTTGATGGCTCCGTCTTCTGTGTCTTAACTGCTCTCGGAGGCCTATCGCCATAGACGATGGGCCGGGAAATTTTAAATATAGATTTTGATTGCTGTCTTTCTCTGCGGACATTTACAAGTTTTATGCTCCAGGTGAGTAATCTTTTATGAGTGCTTTGAGATGGTTTGCGACGAGAAGAAGCTGAGCTACAAAAATCGGAGTCCGTTGAACATCCAAGGTGATTAACAGGGCATCCGTTTCGTACTCTCTGTTTGCATTATGCTTCATCTTGATGTTTGATTCTCTGGTACTTCTTCTTCCCTGTGACATGAAGTACAGATGAAGCGTTACCCACCTTTGACAATGGCTAGTCACTTTTTAAGATCCTTTATCCATAATATATCATTTATTTCACTGGTTAGAGAGCTGTCTTTACCATACAATAAATATTCAAGTATATGTGCTAGTGATTGTCAAGAGATGCATTTTAACAAGAGCAGTTGTTAAAATAATGGTCTTCTTAGTCTTTGAGATCCTATAAATATTCTACACTCCCAGCAAGTCAGAGAAACACATAGCACTTTCTCCAGATGCTTCCTCTGTATGCTGGCCTCGGTAGCGTTCTGTTATTGCGCGCATACTCTTTGAGCTCCTATTCCGTGCCTGACATGATACATTGCTGTCACAAAGCAAGCACACTCCCTGTTTTTCACGGGCTTAGTTTTTCCGTGTATTTGTTCTAGCATGTACTCTCAGTTTCCATTCCTGCTTTAATAGCTCCTGGTTTGCCAGTGCTTTCTATACGTGTGCCCCATGAATGCTCCATCAATTTGGAGTTGAGGAAACCAGAGGCAAGCCCTGCTGCAGAACTGCCTTGCTTGGAAGAGGGAAGCAAAAGCCGTCGGGTGGGGGGGCCCTGGAGAAGAGGAAGGACCGAGGCCCTGCTACGGGGCTTGCTGCAGACCTGAGGGAGGTTCCAGAGGTTTGCAGGCCTGAGGCACATTTTAAACATTCATTTTCGAGATGACTCAGAAATTGCATCGCCACATTTCTCCTCTGGTTTCTTTCCCTCCTGTCTTCAGTGCAGTTCTTTGTGGAGAGTTGGTTGGATGGCAAATCTTAGGAAGCTTCTATTACTTTTTTACCTAAGAGGGTGTTATGCAGATGATATGAAATAAATAAGGGATTAAAATTCCTCCGTATTAATATTTATTAACCCAGGTACTTTCAGCATATCTTCTCTCCGCAGACTGAAGCAAATGAAACCGGGCGGATACCGTGGGCTGCGGCATATCACGAGTTTGTCGTTCCTGGGAGTGTGATTCTCTGCCAAGTTTTCCCCAAAGGAAAAGTTAGTTGCTGGGATGAGCCATGTTGGCAGAAATTGAAAAACTTCTAGGGAAGAAAAATAAGCTGATTTATTCTATTTATTTATCTCTGCTTTCTTGGGGCTCACCAGGACAGAGTTTATTATGTAATTATCTACTGTCTTGCTGGATTCATTATTTATTGGGTGTATGGGGTTTCTTAATCATTAACTAGATGCCGGGAGACTTCAGGGGAGGCTCAACCTTGCCTTCCGCCTCCGTGAACCCTTATTTCAATATCCCAAAGCAGCGAGTTCAATGCCGGCGCGTCAGGAGACGCCTCGCAAGCAGTCTGCAGTGTCGACTGGGAAGGCTCAGCGGCGACCGGACTCCCGGCCCAGGAGCTGGCGATGTGGACGGAGCTCAGTGCCTGTGTGTCTGTGGCCATTTGTGCTCGGCTAGAAGGTAGTGCTTCCAGGTGCCATTTGGGGTACCACGAAATCGGGCAGAAGCATGTGAGGTACCTGGAGATTGAGGGACTGCACCGACTCCTCACCTACCCCCATCAGGGCTTATTAGGTAAAGTAAGGCACGAGGCCAGTTGAGACTCGTGGCTGATGGGCCAGGGCACTTCACAGCATGGAACACAACACACCATTTCATCGCCTAGGGTGTTGGGACAGGAGAGAGTAACCACTGGGATTTTGCGACCTTCCACGTCTTGCAAATATATTTTGTCAGGCAATGAGGATATAGATAAGTGTAAGAAGCTAAAAATCACCCCCAGCGACTCTCTTCGGTGTCAAAAATGTCTTCGTTGTCACTTTCCTTAGGGAATTTCTTCTTTTTTGTCATTTTTTAATTTTAAAGTTATTTACTTATGGTCAATGTAATGTAGAGAGGAGTTACAGTTACGTACGTAAGGCAGTGAGTGCCTTTCTTATCAAACCTGTTACCTCCTCCCTTGTTTTCCTCCCACCTTCCCCCTCCCCAGTTCCCTCCCCACCCTCCCCCAAGTGGTACATTTGGTTTGACAGCATGCTGTCTTGTAAGTATTGCTGTTGCATTGGCTCACCTTTGACCCTTTGTCTCTCCATTTTGGTGTTCCCCTTCCCTAGTTCCGATAAACCTACACACAATACCCAGTGTGCCAAAGTCAGTTACAGTGACATCAGGGGTAAAACCATGGGGAAGAAAGACAAAAGAAAAAGGCATAATTTCATATGGTACATTGAAAATAACAACAACAAAGATAAACCGCTTATTTCCAAATGTTGTGGTTCATTTTGCTTAGCATCATCTTATGTGATCACATGCACATTGCTATTTAGCTATTGTGCTCCTCTGCTAGGACTATCCTAGATGTATACTAATGGTTTCCAATGAGGGAGACCATAGAGTCTATGTTTCTTTGGGTCTGGCTCACTTCACTTAGTTTTTTTTTTTTTTCCCAAGTCTTTATATTTCCTCACGAATGGGGCAATATCGTTCTTTCTGATAGAGGCATAGAATTCCATTGTGTATATGTACCACATTTTCTTGATCCACTCATCTTCTGAGGGGTATATAGTTTGCTCCATATTTTAGTGATGGTAAATTGTGTTGTGATAAACATAGTTGTGCCGGTAGCTTTAGTGTGATTTTGCTTGTAATCCTTTGGGTAGATGCCCAAAATGGGGGTTGCTGGGTCATAGGGAAGCTCTAGGCAATTTCTTCTTAATGTCCTGTACAGGAGCCTTTCTTTCTTTCTTTTTTTTTTTTGGCCAGTCCTGGGCCTTGGACTCAGGGCCTGAGCACTGTCCCTGGCTTCTTCCCGCTCAAGGCTAGCACTCTGCCACTTGAGCCACAGCGCCGCTTCTGGCCGTTTTTTTGTATATGTGGTGCTGGGGAATCGAACCTAGGGCCTCATGTATCCGAGGCAGGCACTCTTGCCACTAGGCTATATCCCCACCCACTTTCTTTCTTTCTTTTCTTCCCTCCCTCCCTCCCTCCCTCCCTCCCTCCCTCCCTGCCTCCCTCCCTTCCTTCCTTTCTTTCTTGGAAAAGACTAAATTGTATTTTACTGTCAAGGTGATGTACAGAGGGGTTACAGTTACATACATAAGGTGGTGAGTACATTTGTTGTCAAACTTGTTACCTCCGTCCTCCTTTCTTTTCCTACCCCCTTCCTCTCCAATCAACGCCCCCCTTCAGTTGTACAGTTGGTTTACAGCATGTTGTCTTGTAAGTATGACTGTTGCACTGGTTCACCTTTCACCCTTCGTCTCTCCATTTTGATGTTCCCCTTCCCTGTGGCACCGGGTGTGAATTCTTGATTCTCAAGATCTTCGCGTGGCCCCAGCTCTGGACAGGGTTCTTCCCTGTGGCTACTACCTCGCTGTCTTCACCTCACCCCTAGGGCTTTCGTGACCATTATTCTCCTCCTGGGCCCAAGGCACCTCTCAGACTCAGGTCAGCCCCACATCTAAGGTGTAGACCTTGCTTGCTTATGTCCCTCGCTAACTTCTGAGACTTTCACAATTATAGCATTTACATGAAGGCATTGAATTCACATTGACCTGAATTACTGAGAGATGCTTCATGCTAATGGTCGTAAACCATGCCTGGGAGTCGCCACCACCTCCTCCCGCTCTCTGCCTGGAGGCGCTTCGTGCAGGGCAGGCGACTGGACAGTGATCACAGCAGTCACTTAGCAACCCTGGATGGGGCCTGTCCAGCCCTCTGTCCTCCCTTGTGGGGCACACCTGGAAGTCCACGAGCCGGCCCCGCCTGTTTCTCAGTCTTGGGGCCACGTGTGGCTAAGATGGCGGTGCCTAACAACAATGCGCAGCTGCTGCAAATGTCTTTGGTTATACCCCGGAGGCGGTTCTGCGGGCTGTGATACCCCCGGCTCTTCCGCCCTTGATTGACAGCTCATCCCTCCCCTTCCTGCCGATCTCAGACCTGATTGGCTCCTGTGCCTTATATTAGTGGCACGTACTTCCCCAATACACGAGATCTTGCGCCGACTCGACTCCCAGGCCGTCTGATTGTCCTCCGGTGAGGGAGGGCTGGGTGCGGGCGGCCTGCCGACCCTTTCCTTGCTTGGCTCGTCCGGTCAGGGCAGTGCCTTCCCCGTCTCTCCCGCGGGTTGTGGGGGGCGCGGGGGGGGCTAAAGACCCCGACACTCCCTCTGCTTCCTATGCAGCGAGCTGCGCACCGGGCCACGCCTGCCTCTAAGGAGACCGGCACACACCGTGCTTTTGCTTCCTGGATGCTGCCACGCCCTCGCACACTGTGCACACTCCAGCGCTCGCTTGGGAAATTTCGAAGTGACCTGGGATCCGTTTTCCAGGCTCACTCCCATCTAAGGTTTTCCGTCTGAAACCGAACGCATCTATGAAATAGCAGAGGAAGATTAAGACGCTGGTTATTCCTGGATCCTTATTAATATTTCAGAGAAATTTATTCAAGTGTGATTTGTTAGCATGTACTTCCAAGCGATATTAAAATATCCTCTTACCAGCCATCATTTCAGTTGATCTATTTTGGTCAAAATATCTCTTTGGTCGCCCTGGGCGCCAGAAGCTGGGCTGGAGGGAGGAAGGGACGCAGAAGTTAGCACGTGGCTGTGCTCGGGGGAGATTCATGTGATCAGGGAGCCCCCCCCCCCAACTCGGCTCCACGCAGAGACCACACTGTGCACATGGCTGCTCTCCTGGGCAGGGCCTGGGCGGCCAGGGAGCACGGCTGCGGCCTGCAGGACGGCTCTCTGTCTGTCCAAGCCAGGCTTCGCAGCCGATGGAATTCCTGCCCACGTCAGCCAAGTGCTGAGGTCAGTTTTACGGAGAATGAGTAGCAGGGAATTAGGAAAAGGTACTTTTTTATGATTCCTGGTTATAACTTGCTATCGGGGGAGATAATCTTCAGTCACAAAACAGGCTGCTACTATACCGAGAGCAGGTACTTAAACCCCCGCCACAGCTGCCACTGTACCAAGAGCAAGTGCTTAAAACCCCCACCACAGCTGCCATTCTGGATCACAAGAGCATTTGGCACCGGTGATGTCATCTGCTCTGGCAGCGCTCCGGCCAGGTGTCAGGGGACACAGCGAGGACAGTGTCGGGCAGGCGGCGCTCGGGCCAGGTGTCGGGGGACAGTGTCAGGCCAGTGTCAGGCCACACGTGCCACGGGAGAAGGCCACCTCCTCACCAGCCCTCCCACGTAGACACATCATCTCTCTGTTGGAGGAGCAGCTTCCTATCCGGGTGGGATCTGAGGAAGCAGCGCAGGGATTGTGCGTCCCTGGCCAGAGCCCATCTGAGCACAAGGGCCAGGACGTTGGTTCCTCTGGGGAGGCTGCGGTGCTGTGACACCCAAGGGGCCCAAGGGGGGGCATCTGCGGCTCGGGGTGTCGCCGGTCCTTCATGATGTCATCACTGGAGTCATTGACCATGTTTCCGAAGCTTAAGAATGGAGGGAGAGGAGGAGAGCCAGAGGGAGCCATTCTCCTGCGTGTGTGTGTGTGAGAGAGAAAGAGAGAGAGAGAGAGAGAGAGAGAGCTATCCTTGTGTATGAGTGACAGAGAGCATGGAGAGACAATGGGGGAAGAAAGGAGAGAAAGAGCTCCAGACTGCTCAGGGAGTTTTTCAGAGAGAGCTCAGTGTCAGGTCAGCCGGCCTGCCTCTCTCTTGGGTGTGGGGTGTCGGGTGTGGGGTGTTGTCTGCTCTCGGGGCTGAGTAGCAGCATGAGGACAGAAGGGCCACATTTGCAGAGTAAACTCAGCAAGGGGAGCAGCCGCCCATGCCACGCCCACAGTCACGCCGTTGAATCACGGCCGTCTCGGGAGCTCTTCATCACTGTTTTCCCGCGCAAACCTTCAAAGCAAGATGATCTCCTTAGGTTCTTCCCCCCGTCTTGTCTCGCTGACGGACGGTCATCTCTCGGTCAGTAGATGGTTTAAAGCAGTGATTACTTGGCCTCTCGTCCAGGGCATTGTCTTCCGAGTAAAGATTTGAGCCAAGTGGAGATCAGTGTGACTTCGTGTCTAGGGGCGGAAAGACGACCCCTGAGTGAGACTGTGGGCGTGAGCAGGGGCCACGGGGCGGTGAAGCTCGTCGTAGTGATGGTTGATGGGGAATGCTGTAGGGCCGGCCTGCACAACTAGACGTTCGGACCAATGGCACTATTTTCCTATAGGTTCTCTCTCTCTCTCTCTCTCTCTCTCTCTCTCTCTCTCTCTCTCTCTCTCAGGAATTGAATTTCATGTTTGCAACAGAAGCATTTAACAAGGCATTGAGCCTCAGGCCTTTGCATAGAGCAGATAAATGGGTGCTGTTCAATTCAGGGCTATGTGCTAGGGCTCTGCCTCCCATTCATTTCCAGCACGATCTCCACCTTCTATAGCCGCTGTGATGCATTAGTCAATTCCCCGTTAACGGTGACAAAAAATGCCTGACATGAGTACAACAGCAAAGGCCCACGGGTTACCTTGGCTCGTGGGTCTGGAGCTTTCCATTCAAGGGTTGGGGGCCGCATGGATCTGGGCCGTCTGAAATGGCAGTACGCCCAGCAGAGGGGTGGGGATGGAAGGGCAAGAGGTTCCTCTCATAAGCTAGGAGGCAGAAAGGGCCCCCTAGTCGACTCTGAAGGCACACCCCTATTACCTAAGAACCTCTCTCGAAGTCCACCTCACGTAGTTCCACCACCTCCCGGCAGAGCCCCCGTGGGACACCCCAGCACACAGCTCACGAGACAGATTTGCCATGTCTCCCCAGGCCATGCATGGGTTTTGGCTTTGGTGCACCAGCACAGCGTGTGGGTGCAGACAGAACTCTGTCTCTACCCACGGGACCAACCCAAACGTTCCCTTAGCTGGGAGGCCCCCCTACTCAAGGCCCCCAGCTTTTATAGACCACAGATGCCTCGGGTTTTGAACAATGAGTGTACAACATCTCTGGTAAGGTCTTGTTGCTAACTGGAAATTATCATGTCTCGCAGGACAGCATAATAGAGGAAAAAAATGGCATTTTATGTTGACATAATTATCATGGTTTATTTCCAGGGACATAAATTGTAACAATTCAACTCACTAAATTTAACTCGACTTAAAATTACGTGTAGGCACCGTGCACAGGGCCTAGGGAAGGGCTGTCAGAAAAAAACGTGTTGTTAGTTACTCAAGTTTGGGGTTTTTTTTTTGTTAGTTTAGAACCGTGGTTCAAGTGGAAGTTTATGGAATTGTCTTTCTGTTTGTTTCACCGCCCCGTCGTAGGCTCCATGTTTTTGAGGGATTGGCGGGGTGGGGGTGGGGGGGGTGGGGGGGCGGTCAATCACTCACTGAAACCATAGAAGGTACTTATCTACGCCTTCTGAAGTGGATGGGTAGTGGACAGATCAGCAGGGGAACAAAGCACGGGAATGCACAAATACACCTAGGCCCCGGCTATACATAAAGCATGATACGCAGAAAGGACGGACAGGTGAAGGCTTGGTGGCCCTCTTCCCAGGGGAGAGGGAGGGAAAGGCCGAGGTCGGTACCGTACGATGCCTGGGGATAGTTCCTCCGTGTGCGGCGCGGTGGGGATTATTTGATTTCCCATTTCTTGCTTTGCAATAGGAGTTTTAACCTCCTTGATTCATGACATTTCAGTAAGAAGATAGGAAGGGAATGTGTTCGTCTTCGGTGGACCCGTTGTTTAGGTCAAAACGAGAAATCCAGAGGAAGCTCTCCCTGCATTGGCGGCTCCCGAGGGCTCCAAAGCCTGACGCTGCACATCTTCCCATCTCCTTTTCCGAACCCTAAGTCCAGTGACGTTCCAAAATACGAACACGAGTTCCCCACCCCTCGGTGAAGATGACAGAGTTCTCCCCGCTCCCCCCTCTCCACCACCCAGTTTGTTCTTGTCCTACGTAAGACACGAGAGCCAGCTGTTGTTTAGCAGGTGCTGCGGGGAAGTGCTCCTTGCGGGCAGTAGCCACGCTCTGGCCGGGAGCCAGCTGCCCGCACCCAGGCCTCTGTGGAAGCTTCCATGCGAAAGGAAGGCGGGCCAGCCGCGTCCCTGTGGAGAGGCAGCCCGAGATCGGGGGTGGGGGGCAAAGCCAAAAGGCCTGGAAGGTTCCTTCCTTTTCCAAATACTCCTCCAGCTCCGTTATCTCTGCATTGGAAGTTGGGGGACGGATGGGCTTCTGCTGGTGTCTGAGGTGGCCCTAAATCTCTTCCTTGAAAATTTAAGTTCTGGGGGCGGGAGTGGGGCGGGGGGAGAAGGAGGTTTGCTCTGTGCTGATGTCTGGAATTCTTTGCTTCTATTTCCCTCATTCGTTTGTTCAAGGCCCCCCCCCCCCCCCCCGAGATGTCTGCGTGTCACCGAGGCCTTGCTTCTCTCATCTGTTTGTTGACTTGCTTTCTGCTGTCATCAGAACAAGTGGACCGGGCCTGGGGTGGGTGGGGTGGGGGTGGGGCGGCCAGTGCCTTGGGGGAGGGAGGGAGCCCAGCGGGACAGCGGCTGTCTGAGTGGAAAGACTTCTGTCCTGGTGGCCAGCCAGGGGTCGAAGAAGCCCGGGACAAACCCTCGCAAAGGAAGACCTCGATCGCCGGGTTCTCGGCATCACTTTTGCCTTTCCAGGTCTGCAGTTTTTATTTGCATGTGAATGGGCTGCTTTCTGAAAATCATTTTAACAAAATCAATTCTTTTTTTTTTTTCAGAGTATTTTTTTTTTTTTTAAAGAGTATGTCTATGATTAAACCTAACCTTAAAAAGGAAGGGAAGGAAGAACACGCCCAATAGTAGATCTGTTGTTCCAGGGGGTAACTGCAGCACAGCTGTCGAATTCTGCGCTGGTTTATTCCAGGTGTGCGAAGGTGGGGCCGTCACGGCCAGGCACACCGGGCTCCACCGTGCCACGCCACCCCGCAGCCACTCACCTCAGGGCCCCCCCCCCCACCGCGGCGGGCCTGCGCCCCCAAACTGCAGGAATGCCTCCCGTGTGCTTATTTTCCGCCTGACTGAGTTCCTGGAGCTGTGAATATACGCGGCTCACCTGAGCTCCTTCCTCTGGGCGACAGCTAAGCCCCCAGCGATTCATGCCCTACTTTTGCCATACCCTGTAAGCTTTGGGGCTTTGTGCTTTCGGTCATTCATTCTCTTTCTTGCGGAATCTCCCTCGGTGGCACTGGGGTTTGAGCTCAGAATCTCACACGTGTTAGGCAGACGTTCTACCACTTGGGTGAGAACCAGAGCTCTTCGATTTGTTTTTAGAAATGTAATCTTATGGTTACAATTACAGTGTTGTACACAAGGGTTACCATTTCGCAAGGTAGGTAATGTGTCCTTTTCTCTTTTGGACAGTGTGACCCCCTTTTGCTTTCCCCCAATTCCCCCCACTCTTTAAATGTTTTGAGACAAGGCTGGGCTATGATTTTCCTATCTCTGAGCACAATTTCTTTTGTTCTGGGTGAATTTACTCGGCGGATGAAAATTAGAGAAGGTCTCGCTCATAGTGACATCCAAGACTATGGTGCCAAGCTTATTATTTAAATGACAATTTTATTGTATTTATAAAAATGATACATGCTCGCAACAAAAGATTCTGGTAATTCAGGTAAGCATAAAGGAAGTTTTTGTTTTGTTTTTAAAAAAAAAATCCCCTAAAATATCCTCTAGAGTAGGGATTTTATTTGGCAAGGATGATCTTTTTCTATGCAGATACACAAATGAGAGGTTATATAACCCGCAGTTCTGCGCGCCGCTCTCAGCTTCCCTGTGGATTTCTGCAGCGCAGACAAGACTCAAAACTTTGGAGGAGCTCCCTCCCTCCCAAAGGAAGGGTTTTTGATCGATGCAAATTTAGAGCCTCTGTGTGTGTGTGTGTGTGTGTGTGTGTGTGTTTTCTATTTTTCTCTCTTTTCTCTATCTGCCTCTCCGTCTCTCTCTCTCTGCCAGTGGGTGTACATGTCCCTACGTGAGTGTATGATCTGTGGATTCAGTGCAGTTCCTATCAAAACCTGAGCCGTGTCAGTGGTCTGCCAGCCAGCCTGTGGCTCTTCCTCAGAGCCGCCTGAGCTGCCAGTCAGTGGGGGTCAGGGGGCCTGGCCGCCCTCCAGGGCCCGGCCAGGTCAAGATCAACAGGGGGAACCGAGAAGGCCACGTTAGGGGTCTTTTTCTGAAGCCAGGCTGCTAGAACCCCGGTGCAGAGTTGGTTCCTGAAATCGTGCAGGTGTTCAGCCCCCCTCTCCCCACATCTTGTCACCGTGAAAGGGACTCCGGCACACTCAGTGACAAGGGCTCAGGGCTCTCCCTGCCTGCAACTAAACGTGGCTTTTAATAAAAGCAGATCATGATGGCTTTAAAATCTCCACAATAGATCAAAGAAGTGGATAACATCCAGTGCTGTTAGGAAAGCAAACAAGACATTCTGCTTATGTTGTCCATAAGTATAAATTGCTTCCCTGGTTTTGCAAAACCACTTGCCAGAACATATAAAAGGGAAAACACACTTGCATTTTGACACCAAAGAGCACCTTTGGTGAGTTTATCCCACTAGAATAATCCCATCCGTTTACAAGGCCATGTGAATGAGGGTGTTCACTGAGGCATTATTTACAGAGAAAATAGACTGAAATAGCAACTGCCAATACAGGAAAAACAGAATACATCTTCTCCAGGATGGAATCCTGCTACTGAGTGTTCCAGGTGTTATCAAGAAAGGTCTTCTCTGGATAACAGGAATTGAAAAGATGTCTACATGGGGCGGGGGAGGGGAAGAGAGAGAGAGAGAGAGTTGTCTGTGTGTTTTGACACTGATTTCCCAGGGGAAGGGAGTAGCAAGTAGGAGGTTTGGAGAAACAATTATCTTTCCATGTGGCAAACTATTGATTGAGCTTGCTGCAACAGGCTGTGTGTACTGCTTTCATAGTCTAGAAGTAATATCCAATGAAGTATTTGAAAAGAAGGGCTGGGAATGTGGCCTAGTGGTCGAGTGCTTGCCCAGCATGCAGGAAGCCCTGGGTTTGATTCCTCAGCACCACATACACAGAAAAAGCTGGAAATGGTGGCTCTGTGGCTCAGATGGTAGAGCACTAGTCGTGAGCAAAAGAAGCTCAGGGACAGAGCCCAGGCCTTGAATTCAAACCCCAGGACTGGCAAAAAAAAAAAAAAAAAGGCAAGATTATCTTAATTGCTGATGTCATATGAAACAAATGTAGAAGAATGTGGGTCTGGGGAATCTCCTCGCTGCCCATGGAACTGCCATTGCTCATGTCCTTGCCCCATCCACGAGCTCATTCCACATCTATCCAGCAGGTCCTGGGGTTCTAGGAAGTCCCAGACCCTGGGCAGAGATTCTGTGTTCCCACCTGGAGCACTGACAGTCCAGCAGGACCTATAGCTGTGACCTGTGCACCTGTGTGGGGGTTCAGGAGTCCTAGGAATCCGGGGTGATGGTTGTCTCCAGAGGAGAGGGATTGAGCTGGATGCATGGCACACAGCTTGGATTCAGAACCTCACAAAGCCAGCTGCCATTTCCCAATTGGCTTAATGTGGGTCTGTGTGCCCCTGGATCAAATCTGTTAGGGAAGAGCGTTCAGTCATCAGGCACAAGGCTCTGACAAAACTAAGGAATGAGGGACTCCTTCCCTCTCCATTCGACAGAGAACTTGCTCCTGGCCCCTGCCTTCTTCAGAACTAGGTCTCTGTCCCGTAGTTTTGTAGAAAATGTGGACTGTTATTCATAGCGAAGATTTCCTTCTCAAAAACTCCTTGAGCATTCCTAAGTAAGTGTGAGATTTACTGTAAAGACCTTTTGGAAGTACAAACCCTGGGCGTAATACGGAACTAACGTGCAGGCTCCTGAGTAGACCTGGCAATACCGTGTGGAGAAAAACGGGAGTCAGACTGGTGTCTTGACTTCCTTCTACTCAAGTCTTTCTGCAAGAAGGAGGGGATTTGGAAACAGACTTCCCAGAGGGCCAGGTTCCCAGGGCAGGCTGAGGAGGAGGAGGCCTGGGGAGTCTTGGGAGTCTCGTGACTCTTTCCCCTTCCCTGTCCAGGGGCCAAGGCTCTCCCCTTTGACGAGTTCAGCCTGGGTTCTGTTCCTGGGCGGAGCTTGCAGCGGGCTCGTGGGGGCTCCGGGAACAAGGTGGCCTCTGCAGTGTGCAGGGAAGGGGCGAAGCATTGCTGGGGACCGGAAGGGCACGGTGGGTTGGGCATGCGGATGCCTGCAAGTGGCCTGGTGGGTGCCGAAGACAGGGGTGCTCTGAGTCCGTGGCCGCCTCTAGGGAGGGGCTGCAGGACGAGGCGTGGAAAGGGTTACGTCCATGCTCTGAAAGATTCACATGGCCACATCTCAAATCCAGCATGGATCTGATACTTGATTTGGGAGTCAGAGCCCAACTCTGTCTCTATGGCCAGGCACATTCTCCCTCTCTGTTCCCTTTGCTCCCAGAAGGGGAGAAAGCCAGCCCTTAATAGCGTACCAAATTGTGCTGAGAGCACAAGGAGATAATTGATTAAACAAAAGGCTCTGCAGAAAGTTTTAAGTGCTCCAGGTAGGAGAGAATATTGCGGTCTTCTCTTCTTCACTATGGAAACGAGTCTGTTCCCAGAGTCAGAGCAGTGACATGCCGTCTCATCAGGAGTTCCAGCTTAATTGGAAATCGTACCATGACATTGCCTTCTGGAAACTTCCCTAGAGAACCAAGCAGTGGTGATTCCCCAGGGAGGCTGCCAGGCTGGGCCTGCCAGCAGGAGAAAATGCCATGCTGGGCTACTGAACGTGGATGTATATCTTAAGCCATCGTGGGGGCTGGGCAGCCCCACCAGGAGGGGGCCTGGGAAGAGGAACAGAGGGGACTGTCATGCCCTGGCCCGGGCAGAAACATCTTGGAGTGGAATCCCACATGCGTCCCACAGCCCTGGGTGAAAGGAAGGGGAAGTCTGGGCAGGAGCTGATAAGAAACAGATTCACGAAGTGGGCTCACTGCTTTATGTTTATGTAGTTTTTACCTCATTCACTCTTTCACTTATGCATTAATTCATTGCCAGGCCCATGTTCTTATTCTACGTCCTTGCTCAAGGCTGGTGCACTACCCCTTGGGCCCTGAACCATGCTTCCTTCCAGTCAGGCTTTGTTCTAGTTAGTTGTACATGGAGTCTACTGGACTTTGCTGCCTGGGCTGGCTTTGAATCCCAATCCTCAGATCTCAGCTTCCTGAGTAGCTGGGATGGCAGGCGTGAGCCACGGGCACCGGCGGTGTGGACGGCTTCGTTGAAGCCCCGCTCCCTTGTCACATGTCACGTACACCGTGCAATGCTGTCAGCTGTGATTTCCACCAGGGTCTGCTGTGGTCTCCACACCTGAGCTCAGCAGCTTGACGTTAGAAAGAGCAAATGGGGAGGGCAGAGGAGGAGTCAGGAGTCAGTTTGGTTGGGATGTATGACACACATGTTATGAAAATATCCTAATGGAAACCCCCTTGTTCAGGCAAAACAAGAAGGAAAACATCACTAAGCACCAGCAACGCCCCCTGAGCCCCATTGAACATGGGTCTGGGACAGATACAGATGCTACTGGACCAGCATCTTCTCTGCTGCTGGTGAGCCCTGGGCTCTGGTCCTGGTGTCACCACAGTGCCCTGCCCTGAACTGCCCTCCCCTCTCCTTCCCTGTAGTGCCCTCCCCTCCCCTTCCCTGTACTGCCCTCCCCTGCCCTGCCCTGAACCGCCCTCCCTCCCCTGCCCTGAACTGCCCTTCCCTGTACTGCCCTCCTCTGCCCTTCCCTGTACTGCCCTCCCCTCCCCTGCCCCAACTGCCCTCCCCTTCCCTGCTCTGCACTGCCCTCCCCTTCGCACTCCCTTCACATCCCCACTCCACGTCCACACCTGGGTCATGTGTCACTGGGCCATTGGCCAATGATACATCTATGTTGAATAAGGACTATCTACTAAGCACCTACTATGTGTCCTGCTTATGCCTGGAATCAGAAAGGCTGTAGACATCCTATGGCCTTGCAGTGGCTACCTTCATGCCAATCCTCTCTCCAATATATGCAGTATTATAGAAGCATATCTTCAACTTAGCCTTAAAGTTCATGGAAGATGTCCTCAGAAAGGAAAACACGAGGCCTATACATCTAGATCGCAGAAATGAAGGGCAGACCAGGAAGGACCAGGAAGAGGAGACCGACAATGGAGAGATGAAGGCCAGGGATAAGATTGGGTTTTCACTAGTGCCCGTGTCTGATATTCCGCTGTGTGTCTGTGTTCATGGTGTTGCTTCACAGTTCTGATGTTGAGAGAGCAGGGAGTAGCTCCCTTTGTTACGTTCTGCTTCTTATGACACACAGTGGTCTATCCGGGAGAAACTTCCACCAGCAAACTAAAACACCATCTTCCTGCTCACCCTTCTCCGTGCCGGACCTCAGGAAAGCAAGGGCAAACACAGCCAATGGCTGCTTGAGCAGTCCGTGTGGTTTGCCAATGTATTTGGCCTCCCCGTCTTCAAGATGTCCCAGTAAAGCATGCAGCTGGTGGACATCTGTAGGGTGTTTATAATCGCTGAGAATCAAACTCACAACCTCCTCTAGGGTTTGAGCCATGGGGTCCAATCCCTTTCCCATTGGTTCTCATTTTATGCCCAGGCCAACTGGTGTCATTCACCTTCTGTGCTTCCTCAAGGCAGTGGTGGTGGCAGGTGCCCAGACCCTGTGCCCAGACCCTGCACCCAGCCCAAGCCCAGGCCCTGCCCAGGCCCCACACCCAGCCCCTGTGCTTCCTTTGTAGCATACTACTGCCCACAGCCAGAAATTGAATTCATGCCCAGTCTAGACCGGAACCACAGTAACCCAATCTCTGCCTCCAAGAAGCTAGGTTTATAGGTTTGAGCCACTGTGCCCAGCTCTACTCTGCTCTGCTCTCTATCACTCTCTCCATCTTTCCTTCTGTCCTTAATTCTTTCCTCTTTCTCCCTTCATTCTTTCTTCTTACTCTTTCCCTCCCTCCCTTCTTTCCTCCCTTCCTTCTTTCCCAACAGCTTTCAAACTTCTCTTTTCCTTTGACAACTCAGATAGTAATATCAGTACATAAAAGATCCTAGGTACCATAGAAGTGTTTTGGAATCTATGTTTACTAAATCTGCCCAAGTAATTGTATATAAAAACAGAATGACGTAAAACTTCAGCCAGATCATTTTCATGAACACGAATAATGAATGCTGCAGGTCTTTGACCTCATGATGTTAGCCACAAGATTTATTAGGTCTTCCTTTGCTTCGGCAGTAATAGGAATTAAATGCCCTCTCCATACTGCATCTATTTCCCAAACCCTATCTAAGTATTAAATTAGATTAATATATATTAATGTCCTATATATTAGGCACTTAATGTGTATTTAATGTGAGCCATGAATAAAAAATGTTTTGTCCACTTCAGAGGAAGTTCCACTTTAATTGGTTCCCCCGTTGGGGAAGTGGCCATTTCCTAGTTCTGAGGGAGTCCTTGAGAATGTGCGAGTGAAGTCAGCAGGGCAGGAGAGGGAGTTAGTCTGGGCTCCCAGGCATGGAGACGGGCCTGGAGACACGCCTGGAGACACGCCTGAGAGAGCCAGTGGTGGGGTTCACCCTGAGTGTGAAGAGCCCAGGAGCAAGCCGTTATGTGCGTGGTGTGGATCCTGGTCCTCCACATTTTCCAACAGTCAGGGTGTCGTGGCCTCGGGGGATTTTGAGCACCGTGCCCCATACATTTTCTTGGGCGGCTCCTTATTATAGACTGCAATGTTGTGGCAGTTTCTGAGCTGTTGGAAACATCACATTTCATTGTATCTGCGCCCTGCAGCTGCCTGAACCAAGGTACAGCTTGTAAAGGCTGAGAGACGACATCATAAATAAAACTGTCAGGAAGAGTGGAAGCAAGATAACTAGGAGCCTCGGGAGTCTAGGCACGGCAGGGGGGCGGTGGGGCGGGGAGGGGGCAGGGTGAGGAGCTGGAGATAACCACATGTGGCAACCATAGCTGAGCTGAGCACGTCTGTGTGGAGTGGAATGCATTCTCCAGGCCTATCTGTAGAGAATGAGAAGACTGAATGGTACTGGGATGGCACGAAGGATGGGTGGGACATCCGTTTGCAATGGCTTTTGTCCCCAAGACGTTTCTTTTGCATGTGAGAGGCATGCTTCCAACTTAGCCCCTCAGCAGATGGGTGCTTTCCCCATAGATCTTCATTAGTCCTTAATTTATCGAGCTGGAAAAATAACCTCTTTGCAAACATCAGAGCAGCGATGTCACTCCCGATTTATCTTCCCATGTCTCCACACTGGGTGATGTCCAGGCCTCTTGACCAGGTGCGTGTGGCCTGCGTGCCGGTGTCCGCCACCGTCGGAGGCCAAGCCTCACAGTGCTGACCGCGTGTCCCCTGCTGCTCACGCGCCCCGGGACTCCACCCGAGCTTTCGTCCTTCCACGACGTGCAGTTGTTCTAGGTGGTGTGTGGCTCTTTGGAATCCACCTGTGTTCTGGAAAGTGAGCCCTGGGATTGGTATTCACAATCTGTAAGACGCAGATGGATGCTTCCTCTCCCCGCAGAAGGGTTCCCCCGGACTCAGGCCCATCTTCAGTAACACTGCCAATGAGTTCACCCGTCCCTCGCTCTGCTCCAGGTCCCTGTCCAGCACCTAGCATCTCCCTCCAATTCCAGCATCTCCATGTAAACTCAGCCAGCCTCCCCTCAACAAGAACTTGCTGGGTTCCTACCTATTGTCCTCCCCGCTCTCTCTCTCTCTCTCTCACACACACACACGCATATGTACACACACACACACACACACACACACACCATGTTGGCTTCAATAACATGTTCTTTGGAACTGGCTGGAAAGGAAATGATTGGCTTTTGTCTCAGATACCTTATATTAATCACTTCAAAAGCTTTTAGATTTTTAATAGGAGAGAATAAGAAAGTATTTGTTATGAAAGAGAGAAAGAGAGAGAGAGAGGAAGGGAGGGACGGGGTGGGAATGGTGTAACCCAGCTAAGTGCTTCCTAAGGGATACATTGCAAGTGGATGCAGAGAAATCCGTCCAGAAAGCAGGGACTGGACAGAGCATTGGCTGTCCTGTGGCTCTGATGTCTCAGGCGTCCGGGAGTGGACTGTCAGAGAGGCTCTCGCTGAAGGACTCTCCACACTGCTCTTAGCACGCTGGCTGGACTGGGCAGGAAGATCACTTAAAGACATCTCACTCATGCAATATTGGTAGAATATTTTGTTTCTTGGAAGGTTCAGTTTCTTGTCATTGTGCTGCCCAGGGGTCCTTATAGGTGGCATCTGGAATGAATAGTCGAAGTGAGAGAAACAAGAAGAAGCAACAATCCCTTCCATGACTTTGTATTAGAAGTCACACAAGCGTCACTTCACCATGTTCTGTTCCCGGAAGGGAGCCATCAAATCTAGTCCCACTCAAGCAAAAGGACATCTAGATCTACTTTGAGGAAGGATTGTCAAAGAATTGGGCCAACCTTCATGTGACAAGAAGAAGCGCCATCTTGCTCCATTCTCTTGCATAGACAGGCCTGGGGTCTACGGGCAGACAAAGGCCTCCATTTCCCCTTTGGGAACCCCTTCACTCTCCCCATGGTCAGACTCAGAGACCTTGGGTTCCTACAGGAAGGATCTCAGAGGCTCTGCGACAGTTTACTTTTATGAACTTTACATTACCTTTCCTAAGTGACACAATATTTCATCTAGCACAGTGTTGACTTATGCATGAAAATGGAAATTGTCAGCGTGATTTTTTTTTATTGTGCTTGCTGTATGACTAGGAGTGCACAGTTGAAGCTTTGCTCCATGTAGTTTAATTCAGCTGTCATTCAGTCATTAATAGCTCTTATTCCGTGACAACACTGAATGCTTATTGGTATAGGATAAGGCTCATGAATGCTGATGAGTGAGGGGATTTTAAGGAGCACTTGTTAAAATGTGGTGCCTGGCCTCTGTGTTTAGGGATGTTGATCCTATTAGACGGGGGCAGTCCCAGAAATCTGAAATTTAAGAAGCACAGGTAATTTGGGTACAGTTGATCAAACACCATCCTCTGAGGCTTCTCAAATTATAGTGTACACTATTGGTGACTGACCCAGATCCCCATTTCCAAGTCTGCTGTTGAGGATCACTGGCAGGGCCTTGTAGAATCCCCTCAGCGGGGGAATTCCCTTGGAATTCTCTGGAAGGACATCCCTGACAACTGACTTCGTTGGAGGTAAAATGGCTGATTCCATGCCTCAAGCGATCACCTCTGGCCTAGCACGTTAGAGCTTGACAGTCAATGGAGCTGAAGTTAGTTTCCAGTGGAGGCGAGGTCTGCTTGGCTGTTTTTATGCCCTACTGCGCGTCCCTTACTTCTGCTTTTCTGGGGAGATTCCCTGGGATTGCATGGAAAAGAACACCCGTTCAGCCTCGACCTGGTGAGTGAAACACAGTCACGGTCCATGCACAGGCAGCGTGTGTGTGTGTGTGTGTGTGTGCGCGCGCGCGCGTGTGCACGCACACGGGAGTAGGAACAGGTGTTCTGTAGGCAGGAATTCCCATAGAGGTTGTATTTGCTTCTGTTCTTTCCTCCTCACGGAAGGTTGACGTTTCTCTCTGAGCTTATGCTCACATTGCAGTCCATGGTACAGAAACAAAACTCCATGTGAAAATACTTTTTTTTAAATATACTCCTGATTACCACATAGCAGGGCTCTGGTTATTTATAGACTGTTGGACAATGGCAGAGAAATTATTTTTATTTAATGCAATGATTAATCATCACGTTTCATTACCTGGTAATGTTTCTTCCCACCGCATAAAGCATTTTGTCAAAACAAATTAAAATGCATGTGATTGACCAGTGGTCATATTTCAGATGATAGTGGCACTTGAAATTTCCATCTTATTTATTTTGGATGCATTAGACATTGCTCGGCCTAGGTTATGGTTAAATAGATTTTCATTTTCTCTCCTTAATGGATTTAACCTAACTTGAATTTTCTGAATCTGTCAAAATACTATCTCACCTCTGCTGCTCAGTCTCTAATGGGATTTGAATAATGTACTGCTATCTAGCCTCTGAAATTGATTGAATCTCAAATATCGGGATATGAATTTATGGGTGGGTGTTTATCCTTTAGCCTCTTCTGAAAGGATGGGTAAAGCTTTGCAGGGGCAATGCCTTTTCCAGTAGAAGGAAGGAGAAAATGGTTATATTTTAAAAACTAAAGCAATACTATATCATTAAGCTTCAATCCACATTATCTAGCTAATCCCCATTGCTTTGGGATTGGGAAAGTTACTTTGCCATAACACACAAGGTCATTTATCCTTGACTTAGAAAGTGGAAAACCCTTATTAGATGTCAGTCTATCGTAACCATGAGGTTACCGTGTACTGTTAATCCATTCCTAGTTTGGTTGGTGTCAGGTCACCTGGCTGCAAGGCTGACCTAGCTAGTTATTAGTAACTGTCCCCGTGTTACTCCTGGTGTTTACATGCTGTCACTTGGCTTCTGTTGTTTACAGATCCTGGCATCCCCATTGGCATCAGCGAGTCTAGTTCTCCAGAAATTTCTTCTACCTTCCACTCTGGCCACAGAGGGAGAAGGGGACCGCTCTGGGCTCCTGAATAGTATGTATTATGCTCATCATTACATGTTATCTCATTTAACCCTCTAAAGTCACACATATTTTCTAAAATAACAGCTTCTCAGAGTGGCCCATCTCTTCTTCCAGCACCTGGTGTGGGCAATTGCCTTCTCCAACCTCCTAGGAGTCCCTGTTAGCATGGTTGGCACCCACTCTTAAAGTGGCCGCCAAGATGTTAAATCCTATGTCATGGTTAAATGCTCCCTATTCATAAGCTTCCGTGTCAGGTTCTGTGTTCTGGATGCCTTGACTCAGCCCCCTCAGGAGCTTGTTCTATAATACTCTCCTGTAACTTCCTAGAACTTCGTGGTTAATTTCTATACTTGGTTCAGGTTCTAGCCCTTCTTCTCTATCTTCCATCCAGGACTTGGTTTTGCCTTGTACTTTGTTCTTTGTCCAGGGTCTAGGAAAGAGGTGCATGTAAGCCTTAGAATTTTAATTATTGACTCGATAAGCGATGACACTGATCAAGATGTATTGTACTCATAAACTGCCATGTTGAACTGAAACCCCTTTGTACACAATACTAAGAGTACAAAAGAAAAACCCCTACTTCGGCATCTGTGGGATGTTCATTTTGCACAGACCCCTTCCAAAAGCATCCGGCAAGTTATAATTTCTGTAAGACCTGCCCACTATTGTTACTACAAACTCCTCCCAGCCTCTTTGAGCCCTTGGAGGCTGACATTTTCACCTGACCTGCCAAGCTCAAACCTGCTGGCTTTTACCAAACTTTTTGGCACTTTAGTCTTGAGAATGTACCCACACACCATTTTTTCTTCAGGATGCCAAGAATCTGGGATTTAAGACTACCCTCAGGTCTTTCAATTTCCTTATGAATGGGGCGATGCCATTCTTTCTGATGGAAGCATACAATTCCGTTGTGTATCTATACCATATTTTCTTGATCTAGTTATCCATTGAGGGGCATCTGGGTTGATTCCATATCTTAGCTACTATGGTAAACAATGCTGCAATATTATCTTAGCTATGGTAAATAATGCTGCAATGAACATGATTGTGCTGGTAGCTTTGGTGTGGCCTTACTTGTGGTCATTTGGGTAAATGCCCAGAAATGGGACTGCTGGGTCATAGGGAAGCTCTATGTTTAGTCTTGTGAGGAACCTCCACACTGCTTTCCAGAGTGGTTGAACAAGTTTGCACTCCCACCAACAGTGTAGTAGCGTTCTCTTTTGGCCACCTCCCTGCCAGCATCTGTTGTTATTAGTTTTCTTGACAATGACCATTCTAACTGTGATGAGGTGGAATCTCAATGTTATTTTGATTCACATTCCTCTTATGGCTAGAGATGTTGAACATTTATCTGATTTGGAGAAGAGAAGGGGAAGCACAGTAAAGGTGGGACAAAGGGTGAACCAATTCAACAGTGATACTCACTAGACACTATGTTGAACATGAACTTTACAACTTTGGGGGAGGTACATTGGGGGGGAGTAGGGGAAAATGAGGCAGGGAGTAACACAATCCAAAAAGAAATGTACTCGTTACCTTACTTATGTAACTGTAACCCTTCTGTACATCACTTTTACAATGAAAAGAAAAAATAATATATAAACATCGTCTTCCACACTCTCAAAAAAAAGTTACTCTCAGGAAACTAGATGCTCTGTGAGTGTGTATGTGTAGGGATGTAGGGCAGGTACTTAGGTAGGGAACTGTAAGGCTGGGCATGTAAGGCTGGGCATCGGTGGCCTGTGCTTTGCACAGACTGCTTTGGTTTGACCCCATGGTGCATTCCTAGAGGGGCAGAGAGAGACTCAGCTGAGGGACGGACTTCAGGGCTGCTCCTGCATAGGAAACCAGCATGGTAGGGAGAACAGGGGTGGACTTAGCCCACAAACAGCTCTTTCTGGTTTAACTTGCTTGGACTTCACAGAGAAAACCCGCTGCTTCCAATCCCCCTTTACACAGCACACCGAATAAGCTGCAAAAGGCAAGCAAAGTGAAATTTACTTTTTCTCCTCTGCAAGTGATACATGACTTTATACAAATTGCTTTGTCTCCCTCTGAACTTTTTTTTTTTTACAGAATTCTTCCTTCCTATTCTCATACTTTTATCCTACATATATTCTTTTCTTATTTATGTTCCTGCAATTTGCTTTTTTCCTTTCTAGTCTCTTCCTTTTGGTTATTTAGTTATAATAACTTGAGATTTATTAGTTTTTATACTCCGACTTTATCCTATAAGAATTCCAGTTCACTTATTTCCTAGTCATATTGAGGACATACTTGAAGTTTCCAACTGCTTCATTTTTTTTTATTTCATATATTTAAGCATCTGATTTGTATTTGAGATGTTTCTGTAGCTGCTGAATTCCTTCTGTCCTATGACTGGAGGTAGGGGTTATAATGCCTAAGACGGCTTCTACTCAGAAGACTTCCATAAAATAATTTTAAAAGAAGCAAAACAAACCCCAAAAAAGAACTAGAAGGTATATCTGTTGGGAATTTCATAGCTGCCGGTAGGTAAAAGAACTTACTTTGACAGGAAAGTAAAAAAAAAAAAAAAAAAAAAAAAAAAAAAGATTTATTTGGATAAAATTAAAGAAAATGGTGAGGAGGTAGATAGAGCACCATTACTGCTGATGCTAAAAGGGAGAGGCAGGTTTTTATGGAGTTTGCTTGGGATTTCACTGATTGGCTGGTTCCTTTGGGCCTTGATGATTGGTTGTTTCTTCCTTGTCTCATGACCTTAGCTTCTGGGTTCTACCTGATGCCTTTTCTCCCTTGGCTCATTTCCACACTCCGTGTAGCTAGTTTCATGTGTTTGACTCCTCTTTGCATTCCATCTGACCTACCTCAATTGCTTGGCTTATCTCCACGTTCCATTTGGCCCTATATCCTGCATTCAGAACCTTGTCCTTCACCCTGCAGGGATACTGCATTTTGTTCCCATCAAGTCTTCTTAAGGGGAACGGGGACCTTTCTTCACAATATCTACCAAAATAAGAAATATAAAATAACAAGGCAATATGGCTCCTCCAAAAGCTTACAACTACTCAGTACCTGAACCCAGTGATATAAATGATTTGAGTAATAGACAAACGATTAGAGTCTAGTTTTCCAAATAATTACTTAACTCAAAAAGGATTCAAACAAATTGATAAATAAGATGAGAAAGTCAGTTTAAGGCATAGAAAAGAAAGTCAGAAATACAGATGAGAAACTTAGCAATGAAACCGAGATTCTGAAACAAAATGAGAATTGTTAAAAATGAAAAATGAGCCTCTAAGAAAACTCAGAGGAAAGCAACATCAATAGGCTAGATCAAACCAAAGAAACAATATGAGAAATCAAAGACAAGGGAGGTAAACAATACATTCAGACAGCAATAAAGAGCCCAAATAAATAAGTGTGATGGAAAGTTTCAAGAACTATGGGACATGAATAAGAGACAAAACCCAAGAACCTATGGGGTGGAAAGAGGTAAGAAACAAATTAAAGGCATAAAACATTATTGAATGGCATGATGGGAAATACTTCCCAAACCTAAGCAATGGAATGGACATCTGAATCAATATCAGAATCAAGAAGTCAATACCTGAATCAGAAAAGGTTTAAAATTGCTAAGAAACATGGCTACCTAAGAAGCTCTCCTCATACATTATAGTTAAAATGCTTAGACCATAGAAAATTTAAGAAAATTGAAAGCTGGAAGAGAAAAGTATCAGCTTATGCCCAAAGTCAAACTCGTTAGAATTAAATCCTCTCCGCAGAAACCCCTAAGTCCATAAAAGCATAAAATGATGTATATTAAAGAATGAGAGTAAATACAATCATATGACTACAGAAAAATTTTCTTAAAGATGATGACAATTAGTGATCTCCCAAGATAAGCATGAACTAAAACAGATCTGCCAGAACGGCAGAAGATACTTAAAGGATTCTTACACCCAGATGAAGAAACATGAGCCCCCAGGAAAGGATACATTTCATGGGAGGAATACATAAAAACATGAAAATTAGAAAAAATTCAAGCGTATTCAACTTGCTAAGCTCAAAAAAAAAAATTAATGATGAGGCAAAAAGTCAACCAAGGGGAAATGTCAACTAAATTATAGAAATCCACAAACACCTCTTAAGAATAACTCTAAGTGGCATTCATGCCCAAGCAAAGGATGCAGAGTCCTCATAGGATTAATAAAACAAGATGCAGCTTTAGACTGTAAAAGAAAAAATCACACCTTACTGGCAAACACACACTTCGGTTAAAGGAGAGAAAATCATATACCAAACTCATGGCAGTTGGAAGCAAGTGGGAGTAACTACTTATAGATGACAAAGTAGACTTCAAGCCCACATTACTTAAAAGAGATAAGGAACGTCATTACATATCAATAGGGGAAAAAAAATCCATCCAACAAATCTGCTGCCATTGGCTCATGCCTGTTACTCAGGTGGCTTAGACCACGGTGATGGTAACTCATAGCAAGCTTCGGCAGAGGCTGTAAGGCTCCATCTCCAAAACAGCCAGTAAGAAGCCAGGCGTAAGGCTGGGTTCAGTGGCAGAGTGCTCGCCCTGAGTGTGAAGCCCCCCGAGCTCAATCCCCATGACTAGGATAAGGAAGCTGTAACGAAGATTATAAATACATATGCACAGAGGACGCATCTGATTTCACAGACTGCGCACTGCAGAGTGTACAGGGACAGAGAAGCCCATGTACAACACGAATGGATAACAATGCCAAACTTTCATCAATAGATGTATAATTTAGAAAAAAAAATTCAACCAAGGACATTAGAGGTAAACATTAGATCAACAGATATCTATACATTATTATGTCTAAGCTGCAGAGTACACATTCATAGCAGATTTCTCCCAAGTCTATTATCCTTCGGGCCACAAAGAGTGTCTTTTAACAAACACAATGAAACAGAAACTATGCAAACACATGGAGAGATTGGATGGAATCCACTTTTGAATGATTAGTGTGTCATTGAAGACATCAAAGAAGGAATTTAAAATTTTAAGCATTCCTAGAATGTTTGAGATACAACAAAGGCAGTTCTGAGAAGGATACACACACATGCACTTCAAGGTCTTAATAAAATAACAAAGATCCAACTAAATTAGAAGGCAGAAATAAATAAGAAGGCCAGGGCAAAAATAATCAATGGAATAGAGACTAAATAGTAATAGAAAGAATCGAGGAAATAATTGTTTCTTTGAAAAGGTAAATGTAATTGTCAAAAGCAAGAAAGTTAAGACCCAAATTCACCAATGAAATCCAAAAGGTAGTTAGGAAGTACTTTGATAGCTTATATTGCCATATATTGTGAAATATAGAAGCAATGGATAAGTTTCTCCATTTTTAGATCCTTCCAAAATTGGACAGAAAGGATAAATAACTTATACAGATCCATAACAAGCAATGAATTGAAACAGCAGTAAAGTGTCTGTTACTGAAGAAAAGTCTGGGTTGGATGAGCTAGTTGCTGAATTCTATCATACCTGTAAAGCACTAATGGCAATGGTGCTCCAATGGTCCCCTGCAAAATAGAAAAGGAGAAGAAACCATGAGACTCACTCTACTGAACCAGTGATATTCTGATGCCCAAACCAGATAAGGACACAACAAAAAAAGAAAGGCATAGGCCAATTTCCTTGAGAAAAGCAAATACTACATGTTCTTACTCAGATGTGGAACCTGCAAATGTCAATGATATAGAAAATGAGAATAGAATAGTGAGAATAAAATAGTGAGAATGGAATAGTGAGAGGGAATAGAACAATGAGAATAGAATAATGAAGTATAATAGAATCGTGAGAATAGGATAGTGTCAGGAGAACAGAATAATGTTCATCGTGTGCTGGTATGGGAGGAATATTGGAGAACTTTGGGATTAAAGATCCAAACATTCAGTTAGCCCAAAGGAATGCATTCACAAGGTCTGTTCAAGAAGGCCTGTAGTTACTACTAATGCAATGTGCTTTCCAAAATTGCTGAGAGATCATTTTATATGCTTATGTCATAAGAAAAACGACACATACGTGAGGTGGTAAGTGCTAATTAGCCTAATTTAATCATTCTATAATTCATATATGTACCAAAACATTATGCCTCATGAGTACATTTGATTATAATTTCCCAATTAAAAATAGAACTCAACCAGGCGCTGGTGGTTCACACCTGTAATCCTAGCTACTGAGGAAGTTGACATTTGAGGATTGCGGTTCAAAGCCACCCCAAGCAGAAAAGTTTGTGAGACTCTTATCTCCAATTAACCACCTGCCCTAAAAGCCAGAAGTGGAGCTATGGCTCAAGTGGTAGAGTGCTAATCTTGGACAGGAAAGCGAAGATACAATGTATAGGCCCTGAGTTCAAGCCCCAGGACTGGCACAAAATTTAAAAAAAAAAATAGAATTAAAAAACCTTAAACAGAATTAAACATAGTACTAAAAAGTCCAGAAACAAAACACACCACAAAGAATTCATTAGACTTGGGCAAGAAATCAAAGAGAAAGACAAAATGACTTCAGATTTAGTAATAGATTGTGATCTTTAAAAATCAAAATAAAATTAATGAAAACCCCTGAAGAAAAGCCGTAATAATTTGAATGTTTGGGCAGGAACCCAATAAAATATAATCAGATTTTTAAAAAAGCAGTGGAAATGGAATATAGGCCAAATAAAACATGTATTGATTTTTTTGGGAGTTCCCCAGAAGAAAACAGAATATTGTATTGTAACTTTTAATCTATAACAACAACAAAAACTTCTCCCTTCTTCCCCCACAAAAAGTACATCAGTTGGAAGCCTTCTGCTTTCAAAGAACGTATTTAGTCCCTGGGAACATTAACTCACAGTGATCAACTTTGAGAAACTTCATAATAAAACTTCCACATTTCAAAAGTGAGGGAAAAGTCTCAAGGCCACATGTAGAAGATCAAATAAATTACGAAGATGAAAGGAGACTGTCATCCAGTTTTCAAGAAGGGAGCCTACAAGAGGAAGCTAAAAACAAAGCAGTAGACCTTTCTTTCTTTTCTTTTTTAAATAAAGGCTTCCAAGACTGTCAGCACAACAGTTTTTAACACACACAGAAATTCAGAAAACTCTCACTGATAGGTCTTTTTTGAACAGTTAATTAGTGAATGAGCTCCATACATCACAGAGATCAATTCCAGAACAATGATAGCTATGCACGGTAAGTTACAGAATAAAATGTTTGATTCCACACTAAGAGAAATGAGTGGGGAGACAGGTCAGTCTTCCTGGCACTAGAATTAATTAATTCAGAGGGAATAAAGGAAATGAAAACCAACATTAGCCAAACACCAAACATCCTAGCAAAAAGATGGCGACAGGCCAGAATAATGGTTCTTACGAGAGAAGACATTCCCTTCTACACAGAGCTTACACAGAGCGGATGTTTGTGTGCCAAGTCCTAGGCAACGCCTTCTCCAGCTTGCCATCTAGCAGCAAGAAACCATTCTCATCATTGTCATCTCACACCAAGTCGGCTCCTAATCACGACCTACTCGTCCCGTGTGCAGGGACCCTGGGAAACCAACGCTCACCAACGGGGCGTCACTGAGTGAGGCTCATGATTTGCTCACCAAGGAGACAAGTTCCTTACAGAAGAGTACGCACTGCAAGCGACACTCCGTGGGTTAAGAACAAGACACAGACACAGGGCTGGTTAGTATGCAGAGCTGGTTGTTTCAACCAGGCACCACATTTAAACTTCAGGGAACAATCCATGATTTATTCTGGAAAGCTGTCACAGAGCAGTAAATTGGCTCCATTGTTTATAAATGTTTCTCCTTTGTGAAGTTTATAAGGACGTTCTGCGCACTCGATATTGTAAAGTGGGATGGCTTCTGAATACCTTCTACTCTTTTGTACTTCATGGTTCAGCCACTCTTGCCTGCTGCCAACCTCGTCAACTCATCCTTTGGCTCCCGGTGGCCCTGGCATTGCCCGGTAGATCACCTGGATCCAGAGGTCCAGCGGAGAGAGGAGGAGCTAGCAAGAGAACGAGAGATTAACTTAGGCACTTACTGCGAGCACACATCCCCAGCAACTTCTTGATTGAATGTATTTGTCTGTGTTCGTTTCTAAAGAACATTTAAAAGGCCGAGCACACAGTCACAGTTTTTACGTGGCATCATGAAGACATGAGATATAACATTACCCAGAATACAGTATTTTTTTGTTTGCTTTTAGTTACATGAACGGTCTATAATTGCTGTTTGAAGTATGGGGAAATACAAAAATAAGACACGTGTAAAGCCTAAAAATCATATCTATAATACTCTCATTCTAACAACCAAGAAAAAGGACTCATCCTAATCTAAATTAATCTTTTTTGCAGGCTATAGGTGTGCATATATGCCTCTCTGATTTACAGAGAAAGTGTTTATTCTGTTGTATATTATACATCACGAGGTAATAAACCATATAATTATTTTCCTATGTTAATCAGTATTTCCCATTTCAAACACTTTAGAAAATACACAGGACTCTATTTTTGGAGTTACTCTAGTTTATGTAATCAATAGCATGGTTAAATATTTAAAGAAGTTTAGATTTTCAATTGTTTTAAATTATGCAATTACAAGCAATTTCTGAGAAGCATGCTGGTACATTTCTTCATGGGGATCCAATTATTTCTTTAGATGAAACCCTTACAAGTTGAACTGGGACATTAAAGGGAAATTATGTTTTCAAGTCCTTTATTGCATTTCAAAAAATCGCTTTCAAAAAAATGATCAACACTGACTTACACTCCAACTAACAGTTTTGTGTCCTCAGGCTCTCTCCCAAGTTTGTTGTGTAATCCTCAGCGCTGTCGACACATGGTGAAGTGTCCCCCTACCTTGGTGCATCGTTTCTGTTTTCTTCGTCGACACTTGTTTTGCTTGTAAAGGTCACGTGCAGAGAGGTCACAGGTGCACAGGTCAGGGGAGGGATACATTGAGCGAGTGTGTCTTTTCCACCCACCTCCACTGCGGCAGAGGGCTTCTGTCTCTTGCAGATGGTTAGCAAGAAGCTCTGCCGTGTGGGAAATGGACGCCCTTTGCAAGATGGAGCCTGGCCTCACGGGAGTCGAGGAGGGACAGGGCGAGGGAAGTCATTTGTGGGGGGGGGGGCACCTCGCCAGCACCGTGCCTCTCCGAGGCCATGGCAGCAGCTTCCCTCCTCATGCTGCTCCGGTTTCTTGGCGCTCAGGTGCCCACGTGGCTGGCGGTTCGGAGAGGGCTTGTACTGAACCCCGTGTCTCGCGGTGGAGTCCCGAAGATGACATGTGCGGGATTCTCAGTCCAAGTTTTCATACTTAGGCACATTTCCAAAGGAAAGGAAGCAAACATTCATTTGCGAAAAGCGTCCTTTCAAGTGTGTTTTTCATATCTAACATCTATTCTGTCATTGACCAGGAATCCATCCATCATCTGCCTGCAACCTATTTTTGTGTCTCCAATTATTTATGAGATAAAACCTCATTAAAATAGATTCTACTAGTGACATATGGTAGTTTGGGTAGAGACTTGATCAAACGTGTTTCCACTTTTTCGTGAGAAAATAAGGTATTTCTTGAATAAACAAACACTGGACCTTAGTCAATTTATATCTGCTCAGTATGGGGAAAATGGTTCTCACTACAGAACACCTATTCATATACACATTCATTAATGTACTAGTTAGAGATTGTTCTCACCAAGCTTATTAATTTTTTCTCATTGATTAGCATCCTGCTGGAGGTTTTCCATTTAATGTTGGAATAGACCTGGAAGCAGAAGTTCTAAGATTTGAAGAACAATGGAATTCAGACCATGTCACCCAGCTTCTCTAAATCACTGAGGCTTGGTGTGGGTGAAATTCTGCTTCCCCCGGCCACAGAAGCAGAAAGATTAAACACCATCCCTTTGTTCTCAAGTGATTAATATTTCAGCATTTACATTTCCTATAGGTCATGACACTCTCAAAGTGTCTTAGAAAATGGCTTGAGGGGAAATAACCTAAAATTTAGTAGAATCGCAGGCTTCTTAACAGAAATGATTTTTTTTTCCTCATTGCAGACAGACAGGAAGAAATAAAGACTGAAGATAAAAATGAAATGCCAGAGAGTGCTCAAAGGCAGGAGAGCTTCCTTTTCCCTTTTAGATGTGGGAGACCATTTGAGATAAGACAGCAGAGAGAGAGAGACAGAGACAGAGACAGAGACAGAGACAGACAGAGAGACAGAGACAGACAGAGACAGACAGAGACAGACAGACAGACATCTATTGTTCCTCAGTCAGCTTCTTGATTGTAGTGACTGGGCATATCCATCCTTTGACATGAAAGTGAGAAGCAAGTCATGTTTAAATAATCAAAAAATTGTAACATAAATGCTATGATTATTATTTGACCTTAAAAAGATGAAAACTCTGTGGTTGGTTTCATCTGTTTTCGCGTTTCTCCAGACTACTTGTTTTCCTAGCCCTTGACCTTGATTATGGCTGATATTCAAGTTCAACGTGCACAGCACTTCTAGTCACGGAGTTATCCAGGTGTAGTGGTACACACCCTTTAATAACAGCATTTGGAAAACTGAGGCATGATGGTTGTGAGTTCAAGGCCATCCTGGACAGCACAATGAGATCGTATCTCAAAAAAAAAGCCTCCTGAAGTTGTCTTACTTATTATTATTTTTTTTTTGGCCAGTCCTGGGCCTTGGACTCAGGGCCTGAGCACGGTCCCTGGCTTCTTCCCGCTCAAGGCTAGCACTCTGCCACTTGAGCCACAGCGCCGCTTCTGGCCGTTTTCTGTATATGTGGTGCTGGGGAATCAAACCTAGGGCCTCGTGTATCCGAGGCAGGCACTCTTGCCACTAGGCCATATCCCCAGCCCCTGTCTTACTTATTTTAATGAGCGTGACTGTTTGAACCGTCAGCCCTATTGGAACTTGTGTGTCTTCTGATGGTGGGCTAGGTGGAAGTGACATCCGGCTGTCATTGCACAAGGAGCCCGTATGGGGGCCGGGACAGCGGTTCCTAGGCACGCCCGGCCTTGCAAGCACTCTCTGCTGCCAAGAACAACAAGGGTGTTGATGGAAGAGTCAGAAGCCAATCGTCCAAGGTGACAGTGTTTGGGATGCCCTGATCTACTCATTTCGCTTACGTTTGCCTTTCTATTTGTGAACAGCAATGCTACATGATAAATGCCACTACCTCATTAAATTTCAAAGCACTTTAAAAAGTTTATAACATTCCAATTATAACGAATAAGGCAGCCTTATGTCAAATTTTAATTGCTAGGTTTTCTCCCTTATTAGTGTCTAAATGACAAGACGTCTAATTATAATCTTACCGTTACATAGGATGAGAAACCAATGTAAGGACCCTGGGACACGGATCCCGTCACAAAGATGAAGCCATTTCGGTCACCTTTCTGTCCCTAGCCAGGTCCCCCGGCCCGGCCGCGTCTCTTTGCTTGCTCCCAGCGTAGCCGCGATCAGCTCTGTCCCCCACCACGGGGCTGAGGAGGCTGTGGAGAGAGGCAGGTCTTGGCTCTCCGCGTCTAGAGAACAAATCACCATCACCCGAAGCTGCTGGCTGCCGGGTCTCATTAGAAGTCACCTGCCGAGAGGCAGAGCGAAGTCCACCTTGCTGAGAACCCACGGCGAGTGATGTGAATTCCGAAGAGAGATTAAACCCTAGGATGTTCCGGACTAAAAATCCCCGAGTGACGGTGTGAGGCGGGCGCGCGGGGCGGAGAGCCACTGGGTACTCGTCAGGACCAACGCAGCCTTCGGAATGAGGAGGCGGAATGGTGCGGTCCCCACGGTGGAGACGGGCATGCGGTTGTGGGCATCCACCAGGGCTCCTCCAGTCTGTGTGTCTCAAGGACGCCAGACCGGGCCTGGAGGAATGTCCCTGTGCAACCGTAAGGAAAGGACAGACGTACCGAGTCTGTTTATGTATGCGGATATTTGAAATGCACAGTGTCTTCCTCCCTGCCAGGAAGGCAGGGAGGAATCCGAGATGACATTGTGTGCGTGCGTGCGTGCGTGCACGCGTGTGTCTGTGTGTATGTGTGATTCTTTTGGTGCCAATTCTGGAGCTTGAACCTAGGGCCTGGGCACTGTCCCTGCGCGTTTTCAGGTGCTCCACCACTTGAGCCACAGCTCCCCTTCTGGCTTTTCGGTAGTTACCTAGAGATAAGAGGGAGTCTCATGGATTCACTGCTGGGGCTGGCTCCCAGCCTCACACCCCGGCCTCCCGAGCCGCCGGGGTTACGGGCACGAGCCGCCGGCGCCTGCCTCTCCAGATGCGTTCTGATCCAGTGCTTCGGCGAGTTGGCTTTGCAAAGCCCATTTACTTCTCTCGGACAGCCTTGTTGGTCCTCCTGTGTCCGAGGCAATGGGCGGCTGACCTCCCCGTGCTAGGAGAGAGGACGGGCTCGAGGGGTCTACATGACCTCCTGTAGGCCTCTTAGCCCCCAGGAAGGCAGTGCCTGGGGGAAGTGAGCTGGAGGTCCTGACCACCCTTCCAGGAGCCCCTCCCTCCCTCCCTCCCTCCCTCCCTCCCTCCCTCCCTCCCTCCCTCCCTCCCTCCAGGCCACCTGTCCCTGCCTGCTCTTGGCTTCACGTTAGCCCTTCCTTCCCCCACGGAGGACCGCGCTTTCCAGCCCGTAACCCGACGCTTGCAGTTTTGTTTCACTCCCTTTGTGCCGTGTTCCCCGGGCTGGTTTTGAACCCTGGATTCGGGGGAGCCCTCTACCTCAGCTGGGTACGACAGACGGGCGCACGGGGCTGCTTAACGGGGCAAGTTTCCGTGAACCCTCACCCGGTCACACCCATCTCAGTCTTCCTCTGCCTTTCTCAGACAGTCCATTTCTGTCTCAGGAGGACCTGCAGGACAACAGAGGCACGGCTAAGGACGAGCTTTCCAGGAAGACCGGCGTTGCGTTTTGGGGGTGCGAGCACGGGGGGAGGGGAGTCCCCACGTCCTCTTAATGTTCCCTAGGGGAGGCGTCTGCCCTTCCCCCGCACCCATCTGTGGGAGCAGCGGGGAGCCTGGAGCCATGGTGGGCACTGGGGTCCTGAGATCCTTGGTCCCGCTGGCCTGTCCTTGGGATGAACGAGTGGGGGGGGGCGGGGGAGGGCGGGACGCACATCCGGGCGGGTGGCTTGGTGGGGACAGCACTGCCTTTGTCTATCTTAGGTCTCTGCTGCTCCTGCCAAGCACCCGCCCGCAGCCCCACCTCTTTGGGGGGTAGAGATCGGCGAGACCGTGGAGCGAGACCAGCCAGGCCCAAGGCGAGCGAGTGACTTCGGTTGCAGCAGCAGCTCCATCAGGCCTCTACCATCCCAGGCGTGTGAGGAGAATAAGGAGGAGGACGGCCGTCCGGGCCGGCCGGGGTTCAAAGCACGAGACTATCCTAAAAGTGAACAGAGCAAGAAAGGACGGGCAGTGTGGCCCAAGGCGACCTGCTTAGCGAACACAAGGCCCCCAGGCTCAACTCAAGCGCCCGCGGAGCCCCTTGAAGGCCCCGGGTTCCATCTCCAGCCCGCGAAAGAAGTCCATCGAATAACGAAGCGAATAAAGGATGGCCATCGAAGAGCTGCGAGGTGGACACCGTGCGGTGCTGACCGGGCGGCAGACGTCACCAGGGCCGTGTGCCAGGGGCGGGGCGGGGCGGGGCGCGGCGTGGGTGCCACGTGGGGCCAGCCGTCGACGTTACCCTCCGGACTCCTGGCCGGGGTGGCTCTTTGCCGGCCAGAGCAGACTGGCTCGCGTTCCCCTTGGCTCGATGTGGCTGGCTGGCGTTGGTTTCCCCCCACCCCACTGGCTTCTGGGGGTGGCCGAGGGGAGGGAGGAAAGGCTGCGGGACCGGAACCAAGGACAGGCGCCCCCGACGCCGTCTTTGCTCTCCCCCGGGGGGGGGGGCAGGCGGGCCCGCCCAAGCGACGCCAGCTGGTCCTGTCCCAGGAAGCCGGCCGCGAAAGCCCAGTGAGTCACTGACCGCTTCACGCGATTGAAGCCTGTCGTTCTGCACCTCTTCTGCACCCCGGGCCCCCCGAGAATGGGATGGGAGCCTCCGTCTCTGTCTTGAGATGCACCGGGCGTCAGCAAGGAAGTCCGGGGGCCTCGCTGGGCGCTTGAGAGTCGGCCTGTAGCTCTTAAGCGTGGACATCGCCTGTGGGGCTCTGGGAAGGCCACTCACGTCTCTCGGGGGCTGTAGGAAGTCCACTAGAGCAGACCGAGGCCACGCGGGACACGGGGCACGCACGGACGGGGAATCGGGCTCCCCGAGAAGCCGAGGATGGCAACCTCCAGTCCGGCCACGCTGCCCGCTGCCGCCGGTGCTTGGTTCCAGCGAAGGCCGGAAGGCCGGCTGCTTTCTCGGCGGGGGGCGAGGAGGGACCGAGGCCGCGGGCCTCACTGCGTGTGATCGGCCAAGTCCGTGGCACCGGCACAGGGCACCGCGGGCGCCGCGGGGCTCTGGAAGCAGCGCGAGCGGAGGAAGCGCGCACCCCCCCCCATTCCTAACGGCTTCCTCGCAGCCAGGGCCGGCGCGTGGAGCGGCGGGGCGAGCTGTGCCTGAGCAAACGCTGCTGGACTTTCTCCAGGGCTGAGCGTCTACGCTCGCCTGAAATGCTGGCTTCTTCAGATGAGCGGCCGAGCTCCAGGGCGCTGCCGCTCCCGCAGCCTGAGCCCCGGCAGACCGCCTTCTCCCTTAGTACCATTGTCACTGCGTGTTCATCACGCACCTGGGCGGGTTTCGCTGCGCCATTTCCATACGTGCACGTGCTTTGGTCCTCTCCACCTTCCCAACCGCCCTCTCTTCACTTCCCCTTTCCTCCCTCTCATTCCCAACTTCCCTGGCATCTGCCTACTACTCACGGGCTGTCTTCCCTCAGTACACGAATGGATCAGGAAAATGCGGTCCATATATGTTGGGGTTCCGGACACCCCCTTTCTCCCCCCACGGGGAGAATGGTAACCACAAACTCTATAAAAGAGCACCCAGCCTGGCCCTCCGCCAGCGGAAGGCCAAAGGCGTGCTCACATGGGCAAACGCTAAGTAGAGGACGGGTTGCTGAAGCTTCCCCTCCCCCCAGGCCCCCCACATGTTACCGAGGGCGGAGGCGAAAAGGAAGGCATCAGGGACATGCTGCGGTGGTGGAAAGCGTCTCAAAGACTTTAATATGGAAGGGCACTTATATAGAAGTAATGGCGGGAAAGAAAGGGGGCTGGCCAAAGGGTCAGTCATAGGCTAGGGGTCACGTTCATCAAGTGACATCACGAAACTTCCCTTTGTGGGCGGGACAATCCCATCATGGTGGCACACACGTGTTCACCTCCCAAGGGGTAGAGGTCAAAAGGTGGGAGGGGCTTCTATTGTCCCAAGGCTGGTGGAAGGGCAGTCTTTCCCAGGCCATAATAATCCCCAACATCTCCCCCTTTTGTTTTTTTCAATAAGCAGGGGATGCTGTAAACACATAGCATGTGTGGGCATAAGGCAAATGCTGACATAAGATCTGTGGGGCCCCTTCCACAAAACTGGGGTGAGGGGTAGGTAAGGGTCCATCCATCTGGCTATGTCCAGAAGTCAGAATCCTCAGCTGGTTTCTGCCAAGTGCAGGAAGGTGCAGACAGCAGCCCTCTTTTGTTGGTGAGGTAGAAGCTGAAACTCTGGCATTCCCGGCAGTTCACAGTAGCTGATAACTCAAACATAAGTGATTAGTAAAACATTCTTTTATATAAACATTGAAGCCAAGGTGTTAAACCTTTGCATTTACCCTTTTAAACATTTCTATCATAAAACATTGGGGTTGAGTGTCAATACCCTCAGCTCCTATTTTCTTTCCAACGGGACTCCCCAAGTCTAGCAGCAGGGGGAGAGGAAAGGAAGAAGCATGGTGCAAAATTCCTTTGGTTTCTTTGTGTGACGCTGTAGGCAGTATTGCCACAGCAAAACATTGAGCCATGAGATGCTCAAGAAGGAATCTAGAAAGCAAACAAGGAAAGGAAGCTTGGTTGCTTCCTACCGTAGGCAGTCCTACTTTTCATGAGCCATGAGATGCTCAAGAAGGAATCTAGAAAGCAGACAAGGAAAGGAAGCTTGGTTGCCTCCTACCGTAGGCAGTCCTACTTTCCATATTTTCATGGGAGAGCAGAAGTCCAACATGGTCCTCCTTTTCCTGGAGAGAACAAGAAAATATTTCTCCAGAGTGGGTGCTCTGGGTTTAATTTTCCAATCTGGAAAAACACATATACTGTACTCCATCCCACACTGATTCGGGATGATTTAAAATTTCTGGATAATTAACATAAGCATAACTAATCCTTAATTAATCCTAGGGAATCCTTAATTAATCCTGGGGAATACCTCCCCCTTTTGTTTTTTAAAATTATGACACCGGCGGCCACTAGGCAGGGAGTATGGATGGAGGTCTCGTCTTCTGTAGCTACTTCCTGCTGTCAAGGGGGCGACGTAAATCAAGGGCCCCTGGTCAGCCTGGCAGTCCGGTGTAGCTGGCAAAAAGTCCCCATCATTACCATGAGTATGGTCACTAGGGCCAGAGAGCGCTATGGTTTTCTCCAGCCCCCCCCTGAGTCTTTGGGCATACCCAGAAGTTTCCAAGGCTGGTGCCTCCAGGGTTCAGGCCTGTGTTAGGGTGACGACTGTGAACGGCAAATTCCCCATTGGTGATCTCAGCAAGAGATGTTATTCTGTCAAAAGACACTTGTGAAAAGGTCAGGCAAAGTATCGACAAGTTCCCAGAGCTGGTTGGCATGAATGGCATAGAACACACCCTGGGCATAAGCCAGGAACAGTTCCCTTTTGGAGCATAAACCCAATTGTAAAGTGAACGAGTAAGGAGAAACGACTGAAAGAAGTGGTTAATGATAGAAAACTGGTTTGGCATAGCCAGTCAGAGGCAAAGTAAATAAATATATATATACACCTATATACAACTGGCAAAAAAGAAGAAAATGGACAGGAATTATCTCTCTCGATTTCCCGGCTCTGATCCATTTTGAAAGGGTGAAACAAGGCATCTCCCTTTAGGATAATATGGCACCATTCTCCTCTCACTCCACTCCACCTTTCCGTCTCCTGGACTGGCCAAGTCCCAGGAATTTCAACGTTTGTGGCTGGAATTGCATTTTTCCATCCGCGTTTGAACTCGGGGCCTGAGCACTGTCCATGAGCACTTTTGCTCAAGGCTAGTGCTCTACCACTTGAGTCACGGTGCTGCTTCAGCCTTTTGCTCGCTCTCTGTGGTTGAGCTCTCAATCTGGCTCTTTGCTGTTTAACTGGGAGGTGGGATTTTGGAGAGATTTTTTCCTTTTGCCCGGGCTGGCTTTGAACTATCCAGGGAGTCATAGTCCTACAAGCCCTTTTTATTCCCAATTGAGCAACAAGGAAAAAACACAACAGAGATAATCCATTTGTAGGTCGTTGAGAACTGACCAAAAACTGCTTGTGAAGGTTTGGCTATAACACTTAGAAAACATGAGATTTACATGCCATCAACTTGAATCACGCCGTTGAATCCCACTGGCAAGTGAAAGAGAACACAGATAAATGACAACCAAGGGCAAAGGGTTAAAGCATTGTGGAATCCTCAGTCTCGGAAGTGGCTGCGTCCCTCATCCCCATTTGGCAAGTTCCATGCCATGCGATGGGGAACTCGAGGCAAAGCTGTAGTGGTATCTCTTGCTCACATCTTGCTCTGGGTTGCCTGCAAAATTTCTATATAGATTGGTTAGGGTGTTCAAAATTTTTCAGCACTTCTGGCTCTGGTATATCGATGCCCTTCTGGTTTAAGCAGGGTGAAAAGACTTTCTTAATCACAAAATTCAAAGACTTTCTTAATCCCAAAATTTTACCTGGCTAGCTGTGACCACTAACATAACTATGGTGATTTAACCTGGAGTAACTGTTAAGATGGAACTATTCACATCCTACTCAAGGCTCATAAATCATTCGAGCAGCTTCCAATGGGAGAGAGAGCAAAGAATCATTAGTAGTGAAACAAGGCAGTTCGGGAACAGACTGTGGTGGCATCTTCCTATATCCAGGAGCTGCCACCGTCCATGCGGCTAGCATCTGTCCACCTGTATCCTATAAAGCAGTATATTAATCCTGGGTCAGGAAAGTTGAGGTCAATAGTCACATTTGTATGAAGCAATCTCAATTTCTTGATCTTGAGAGTTTATGAGAACACAGGAGAGAAAATGGGAAGGTAAAATCTTAATTTATGCCAAAGAGTTGTTAAGGCTACATGCACACTTAACTTTTAACACACTGAGTATAAAATAACATGCTGATTTTATACCATTGTGCTTTTACTACATGCTGCATATTTGAACCTTATGGAAACACACTGAATATAAAATAACATACTGGTGAATTTTTACCACATGTTGCATATTTGAACCTTATGGAAATTCTTATAGGCACCTTTATCTCCATCGAACACCGGGATGGAAACCTATTGTTATGCTTTTAAATCTTACCAACAACCACACGCGTGCGCGCGCGCACACACACACACACACAAAAATACCTGAGCGCTCTTTAAAATTGCTTTGATTGGCCATTTAAATTTTCTGGAATTCCAGCGGCAAATGATATTAATTTGCCCATAATAGAACCACGTGGTTGAATAAAAAACAAAAGGGAAACCTGTTAATTACACACTCCCAACATGACAATTTTTAAATCACAGTGGACAAGCAAACCCTTTTATCCATCTAGAAAAACTCCAGTTGATTTTATCTCTTTGAACTGGTAAACATGGAAGTTCAATCAAATTACCTATTGCTGTATCAAAACTCTTTGTTTTCCTTTCAATATTCCATTTTAGTTTATAATTTGAGGCTTTCCTGTCTCCAACCCCGTCTGCAGCTGACACAGAGAGAAAACGTGCAGGCAAGCACAGCGGGGTGCTTGCCTCTCTCAGCTGCAGCGCAATCGCTTGAGGCCTGTTAGTCTGAGTCCCCGCCCCTCACCTGGGGGGAATGGGTGGGGCCCCGCCTCCAATATGGCGCGCCCCATTGTGCTCCACGTGTGTGTTAAGTCAGAGAAATCGGGATTCAACCAACTCACCCGAATTTCTGAGCTTAACGACCATCGGCGGGCATAAAGCAGTTTGCCGGGCTGCAGCCACTCCGGGGCTGCTGCCGCCGCTGCTGCCACCCGCGCACCCCAGCGGGACACCGTCCCATGGTCTAAACTGCACGCCACGCCCTTTCTTCTTTTTTTTTTTTTTTTTTCCATCCGCGGGCTGGGGCCGCACTGGCTCCAGCCCAGCCATTGTAAATACAAGTCTGGCCAAAGCAGCAGCCATCCCCAACGCTCTGCCGCCGCCATGCCACAGCTTCCCACATGGCGGAACCGCGCTTCCGCCACGCTGTGCTCGGCCTGCGACACTCGGCTGCCGAAACGCTACCGCAAAAGACGCCTGGTGCCACGCGGGCCCCAGCGCACGCAGCTCGCGAACCCGGGCCGCGCAGAGCCCAGTGTACTCAGCTCAGCCCGCGCAAGCCAAACCGCTCCGGCGCTCGGCCACCCACTGCTTCTCAAGCGCCACTGCGGGTGCCTGCCGTCTGGCCCGGGGCGCACAGAGCAGAACTAACCGACCCCAGCCCGGGGTCGCATTCCTCTTGCTCCGGCCCCACTGCTCCACTGACATGTTTCCGCGGGAAGCGCGCCCCGCTCCCTCCGCCGCCCGGCGCCAAATCGCCACGGCGGGGCAACTCTCTGGCGCCGCGTCCCGCGAGCCTGTGTCTCCATGCTTCTGCCCCGTCTGGATGGGCAGGACCCTCCTCTAAAACCCTACTTAGCAATCTGTGGGGATACTGTACCCCGAACTTCTCGGCCGTACAATTCGGCCCCACGTTGGGCGCCATTTATGTTGGGGTTCCGGACACCCCCTTTCTCCCCCCACGGGGAGAATGGTAACCACAAACTCTATAAAAGAGCACCCAGCCTGGCCCTCCGCCAGCGGAAGGCCAAAGGCGTGCTCACATGGGCAAACGCTAAGTAGAGGACGGGTTGCTGAAGCTTCCCCTCCCCCCAGGCCCCCCACATGTTACCGAGGGCGGAGGCGAAAAGGAAGGCATCAGGGACACGCTGCGGTGGTGGAAAGCGTCTCAAAGACTTTAATATGGAAGGGCACTTATATAGAAGTAATGGCGGGAAAGAAAGGGGGCTGGCCAAAGGGTCAGTCATAGGCTAGGGGTCACGTTCATCAAGTGACATCACGAAACTTCCCTTTGTGGGCGGGACAATCCCATCATGGTGGCACACACGTGTTCACCTCCCAAGGGGTAGAGGTCAAAAGGTGGGAGGGGCTTCTATTGTCCCAAGGCTGGTGGAAGGGCAGTCTTTCCCAGGCCATAATAATCCCCAACATATATACACAATGGAATTCTATGCCTCTATCAGAAAGAATGACATTGCCCCATTTGTAAGGAAATGGAAGGACTTGGAAAAAATTATACCAAGTGAAGTGAGCCAGACCCAAAGAAACATGGACTCTATGGTCTCCTTCATAGGGAATAATTAGAACAGGTTTAGGCTAGTCACAGCAGAGGATCACAAGAGCCCAATAGCTATGCCCTTATGAACACCTAAGATGATGCTAAGTGAAATGAACTCCATGTTATGGAAACGATTGTTATATCACTGTTGTAACTACTTTCAACGTGCCATGTGTAACTGTAGCTTCTATTATTGATGATCCTCTTGTATCCCCTTCCTGTGGTTGTACCTGCACTTTCTCTGTAATCTTATCTGAGTACAATGGAAACCGTGTATACTGGTATTAGAAATAGGAAATTGGAAGGGAATACCAAATTCGAGAGACACAGGGTTAAAAAAAGACAAACAACTACAAAAGCAATACCTGCAAAACTGCTTGGTGTAAATGAACTGAACAACTCATGGGGGGGAGGGAAAGGGGGAGGGGGAGGGGGAGTGAGGGACGAGGTAACAAACAGTACAAGAAATGCATCCAATGCCTAACGTATGAAACTGTAACCTCCCTGTAATTCAGTGTGATGATAAATTAAAAAAAAAAATCTTTATTATTCTCGTTTTACAGGTGAGACAAAACACGTGACATTTTTCCGAGGCCGGCGTCTATCCTTTAGTCCAGACGACCCCACCCATCAATCAATCACGTCATCGTCCTGGGCGGCCGTTCGTTCGTGGGTGGGCGCTCAGCCGGGGGGGGGGGGGGGCGCAGCGCGGCTCCTGTGCACGCACGCTGCCGGCACGCGCGTGGCTGTGCGGGAGCTCCCGTGGTGTGCCGGCATGGCCACGCGCCCAGGGCGTCGAGCTCTGGGGGCGGTTCCTGAGGGGCCCGCCGGGCCGTTTGCCACAGGGTGAAGCGCTGATGGGCCCACCTGACGGCCCATCCAGCCTTCCTTCTTCTCCACCTTCTCCTCCCACTCGCAGCTTTTCAGTGGTCTGATAACGGCTCATCAGACGGGGGCGAGCGCAGTTTCAGCGCAGTCATGATTCGCATTTCCCTGGTGGAATAGAGGCGTCACTTCTTGACATGAAATGTGGTTAGAGACTGCTTGGGGGTAAAGTCGTCACCCGGGCCGTTTCTGGGAGTAAGTAGAAGTGGCGCTGTGGAGCGTGCATAGGCGTGCACGTGTGCAGGCACACGCATATGCATTTGTGTGTGCGCGTGCGTGTGTGTGTGCGCGTGTGTGTGTGCGTGTGTAGGTACCTGTGCATCGTGGGCAGAGGAAACAGTAACAGTTAGAAGATACAGATGAGGGGAAGTGACAGGACGTAATTGAGGTCACATTCCATGTGGCTCTCTCCGGACAGGCTGCCCTTCCGCTCACCCCACCTCTTACTCATGGAATCCATACGTATTGATCACCTGTTTTATCCGGGTCACAGTGGGGCACGTCGGGGTTACGGTCTTGAGGAGAAGAGATTTCAGGATGCAAGCCAAGTTCCGACCTCATTCGAGCAAGGCGTTGAGATGACAAGCAACCAAGTGCCGAATTAGCTTTGTTCTTTGGGGGGGGGGGAGGACGGGGGGGCCTCCCTTTTTAGTTTAAGCAGAGTTGCCTTGTACCTTCTCTGAACCGTCAAAAAGCTCTTCTAGGAGAGAGGGCAGCAGGAGCGGTGACTGAAGCAAATTTGAAAACCTTCAAGGAAGCAATGAGAATCCTGGCAAAAATTAATAGCGTTTTTTTTTTTCTTTTTCCCCCTAACCTCAGCCCTATAGTGGTCTCCAGAGCCTTCATGTGAGAAAAGGAGCTGGATCTGAGCACAGCCATGGAGCGCCACGGTGTTTTAACTTAACCTGCTCCGTCTCCCTCCCTGTAGCCCAGTGACAGCCTTGAGAACCCATAGCGGGAACAAGGGCCAGACAGCCCCGGGAGTGGGGGCAGTGGGGGGGAGGGAGTGGGGGGGAGTGGGGACTCGATTCCCCCAGAGTGGCTCCGAGTGGGTTCTTCTGGGGACTGCCCAGTGGTGCGTTTGAATTTTCCATCTCTCCATGGCTACTTCATTGATGTTCTGCCAAGATGACCAGAAAGGGGCCTAACTGGTTCTTCATGTTTATTTTCTGTATGGAGACATCTGTGGGGTGGTGGTGGTGGTAAAAGTCTTCCCTACCAACATCTGATGGCTCCAGCTGGTCTCTCTAACTGTGTCTTAGCTCGGTGTGAGTTTCAGATCTGCCTCAAAGACCATCATCCCCCTTCCCCTCCCCCTTCCCCTTCCCCCCTCCCCACTGCCTTTGCAGAGAGGACTTGATGGGAACGTTCTGGAATCAGACAAGGGTGACACTCTTAAATATTGCCGTGAACCTTTGAAAAGCTACCCGATTGCCCACTTCTGGAGAGTGAATGTTAGGGTCTGCCTACATTTCGCTTCCACGAGCCGTCAGCTTCTACTCTCAATGTGGTGTCTGCTGTGGCGTCACAGAGTGGTCCTGGGGGTGGGGTGGGGGTGGGTGGGGGGCAGATCAGAAGTCTTGCGACTGTTGTGGACTCTTGTCTTGGAAGGGTGCCGGAGTGCAGCGCTGAGACCCCCCCCGCCGGGGGTGCGGAGCAGATAATTTCCTGCGGGAGGAGATAAGTTGAAAGTGTTCTGGGTCGGATGCCAGAGGTAAGAGAGCTGCGCAGAGAAGAAAGGCAGAGACAGACGAGCACAGGGCTCCCCTCGAGCGCTCCGCAGACGCCTGGGTGGCAAACTAGAAACGGCCGGGGCTGGAGCCCGTGACTCCGACCCCCGCCTCGCCCAGGACGGAGACGAACCTCGGGAAACGGGTTTGGGAACGAGGCCCGCAAGCCTGGGAAGCTTTTGTTGTTGTTTTCAAGCCCTTCGGTCTGACCCACGACATGGGGCTTCAAGGCAAATTCCCAAGGCCTTCATTTGATCTGGAGACCAAGGAGGGGTGAGGAACTCCATAATATTTATTATTAAAGTACAAAGCCATTCACCATCCCACGAGCTAAAATGAGTAGGTTGCGGATCAAAGAAGCGGAAGGTCACAGCCCACAGACGATCAGAAAGACCCAGGGAAGACACGAACGTCAGAAGGGGCAGGAGGAGGTGTGAGAATCCCAGCCATCCCCGCTGAAGACAGCTTCAGTGCCTGCGAATAATGACGCCTGTATGTGCTCGTAGTCCAGATCCCGAATGGCGTTTTCGCTTTCTTTGGCTCCTTTGACCGCTGAGAGAAAACTCTGTGTGCATCAAAGACTCACTGTGTGACATCTTAGAGAGAGGAGGCGAGTTTGCCCAAGCTCGAGTCCTGGCTGACGGTGTCCCCGGCCCACCCTCGCCCTCGACCTCATGTCCTTTGGCTGGTGCCCGTCCCCGCGGGCAGTGTCCCCGCGGGCAGCGTCACCGCGGCCATCTTGCAGACCTCCCGGGTTGCCGTCGCTTCTCTAGGACGAAGGCACGCCAGAAAACAGAGCCGCGATGAAAGAACCAACACCGTCCTCATAAATCATTCATTTGCTTCTGTACCCCAGTGACAGGGAGAATGTCATTATGTTTCATAAAATGAGCAGGAGGAACCAAGTAACTTGACTAGTAAATAACGGCACGGAGCCGGTGTAGAATTATGCACCCGCAGGTACACATCCATTCGTCACCTAACTCTCCCTCATACTGTTACCATAAAAAAGACAAAGGGTGCTTGGCGGGGTGGGGGGGGGGACTCTGAAATTTTCTGCACAGGCACCGCCTTCTCCTTGGACTCCATGTAAATGCACTGCAGCCTTTTGCACTCCTACCGGAAAAGTGTTTGTTTTAATAAGCGGTGGTTGGATAGGGCACATTTTTTATTATCTTTACGTAGTTGCATGAAGGATTTGCCGTTTACAGGGGCGGTTTATGAATATAGTGCGTCTTGATCAGTGTCACCGCTTTCGTCTTTCATCATTCTACTCCGTGCCTCCTAACCCACCCTTTCCCCGACTTATCTCAATTTTACGTTATGTGTTGTGCTTTTTTTTCTTTTTGCCATTTAACAAAGCAGTTTATGTGCACAATGCACGTTTAATTGGCATTACAGAGTCAGAAGAAATGAAACACTGAATGCGAGTCTTTATTGGCACCATCTTTCTGGAGACAAAAAAAAATCGAAAAAAAAAAAAAAACATCGATGGTGGAATCCATCGCAAGCAGCTTCGGTTATGGTTTCTTGTGGGCTTTTTGTGGTTTGGGGCGGTACGAGGTTTGCACTCGGGACTCTGTGCAAGTGCTGTCTTGCACAGTCGCGTCCCCAGCCTGATTTTTGCGGATACAGTCGCCGTCTGGTGAGAGCCGAGTAAGGGGTAAGGCCCCATTTGCGTCAGGTGAGGGGTTACAGAGGCTTTCATTCTAATGGTCGTTTCGGTCAGTGTTACCGTTTGTCAGCACTGGCGTTGGAACTCGGGGCCTTGAATCGTCAGGCAAGTCGTCTCCCACCCGCTTTCGCTTCTGTTGTTCTTCACAGAGAGTCTGACACGCGTTGCCTGGACTGTGATTTTCCTGCCTCTGCTGCTCATGTGGAGGGCACTGTAGAAGGATGTCGTCATGCTCATTTATTGGGATAATGCCTTGCTAACGTGTGGCCCAGGCTGTCTTCAAATGACAATCCTTCTATTTCTGCCTCCCTCTACCTGGGAATACAGGCTTGAGCCACCATACACAGCCTCCTCACTCTTTTGTTTACCAAGAATGATGTGGGGTTAGCATTACTTGGGTTAATACAAATCTTTTTTTAAATTATTATTTGCCAGTCCTGGGCCTTGAACTCAGGGCCTGAGCACTGTCCCTGGCTTCTTTTTGCTCAAGGCTAGCACTCTGCCACTTGAGCCACAGCGCCACTTCTGGCCTTTTCTATATATGTGGTGCTGGGGAATCGAACCCAGGGCTTCACGTATACGAGGCGAGAGCTCTACTTTCCCAACTCCCTAACACAGCCCTTTTAAGGCACTCTCGTTCTCCCGGAAGCCGTAGTCCTCATAAAGACACCACAGAAACAATGCTGGAGAATTTGTAATTATTAGCTGACATGTAAGATATGTCATGTAAAAATCTAAAGATTTGGAAATGCGTGAGAATCTATTAAGATTAAAATTAAGATTTTGTAGATGTGGGAAAGGGAAGTCTGAGCCTGTACTGAGGAGGAAAAGAAGAGAGAGAAGCTGAGCCGTGTTCCTTACTAGCTGGGAAGGACTTCAGCATGTGAAATCTCCGTTTTCTCTATTAATAAGATCAATGTAGGAAATGTAAGCTACTGGGACGTGGTGTATCGGTCAGCAGGGGCTAAGAGCACGGCTGAGAAAGGAAACGGCCATGCTGTCTCTGGGTTACAATGCAGCCTTTGTTCTGTGTACATGCTCTGTGCCCACAGTGGGAAGGTGGGGGAGACCGGCCATTGTTCTCGCCCAGGGCCCTGTGGCCACAATCTTTCATGTGTTTGGGCTCTGAGCCAGGCAGACGTGAGAATCCTAGAGGAAGATTTAGAGCCAGTAATTGAGCATTCTGCCACCGTGGGAGGCACAACAGGGCCAGGAGTGGGCGCACATGTATCAGGAGTGTGCGGTGGAAAAGCTGCCGTTTTGTTAACAACTGTCCCCCACAGACAGGTTTAGTGAGGACTGAGCGCAATCACCCCCATCTATGGCCACACCTGGACCACGTGAGGTCCTTGGTAAATATTAGGCTGCGTAGTTATCGAGAGAAAGCCTGTGAGGTTTTGCTAATCACGAAATCAAACATTCTCCCGTAGTTATTCACCACATTAGGTGTCATCTGTACGATTCTCAAACATTATTACCACTGTTTTATAAATAGAGAGACACCCTTACAGAAAGAAGTGATTTCCCACACATTCCAAAGCACTACAGAGACTGCCACCGAGGGTGTCCGAGTCCACGTCTGTTCCACTATGCAGAGTTCTGTCTCTGAAACTCCTCCGTGCTTACGTGGAAATATTATTTAATACATATACCTTGGAAGTAATAATCTACATTGCTACACATAGGGCATACTATACAAGATCGCTGCTTTGCGTTTTCCAAATATCAGTAGGGAGGAGAAACAAAGGGAGAGTGGCAGCATGGTGTGAGAGGTGTCCTATCAGAAGACGGTGGAAACACGGGGCAGGAGCCTGGGCTGACTTCAGGATTCGGATTCCCCTCTGAAGGCCGTGAGAAGGCCCTGAATGATCTCCATCAGGAAGACAGTGTGGGGTAGGTTGGTCTTCAAAGAAGACAGTGTGGGTAGCTTGACCTTCAAAAGATCATCCTTTAAAAAGGCCGTCAGCACGATCACAAGTGTGATCTTCCTTCAGCAGAAAAGTAGCGTTTGGATTAGGAGAGCTAGACCTGGAGCCAAAAAAAAAAAAAAAATTGAGCAGGGAGACTTAATCTTGGTAAGAGTTGATCGAGGGCCAAATGAACGGAGTAGATGTAATGAAGGGAATAGAGACGTGAAAAGGTGTCGAGCTCGTCTTTATCCCGTAGTCCTTGTGTTTCTGATTTCCCCCCAGTACCTACTGGGGGGAAATACTTTTCTCTGAGGCGTCCTCAAGGGAATTCTTGTCACGCTTGTCCTTTCCTAAATTAAGGTCACCTCTTCAGTGTTCTTTTGGGACCACCCTACCGAAGGTCAGTCCTCCCCACCCTCCCCCTCGCCGCCCCTCCTAGCTCTCTCTTCCTTTTATTGGCTGAAGGGTGGCCCTTCGGAGCACCGACCCCCTTCTGATGATGCCGGGTAGTGGAAATTGCTTCCTTCTTTAGTTGCCGTTACCAGCGTTGCAACTACACTAGCTAACAGCACAGAAAAGACACTCGGAATGCCACAGCAGAGACTGAGCAGAGCGGGTTTATTAAAAGATGGAGTTATTAAACACTTCATTTAATAATTAATACTTTAATATAGTATATTAATATTAGCATCAATACTTATGAATACTACTAATTAATAATTTGATATAATAGTAATTGATAATTTAATGACTCCACTCAAAGTGGAGTTTCCTGACGGTTTGCACACAAATCTAAAGTTCAGGAGAGAAATCTTTTCTGAAGATATTTATTTGAAAGCTATTAGCCCACATAGGATGAGAAGTTCGTGAGTTACGATTATTTCGGCTTTGACCATGCGAAGACTCAAACAAAATGAACACAAATGATGGGCTTGCATGTTATTGTTTTTTTTAATAAGCAGTCTAGTAGTGAGTGATTCTATGTGGATTGTTTCCTTAGCTCCATCCTGAGGTCAGGGATCTGGACCTGCTCCTCTGTAACTGACCGGGGGAGTAGGCAGAGATGGCTGCCTTTAGTTGGTTCTTTCCCTTCCATCTCCGTGCAAATAAATCCCCACTTCTCACACCGGCAGCTGTACAAAGTCCACACTCCTCCCCCTCACCTTCTTTCTTCTTTAACGTAGGCTGCTTCTAGACTGGCTTAGATTGGTGCCGTGATGGCTCCCCTTCCCCCCCCCCTTTTTTTTTGATTGATAAGGTATAGCAGAAGTGCTGTTGTGATGACTCTCTTTTCCGAGGACTGTTAGCTTCTGCTTTCTCCCTTTTGAAAGAAATCCATCAGGTAAGATCTAAGATCATAGATCTAAGATCACTGGACTTAGAGGGGTTCAGGTGAGCTCTATAGTGAGGCCACTTGCGAGAGAAAGGTTGAGTCAACCCTTAGGGACCGTAGGTCTAACAGGCACTGGAAATGTGGGCAGATTGCCTAGCTTGGATGTCCCGGCCTTGGCAAACCCCACTTGAACAGAAGAACGGCCCAGGTGAACCCAGCCTGGACCGTAAGCTCATGAGACACGGAGCTTAGGAGCAGGCTAGTAAGCCAGAGTAGTTGTAGGGATGGAGAAAGGCCCCCTCCTCATGGACATCTGTTCTGTAGCTGAGTCTGCTCCCGGAGTCCCCCAACTGCTCACCTACTGTGTGATTTCTCTCCAAGTCCATCTGATTGGTATTCATTGCTAGTTGTAAGGGTAACAGAAAAAAAAAACACAACTTTGGCATTTTCCACAGTAATATAAGAAGTGAGCTCTCTAGACAAGAAGGTGGGAAAACATTGACTGTGACTGCTGAGTAAATAACAACATTGTCGTGGGTGATGGGGCAGAATGGAACTCCATCACAGCGTGGAGAGCCACACCCTAGGAGTTCCAGCAAGATGGCTTCAAAGGGGAGCGCCCAACAACAACTGCACAGAGCGAGCACGTCAGCAAGCTAAAGACCGGAGGACGTTGCCACAAGTTGGCAGTTGAGGAGTCACGGATGGGCTGGGATGATAATGGTACAGGAATGTTCCATGATACAGCAAAGCTGGCAACCGAGCTGCAGGGAGAGATGGAGTGGATGTGTGTCCATCTGCACCTTTGTTAGGGTTTCAGAGGAACAGCAAACATCAGAACATCTTCACGGCTAATCATAGCTCTGTCCTTATGCGTCCTTTTTTCTTATAAAGAGAATAAATAATCAAAATGACAGGAACTCGTGGAAATGTGGGTGTTTTAGCCCAACAGACTGTCAACGCCAAGGTCCAGTGACAGCACAGAACCGTGGAAATTCCCGTGCTCTTGGCAGGAGTGCAACACCTCGTGTCATCTTGAAATACTCTGCTAGTTTCTTATAGGTTCAGTGGCACAGCAATTGCAACCCTAGGTCATCACCCAGGAGAAAGGGAAACGCATCCTGACTAGAAGGCTTGGGAAAGGATGGCGCATAACGCCTTCATTCGTAACGCTGAACTCTGGAGGATACCCCACTGTGCACCAGCCGGAGGGAGGAGCGACGGTTTAACATCTAAGCAGGGAGAGCGCGTGGAGATGCGGACACAGACAGGCAGGCACTAGAAACTTCGCGCTGCGAAGGAGAGGAAGTCTGCACATGTGAAACATACTCTTGGGTTTCTTTTTGTTGAGGTTCCAGAATAGAGCAAACGAAAGCACAGTAGGGGGGAAAAATCAGAAGAGCAGCTGTGTCTCGATGGGGAAGCGCTGACTGGACCAGGCCGAAGAAATGTCTGGGGAGACAGCAATGAGGGCTAAGAAACGGGGCTCGGTGGGGGAGGAGATGGCTTATTGGAGGGGAGACAGGCAATGACGCAGTCACATGTCACAACAATGTCGGGCTGGATAAACCTCAGTGAGGACAAACAAGACAGGTGGCTTCCTTCTCCTTCATTTCTTCCACGTTCCCTTTTCTTTTCATCCTCCTTTTTCTCCACTTCTTCCTTCTTCCTCTGCTTCTTCTCCTCTTCCCTCTCCCTTCCCTCTTCCCTATCTCTTTTCCCTCCTCCTCTTCTTCTTCCTCCTTCTCTTCCTCCTCTTCCTCCTCCTTCTCCTCCTCTTCCTCCTCCTCCTCTTTCTTCTCCTTCTCCCCCTCTTTTCCCTTCTCTTCCTCCTCCTTTCCTCCTCCTGGGGAGCAGTCAAGGAAAAGGCTTATCTGTATGGGAAAATAAGAGTTAAAGAGCAAATGACTTCTTCCCCCCCCACACACAAAGCTTATTTTTATAAGTTACAAAGAAAGGGAGCTGGTGTGCCCCCCTCCCCCGGGATTTGGATATCCTGGTTCACAGACAGAGCCAGTGCCCCCAAAAAACAGGACCACGAGCCCAAGCGAGAGCCGCCAGCGGAGGAGGCATTTCTGAAGTCTCGCAGATCCCGGAGCTTCCGTCTGAGAGGAGAGAACTACCACACCACGGCTCCGCCAGGTTGCAGAGTGAAGCCACCTGACCGCGTCTTTGAGTGAACATTCTTCCAAGCCACGGATGACCTGTTTTTTAGATGAGTCGGAGACCAAGAAGAAACACTCCATACACACCGCGAGGAAACATTTCCCCTCCACCCATATTACTTTATGACCCCCCACCCCGCCCCAAAGCACATGCACCCCACGCTGTATTCCTGCTTTGTTTTGGTTTGGTTCGGTTTCTGTGTCATGACAGGAGCAGAAAGCTACTATCCAATCGAATGCCCCGTAAAGCAAGATTTACCAGACTTGGAAAACACGAGCAAAATTGCCACAAATACATTTGTATTTTACGGAACTTAAACATCTCTGAAAGTTTCCGAGAAAGAAAGCAGTAATTGTAGATACATCTGCCCCTCCCTGTCATAAAGCTTGTGTTTCCTTAATGCAAGAATTTGAAAAAAAACAAAACAAAACATTCTGAAAAATGTATGAGCAGATAGGGTTTTCTGCACATTTAGGAGGAAATTATTCAATCCATCGAGATATTTTCCCGAGGCAAAGTGCTTGGAAGTTGGCTCCTATTTCTTGCCTTTGAGAAAAGCCAGCGGGGCCTTGCACGTGGACTCTCTTCCGAGCTGTCTCTTCAGAGGGAACTGCTGACAGTTCCCCTCCGGGGGCTCTTGGTGACTTTCCTTTCTCTACCCTCCACCCGGTGCCGTTACTCCATGTGTCTGCTCACATCCCAATGGAATCTCTCCGCAGCGTGGAAGGCTTGATTCAAAAGCACTTGCTCCTTCCTTTGCTTCTTCTGGGGTTTGAACTCATGGCTTTCCACTTGCTAGGCGGGTGCTCTGCCCCTTGAGCTGTCGTTTTCTTTGGTTATGTTTTGGGAAGGACCTTGTTGTTGTTGTTGTTGTTTGTTCAGGGGCCTCCCACACAGCTGGGATCAGAGCGATGCACTAACACTCCTGGCCGATTTGTTGACCCGGCAGGCCAGCTCAAGAAGCTGAGGTTCCATGCGTGGGCCGCCCTGCCCAGCTCTCTTCCTGACTTCTTCTGAGGTGTGGTTATAACCGTGCTGCAGCTAGTTGAGTCGTGAATGTCTCCAGTGACACGGCAGTGGGCAGTGGCCATCTCCCGTCTGAGGAGAAACGAGCTTCCACTTAAAACACGAGATCTCAGCTGGGCCTCGGCGCTTCATGCCTGCAATCCCAGCCACTCAGGACCGTGATCTGCATTTATATACTCACCCCCCCCCCCCCAAGAATCTCAAGAGGTATCTGAAATAACTTGTGATTTCATAAAGTAAGAAATGAGGGGTCTGGCAGGGTAGCGCATACCTCTAATCCCAGCTCAAGGGAGGCAGAGATGGCAGGATTGCAACCTGACGCGAGTCCAGGAGAAAAGCACAAAATTCAATCAGAAAAATAATCCAATGCAAAAAATGATGGGGTGAGCCCACGTAGTAGTGTGTCTGCCTAGCGAGCACAATATCCTTAGTTAAAGTCCTAGAATCTCAAAAAAGAGAAGGGAAAAGTGGGGGGGAGGGGGCGAGAAGAAAGAAAAAGCATGCCAGCGTGTCGAAAAGGAGCTGCCGATGACCAAACCAGGAAAATCTAGGAATGGAAATAAATGATGATAGCATTTGCTCATGACTCAAAACATAAACATTGCTAAATGAACACATGCAGTAACAAATGGTTAAATAAATAAATAAGTGAAGGGGAAAGAAAACCTCTTCCTTACAGAAAAGCACAATTAACAAGGAAGGAAGAAGGGTGGGGAGGAAAATCCACCAGAGTAGAAGAGTAATTAGCGCTAGCAAAACCTGCTGATGAATGCTAAACTTGGTAAGCGAAGCTTAAGGTGAAAAAAGATATTTGCATAACTTTGAAGTATTCTCCTATAAAATATTTATTAGTTACAAGAGAAGAGATAATACATTCACACTTGAGTAACCTTGAAGTGGGACCACACTTTGTGACCACCAGGGCTACTTACTTTGTAACAAGACGTAGCCCTCCCTCATGAGATGGTCCATCAATACTCAGAGGGTACTAGGTGTCCTTCGCGTGTGGTAATGCCTCCCTAACTGACAACCTCAGTCTCATCATGAAACGAACCAATGCACTCAGATTGAAATGTCTTCTCTACAATGCTTGGCCATCCTTTACTGCAGTGTCAAGAAGAACAAGGAAAGGCTGAGGAATTGTGGCAGATTGGAGCGGGGCGTGGAGATGGAGAAGAAATGTCTGCGTAAGATTCTGCATCCTGTGGTAGGGCAAAAAAAAAAAAAAAACCATGATCGGGGAAACGAGGGGTCCTGGAAGTTATAGTTTAATTAATACACATCAATTCATATTAATTAATGCAGGCCAGTGTGTGGAGAATTATCTCTCTGAGCCTGATTTACTTCAAATAATTTTCTCCAGGTCCATTCCCTTGAAAAGAACATACTATTATTATCATTACTTCTGACGGCAGAATAATATTCTGTTATGTGTCCGTGTGTCATAATTTCTTGATCCTTCATTAACTTTGAGGGCATCTGCTGTTCTCACCACGCACATAGCTATGGTTGTGCGGGTGACTTTACTGTATACCGACTTTTAATGTTGGGGGGATAGATGTCCAGGAATGGTATTGCTGGATCAGGTAGCTTGTCATTTCTTTCTCTCTCTTTTGACTGCATTTTTCCACTGTCTTTTCTTTTTTGGTACTGGGGATCGAACCCAGGATGTAGAACTTGCTGGGCAAGCACTTTACCCCTCAGCTACATCCCAGCCCCACAGGTAGGTTTATATTGATTTTTTTGAGGAATCTCTATAGTGATTTCCACAGGGCTTGCACTAATACATTCGCACCAATAGTGTGTTAAGAGTTTCTTCTCCCCACCCCGCCCCACGCCATCCACTACAGCATTTGACATTTCTTGTTATTTATATTCTTGATGGTGGCTATTCTTACTGGAGTGAGAGGGGATCTCATTTTTGTATGTGTGTGTGCCAGTTCTGGAGTTTGAACTCAGGGCCCTGTCCTCTTGTGTGACTTTTTCTCTCAAGGCTGGTGCTCTACCTCTTGAGTCATAACCCCATTTTGACCTTTTGCTGATTAATGGGATATAAGACTCTTACACCTAGTGACTAGGCTACTAGTTACCAGATATGAGGATTATAGTGCCAGGCCCCAGACAGGAAAGTCTGTGAGACTCTTATTTCTAATTAATCACCAAAAAGCCGGAAGGAGAGGGGGTAGTTCAAATTGTAGAGCAACAGCCTTGAGCAAAAAAGCTAAGGGACATTGCCCAGGCCCGGAGAGTTCAAGCCCCTGTACCAGCACAAGACCAAACAAAGCAGAACAAGATTCTTCGAAGCTGGCTTTGAAGGACGGCAGGCGTGTGACCCTGAACACGGATGCCTACATTGAGGCAGAGTCTTAGACTTGCGCATTTTTCCCGCCCGTTGCTGGCTTGGACCTATGATCCGTCCAATCTCAGCATCCCGTGAAACTAGAAAGTTGAGACCACAGCTTTGATCTATGGGTGTCCACTCGGCTAGACGTTTTAGATCTCACCACTGCAATTTTATATGACCAACAATGCAGCATTGTGATTTGTATAGTCTATGTGTGATGTAGTGTTTATAGATAGATTCTTCTACTCGGTACAATCGCAAGCAGCCCGCTGCATCATACGGTTAAAACACAGAATAGGGTTTTTGTCCGAGAAGCATGATGCTAATGGACAGCCACGGAGCTTCTGCCAGTCCATTTATAGCATGCACAGCCACTGACCCAAAAAAGGCTCTCCTCTTGCTCTCTCTCACGGTTTTCATTCTTCTTTCCTGGAGCTCTGTATGTTTAATTCATGGTCTGCGTTCAGCAGTTAAAGATGAAGACTGCTAACATTTCTTGCCTCATTTCCATACATTTCATCAGAAATGTATTATGTTCTATATAAATAGAATATATTTATTCCTCCCGATTTTTCAACCATACCCAATATAGTATGATTTCTAGACTTTTAAATTGTGCGATTGCACTCTCCTAAAAGTTGAAAAAGTATGAAATGGTTCTGTAAAATGTGGAGCTAGAAACAAACCTCAAGTTCCATTTGCATCCTGATGAGTAAGGCCATTACCCAAGATGGAAGCATATTTATATTTGTGGTAATTGTTTTAAAATATTGACTTATGCTGTGTTTGCAGCCAGCTTTGTGGCCAAGACCCCGTTTTAGGCAGCTAGCTTCTCTACCTATTTGTTCCTATTACCCCAAGGCAGAGCAAGTGTGTGGCTCCTTTTTAATTAAAAAAAAAATGACTGTAAAGGTGATGTACAGAGGGGTTACGGTTACATAAGTCAGGTATTGAGTAAGCTTCTTTTTGAACAGTGTCACTTCTTTTCTTATTTTCTCCCAGTTTTTCCCTCCCAACCCTATTCCCCGTGCCAAGTTTTATAGTACATTTCCAACAAAGTGTCTAGTGAGTATAGCTGCTGAATTAGTTCACTCTCGGTCCCAGCATTTCTGGGCTCCCCCTCCCCCAAATTAGATAAACTTACATACAAGACAAAAGGTACAGAAACCAAAACCAGCAACAAAAGGGGGAAAACAGAAAAGAAAACCACAAAAAGTTAAACAAAACATCTCGTTTCCATTTCTTGGTGCTCGTTTCGATAAGCATCGTTTTATATGGTCATATGCACATAGCTATTGAGCCCTTGTGACCCTCTCCTAAGAATGTCCTCCTTTGCTCCCACTGTGTGAATGTCAAGAGTCCTGTCTAATTTATCATGTCCAAGTATAATTTTTGGTCATTTACTATCCACTGGGTTTACTTGTAGACTTATAGGCACATTCTAGTTATTACAAATGAGGGAAACCATGGAACCTAAGTTTCGTTGGGTCTTATTTCTTTTAATATACTTTTTTTTCCCATTTCCCATTTCCTTAAGAATGAGGTAGTGTCATACTTTCTGATGGAGGCGTAGAATTCCATGGTGTATGTATACCACATTTTCTTGACACATCCATCCACAAAGAGGAATCTTTTTAAGTTCATTAATTTCTTTAATATCTGTAACTTTCAGCTGGCTCCTTTTTCTGGCCGGGTTGAATGTTTTTCAAATCCTTTTGCTCTTGTTTTTGCTCCTGATTCTTATTGTAAATTTTGCTAAGAGAAGACAGCAATACCCAGGCTGAAGCCTGGATAGAAAGAAGCTGTCTTAAAATTTCCTTGGCCAAAGTAGTGAGTCTGGGACTTGCCTTGTGAATCTGGCCTTTCTCAGTGTCTTAGGACAAATGTGGACAAATGGAACAGGAATGACCTCTAGTTTAAGTCCCTGTCTGAAACGTCACACGCCTGGCCTTCAGTGACCTCATTCCTGTCAGCACCTGGGCTTGGGACTCCCCCAGAACGGTCCCCTAAAAGTCCAACCTGTAGCATCCCAGAGCTTCTCCAGCCGACATGGCCACACATTCCCAAAGCTCTCCCACAAACCAGTTCCAAAGGCAGATGGGTCATCGCCGCAACCCTGCTTCTCGGGGACCAGTTTTCTGTAGTAGTCAGCTTCTTTTTGTTGAGAGCAAAATATACGTGGCATGAACATCTTAGGGACTTGTTCTCAGGGCCTCATAGGGTCCCCACTGTGGCCACTTGGCCTGTTGCGCTTGGTTAGGTCAGTGGGGATGTGTAGTAGAGGATTGTGCATCTCATTGCAAGCAGGGAGAGAGGGAGAGAGAGAGTAAAAGAAAGAGAGAGAGAGAGAGAGCTATTTCCCACACCCTCAAGTTTCTACAACCTCCTAAAATAATGACACCAGCTAGCAACCTAGGCTTTAGTGCATGAGCTGTCAGGAGGTATTTTATATTCAAGCTGCAAAGTAATATTACTTATTTAAGCTATTTTAGCTTTATTGCTCGTGTCTAACCACCAAGTAATCCGTAGCTGGGTATTTGGAATCTGCCGCGTGGTCCGTTATGACTGACCCACTGGAAGCATGGAAAATCCATGCTGGGAAGTTTCAAGTTGAGTTATGGAAGGCGGGGAAGTACTAGAGACCACATATGACAGAGCTATGGTGAACAATGCAGTATTGTGCACTTTGAGTTTCGTTCAGAAGATAGACATTATGCTAAGCATGCTTAATACACACACACACACACACACACACCACCTACCACGTACACATACACACCCTCACATACACATTCACACACAGAGGAACATGAGGAGACCTGGGAAGTTGTTGGATGTGTTTATGGCATCGATCAGGGTAACGATCGTCGATGTTTATGTATGTGTAATCCCATGAGCTTCTTCGTATCGGTATGTGCAGCTCTTTGTAAGCCAATTATACGTCAAAAGCTTCTAAAAACAAATATAAACTCTAGCTCGGGGAAGGTGCGTACCCACACAGACACGGGGGTGGGTGTGCTCACTGTGAGTGATAATTCATCCACTGCAGCATGGACTTGTCCCTGGGGGACAGGACTAGGGAGCTCCTCTGTCTGAACGCCATGCGTCCCTCACTAGGACGCGTTGCTGTGTGGAGGTTTTAGTGAGGAGGGCTGGGGTGCCGGCTGCTGCTGGCTCAACTTGACTCCTTTGTTCAGCCAGCAGACTGTGAGAGCACAGGACTGGACAGCCTGGCCTTCGAACCACGGGGGAAGGTATTCTCTGTGGGTGTTGGTAACCTAAGATCTACTGGGAAAGAAATGGGAAGCATCTCACTGTCCCTTGGCCCAAGAGTGAATCCAGCGGTTTGAAAGGAGCAGGGCTAGGAAGCCTCTGGAGAGCAGGTGGCAGGAGGCAGGCAGCTTTGGCCCCGCTGGGAGGTGGCGGAGCCCGGAGGAGATGCGAGATGCCATCGGGATGGAGAGTTGTGCCCTGGAAGGGGAGCGAGGGCCGGTCTCACTGCCTCTCTTCTCGTTACCCTCGTGCTCCTTGAGTGACAGAGACAGATGCTTTGCCGCGGACCCTGTCGTGATGTGCTCCCAAAAGAATGCGGGTCGCAGGCTGCACGCCGAAACCTCACAGGACGCGAGCCCAAGTCGGCTTCTTTCCTTCTGTAAGTCGATCATCTCAGGGCTTAACGAGTCATAGAATGAAACTCGGAAAGATGGTGATCGAAAGTAAGATTTTGTTTTCTTTAGAAGCTGACCATCTCAGTTGCAAGAAGCTGACACAACGGCTTGTAAAGGCGTCCCAGGCGTATTTAAATCCACTGACTGGGCTTCAAAGTTCCGTCTGGAGCCTGAGCTAGCTCCGGGAGACGAGGCTGTCAGTGCTCTGCCGCTGACTAACCTGCTGAGAACAATAGCGAAGAGCCATCTTGCTTGTAAGAGCTGGAGGTGAACTTCCTGGGATTTCTGTGGGCGCCTGACACTGAATCCATTCTCTCTCCCACCCACTCTGCACATGGGAGGCGGCGCCCAGGCATTTCTACCGGGAGGAATTCCTCCCTCCTCTCCTCTGGGAGCAGGGCGGGGGGGTGGGGGGGGCCCAGCCTGCCCGAGGCAAAGGCAGAATGCGGGTTTCCACATCGCAGCAGAACTTGAGAAGGTCACCGAGGGAGGCTGGCTCCAGAAAAGTGGTCTGGAAAGCGCCAAGCGCTCACAAATAATATTAAGTGCACAGAGATGCTGAGTTTAAATTCAATTGGGGAACAAAATTAGCCAGTGCCAGTTGGGTTGGGAGATCGCTGCCTGCCCTAGCAGAGCCATCGTGCTTTGCCGCTCGGTGCCAAGGAGAGCGGCTGGGTCCCTGTGCAAGGGTCGTCCGTGAGCCCCCGAGCCCCAGCTCTGGCTTAGCATGCAGGGGTTCAGTCTGCGGAACCCAATGCTTGCTCACCGAAAAGTAAGGTCTGCTTCTGAGTGTGAAAGGGTTGACAGCATGGATGCCGGAGCGAGAGCCTCTCTCCCTCCCTGGGTTTGAATCCCAGTTCTGCTGTCTGTGCGTCGGTGCAAGCTTCCGCCCGTGCCTTTGCTAGGTGTGAATCTAAATCCTGCTATTTGTTTATTATAGAAATCTGGCAGTGCATTAGCCTGAACAGAGCTTCAGTTTCCTCATCTGTGAAACTAGGATGGCAACAGTAATTACAGAGGTAGTCGAAGCGAAAAGTAAACTAGGTAATCCTGGCAATGAATCACTGTGAGCAGAGCCTTGCGAATAATAAGTGAGATAGAACCCCGGCAATTAAGGTGACCATTAATACATAACATTAATTAATGCACTATAATTAACTGCAAATTTATTATGTATGCACCAATTTGTCTCTTTGGCAGAAATTATTATATTATATGCAATTATAACTAATGTATATGTTATATGGTAATACAATTTTAGTAATTGCTAAAATTCCATGGCTCTAATTATATGCCTGGCACGTAATTAAAGAAATGCATATGTATTTATGCACACAAAAGGGGGAATTTTAAAAGATGAGATAAATTTAAGCATAAACATAATTCATAATGTTTTCTTCTGGAACTTCAATGTGTGTGTGTGTTTGCACATACAAGCTTGTGCAAACACATTCTTCTTTGGACATTGCTTCTGTGTCCCAGAAATCTTTTTTTTTTAAATAAAAAGTCATTGAGTGTTATTTTTAAAGCCTTGCATTCTACAATAGCGTCCATAGTCAATACTCAACACAAATCAGCAACAGCCGATCTTTAAATGAATGAGTTTGAATGTATATCAAGAAAACTTCATTCACACAAACAGGTGAAAGATGGGGTTTGGTCCAAGTGTCCTGGTTTTCCCATCCAACTCTGTAGGCAAGAACTGAATCAAGCAGATAGTAAATGGCGGAGAAGGAGGATCCATCCCAAACGAGAGTGTTCTCGTGTGTCTGCCATGGCACTTGAGAATGTTCTAGAACCAGAATTAACAGCTGGAAGGCAGTGTTTTGAGCCTCCTGAGTCATGTGGCCGACGCTAGACACGGAGACTTCCGTGGACCCTTCTGAAGCTAACGATGAGTTAATCTACATCGTGGTGACTGCAGGTCGCTCTATTTCTGCTGGGAGGTCCAGAGGTGAAGTATAAAAATCATTGTGATGTCTGAGAAATTATAGAAGAAATTAGCAAGTCAGATATAAACTACAGCACGGAGAGAGGGATTTCATGAAGAGGCCATTTTCTAATAAAATGGGCTAGGGAGTTCACGGGAGGAGGAGCTGATGTCCTGAAGTACGCCCGAGGTGCTAAGCATTCATCCTACAGCTAACGGAAGAGGAGGAGGTGGTTGTGGCCTCCTGTCTCGTCTGAGGAGAGCCACGTTCTGACCGATCGTCAGATGTGAACCGAGGGCCGTGGCTTCCGGTCTCGGCCTTGGCATGGACCCGGGCTCAGCTCTCCGCTGGGAGTTCCACCTTTTCACTGAAAGCAGCAGACAGTGGCTTATTTGATGTAACCCGTGAGGAAAATACACTCCCAGATCCGGCCTTGGATTCCCAGACCACGTCTGCAGGCTTCTGGCAAGGGTCGTACCGTTGTCTTTGATCTCAGAACTCAGGTTGCACGCCGTAAAGCAGAACTCCATCTCTCCCCAGTGCTGTCTCCCCACAGGACTAAACGGAGTCTTGGCCAAGTTGCGCCAGCCTTCAACAGCAGAGCGGTGAACCGAGATGAGGGAGAAGGCAAGGCTGGCAGACACATCACAGGGCGGAGGGGCGGACCCGTGTCGGCAGTGACCCGTCCCCCCTCCCAGGTTTCCGTGCTGGGATCTCTGACGTGGCGGATGGGAGCCAGGCCAGTCCTCCCCGGTGAAGACGGTGTTGTTGAGCTGCGTCACCTCTCTCCCAGCCTCATAGTCGTGGAGGCGATGCTGGTGGTGAGCCCACCAAGCAAGCCCGGGGGTTGCCATGGAAGCAGGCTTACTAACAGGTAGCGCGTTCATCCGCCTGATTATTCAGAGCAAACTCCTCTGCAGGGAATGCCTTCCCGCGAACACTCCGGGTTCCCCACCACCCTCAGAGTCCACGGCGTCCTGATACCCGGTCTCTACATCAGTCTTCCTTTCCACGAGCCCCATCTCTCCGATGGCACTGACTGTCCAGTCAAACCGTCACCGGACGCCTGTGTATTGCTGTCCACTCCTGCTTCTGGGTATCTCACAGGACGAGCTGACGTGGACAGCGTAGCCATCTTGTCCTTTGGGCTAAGTGGGCCTCCCGTGACGTGGCCGGGCACTTTCGGGTGATGCTTGCACGTAGCGCACACCGGTCTGTCACTAGAATGAAGGCTGGTCTCCCGAGGCCGGCAGAAAGGCAGTGAGGGTAAAGGGGGTCACGCTCTTTCTTCTTCTATGAAGAGGTACCGTGAAGCAGCTCACCTTCCAAGGTGCAGATCACGGGAGCCCCCCCTGCGGTGGAGGGCCGGGGGCAGGTGCAGCACGGATCACCGGCTCCCCGGAGGGCATTCACAGGACCAAGCACACACTGCTTCCCAGATCCAAGCAGATCCCAGCAGCCTGAACCGTGGTCGGCGTGGTGTTCTGTAGAGAAGGGGTCGGTCCGTGTGCCGCTGGAGACCGGCCGGCGTTTCCCATGGCTTCCTTGGCCCTGCCCAGTGCTTCCTTGCACATGGCGTCCTCGTGGGACCCTACGGTTGATTCCTTTTGCCCAGCGGAACGTGACGGGAAATTCTAAAGTAAGACCCAAATCTGCTAGCAGCAAGTCCCCATCTGCCCTCTCTTCGCTCTTTCTCCCGGTGTGGATCTGAGGTATTTAGATACTCGCGCGAGGCCTCTAGATGCCCTGGTTTTACGGAGAGAGAGAAAACTGCATTTCTTTGTCCCCGCCGTCACAGGATAATGGGGCTCTGCCGCCATCTTCTCAAGGAGGTTTTGTCTAATATCTTTGCCAGCCGTGATTTGTCCTGTTTGTTCTGAAAGCTTTTCTGTGCATTATGTCCAAGACGGATGAAGAAAGTCCTTCGTGACAAGGGGCTGTTTTCTGAGCTAGAAGTACTAAGGGCCTTGTAAGGCACATGACTCTTTCCTTCAACGTCCACCTCAAATACAACGGTGGAGAAACACAGAGCTTAATTATCTTGGAGTTGCTAGATGATGTGCATGCTCTGAACATCAAGTAGGCGGAAATTTTTCTCCCTATGATTGTAAACTTGTATGCCGCGGGACAAAGTAGAAAGACCACAAGCATGGCCTTTGATAAACATTAACCATCAACATTTTATTCTACCTCCCACTGAAAACATTACTTGCAATTTACTAATTGCTGAATGTCTGCCAGACATACATTAGTTTTATTGTCTGCCCTATAATATTTCAAAAATGTATTCTAATCCCCGGTTTACTAGTGAGAAAACTGAAGCAGGAAATTAAGTGATTTCTCAAAGGTTACATGGCTGGTCAGAGGCAGGGCTGCAATTTCTATTCTGTCTAAAAGCTCTGTCTTATTAAATCTGCAATTCCAAGTGAAAGAAGAAAAGCATAATGAGGCAGGCAGAAGAAATCCATTTTCTGTGATATGGGGGTGAAGGCAAGCTATGGGAATATAAGACAATTCTCTCTCCTCTTCTTCAGCAAACTTATTTGTGAAATGCTGAGTTCAAACTGTCCTCATAGTAAGGAAGTGGTGATGCAAAGGATTTCAACCTATGCAGCTGATTTCAGCCTTACAACAGTTATGAAAGAAACAAGCTTTAAAGTCGTGATTGCATAGTTGTTCCAAACTCGTAACACTTCTAAATCATAGACACAGGATTAGAAAGAAACGGTAGCCGTTCTTTCCAGTCCTCGGGCAAGGTGACCACCCACCTTGCTTCCTTTCACCTCCACACAGGTGAAATGAGCCTGGTCCATCCCAGGCCCAGCACCGAAGCCTGGACAATGCATTTCCTGAAATCCAGAGTCATGGACAGAGTGTGAGGGGTATGCATCTTCATGCCCACCGAGGAAGACTTCCGCGATGGGGAGGGAGAGGTAGATAGTTGCCCTCTTCCTCCTTTCAAAGTCTGGTGCTCCCAGGAGCCGGGCAGTAGACAGAAGCGACTGCCCAGTGTGTCCACTTACAATCGGCAGTACCTCCTCCTGGGCTGTCCCCCAGGGGTGGAAAGTGCTTGTGGCCTTTTCTCTCTCACCTGTCCCTTCTCTCACTCTCGGATTGTTCCTTTGGCACAAACCTTGACTACTTAGTTTTTCCCCTCTGGCTCCAGTTTCTGGGTTAAGTTGGGTTAAGAAAATCTGAGTCAGGGCATCACAGAGTCACGTGATGGAGGAGGGGACGAAGGAGGCATATTGGAGCATCCTTGATATTGACGGCCGTCTCTAATCTCGGAAGTGAGGGGCAGTTTACTTTCCAAGAGTTTCAACCCACGCGTGTGGAAAGATTGTTTCCCGCCTCGTGGAGAGCGAGACGATCGGTCTGCTTGTCAGCCGTGCGCTTCCGACTTCAGGATGATCGCGGTGTGTGAAAATCCAAAGATGGAATGCCACGCATAAGCAGAACTCGGCTCTCTTTCCCCCTTCCTTTCTTCACTGACTTTCTAACTTCTACCTCCATTCATCATAAAAATGACAAGCAATATCCTAACAACTGGTTCCAGAAGAAAGGCTTTGAGCCACTCGGCTGCCTGGAGGAGCCTCTCTGTGCCTTCGTTTCCTCCTCAATAGGATCCGATTAGATGGGATGGGCCCAAGCCTGGCACCCAGAGGACACTCGGCAAAGCCAACACGAGTAAACTCTGTGTGTGTGTGTGTGTGTGTGTGTGTGTGCGTGCTTCACACACGTGGCTCTGCTTTATGTACCCGTGGAAGGATGTCCTATTCCACCGCTGAATGCTAATTGCCTTTTCAGATTATGTATCTCATTAAGCTCTGTATATCTTCATTTCTAGCCTCAGTGGTAATTGAGTGCTCAGTCATTGTTATGTTCACTATCCTGACAACATTTATTAAAATGAAGCAATTAACTATTGTCTTAAATGGAGTTTAGAGGTAGGGCTCATTAGACTCGGGCTCATTACAATTAACTTAAATGATAAATGCAAAATTATTTCATCCCAGCCTTACCCTAAAAATGGGCTCCGTTGGATTTAATCTGGAGCTAGCTTTCCTTCCCCACACAGGAGCAAGACTAGTTAGGATTTTTTTTTTTTTTTGTAGTGAGAAACAATCTTCACTGAAAGGATATTAAAAATGTAAAGCTGTGGACTGGCTTGCAGAGGCACCTGCACTATTAACATCTGAACCTAAGCCCCGGCTTCACAGGAGGCCACATAATTGGACTCAGAGGCTCTCCGAGGTCAAGGCAAAGAAGGAGCCGAGCCCACACTTAAAGTGGCCGAGCCCTTTATTTGCATTTGGTTTTGCAGAGACGTGTGCCCTTTGCCCGGGCAGTGGGGAGAATGACTGTGTGGGGGGCGGGGGGGGGGGCGCCTCTTCCTGCCCACGGCGTGGTGGGGAGGCGGGGGCAGAGAGATCAGTCCTCAGTGCTAAGTGATTGTCCAGTGAGCTAATCACGTCTGGGACAGAAACCACGGCCTCCCTGACTCCCTGGCAGGCTGCAGACCGCAGGCAGAGCGCTCTGTTGGGAACCTTTCCTCCGCTTTTCACACAAGTGGAAGTGAGGTCGTGTTGGGAGCCTGCACGGTGCGCGGTGGGCCGGGCCCTGTGGTGAGGCCGGCGGAGGAAGCATGGGCCTCCTTGGCCTGCAGGAAGTCCCTCCCACACCGCATCATCCGGGCAGACAGGAAGCTTCCTGTTAGGGTCTGTGCGTAAAGCATGGAGTCTGGATGGAGGCTGCGAACCTCACTGCTCCCTGTACCGGTGACTGTCTGCGTGGTCGACCAGTTGTGCGCAGCCTCACGGGAGCTTCCTTTAGTCGCCTGAATAATAGAAGCTGTCACTGCTGCTGGCAGCTCATGCCTTTACTAGTCACTCAGGAGACTGAGATCCAAGGATCATGGTTCAAAGCCAGCCTGGGCAGAAAAGTCCATGAGACTCTTAACTCCAATGAACTACCAAGAAAGCCAGAGGTGGAGCTGTGGCTCAAGTGGTAGAGGGCTGGCCTTGACCGCAAAAGCTCAGGGATGGCCTCCAAGACCTGAGTTCCAAGACCTGAGTTCCAGCCCCAGGACTGGCAGACACACACACACACACACACACACACACACACACACACACACACACACACGAAGCTGTGGGAAGGGATGAGGCAGTGGACAGACACCTTCAGCACCGTCTCAGGAATTGTGAACGTGCAAGTGGGTCGTCTCATGGTCTGGACAGCCGCTTGGTATGACTTGAAGGAAACAATAGAGAGATGGCGTTCTTCTCATCTAGGAGGAATGTCAACAGCACGCAGAATGTTTCGTTTGCTTCTCTCCCCTGGACAATTGTGTTCTCTAACGTTTGATCCCATGGACAAGTCCTTCCCTGTAATTCACAGAATCTCTAGTAGTCAGGTTCAAAATAGAGAGCTTAAGTGTGTTGTAAACCATACAGTGAATTTTTTTGTACACCAGAAATGGATGCACTGCGGCATACAACAGAACACTCCTCTCAAGAACCGTGATTTGGTTATTTAAGGGAAGGGATGCACAAGAAGAAAGAATTGGGGGGGGGGAACCCATAGCTACGGTTTCGACCGCAAAGCCGAGCCTGGGGCAGGATGGGGGGCCTGTTTCCGGAAGGAGGAGCAAGAGCGACGTGGAACACGCCAGGTGCAGTAGATTAAAGTCATCAGCTTTGACGTTTCTCCCACGTGAAACGAAAACCTGGAACCATGTCCCCAAGAGGACAGAACAGGAAGCTGCAGTCGCTCGCCAACCCCAGCCCCATCTCAGCGACTCGGGACTCGCGAGAAACGCAGGGGCAGAAGCCCTGGGTGGGCAAGAGCCCCGCGGGGAGACGAGGTCGGAACCGAGGAGGAAGACAGAGCTCCTGAAAGCCACCGTGTGTCTCTGCGGGGCGGAACCGGCCGGGTGGATCTTCCCAGAGCGACGGGCACAGGAGGCCGCCGGCGCCACGGGGCCCAGACGCCAGAGGTTCACGCACCTCGGCCTGAGCGCCCCGCCATCTGCTTCCCCTGACTTCAACTGCATCTGACAGAGAGAGAGGGACAAACGCACTCACGGGCGCTGGTAACACGAGTTCAGAGTGTCCGGAGCATCTTGTGATCATGATATTTACACAGTCCTCTGGCCACTGCTCTGCAAAGGAAGCTTCTGGATTGATTGCTGGATCAATACCGCCCCCCCCCAACACCGTCCCCCGCCCCCGTCTCTCTCTTGTGCCTCTCCTCTCCTGTTACTTCTAGCATGTCATAGATTCACATTTTATTTAGGAACGTGCTACATTTCTAATCACTTTTATATATGGTGTGAGGTTTGAATTGTGGTTTCTTTTCTGTATTTGTATATCCAGTGGTCCTACAAAGACATTGTATGCACCAAATTCCATCGTTGCCAAAAAAACAACTGGCCAGGCCAAGAGTGATGGCCCTGGCTTGTAATCCTAGTACTAAGACTGCAAGTTCAAGGCCAGCCTGGACTAGAAGCAAAGATCCATTCTCAAAAATTAGAAAAATAAAAACAACTTGCTAGATCTGACGGCTCTATTTCTAACTCTACTTTGTGCTGTTTTTCTATTATTTTTTCCTCTTTTTCTTATCGGTCTATATCAGTTATACAGGGTGGGGAGGTGGCGTCTTTCATTGTTACATCTCCACACAGGTTTATTAATCCATTTTCAGAACAACTTGAGTGCTGTGGCTACATTAATTTTATAATAGACTTAGAAATCAGGTAGCCCTAGTCTTAAAACAATTTATTTTTTTATGTTGTTCCAGATATTAGGTCATTTGTGTTTCCATATAAATTTAGAAATAGCGTGTCAGTTTCTACAGAAAAAAATCCTGGAATTCTGATCAAAATTTCGATGAGTCTATACAGCAATTTGAGAAGAGCCACGGGCTGGATCTGAGGATTGAGGTTTCAAGTCAGTAAGGGCAGAAAGGTCTTAGATTCTTACTCCAATTAAACACCAGAAAACCAGAAGTGGAGCTGTGGCTCAAGTGGTAGAGCACTAGCCTAAAAAGCTTAAAGACAGAACCCAGACCCCAAGAACAACACAGAAGGAAGAGGAGGAGGAGGAGGAGGAGGAGGAGGAGGAAGAGGAGGAGGAGGGGGAGGAAGAGGAGGAGGAGGAGGAGGAGATGGAGGAGGAGGAGGAGGAGGAGGAGGAGGAAGAGGAGGAGATGGAGGAGGAGGGAGAGGAGGAGATGGAGGAGGAGGAGGAGGAGGAGGAGGAGGAGGAGGAGGAGGAGGAGGAGGAGGAGGAGGAGGAAATCACCTAAGCAGTATTAACCTTAGGATCCTTGAGTATGGTAGGGCTCCATGTATTTATATCTTTTAAAACAGTTTGTTGTTTCCAGCCAGGTTGAATATCTTTTTGGAGATTTAAATACCTAAGTGGTTCATGCTATTCTTTTTTGTTTCCTTAAGTGTGGTCTCTTTTGTCTTGTTGTCATTGTCTTTAGGTAGTGATGCAAAGGAGTTGCCACTTGACAGAGCAGTTTATGAAGGCGATACACTGTGATCAATGTCCTCACCATCCCTCTCCTTTACACCGTTCCCTGGCTCTTCTTCCTTTTGTAGGACACGCATTAGATTCTTGACTGCGTCTCCCCCTCTTCTCCCCTTCATTCGTCTTCCCCTTTCTCCTTGTGTAGTCTTTGGACTTGCAGAAAGGTTGCACGCTGGCATGGGGAAGTTTCCATATATTATGCATGCAAATGCTCATTAACATACAAGGTTGGTATGGTACATTTGTTACGACCGGTGATCAAAGCTGACACACTCCTGTCAGTTCCTACTTTATTGACATGTCCTCACTTTTTTCCTCCTGACCGGTTTCTGTTCTGGGATCCTGTCCAAGATCGCCCAGGATGTTTGCTAGCCGTGTCTCCTTAGCACCCTCTAAGCTGTGACAGGTGCTCAGCCTTCCCTGGACGTTGAAGAACACTGGCGAGGTAGTTTGTAGAAGGCCTCTCTAGGGGGACCTGTCTGGTACTTTCCTCCTCATCTAGACTGTGATTCCAGAAGGGCTGTCCCCGTTGGGTCCCATCGCTGGCCTTCGGCGCCTGGCGTGGGATTCTATTGTCCCTTTCTCCACTCACTGCAATGTCCCCTCCTCCCAGCCGTGCGTTGTCCTCTTGGGAAGGAAGCCATCGTGTCAGATGTGGCTCAACCTCCTTCAGGCTGACGGACACATCAACCATCTGCAATTCTTCTGCATGGTGGATCTGTCCCGTCTTCCCTTCACACTTACTTAGTCAGCCATCTACCCCTAGTAATACGGGCACGTGATGTACTTTACAATCTGGGTTGTGATCCTGTCTGCCCACAGTGAGAGTTGAATCCGGGGCCTCGCACTTGCTAGCCATGTGCTCTGCACCTTCTCAGGTACGGTCTCCACCCGCGCCCAAGGCCAGTCCCACACCTGGAGCCTCCTACTTAAGCCCGCTGCGAGCACAGGTCCATGACACCACACCGGCTTGCTGAGGGGGGAGAGCCTCCCTCCCGCTTTGTCTGGGGCTAGCCTCCAACCTTCGTCCTCCTGTGTAGCTGTGATGCAGCACCTCTGGCCACGAATGAGTATTCTCTACGTAAGAGCTGTTCTCGTTTCGGCCGCACGTGAGGTCTGTAATGAATGGGCGCGTGCCGCGGGCCGCGGGCTGCGTGCCTGGCGGCTGACTCCACCAGCCGGTCGTCGGGCCCAGCAAGCGCCACCACTCCGTGTGACGTGAACTCAGGGTGTTCCTTATGAGCTTGGCCTCCAACCTGTGAACTTCCTGCCTCCGCCTCCTCAGTGCCGGGAGTACAGGTGTGTGCCCTCCTACCCGGCTTGAAAACGAGAGGTCTTTATTAATAGCCTTGATCATTACCAATAAAGTTAGAAACGATATCTCTTTCATATTACATATCTGCTTGTGCAAGCGTGCTAGACTCCTCTTTTTAAAATGTCCCTTTCTTGAAGTATGACTGGCATATGAAATAGTGTCCACATTTAAAGCTTCTATCTCATGCATTTAGAGATGCATAGGCGCCGCTTGTAAACACCCATCATAATAACTTAGGCCATTTAGGCCATGCACCCTTGCTCACGTCCAACAGTTCCTAACCTTTTTATTATTCTTTGTGTTACTATTTATTAATCTTTTTAAATTAAGTTTTCACAGGTGAGGAGAAAACACCTACCCTCTTATCAAAATTCTGTATTGGAATCTTTTTTTTTTTTTTTGGCCAGTCCTGGGCTTGGACTCAGGGCCTGAGCACTGTCCCTGGCTTCATCCCGCTCAAGGCTAGCACTCTGCCACTTGAGCCACAGCGCCGCTTCTGGCCGTTTTCTGTATATGTGGTGCTGGGGAATCGAACCTAGGGCCTCGGGTATCCGAGGCAGGCACTCTTGCCACTAGGCTATATCCCCAGCCCCTGTATTGGAATCTTAACAAAATAACCTGCATGTCTATGTCCGTTGCCCGACCCTTCACAATCGCCACGACACGAACACAGCAACGATGTCCAGGTAGATGAATAGATAAAGAAAACGTGGTGCGCGACAGAACATTAGTCAGCCTTAAAAAAAGTAGTGCTGCCATTTATGACAACACGAAGGAGCCCCGAGGACAAAATATGCCAAGTTAAACAAGCCAGACACCGAAGGACAAATATGACCCTGCTTGTATGGTGAAGCTGAAACAGTCAAAAATCCCACACAAGCAGAGTGAGTGGTGGATACAGGTGCTGGGGAAAGAGAGGGGTAAGTGTGCTAGACTGCTAAACTACTTTACAGGATTATTCTTCCTGTCATTAAACTGAACCTGGTCTCAGGAGATCCCGGGCACTGAGCTATTTAATCTCTCTGACTTAGGAGTTAGGGAAAAGGAAACAAATGTTTGTTCTGGCTCTTTTGCTGCTTCCTGGGCAAGCATTAAAAATGCAAAGAGAAATGGCTCTGGTCATATGGCTGCCTTCCACACTGTGTACTAAATGGATTTTGGAATGAGATAGCATGCAACTGTCTTCTGGCAGGCAATTGCTTGAAAATATTCTCTCCCCACTCTCGTTTTGTGTTGTATAGCATCTGTAGCTAGAGGGTCTCCCTGGCCTTCCAAAGACTCGCGGAGACAGCATTGTGACAGCCGATGAGGACTCGAGTGTGTCTCAGGGAGGGAGGGAGAGAAGGGAGGAAGGGGGGAGGAAGGAAGGAAGAGAGGGAGGGGGAGGGAGGAAAGAAGGATGGAAGGAAGGGAGGGAAGGAGGGAGGGAGGGAGGGAAGGAGGGAGAGAGGGAGGGAAGGAGGGAGGGAAGGAGGGAGGAAAGGAAAGAGGGAGGGAGGGAGGGAGGGAGGGAAGGAGGGAGCGAGCAAGCCACCTCTGCCTCCTCTTGTTCTGCACCTTGCTATATTCCACAATTCAGCTCTCTCCCACAGAGCCAGGCTCCCTGTGGTTTATCTGTCAATTAGCGCTTAATAATTAGTGCTCTACAAAGTGTTCTAATTCCCAGGAGGAGATTTTTGCATGTTGGAGAAAAAGACCTGGAAAAAACTAGAATAAAGCACAAGGATTCTCTGACAACTTAATCGCTGAGTCTTTGGGGAGCAGCTTGACCGTACCGAGCCGGAGGCTAGGATCACAGCACCGCCACAGACGGCTGGTCCAAGCAGTGACCTTGACCTTGGCATGGTGGCCCTGACCTTAGAGAGGCTCTGGTGGCCCAGTCGAGGCCTCCGCAGGATGGTGAGTTGGCGCACAGTGAGGAGGACGCAGGGAGTCCCTGGAGAAGACGGGGTGGCCCTGGGCTGGGGGGGGGGGGGGGAGCATCTACTGTGAACACTGCTGTTCTCGCTGGGACCCGACTGTCCTTGCTGTTCCTGGGCCTGTGTGCAGGAGGCCCAGCCGCCTCTGGTTCACGCAGCCAACCCCAGTATCACTGGTTCATTCGCAAAGAAACGGTGGAGGGGACTCACTGCTCTGATGCTGGGCCCTGTACCGTACAGATACACCAAACCCGCCACGTTACAACCCAACAGGGAGAACGCTACTCCTTGGAAAGGATCTAGGTACTAATGGGGACAAAAATCAAAGTTGCAAGTACACAAACACACTGCCAAGAAAGATTCTTGCCTAAGACCATCCACCATATCATTAAGCCGCTTAAATATTTATGTGCTTTCTGATTTTTAAACGAAACCGAAGAATTCACAGTAGCTACGAGACTCTTCTCTTTCTTTCATGTGAATGCGTCTGTGGACTTCCATATTAGGGCAACACAAAAAGTCTCTTCTATGAATAGTTTATTCATGTACCCCTGGGGCTTGTATTTTCCCAGCTTCTAGAAATTGTTTGTATGTATCCTTCTCACATGTTGGCTTTGAACAGCGTCATTAGCGCCGCGTTAGTCTCACCTGCCTCCGCCATTCTCGACAGCGGGTGCTGAAGAATCTTGCCCTGCCTGGAAAGTTCTTCCCTCCCTTCTTCATCAGCTCCTGCTTGAGACGTGTGCGCAGGCATTAGAAAATAAACCCACTGTGCTCAGGGCAGGTCAGGAATGGTACAGAAACAAAGACGGTGGGATTAGAGGGAGGGACCGGAGTTTAACACTTTCCAAGCTCCGACTTCATCCTGTAGATGCGTGAACTATGGCAAGTAGTTGAGACTTGCTGTTTTCAGACAGGTTTGGATTATTTGTGATGTCGTGACAGGGGTGACCGCCAGGAAGAGAGGAGAGTCCAGGGGAGAGAAGGTGACACACAGGGTCAAGGCTGGGACTAAGTAGCAATGCTCCATCCAAGATCAGTGTAAGAGGCCACAGGAATGGGGGTGGTAGTGGGTGGGGGGAGAGCTGTGGAAAAATGCGTCTTCACCAAGGCCTCGAGCGGGCAGGGGTTATACCATGAGAGGAGACAGATAAGGATGACGAAGGTGGGACACGGAGGGGGTTAGATCTACAAGCCCTGGGTGCTTTTTGTGTAAAAAGAATCCTGACACTGTCTAAGGATTTCGATGTTATGCAAGTCAATGCCTTGGTTCCTGGGTCACGGACACACCGCACGTACTGGGCGTGTTCAGGTTGACAGGTTCAGCAGAGGCACGGCTCTGCGCCTCCCAGACCGCCCAGGCCCCGCTCAGTCCTCCTCCTCCGTCCCCTGTGACCTGAGGTGACCCGGCTTCGTTCTGTGAGCGTGCAAGTCTGCACTCTTCTGGACTATCCTGCAGGAGGAACCACAGCGTCGACGTTTTGCTCTTCTTTCTTCATTTGTATTGCCTTTTTGAGTACTCTTCATGTTGTACGCAAAAAATCACCCATTCATTTTCATTGCTGAGTGCTTTCTTTTTTTCCGGTCCTGGGGCTTGAACTCGGGGCTGAGCACTGTCCCTGGCTTCTTTCCGCTCAAGGCTAGCACTCTGCCACTTGAGCCACAGCGCCACTTCTGGCCGTTTTCTGTATATGTGGTGCTGGGGAATCGAACCCAGGGCTTCATGCACGCAAGGCAAGCACTCTACAGCTAAGCCATAATCCCAGCCCTCTGAGTAGTATTTTATTGCACGAAAACGCCATAATTTATTTTCTTAATTCAACTTAGGTGACACTGGGTTACTTCATGAGCATTCTTGCAGAGCGCTTGGTATGACCATAAGCTATCATTTTTGGTAAACACTTGAGAGTGAAACGGTTGGGTCAAATGATAGGTGTGTGTGTGTGTGCATGCGTGTGTGTGTGCGCGTGCGTGTCGGCATGCACACACGTGAGAAATGCCAATTATTTTGAAAAGTGTTGGTGCCCTTCTGCCCAGCCCTTAGCATCAGTGCGTGAGAGCTGCCGCAGCCCCTCCCTTCCGGGACTCACTGCAGCCGGGAATTTTAACTTCAGGAACTCTAGTAGGTTTCTAATCGCAATTCTGCATTTTGGTGTGAATTTCATTTTGTGTGACTATTTGCCACTTATATTGATTTCTAATGAAATAAATCTATAAGGTCTTGGCAAATTTCACTGAGTTCATTTTCTTTATTGTTAGGACGCATGTATTGTTGTGGTAATATATCATATATACTCTAGGCTGACATGCTTTGGCTGGTAACTAGGCCACGGTTATTTTCTCTCATGTGTTTTCTCTTTTCCTCTCTCAAAACAGCATCTTGGAAAAGTAGAAGGTCTTCATTTCAATGTAGTACAGTTTGCCAGTGTTTTCTTAACTAGAATATGTGGTATGCATCTGACAGATTTCAGTTAACCTCAGTCACAATATTTTTTCTAGAAATGTCATCATTTGAACAATCATATTCGTGATCCACTCTAGTTAGAACTTTAGAGTGAGGATTTGCATGTGCTTTGAGCCATGGAGGGTGGTGTTTTGCTTTGTTGCAGTTGTTCCTGCAGACCGTTCGCCAATGGGTTCAGCAAGATCTGCTGAGAAGATTGCACTGACCCAAAAATCAGATTCTCCAGCGACTTGCGCTTGCATTTTAGTCAAGTAAATTGGCCAGCATGTGCAAATGTGTCTCCAGACGCTTCTCTTTTAGATCCTGTCTGTATACAAACCAGTCACCTCCTCCCTGGATCACAGGGATGCCTCGGCGCGTCTGGCGTGCGGGAGGGACGGAGCACATCGGCTTAGCCTTCGTCCGTGCAGTTATGCCACCTAAGCTGGGGGGATACTCGTCTCCACAAAGCACTTTTGAATTCTGGTCCCGTTCAAGCTACAGGCCACGGACGCTATTAAGGACTCTCGCGATCGTCATGGGGCTTGAACTCGGGGCCTGGGCGCTGTCCCGGGCGCTCTTGTGCTCGAGGCTCGTGCTCTACCACTTTGAGCCACAGTGCCGAATTCGGTTGTTTCTGGTCGTTAATTGGAGTTAGGAGCCTTGCGGACTTTCCTGCCCGGGATGGCTTTCGATCGTGATCTGCAGATCTCAGTCTCCTGAGTAGCTAGGGTTACAGGCGTGAGCCACCGAGGCGGGGTGAGCTCTCCGATGCCAGCTTCATGTAGAGACAAATGCATCCTGCTGTTATTCACCTTCCATCATTATCCTCCTCTCCCCCTTCTTTCTCTCCTTCCCCAGTCCCCAAACTGCAATCACGCTCTCCGTGTATGTGTGTGTGATGTCTCTAGAGTCAGGATTCCACAAGCAAGTGAAAGCATACAGTATTTGGCTCTTGAAGCTTTGCTTATCTTGCTCAACGGGATGATTTCGGGCTTCCTTCACTTTCCTAAAAATGATATAACTTAAATTTTCAGGGCTGAGTAATATTTCGTGGGAAGTAGGCACTGTAGTGTCTCTATTCATCTGTTTGGGGATCCTCCGCGGATTCATTTGGTCCGTTATCGTCAGCAGAGCTGCAGCAACATGGGCGTGTGGGTGATGTTCTTGTGTACTGAGACTCTTTCAGACCCGTGCCTCAGAGCTTCGGGGCGGGGGTCAGAGGTTTAGAGTTAGCTATATAGTCTTTTAAAGTGAGGCGCGACTGTTTTCACTAGTCCAGAACACTTTCAGAAAGTTGCTCAAAATAGTTGTTCATGTTGCTAACAAGGCAATCTGCGAATATTCCTATTACATACCTGATGTTTGAAATTTGCATTTTCTCTCCTTTTACTTTCATATTTGTTCTAGGTAGAAATTTATCAATATTAGAGATACCACCAAAAGATCACTTTTTTAATTGTTTGATTTTTTCTCTGTGATGCTTTATTTTCCCTGATATTTTTCTTTCATTTTCTGCTTGCTTTGCTCCTTTTATTCACATTATTAAATTACCAGTCCAGTTTTATTTTAAGATGATAGGTATTTATCGTTGTAATATTCTAAGTACTGCTCTCATGGTAGCCCTCAGATTTGGACACATTACAAAGGTGCAATTCAGTTTAAAACTTCTAATAAACCATATTACTTCTTTCAATGATTTGCTAATCGGGAAGGCAGTCTTTACTTTTCACATAGTGATGAAATTCTTCCCAGTTTCTAATTTAATTAGTTTTCTGTATTTGAACAGCACACTCTGTACTACGCGCCTTGCGTTGTATTTGTTGAGGACTGTATTAATGAAGTGTATGATCTGTTCTGGCGAGTGTCTGCGTGACTCCCACGTAATGCCCGTTATGTAGGTGATGGAGGAAATCGTCTCTGTTCATTGGGTCCGTTTCTTTCATCATAGCGCAGTGAACACCTGCACCACTGCTGCATCTGTGACTGTACGTGTGGGGTCAGCTTTCGGGTGCTGCGACACAGTGTCCGAAATCACCCGCTGCCTTGCGGTTTCCATGGATTTCTGAGCATGGTAGCTCAGTCCTATTGCTTTGAGACTGTGGTGGGACAAGAAGGATGGCTGGAAAGATGCGGTAGATGGTGATCAGAAAGCAAAGAGAAACAGCAAGAAGGACCAGCGCTCTCTGCATTATGTTAGTTTTTGCCTCGTGTACTTTGTAACGATGTTATTAGGTGCAGAAATGTTTAGAATTTTTATCGATTCTAGTTCTTCATTTATCAATAAGAAATGATCATATTAACCATTGCTGTGGAATGCATTTTGTCTGGTATTCATTAATATAGCCGTAGAAATTTAGTTGACTACATTAGATTAGGTTGGGAATATATTTTTGTCTTTTTTCTTTTTCTTTTCCTAATTATTTTTTTTGGCCAGTCCTGGGGCTTGGGACTCAGAGTCTGAGCACTGTCCCTGAGCTTCTTTTTTTTTTTTTAATTAAATGTTATTGACAAGGTGATGTACAGAGGGGATACAGTTACATAATAAGGTAGTGAGTACATTTCTTGTCTTATTTGTTACACCCTCCCTCATTTTTCTTTCCCTTCTCTAGTTCATATAAGCATATATACAATATCCAGTGTACCAAAATCATATACAGTGACCACAGGGGGGTACGCCAAAGGAAATTCACCTGGTACATTAAACATAAAGACAACAATAAAATCCTCCTGTTTCCATCACTTGGAGTTCATTTTGCTTAGCCTCATCTTACATAATCATATGTACATAGCTGTTGAGCTATTGTGCTCCTCTGATAGGTCTATCCTAGACCTTTTTATGTTTATTTAGTAATTGTTTGTTTTTAGAGACATACCGTAAAGTCGCTGACCAAAACGTGTGGGAATACCATTTGAAAAGAAGTTTGTCATTTTACAGATATGATCTCTACTGTTCTCTCCCCCCCCGCCCCGCCCCGGCCAACAATCATATATCCAGGAGACCATGTGCCTTTGTTTTCTGGGTTCTAGGCTTGTCTCGCTCAACATTATTTGTTCAAGTTCTGACCATTTCCCTGCAAATACCAATATTTCACCATTTCTAATCGCTATGTAGATTCCAATGTGTATAGGTACCATATTTTTTGGATCCATTCATCTGTGGAGGGGCATCTGGGTTGTTTCCATATTTTGGCTATTGTGAATTGTGCAGCGATAAACATGGATGTGCAGATGTCTTTTTGATATCCTGGGGCCTGTTGATCAGGATAGATGCCTAGGAGTGGTATGGCTGGGTCATAGGGTAGGTCTATGCTGAGCTTTTTGAGGAACCTCCATACTGTTCTCCAAAGTGGTTGTACTAATTTGCACTCCCACCAACAATGGAGAAGGGTTCCTCTTTCCCTGCACCCCCTCCAGCATTTGTTGTTGCCTGAGTTCAGAGTATAGGCCATTCTAACTGGAGTGAGGTGGTATCTCAGGGTTGTTTTTATTTGCATTTCCTTTACTGCTAGGGATATTGAACATTTCCTCATATGTTTCTTTGCCATTTTTATTTCCTTCTCCTGTGAAGTCTCTCTTTAGCTCCTCTGCCCATTTAATAGTTGGTTTACTGGGTTTGGAGGGGCTTAGTTCCTTGAGTTCTCTGTAGATGATGGGATGGATATTAGGCCTTTGTCTGTCGCCTGAGCTTCTTTTTGCTCAAGGCTAGCACTCTACCTCTTGAGCCACAGCGCGACTTCTGGCTTTTTCTGTGTATGTGGTGCTGAGGATTGGAACTCAGGGCCTCATGCATGCTAGGCAAGCTCTCTACCACTCTCTACCACTCAAGCCACATTCCCAGCCCTATTTTTCATCTTTTTAACATTTACGTTTATTCTATTTCATCTTAGTAGTTAATTAAATACATCCTACTCTTTGCTTTGTGATTCTCTTGTTTGTTCTTGGCTTCATTTGCTCTGTTGGCCTTCTTCTGAGTTAAGTAGATTTTACATTTCCACTTCGTTCCCTTGATTAGTTTGGTGGTCAGGTAAGGTTTATGGGAGGTATTGACTTATGGTATTTTAACTCGCATGTAACTCGCATGCTGACACTGCTCATGTTGCCATCAGATACACATGATGTCTGCTGTTGTGTAACCATCATATGGTTGATATTTTGCTATAAACCACAATTATCTTTAGAAGTCTTGTATAATGCTAATACAGTGAGTTCCATTTGGATGTAGTTTTCACATCTGGTATAGCTCATCCCTTTGCTTCGGTAGACATTTCCACCACGTTCCTCCCAGAACTTTCTCTAATACTTTTGGTGGCCTCATTCTGTCGGTGATAGACTGGTACCACTTTCGTACGGCTGGGCATCTAGGTTTCATCTCTGATTCTGAACTGGGTGTTCCCCTCCGTATGGGGCGTTAAGCCGGCGGTCTTGTCCCGTGATGTAGGCGTGTCGCTCCACCGTCCTCCGGCCGGCATTCTCGGTGACCAGAAATCTCCATCTTTGCCTTCGTTCTGCGCGGAACGTGACTGGCTTCCTCTCCGCACTCTTGGGGCTTGCTCCTGGAGAGGGAGACTGGACGCCGTCTCCAGCGCCTGGTCACGCGGTGGTTCTGCCAGGTGGGCGGGACGGCCCAGTCACCTCTGGGACAGGGCTGGGGTGGGAAGGGGCGTGGGATGCACACACTTACTCCTGTTGTACTTTCTGGGATGTTCTTAAAGCTTTGCGAAGGGGTCTAAGACGTGGTTGCACTAATACCTCCGGTAAAATTTGAAGCCAAGACGTAAGCGTGGAGAGAACGTTCGCATCCCTTCCGTGCTTCCGATTCCACAGAAACGTCAGGGCGGCCTGACTCCGGCTTCTACATCCCGGCTGCTGCTAAGGGAGAGCTGAGTTTGTCTGGGACCCAGGCATGTCCTCATCCTCGAGGACTGGTGTGGTGGCATTGGGACTTGAACCCAGGACCTCCGCCCTTTACTGCTTTCGTTATTTGTCAGAGAGATCCTTGCGTTTTTCCCCTCAGGCTAGCTTAGGCCAGTGGTCCTTCTTTCTACCTACACCTTTCTCCTAGCTGAAAATACGCCATGCTTCGCCACATCCAGCTTATTGGTCGAGCTAGGGTTTCACTGACATTTTTCCTGGAGTGTCCTTGAACTGCAGTCCTTCTGATTTCCATCTCCGGCACAGCTGGGGTCGCAGGCATGATCCCTCGTGCCCGGCCCTTCACGTGGATATGCAGGCGTTGTGCACGCACACAGGCGGTTCGGTCACAAGAGGCAGATGGTGGAGGCTGGGCGCTAGCTCCACCGTGGCCTTTGCCAGCCCTGTCCTTCGTTCTTCATGCAGACATGTTCTCAACCTCACCAGGACATCCGCCTATGTCCACGCTTCTCAGCCTGGACCATCTGCGACACTCTGATGAGATCCTATCATCTGAGAGAGGCTGGAGCCCAGAAACCCATTTCCCAACCTTCTGGTACCTGGACCCAACGTATCAGAGAGTGCAAGACATCTAAACGACAGGGCACAGGACATCTACAGGACAGAACGCCAGACACAGCTAGACAGCAGTGACGCGAGAACTGGGTGACCGCGTGATTGTTGGGAAGATGGCGCCAGCTTGAGCTGTGAATCAGAAACAATCACAATAGGGGACATTTTCTACATAGATCATTCAAGAACTGATCTCAGGGACCAGCTTTCCAAGAGGTTACATATAGCCTACAGCCCAGGAAACAAATATCATCTCATTATACTTAGACACATCTCTCTTTTATCTAGATAAAAACATGATAGATACAGATATATAGATAGATGATATATAGATAAACGATGATGAAGATGGATTAAAATAGATGCTAATTTTAGAGTAAATATAGATATATAAATAGATGATATAGATACATAGGGTAGATATACACAAGTAGATGACAGATAAATTATTTAGATGCAAAGTATATTTGTCTTTGCACTTGACGGTGAATTCCTCTATCCACATAGGAGATCTTACAAAGAGAGAAATACAAAAAAGAAAGCTTTCAACCTTATGTCAAGGAATACCTTTTGTATTCCACTTATGGAAAGAAAATGCAGGCGATTTTTCTAGTACAAAGCATGGGCAATGGTAAAGAGCTACATAAATGAAATTGTTAGGAATTTAGCACAGTATGGTAGTTTTTCATTAGATTTACAAGACATTTCCAAATATATACATATACTATATTCAAACCAAACTTATAAGGAAAAGCAACAATGGTTTAGGATTTTGACCTGGATTTCCCTGGTATCTCTCTCCCGATCTTTAGACAGGATTAGGCAAATGAAGGGGAAAAAAACTCCCTAAAATATTCAAATTCTGTTCTTTAATCAGCATTCCTGGTATACCTGTATTCCAGGGCTGGGTCAGGTGGAGCGAAACCAAAGGCGCTCCCAGTCTGACAGCCGTTCACTGTTCCTGTCGCTAACGTGTGGCATGGGCAGGTCACACATTGACGCTCCCACCTGGCTTGTGGGGTGTCCGCCCCTGAGCTCGCCCTTCTTCTGGGCACACTTCGCCTCCCCACTCCGCCCTTCCCCTCGCAGGCCCGGGGTCTGCCTTGTGCCACGCCCAGGGGGCTCTTCGCCCCCATCCCGATGATTGTCCAGGGTGTTTGATGTCAGGCCTGTGAGACTCAGGGTCGTCATGGAATCTCAGACCCAGAAACCAAGCGGCTGAGCAGGACAGGATTGGAAAAGCACAGTACTGTTTTTTTTTTTAAAAAAAAATACGGAGTTTCCATATCTGATGGAGTGCTGTCTTTTCTCAGTTTCTTAGGATGGTGTGTGTGTGCGTGTGTGTTTACGTGCGTGTGTGCATGTGTGTGTGCTGGTCCTGGGGCTCGAACTCGGGATCTGAGCGCGATCCCTGGGCTTTCTTGCTTAAAGCCAGTGCTCTCCCCCTTGAGCCGTGCCGCCCCTTCTGCCTTCCGCACGCCATCCTTGGTTCAAGGCATCCCTGGGCCGGTGGTGCCAGCCCAGCATCTCTGCCCACATCCCACCTGGAGAGCAATACGGAAATGAATGCACCGTTTCGCCGCGGAATCTTGTCACAGGGGATGGTGTTGGAGTTCTGGTATCTTTACAAAGAAATCAGTGATGTCACTTTCGAGCCATGCCTCCCCTCTTTTCTCTTCGTTTTGCAATGAGGCCATAGCACAAGTACAAGAATGGAGCCGGGAATAATCATAATTCTGCATCTCACCTCCCTCGTATCCTAACGGTACCTCATCGGCTCTTGTGGATTATCAAATGATAAGAGAAAGAAAAAGAGATGGAGGGAAGGAAGAAGGGAAGAACACGGGAAGGAAGGTAGATCGTGAGAAGAGCAAGAGCGTAGGAGAAAGACGGGGGGAGGAGGAAGACAGAGAGGAAGGAGAGAGGTAAAAGGGAGAAAAGGGCAAGAGGAAGAGCTCGGGAGGAGAGAGTTAGGTATGAACGGAGGAGGGGGAGGGGAGAAGAGGGACAGGAAAAGGCTGATGGGAAGGATTGAAGAAGGAAGGGGAGAGGAAGAAATAGAGAACAAAGAGGAAGGGAGAGAAGAGCAACAGCACGGGAGGAATGGAAGGCGGGGAAGGAAGAGAGAAGAAAGCTTTCCGAGGCAGCGATCCTTTTCATGTTCTAATGCGCTTCAAGTTCCTAGACGTAAGATAAAAACTATCCTATTTCGTGTAAAATTTGGCAGGTGCGATCAACAAAAGGAAGAATCAAAACCCAGATCAAAGTACCAGGAATACACTGGAGTCAACACAGGTACAATTGGCAGTGTGCTATTTTCATCCAGGAACTAAAAATAGATTCTTGGGGGGGACGTGGGGGGGGGAGACTTCTCAAAAGTGATGTTGCAGAGGCCTCGCCTGCGGCTGAGGCTCTGAGTGTACAACCTGGGGGGGGGACGTGGGGGGGACGCTCACGCCACCCACCCACCCACCACTCCGCGCCCGCGGGGGCAAGCTGAAAAGAAAACCACTCGTTGCTTAAGGCCCCGGGCCGGATCGCGTCAGGACGTTCTTCCCACTGATGCTGGAATGTTCACATTTGCCCCCCGTGCTGTGTCCCCAGCTGCCAAGCGGTGGCATCTGCCCTGCCATGCCCAGACCTTCAGCCATCTCCGCAGTCCCAGGTAAGACGCCCAAGCCGATGAGGGAAGCGTGCGTCAGAGCTTGGTGTCTAAGAAAAGGCCGAGAGGAACCGCATCCACCAGTGCTTCCCGGTGAGCCACAGGGGCAGAGAAATCACGCGAGAAGACGAGCTCACCTCCGGGAGAAGGGAGAGCCCTGCTGCAGGAAACGGAGACGGGGAGACCAAGCAAGACTTGCAGAGAAGACGAGCTCACCTCCGGGAGAAGGGAGAGCCCTGCTGCAGGAAACGGAGACGGGGAGACCAAGCAAGACTTGCGTAAACACACTATGGTTTGACGATACGAATCGGACCTACGGTAGTAGCTTACCACATTATGAAAACAAACGTGAGGTGCAAATGACTCTTATAAATCAATAGAAGTAGGAGGGAGGGAGGAAGGGAGGAGGGGAGGAGGGAGGGAGGGACGGAGGTAAGGAGGGAGGGAGGAAAGAAGGGAGGAAGGGAGGGAAGAAGGGAGGAAAAGAGGGAAGGAGGGGGGATGGAAGGAGGGAGGGAGGGGGAGGGAAGGAGGGAGGGAGGGGGAGGGAAGGAGGGAGGGAGAGGGAGGGAAGGATGGAGGGAGGGGGAGGGAGAGGGAGAGAGGGAGAGGGAAGGAGGGAGGGAGGGAAGGAAAGACGGAAGGAAGGAAAGAAGGAAGGAAGGAAGGAAGGGGAGAGAAAAGGGAGAAGGAAGGACGGAAGAAAACAGTTTGGGTATTTAATAATTTAACTATTACTTTAAATAAACTTTAAAAAAATAATCCAAGACAAATTCTGTTGGTCTAGTAAATCCTGACTATACTAAAAATCAACATAATCCTAAACTACAAATCCTCCAGTAAGTAAATTCGCAAATAAATTATATGTAATTAGTTTTAAAGAGCTTTCCCATGTAATCATAGGAGCATTCTTAAAGTGTATCCAAGCTCTAAATTCATTATTTCTGGATTATCTTTAAATGAAGAGGCCTTCGTAAATCCAGGATGAAGCCCACGCTCACGGGTGCAGCAAATCGGTATTTAGCTCACACGCCGGCTTCTTCCACACCCAGGCCTGGCTACTTTATTAGTGTTTCAGCAACACACATTCCTTATCCTAGTGGTGGCAATGATAAGCAAGTGTTATCTTTTTTAATCCTCAGAAATAATTTAGAGTTAAGACAAACTTATAAACTTCTTTTCTCTTTTTAAATGAGCTTGGTACCAACCGCCTGGCTTTGGTGCCTGAATCTGCTTAGTGTAGGTAGGGTGCTTGTCACAGTAGACAAAGGCCAATAGTCTGGGCTTCATTTTGATTTCCAAATACATCCATTTGGGCAATAAACAGCTCATAAGCTGCTACGTTTTTACTTTGACACCGACACAGAAGGACCTGGTGAGCGTCTGTCTCCACAGTGTGGTATAATTTCAGAGAAATACATAAAAGAATCCACCATCTACCTAGTAACAACTCCATCGGTTAAGTTACATGAACTCAAAAGAGGGTCAAAGGGCATAGTGGTCAAACAAATGTAGTAGTCCGCATGTGTAGTAGCCGGTTATTTCTTCCGAAGTTGGTGGAGGGAAAAGATGGATGCCACAAAAATGCTGTCTTCTTCCGTTCTCGAATTAGTGTTGTAATGAGAAGGAACCCCTGGACACAGAAATACTCAGAATTCAGAGAGAAGAGCAGTTAAACAAATGAAGGTATGTATATAGGTGTGTGCGTGGGTAAAAGGGTATAGATGATAGATAGATAGTGGATAGATACATGATAAATGGATGGATAGGTAGATGATAGATCAATGATGATAGATAGAAGGTAGATGATAGACAGACAGACAGACAGACAGACAGACAGACAGATAGATAGATAGATAGATAGATAGATAGATAGATAGATAGATAGATAGATAGATAGATAGATAGATAGATGAAAGGATATGATAGGTAGAGGGATGGCAAATGGACAGGCAGACAGGACAGGTCATCAGGTAATCAGTAGTAAGCAGTTGGGCCTCTGGGTCTGCTGAGGACATGAGGGTCTCGGAGCAGCTGAGAGCAAGCCAGTGTGCGCTGGAATGGCTTTGGGTACCAGCGCGCACGTCCCCGGTGCTCCTGAGAGGCTGGCTGGTGCTCTGCGTTGCTCTTGCCCAGAACCTCGGGGTGTACCAGATTTCAGGGCAGGCCCACCACTCTCACCCCAAGGGTCCCCATTCCCCGCCCCCCCCCCAATCTTTCAGCTGTAATTTTCCACGGTGACATCTGGGCAGCCCTACGTGGCCGCAGCCAAGAGCTCTTTCTCAAGCTCTCCCTTCCCTTCACCTCATTGACATGCTGTGTTCCGTTGTGTGTTAGCTTGTGCTGTTTTACGATGAAAGGTCTGCATTTCTCATGCACTTGACCTGAGGTGTTTCTTGTGAGTAAGAGACCAAGACAGACCTTTCTAAGAGGAGCAAGCGCTTTCTAACTCTTTCCAAACCCGTGTTTGTTTCAGCAGCCCAGCTAGCCTGATGGAGAGACTTGAACATAGACTGTAACAATGAGTCACAAAACCAAATCACAGCATGGAAGAATGGGGAGGAATCTATTCTTACAAAGTTAGTAACAGTGTTTACCTAGTAGAAATGCATAAACAGACTATTCTCACCTATAACTCAGTGGGTATAATGAAGTTTGAGAAATAGCTATAGAATGAAATTACTTCCAAACCAATTTCAAAATTTATCTTTTCGTAATTTAGATCTTTCATCATGAGAACATTGAATTTCCACGCTGCAAAACTCCAAAGGGAGGAACTAATTCATTTTGTAGTCCCTCTCCATCCAACAGCACATCAATCAGTCATTTTCTCTGCAGCTCGTACGAGCAAGGCCAGAGTGAGCCCTTCCTCGAAACTTGAACCCAGGAATGAAGCTTAGGAAGGCGGAAGGGGGGAATCACCACGCGATGCCGACGTGAGAGAGGTGTGCAGATTCGGACAGGTCAACTGTGAGCAGGAGGGCTGCCTGGAGAGGTAGAATTTGGTAGCTCACATGTTCACAAACGGACACAACATCCTCACAAGAAAGGAAGCATGGGAGAGATTGGCCGCGGGAACAATAGGCGGGCAGGAAGCATGTGGTCCTCCCTGTTAGAACAGAAAGCACAGGATGGAGCTGCGAAAGGGAAGGAGACCGAGCCATCTTGAGAAGGGGGTCTCTCCATGGGCGCAGCCCGCGGTGGGCTGTAGCTGCCGTGGCTCCGTCTTCTAGCCTGCACCTGTCATGGTGGTCGGCCACCTTGAGCAAACTTAGAGGGCAGCTGGCCGAGGGGTGGAAGTTTTCATTTCTCTGGAGAGCAAGAAAGAGTCAGAGAATCGTCAGCGGATGAAGCCAAGAATCCACAAGGAGCCTCCGGGGGGATGGGCTTCAAACTACATGAGCTATTTATAAGAGTTAATGTGGGGCTGGGAATATGGCCTGGTGGTAGAGCGCTCGCCTCGTATACACGAAGCCCTGGGTTCGATTCCCCAGCACCACATATACCGAAAACGGCCAGAAGTGGCGCTGTGGCTCAAGTGGCAGAGTGCTAGCCTTGAAGAAGCCAAGGACAGTGCTCAGGCCATGAGTTCAAGGCCCAGGACTGGCCACAGAGAGAGAGAGAGAGAGAGAGAGCTAATGTGCTGTTTCCCAGCTTCTAGGATAATGACCTGCTTTTCCCACCTTCTGGGTTAATGATCTACTTTTCACACCTTCTAGATTAATGATCTACTTTTCTCACGTTCTAGAGTAATGATCTTTTTTTTAACTTTCTAGATTAATGATCCACTTTTGCTACCTTATATATTAATGATCCAGTGTTCCCACCTCCTAGATTAATGATCCACTTTCCCACTTTCAAGATCAATGACCTGCTTTCCCGTGTTCTAGATTAACAACCCACTCTTTCTACCTTCCAGGTTAAGGATCCGCTCGCCCATGCTCTAGATCAACTGTCTACCTTTCCTATGTTCTAGGTTAGTGACCTTCTTTTCCCTCCATCTAGGTGAGCGATCCCCTTTCCCACCTTCTAGCCTGATATGTGTTGCTAAGTTTATACGTGTACGAAAAGATGTAAGGATGTATGAAACCTGTTGAAATTGTTTTGAGAAAGGGGTGGTGGGGGAGGAGGGATGGAAGAGAGTGATGAAAAAGTTGAGTCTGATTAAGGCATGTTTGCATATGTCATAGACATGTCAAAATAGCAGCCCCTTGTAGAACGAATGCTAACAGGATACAAACCTGAAAGGGTACTCTGCGACTAACGGTCCTGGCCCCCATCAGTCTCAGTCTCCAGTCTCTCCCTCCTTTTTGCAGGGTGGAAAACAATTTGCCACAACCAGTTGTCACCTTGCAAGTGCAGTGTTTCTCCAGAAGTAGGAAATAATGGACAGGTGATTACTGTTATTTGCAGAAACCACTTAATTTCTATTTCAAATGTGTTATGACCTTTGAGTTCTTAAAGTCGTCTTTTCCCACTCACACAAACTTTGTAATAATCCAAAATGTACAAATTTTAGAGAAAGTGCATTCTCAATTGCTGTGTAAACTTCCCACCTACACACTCAGCACAATCAAGCCCTTTGTAAGAAAAGCAAGAAGTGCGTCCCATTGTAAGTCCTATTACAAAAGCAAAGGCCAGTTCAACATCACATCATTCACAAAAGCTTCTCTTGTTTGTCCCTGGCCCCCAAGTGTAGAGCAAGTCCCCAAGTTTCAAGGAGGCCTGGGCTCCCTCTGGCCTCCTGGTCCTGGAACCCTCGGCGGGGCCTCTCAAGGGTGGCTGAGGGGCAGGAAGGGCTGACTCCTCCCCTCAAGCCGTCGAATGCGTCTGGTCAGCGTAAGGCAGCCCACTTGCGTGCTAGGATGGGAAGCACTGAGCGAGGAGTGGTCGGGACTATAAGGAGAATAATTCTAAGCACTGAAGCTTAATTTCCCATGGATCCTTGTAACTCTGAGACTTGAAACTCTATAACACAAAGCCACAGTGATTAAAAAAAACAAACACAAAACATCTTGGTACTGGCACAAGACTAAGCCCAACGTTCAGTGTAACGGTACAGAAGACCTAGAAATAAACCCTATAGCCACCTAATATTTGATAAGGGAGGAAAAAAAAACCAGAATGGAAGCAAGACATCCTCTTCAACAAATGGTACTGGCAGACTTGACTACACACATGCAGAAGATTTAAGCTAGATCCTTATATATCACCTTGCACTAAAATCGATTCCAAATGGATCACAGACCTCAATGTAAGGCCAGATGCCATGATAATATTAGAGTAGAGTGTAGGGGAAACAGTAGGGACCCCAGACACAGGTTGAAACTTCCTAAGAAAAGATCCAGAATCACAGCCGATCAAAGGAAGACTGGAAAAGTGGGACTGCATCAAACTGAAGAGTTTCCGCATGGCAAGGGACACAGCCGGCAAGATAAATAGAAAGCCCACAGAGTAGAAGATTTTTTTTTTTTTTACTAGCTCTGCATCAGACAAGGGCCTCCTAGGCAAACCCTTTTTCAGTGGGAATCGGAAGCCTTAGAGCTCAATCGTACCCGAGACGAACACGCTAGGCAGACTTGGAACGGTAACTTGAAATTTTAGAGGTTACAAAGGGTATCAGGTAATAGTCTTCTACTTCAGTACTGGTCATAAGACGGTGATAGATAGGTCCACCGGTACCCTGCCAGTGTGGCGGGCCCACTCCGCTAATTGTATCTTCAGCAGACTCTGACCTTTTCCGGGAACGCGTGATTCAGCCGAGCAGATCCTGCAAGTCGTGCTCACACTTTGTAAAGACAGCCTAGCCATGCACCGCCTCCGGCTGCCTTTTACCACACTCGGACCCCAGGCTACCGGGGCTCTGCCCTCCAGGCCTGCAGAGACTTCATTTTCTGAAAATTTGATTCGACATAGATACCACCCACAACTGAAACCGCTGCCAGGCGTCACATTAATGAAAACAACCAACACACAGGCCGTATTTAACCTAAACGCCCCTTGAAAACAATCGAATTCCACAGCACATCTTGTTCCCGGTATTTTCTTTGAAAAAAAATGCTATTAGATGTCCACAGCAGCTTTGACATAAAGTATTTCGAATTAAATATTAGCACTGAGGATATTAGATATGGCTTCATGCAAAGCCTTTAAATCACACATCAAATAGTTACAAAACAGCCGCAACTTAGCAGTCTTCCCTCTTCGCTTTAAACTGCATGAATTGTGCTAGGAGAGTCCATGTAAAGTGAGCCTACTTCTTGTTTACCTTCCCTAACACCTGTGCTGCAGACCGCCCCCCCCCACCCAGTTTCCTTCCTCCACCCCGTCCAAATCCTGAACGTTTTAATCTCTGAACCCTCTAGTAGCAACTTCGTTTCATCATAGTGTCCTCTGGAGAAGGCTAGGTCAATAAACCTCAGTTATAGCAGTTGTATATATTCTATTGCTGAAGTATCTCTATGTAGTCACACAAAGAGACTTCAGATCAACATGTCCACCTGTGGGTACAATGCCTCTCTATCAGGGTCACTCCTTCCAGCCTTCTCCCGCTCCACCGTCTCTCCCAACCCCACCAATCAATCCCCTCAGGGTACCTGGCTCCGTCTCCACACGTGCACATTGGTATTATAGCTAGAATCACCCACATTTCCCTCTCCATGCATCCGCCTGCCTCCCGTTAGCCCCACCCTCCCTCCTCAGGGAAGATATCTTCCATCTTCCCAGTATTCGTTTTGTCCAACTCTCAGTTAATTGTTCTGGGGTCACACCATAGGAACCCGTACTCGAGTCCATTTGACTGTTTACGTTTGCTTGTGGTCCCGTGCGTGTCCTCTCATAGACGTGTGGGGCTTACACTCAGAATCTCACATTCTGGGTTAAGTTTTTGTGCAAGGCTGGTGCTCTACCAGTCGAGCTGTACTTCTAACTGGGGGCGAGAGCCTCTTGGATTTGTCTGCCTAGGCTGGCTTTGAAGTTCCATCCTCAGATTTGGACTCTCTAAGTGGAAGGCACCAGTGGACAATTCTAACTTCTGCCGGAAGAAACCAGAACAAGGAGGAGGATAAACAACAGCCTAGTCGTGGTTGTATTTTGGTCATATGAATGTATGTTGTAACTCACCCCTTGTTGGAAAAAAGGATTCCCCTAAGTTAGCAGTAATAAAAGGATTCATTTGGAAATAATATGACAAAATCGAATTTATCCTATATTTAAGAAATGGCACATTTTATTATTAGTACATTTCCCAAACTTATTTTTCGTTTTATTATAAGATTAATCTGACCCAAACCACCATAAATCTTTATTTTCTTTAAGTCTTTTAACATTGAGTACAACATTTAATTTCTCATGATGTAGAGGACTATTGCAACCACATATGAGAGAGTCGACTATTGTTATAATTCAACAAAAATGAGTAAAAAGCATTTTTATTAAATTAAAAAAATTACTCTTCTTAAAGCTTCATTCGCCAATATATTATTTTCTGTCTTCATATCCTCCTTTAAAGTAGGAGGAAATACAGTTAATTTTAGTTTTAAAAGCATTATACATTTAAGAAAAAGTTTTGAAAAATAACCAAAGTTCATCTTAAAAAGAAAGTAAAAATAGAAGGTAAAGTGCTTTGGTGTTTGTCATGAATAAGACAATAAGAATGACATCTGGGAGGAGGGCTGGGCATAGGAAAAGACAATTGCATTGGAAACGATAAGGTTTGCACGGCCAGCTTCTGTTCACTCTGGATCACGGTGGACAGACCCACAAACCGCCATTTACACAGTAAATATTATTTCCCACCTGCTGACTGCCAGCCATGGTGCGAAGAATTGGTGCACACTGGTAAAGAGAAAGCACCCCCAACTTGGTGTGCGGTTATTACTCCTACGCCTTCATGGGGTTTTCTATAAGGCTTACACTCTCTCCCTTGATGAACTTTTGTCTCATTGTTTTAAACTCTATCCACAAATTACCTGCTTTCACCTTTTTTTTTTTTGCCAGTCCTGGGTCTTGAACTCAGGGCCTAAGCACTGTCCCTGGCTTCTTTTTGCTCAAGGCTAGCACTCTGCCACTTGAGCCACAGCACCACTTCTGGCCGTTTTCTATATGTATGGTGCTGGGGAATCGAACCCAGGGCTTCATGTAAAGGAGGCGAGCACTCTGCCACTAGGCCACATCCCCAGCCCCTGCTTTCACCTATTATCTCTTGGTGTGTATCTCTCTCCAGTAAACAAGGTTCGTGGATCTAATCTCTTGGGTATTTAACAGCATCTAAAACTAACCAGACTCACCATTGCTTTGACTCAACCTGCTTTGGTCCCTTTTTCCTGATTGTGTGAAATAGCAACCGAGGCCAGACAGCTGAAGGTGTCCTGGTCTCCTCTTCGGGCACCAGAGCTTCTGAGATGACAGTTCCTAAGTCTCCCATGTGTCTGCAGCCTTCTCCTGTGCCCGTCTACCCCAGTGGCTCTGCCGGGTTCCTGTCCTTCACTCCCTTCACTGAAATCACAACGGGGTTGCCAAGGCACGTCCAAATGTAAGTCACAGACAGTGGGCCTTCCCTGCCTACTAATTCCAACACCAGTGTGCCAGTCACAGACCATTCTAGTACCTTTACAATGGCTTCTGAAGCCCCACACCTCCTCACCCTGGGGCCCCTTTGGGACATCCCCCCAATCTCTCACACCTCTGCCCTGGCTCCACTGTTCCCTAGCTCGACTCAGACAAACCACAGAGCCCACGAGTTCCACGGGAACGAATCAATAGAACATACCGAACAACCTGTCTTAAGAAGCATTCATGCTGAGCATGCTGAGCATACATGTCTCCATGTATCTATTGGTCATTCTCATTTCCTCTTCGGAGAATTTCTCTCTTTAAGTCTTTAGCCCAATTGTTAATAGGGTGGTTGTTTCTTCCAGACTATGTTTCTTAGGGGATTTAATTTTTGGAGCTCTAAGTATATTTTAGATATGAGGTCCTTGTTTATATGGCTCATAACGATATTCTCCCACTTCTGTTTATCTTGCAAGCTATGTCCTTTGCTGGGCAGAACCTCTGCAGTTTCACACAATCCCATTTGTCTAACCTTTCTTTGATTTGTTGTGATTCTGGGCCTTTATTAACAAAGTTTCATCCTGTGCCAAGTAGTTCAAGTGTTTCCCCTATTCCTTCCTGTAATATTTTCAGGGTATCGCTTTTACCTTGGGGTATTTGATCCATTTGGAATTGATTCTGGTGCAGGGTGATATATAACTTCAGTTTTCTGCATCCGTATAACCAATTTTGACAGTATCATTTGTTGAAGAGGCTTGTCTTTCTTCCATCCTGGTTTTTTTTGGGGGGGGTGGGGGTGGGGGCTGGTCCCTTAGCAAAGATTCGGTGGCTATAAGTCTGCAGGTTCATATCTGGGTTTTCAGTTCTATTCCATTGGTCCTCAAGCCTGTTCTTGTGCCAGTACCAAGCTGTGTTTTTGTTTTTGTTTGAAATTACTACAGCTCTGTAGTAGAGTACCTCACCCCAGTAAGAATGGCCATTATCAATAAATCTGATAACAGATTCTGGCGGGGATGTGGCAAAAGGGAGTTTAAACTTGTTCAGCCACTCTGGAAAGCAGTATGGAGGCTCCTCAAAAGACTAAACATAGAGCTCCTCTATGACCCAGCATTTGCCCCAAAGGATTAAAACAAGGCCATAAAGCTACCAGCACAACCAAGTTCATTGCAGTATGATTTACCACAGCTAAGATATAGAACCAACCCAGATGCCCCTCAGTAGAAGAACAGATCAAGAAGATGTGGTATAGATATACAATGTAGTTCTGTGCCTCCATCAGAAAGAATGACATTGCCCCATTCATAAGCAAATGGAAAGACCTGGAAAAATTATATTAAGCTAAGCAAGTCAGGCCCAAAGAAAAGTAGGTTGCATGGTTTTCCTCGTTAGTAATGCCTAGAATGTATCTATGACTATGATATTCTTAACAGGGGATTCGCAATAGCCCAATTGCTAAGTGCACAGAACCATATATAACAAAGTGTATCAAAATGAACTCCAAGAATTGGAAACAAGAGGTTCTTACCATGTCCTGTATGCAGTTACTTCTATTTTTTTTTTCTGTTTTAGTTTTCTGTGCCGTTTGTCTTGTATATAGATTTATCTGTGGACAGGGAAGGGAGTCACAGAAACAGCAGGACTAAGGATGAACTAATGCAACAACAATACTCACAAGACACTATGTTGGAGTTAGAAATGAGCTATACAGCTTGCGGGGGGGGGAGTAGGGAGGGGTCAGTGGGAGAAAACAAGGGAGGGATAACAATGTTTTAAAAGAAATGTACTCATTACCTTACTTATGTAACTGTAGCCCCCCCGTTCATCACCTTCGCAATAAAGTTGTTTTTTTTAAAGCATGCATTGAGGGAGGCTCGGTGATGGTGTCGTGATGAAAACATTAGGAGTGGAGTCTGTCAGCAGTAGAGCCCTGTGCTTCCCAGGGGAGTCATGGGTTAGGCTATGGTTCTATAACTCAGGGTTCACAGACAGGTAACACACACCACCAGTGATAAGAAGGAACTTAGGCAAGGCTGCCTAGCCCGTAACCATGAGGAGTTATACATAGCCAAGACATAGAAAGACGCCCATTTTTAGGAAAAATTACTGGGCCACTTTTGCATTCTTTAGCCATCTGGAGTAGCACCTAGATTGTTAGGTGAGACAGAATTAGACTCAGTTTCTTCTCAGGAGCTGATAGCACCGTAGTTCTCTGTACCTATGCCCAGCCTAGTGACGCGTTTTAAAGCTAGAAAGTGATTACCAGCAGCCACCAAGTTGATTAAAATCACAAGAATGTGAATTATGAGCTGTGCGTAGACTTAATTTAAGAACAACTCCCTATAGGACTGAGTTAAGGACATTTGAGCACATACATCATTTTGAATATAATGTGCTGTGAGTTTACAATTCTCTGCGCAATCGCTAAAAATATAATTTCTGACTAAAGTCTATTACACAATTGGTAGGGTTTGGGGCACTCTACTGACACCTGGGCAATTGAGAAAATACCAGAAGCAGAACTCTCCCTCTTCCTTGCCCCTGGATCACACACACCCCCTCTGTGACTCTTATCTTCACGGCCCCTCCCACCTCCTTTTTATCTTTCTTGAGATATTTAAAGTGGGTTTTATTATGACCTTTTCATACATGCATTCAGTGCACCTCATCATATCCTTCCTTCTCTCGCCCCCTCTTTCCTCACTTCTTACTTCTTGCTGTCCCTATAGGAAAGTCAGCATCCAATAGAGACACCTGCACACCCAGGTTTATTAAGATCCTAGTCACAAAAGCCACATTGCGGAATCAGCCTAGGTTCTAGTCACCAGAGGAATGGATAAAGAGAACATGGTATGCATACACTATGGAATAGTATTCAGCCATGAAGAACAAAAGTATGTTATTTTCATGAAAAGGGAGGGAACTAGAGATCATCGTGTTCTAGCCTGTCAAGCAATATACTCCCGACTTGTAAAGCCCAACATCAGTGTTTCTCATATGCATCAGCTTGATCAGAAAGGACAGAGTGGATATAAACATGAACGAAGTATACAACTTCTAAGCAATAAAATGGTGGCGGAATGAAACCAGTAGTGTGAGGGTACATTTCACTTAGAAGAAAGTAAGTCTTGGGGCTGGGAATGTGGCTTAGAGGTAGAGTGCTCACCTCGTATACATGAAGTTCTGGGTTCGATTCCTCAGTACCACATATATAGAAAAAGCCAGAAGTGGCGCTGTGGCTCAAGTGACAGAGTGCTAGCCTTGAGCAAAAAGAAGCCAGGGACAGTGCTCAGGCCCGGAGTTCAAGCCCCAGGACTGGCCAATAAAAAAAAAAAGTCTTAACTTCTTCAATTTACTGATTACCATATTCCTGGTAGAAAAAAGAAGTTGCTCAGAGTTTAGCTTTGAGGGTTCCTTTATTACACTGGTCTATGTTTACTATACTTTGAGAGCCACTAAGAAGATGTCTGGTGACTTGAAAGACAGCAGCTAGAGGCAGACTAGTGTTGAATGTCTCAAGATGAGCCAAGAACAGGGAAGGAAAAAGGGCACAGGAGTCCTTGAAGATCGCCAGTGACCAATGGGGAATCATTTCAGCAAAACATAATAGCAGCATTGGGTTATATCCAATACGTAACACAAATATCCACAAGCCCATGACTATATTGATAAATTCCTGGATTAGTAAACGGGTCAAAGAGACAGGTGTCCCCTGGAGACAACCACCCTCCCAAAGTGTGTATAGATGTTCTACCAGGGACACTGAGGCGGGGCACACACCCCTCCGCAGGGACTGTTACCTGACCACGCTGGGAGAGGCTGAAAACCACCTGAAGCTCCTGGGCTGCGGGAGACTCTTATCACATCCTTATAGCAGCGTGGCGGGCTCACTTGGGTTTCTTCAGCAGGCAAACGCAAAGGGGTGCCCTAACCGATTTTACAAAGTGAGGGTGATTCCCCCCTGGAAGTGGGCACGTGGAAAAATGGCAATGAAGATGAACAGAACGCCTGGAGAGTTAAGAGAAGTCTCTTTAATGGGTGGTTCACTACCGTCCTGGAGCGTGAAACCAAGCCTGCATTTGGCACTCTACCACTCGAGCGGCTCGATGTCTCTTGGATGGATGGGGTTCTGAGCTATTTCTTTTTTCCAGGCTGGCCTGTACCCGGGTCTCCTACCTATGCCTTGCATGGCTGGACGGCAGGCCTGTGTGTACCCCAGCCTAGGTACGGATTGAATGGACTCTCTCAAACCCTCCGCTCTCCCTCGGGGGAGGGAGCCTCAAAACTCTAATCCCCCTGACCTCTGCCTCCAAGTAGCTCGTGTTCCAGGTAGGAGCCGCCCCACGAGAGCGGGCCGTGCACCCTCACACCCTGTGGGCAGGAGCCAAGGTGGCCAGGGCCGGGGAGCCTGACCGCAGGGACGCATGGCTGGTTTCCTTCCTTCAGGCACAAGCACACTGGCAATTTGGGAGTGGGGAACAGAAATTGATCTGTAGACCTTGCTTTGTTCCTAGAACACACACACACACCTAACTATCCCCGCCTGGAGAAAAAAAGAGATCTGGAAAAGGATTGACCGTGCTGCTCCCGGGTTCAGCTTTTCCCTGGGTGCCTTTTGGTCCCTGGGCCCCGATCTGGGATTCCAGGTGGCCCTCATGAGCAGCGCCCAAGAGCCAAGAATGTCTCCACCTGCGCATCATGGGCGCACTTAGGGTCTGGCTCGCAGGTGCCCACAGTGAGCATGGGGGGGGGGGGCGCACAGGCCACCCTGGCAGACCCTGCTCCCTTGCTCGGGTCCTGAGCCCCGGGCCGGCCTGGCCCTTGGCGCCCGCGCCTGGCCAGCTGGCTGGGTGCCGGCAGGGAGTGTGCCCGGGGCGCGCAGCACTTTCCAGGCCTCCTCCCGGGTGGGTCTCGCTGCCCGCGCCTTCGCCGGTGCGGCGGCTCCTGGCAGAGCCTCGCGTGCCACCTCCCCAGCGGCCCCCGGCTGGACGCCCCGGAGCCCCGGAGCCGCAGGAGGCGGGCGCGGGCTGCGCGGCTTCCCTTCCCGGAGTTCTCAGCCCCCCGGCGGCGCGGCGGGAGCGGAGGGGGCGCGGAACTGCGGGACCCGCGCGCGGACTGCGGCGCGCTCGCCCTCCCGCCCGCTCGCTCGCTCTCTCCAGCGCCTCGGGTGGGGAGCCCCGCGCCCGCCCGCCCGCCCGCCCGCCCGCCGACCTCCCCAGCCCGAGCAGGGGCTCGAGCCCGCGCTCCTCCCGCCCCGCACGCGCCCGCCCGCCCGCCCGCGCCACTCCCTGGATCCGCTGCTCCGGAGAGCCCTGGACGGCTTCCCGGGAAGGAAGGGGAGGCAACGCCGGGCACTGCGCCCTCAGAGTCGCCGGCGCCGCGGCCCGGGCTCGCTCGCTCGCTCCCTCGCTCGGGGGGACGCTGGGCTGCGGATCTGACCGGATCCCGGTGGAGAACCTCGGGGGATCCGCAGCGCGGGGGACGCCCCCACCGCCCGCCCTCCCTCCCTCCACGCGCCCTCCCTCCACGCGCCCAGCAAGTTTGGAAAGGCGGAGGACCCCGAGCCCCCAACTTCCCCCCGGACATGAATCAAACAGCTGGAGCCTCCAACAACGTCAGATGCCCCCCCGGGAAAGGCCACAAGGTAAGGGACCCGCGGCGGGGGCGGCGAGGGGCAGAGCGATGGGGGGGGGGGGGGGCGCTGCGCGCGCGGGTCCCGGGCGCCCGGAGGGATTCGCTGCTGCAACCTGTCCATCCTCGGTCGGTGCTGTCGGTCCGGGGGGGTCACCGAAGGAAAGTGTGTGTCACTCTCGTGTGTGTGTGTGGAGGGGGGGTGACTCCAAGCCAGAGGTGGAGCCGATGCGGCTGCTGGCCCCCACGCAGGTGCCCCGCGGGCGCGCCCGGGTGGAGATCCGATCCCAGCTGGTCAGCAGGCTTCCCGCCCTGGCTACAGCGCGCACGCGCGCGCGCGCTCCGCTCCCCTGGCTTGAACGGACCAGGTGGGGACCAGGTGGGGACCAGGGGCGCCCCGGTTTCTACATCCCGTCTGCGTGGATGTTCACTAGCATTGGGCGAAAATCGTTCCTGAGAACCGGACTGGCTGGGATGGGGGCCTGGGTGGAGTTGTTTGTGACGGTATGGATGGATTTCCTTGGATGGATGAAAGACACCATCCTCCCTCCGAGGAGTTGTGCAAGATGAAGATGTAGTGCTGGAGACTTTTTATGTCAATGGAATGAGGCCCGGCACTCTCTTCTCTGATCAGATCTGGCTGGAAGGTCAGATTCGGGAAGTCACACCCCTGATCTGCTCTGCTTCCCTGTGACTTGAGGAGTGGCGCCTATTTCCCATCATCTCCGTTTTTTTTTTTTTTTTATCCGTGGGAGTATCTGATGTGATAAGATTTTTAAATGAAAAATAATAAAGTTTCGCACGTCGGTGATTATGTGGGGGAGGCCTCCTGGGGTTTCAGAAGATCATTCAGTAATTTCTTTTAAAAAATGCCGTTGGCTCCCGTGTTAAAGTGGCTTCTTGGCAGAGCTAGGTTGCAGGATATGGACACCGATAAAATTTTCTGGGAAGGGTTGGAAGGCGCACCAGCAAGCGTAGCTGGTGCTAGAGGACCGCCAATCAGCGCTTACCCTGAACACCTGTGTGTCTTCCCACTCCCGGGCTAATTGAATCGTGTTGATTCAATAAATAGCCACCATCAATCATTCATTCACTAAGGTGACCTTTTTCAGGTTCCAAGACCTAAGGATCCAACCAAGAACGGAGCAGCCGCTCTCTTCCTAAAATGCAGTTGTGGCCCTTCACAGTTTACTTTTCCTGATTGAAAATCCTCAGTGACGTTTGGGCAATATGCCCGAAAGTGAGAGTGTGGCTATATGTTAGCGAAAGAAAAGTCTATTTCTTTTATTTTCAGAGGAAAACCTCCGTAGGCGGCAGTTTTGGCACTGTTGTTCGCGGTCTGTCTTGAAAGGGGTTGGGCTGAGACAGCTTTGGGGGATTAGGATGAGGGAGCCGGGTGCTGAGCAGGACGGAAGGACGGGTGGGCAGCAGAGCATGTCTGTCTGTTTCCATGCTGTGTCCCTACAGGATCCTGGGAGGAACAATCCCCGCCGCTCAGGGGCCCCTGCTCCACTCACCTGGCCCGGGCCATGCAACCCGGGATCGCCAGGTCACCACTCTTGCTTTCTTGTGCGGATGTTTCCTGACCTCCTTCTGGTGGCTACCCCGTGGTTAGGTTTAGCCAAGTGTAGATGTGTCATTTACTGCGGGGGTTCCTTCTCAGAGCTTGCACCCCTAGAACAAGGAAGCCGAAGTTCTCTGCTATGGTTTCCTTGTTCTGGAACTTGAGGCAATCAATTATCTGGTAAAGATCGGCGAGGATAATTGACCCTCCGCTGCCTACAGGAGCCACCGCTCCAAAGACAGTCGTCCAGTGGGCCTGGTCACAGAAATCAGAGACTGAAATTGTCCCTGTGGGGTTAGACGGTCACACCAAGTCATGTTGCTTTGGCCCTGGGTACAGTGACTGGTGCCCGCAGGACCAGCCAGCAATGAAGCTGATCCAGAAATAGCTGTGGCTGCCTTATCAACAGCGCCCTGTCCAAAGTCAGCGCCACGTGATAGGATTCCCAACACTGTGACTTGCAAGTGCACGCAGCCTCGACCAGAACGTGCAAACGTTGGTTCTATAGGAAATGCAAAGGAGGAGTGTGATGGCAGGACTGTAGCTTTGGAAGACTGTACTCCCCGGAGCAGAAAGCAAGGAAAAAGGCAGCTGGGGCGGGGGGGTGGGTGGAGAGAGCTTCCCTTAGCTCCTCCTTCAGCTTTGGAGAGAAAGCAGAGGTTGGGGTGGAAGATGCCCAGAGCTATCCTGACACAAAGACTTCACGTGGCCACTTGGTGGTGTGGGTTACTTTGGGCGTCACTTCGGTCTCTCTGTTTCCAGACGCCGTCCGGGAAGCTCTCTAAGGTGTGCACTTTGAAACCCAGCCCAGCCGGTGTGGACGGATGGTTCAGCTGCGCTGTAGGCGTCTCATGAGGGTGCAGGAGGGTCGGGTCGGGTCGGGTCGGGTCGGGTCGGGTCGGGTAGCTTCAGCGCTAAGCACGCAGCATGGCGGAGAACGGGGCACCGTCGTTCCAGCCCCTTTAGTAACCGTGGCACGGGAAAAGAAGTCATGCATGGCATCTGCGTCCCAGGAGGCCGCTCTGCTGAGAACGGCCCCCTGGGAACATGGGCTTTGGGGTAACACCTGGACATAGGGCCTTCCTGCAGGAGAAGCACAGCGTCCATTTACATTAAACATGAGTGTAAAGCACGTTTGCACTTACAACCCAAGATAGCTAAAGTTCTTCACGCTGTCTGATGGAAGCGTTCACGCTTTGTATCTCTTTTCTCTTTTTCTGTCTGCTCTTGAGATTGTTTCCTTGTGTCTGACTTTCAATTCTTGATTAGGATCTGCCTGGCCATGGGTTTCGTGTAATTTTTCTCTTTTAAAGTTTCCCTCCTATTGGACGATTCTGCACCATTATTTCTTTAAATATTCTGTCTCGCTCTTTCCTGCGACGACAACTGTACATATATTATGTGATTTATATTGTTAGAATGCTAAGCAGTGGTGAGGAATATTTGGTCCTCAGGTTGAAGAAGGCTCTAGAAATGATTTAGTACACTCAGAGAGAGGCAGGCATGCTTCTCGTTGGCTGTCTGTAGTTTTCTGCCTGCACTGATCATTTTGAATGGCCCGTGAATGATGTTATAAATCTCCAACTGGCCCGTGGCACGCTAAAGGTTCCTTATCCCTCCACCCTTTGGTAGCCACGGTTAGCATAGCCGACCTGGGGAGCATTTTTTTTCTGGTTTGTGAGGTCGACTCCTTTTTCACTGATGTAAGCCTGGGGTAAAACCCAAGACTTGCTTTCTGTGCTGAAAGCTGAGTAGGTAGCACAGCCCTCTGAGCCGCCATTCTCTGAGGTCCCATTCTGCCCTTGCTCATCTTCACGGACAAGAAGGGCATTGTATCTGCCACGCGAAACTTAGCCAGTGCTTTTCACAGACAGGTCGACTCGAAACCTAGGCCCTGCAAGTCTCACTTTGGACTCCACGAATGAAGTCTTTGGAGGGAGGAGGATCCATTCTGAGCGTCTCTCTGGTAGGTGAGATGGTTAGCGGTTGTAGCACCTCCTGGGGGCCCTGCGGGCATTAGGCGTTCATTACCTATCACCTGGCGCTGAAAGACCTAACTCTGCACCAGTGATTGAGAGAACGATGGCGTCCCCTGCCCTAGTTTTCGTCCAGTGACAGAGCATGTTGAGCTTTCCTACTTCAGAGCTGCTTGCGATGACACGGCCATCTCCGTAGTGCCAGACTCACGGCCCACAGCACCTTGCCGACTCTAGTATTCTGTTTTCCAAAACTTTGTGAAGTTTTCTTCTTATTTCTGGTGCTTATTTCATCACCAAGACACGGGTAGGAAAGACCCCATTGTCCCTGAGTATACCAAAAGAAAAACTGTGGAGAAAAATGAGGGGGGAGGGAACAAGTTTGCTAAGAAATGTACTCACTGCCCAACATACGAAACTGGAACCCCTCTGTACATCACTTTGACAAAAAATAAATTTAAAAAAATATTTTGAAGAGATACTATGACAGGTATGGTTATACATGCCTGTAATTCCCACTACTCAAGAAGTGAAGCGAATCTGACATCTGCCTGGACAAAGCTAGGTGGACTCTGTCTCAAAAATTATTTCTTTTGGGGTTGGGGATATAGCCTAGTGGCAAGAGTGCCTGCCTCGGATACACGAGGCCCTAGGTTCGATTCCCCAGCACCACATATACAGAAAACGGCCAGAAGCGGCGCTGTGGCTCAAGTGGCAGAGTGCTAGCCTTGAGCGGGAAGAAGCCAGGGACGGTGCTCAGGCCCTGAGTCCAAGGCCCAGGACTGGCCAAAAAAAAAAAAAAAATTCCTTTTAAAAGCAAATGAGAAAAGTAGGTGCTAGTGGCTCACATCTGTAATGCTAGCTACTAGGGAATAAGAGAATCAAGGTTCAAAGCCAGCCTGGTCAGAAAAGTTGGTGAAACTCTCATCTCCAATTACACACACACACACACACACACACACACACACACAAAGTTGGAAGTGGAGCTGTGGCTCAAGTGATAAAGTGCTAGCCTTGAGCGGAAAAGGTGAGGGACAGCGCTCAGGCCTTGAGTTTAAGCTCAAGTACTGGCAACACACACACACCACACACACACACACACACACCACACACACACACACACACACACACTCCTCTTCAGTGTCCTCTCCTGATGGAGAATTTCTGATCCTTCTTCCATGGCTTTCCTTTTGCTTTCAAATAAACTTTCTTTGTTTAATCTGAAAAAAATCAAAAACAGATAAAAACGGTAAAAAAAAAAAAACAAAAGGGCTGTAAGCGTGGCCCAAGTGAGTGGTAACGTGCTCCATCTGCCAGGCTCTGCATTCAGTCCTCCAAACTGCAAACAAGAAAAGCAAAGGAAGAGGAGCTCTGTGGACAGACTCCCCCTTGGCCCCGCCGTGTCCTTGGTGGATGAGCGCTAGCGCCGTTCCCCTGCGTGCATCGGCCCTGGGCTTCCGTTCCCACCCAGTGTTTCTTTCTGGATCTGGAATTTTGCACGCAGGGGACGGGGGACCCCCGTCTCGGCGCAGTAAATGTGCTCCTCTGGGTTTTGGCTTCAGACCCCCCGCCCCCGAGAGGCAAAGCCATTCCATCCATTTTCTCCTGGAGCTCGTGCGTCAGTTCTTTCTTCTGCCCTCACAGTTTTTTCATTGTCTTTGGTTTTTAACATTGGTCTGTTGTGTGCCGTGTTGTGTCCCCTCCCCGCGTTGATCCTCCTACGTATGCCGACCATCGCCTCGAACCTGTAAATGCAGCACATGTGGGGGCTATGCAGACACTGCTCCTTCAAATAGTTGAAGGCGCACGCTGAGCTCTGTCTGCAGATTGTGGGAGACCCTCGCCCAGGTGGCTGAATCAGCCGCCATGGGCTGTGACGAGCTCTCGTGAGGCCTGGGATTCCTTACTCCCCCACCCGCCACCCCCCGCCATGACATAGGTGGCTCTTTCCTTCTGTGACCCTCCTGCAAGTCTGGCTCGGCGCCACCACCGGGGCCAGGCCCCCAGCCCCGCACTGAATTCCAGTGAGTCATAGTTTCTTCTCACCCCCGATCTCGGTGTCAAGGGGTCTTGTTGGATGCCCGCCTAGGGCACCAGGCCGCTGGCCAGCCAGTCGGCTTGAAGCTTGCCCCAGGGCGGAGGGGCCGCCTCCGTGTCAGCCAGGGAGGGGTGGAGTTCATGGGGTGACCCCACCCTGTTTGCCATTCTAAACAGAGAGACACTTGTGTGCTCGATAATTCCCAAAATAAACAGGAAAGGGCATCCAGATGAATGAACTACTTGAACTCTCTTTAGTACCCGGACATAAATTGCTCTAACGACTTCCAGGATATTAGCAAACACATCTGTTTGTGTTGTTTTGGTTTTACGTTTTATTGATCTTTAAGTTTTTAATTGTCCTTCTTTTCTGAGTAAAATACATAAATGAATGTATGCTAAATTTCCGGGAATAGAAAGTAGTAAGTGAGTAATGATTGCTTTTCCCTTTCACTTGTTTATTGCTTCGAGTCCAGCCTGTATCTGAAATGCAGTGCAGCTTCTTTGCCCGGTCTGTGGCTTCTGCACTGCCGGATCCAACCAGTCGTGGATTAAAAGTATTTGGGGAAAAAATTGCACCTGTACTGGACGTGGACAGACATACTCTTATCACCACTGTGTAACAGTGCTCTCCCAACCAGCGGGAGAGGCGAGGAAGCACACCCTGCCGAGGGTGAACCCAGAATAGGTCATGAGCCGCGACTCGCCCGCACCCAGCCCAACCCAACCTTTCGCCGGCAGTTGGACAATCAGATGACTCGGGAGAGGTTCAAGACTGCTCTCCGTTTTAGGGGGGCGGACCCGATCTTAAGTATGGGCAATGGCAGCAGGAAGAGGAGGGTGTACCATACCTAGCCAGGGGCGATGATTGGCGGTCCGGGCTGTCAGTCAAGGGCGGAAGGCCGTGGGACCTCCCTAAGGGGCGGCCTAAGTACTAGCAGGACCGCCCCCAGGTTACTGCCGGCAGCCATCTTGCTGCACGTGGTCTTAAGGCGGGGAGGCGTGGCCAGCTAGAGCCGCCTTTCCAGTTCTGGACTCGGAAGGCAGGCGGGGCTAACCGGGATCCCTCTTCCGGGAGGCGGTGCAAGCAAGCATGCCCCCAGGGACTGAGGCAGGCGGGGCTCTTCAGGCCTCACTCCAGAGGGGCAACAACCACACACCTCCGGGGCGCGGATAGGCGGGGCCAGTCAGTGTGCCCCACAAAATACATAAATGAATGTAAGCTAAATTTCCGGGAATAGGAAGTAGTAAGTGAGTAATGATTGCTTTCCCCTTTCACTTGTTAGTTTATTGCTTCGAGTCCAGCCTGTATCTGAAATGCAGTGCAGCTTCTTTGCCCGGTCTGTGGCTTCTGCACTGCCGGATCCAACCAGTCGTGGATTAAAAGTATTTGGGGAAAAAAATTGCACCTGTACTGGACGCGGACAGACATACTCTTATCACTACTGTGTAACACATTGTAACAACCGTTTACATGTTTACACCGCATTGTTGGGACGGTATGGGGATGTGTGTGTTACAAACATTGCAACGTTTTCCGTATGTGCTTAAGAGTGACTTGAACCTATGAAAAATACGCAGAGAACTGGGGATAAATGCGTGGCATACCAAGGGACCCTTTTTGGGGTTTTAGCAATCCCACGTTCACACCTTCATGGAGGAAATGGATTGATTGGACATTTACGTCAGCCATGAGGAGCAGGGTCTTCCCGTGGTGCATCTTCGCCCCGTGAAAATGTCAGATTCAATAGTAAGAAATCGTAACATAAATATTTCTCGGCAATTAATAGTTACATCTGACGAAGCGTGCCTATGGTAGATGTTCATATTTTCTGTCTTATTTTTCATTATATATATATATATATATGTATATATAAAGCTGATGTGCCGGGCCCTTGTAGACGTGAACTGTGGCAAGCGTCATCTGCGAGGAGGGGGTAAAGGCGGGGACGTGAACAGGGACCTCGGGGCTCCGTCACTCTGAGAGGTGGGTTCCAGCTGGGCTTTGAGACCCTGCTCACGCTTGAGCGTAGCCCCAACCCCAGAAGACACAGCAGCAAGCCGGGCGTCCTCACGAAGGCACGGGGCACGCCGAGGTCCAAGGCGAGGCTGCGGCGAGTCAGGACAGTGCCCTGCCCACGCCTGCCTGCCTGCCTGCCTGCCTGCCATGTCGCTTAGGGAAGCCGAGTGCTTGGGACTGTTTTCGCTGGGTCACACGTGTAACGTGCTAAAGGGGAAGCTGCCGTACTGTTCTCCACCGGGGTTTTAGAATCTCACATTTGCCCACAGCGGGAGGAGACTTTTTGATCTCCAGATCTTGCCGAGTCATCGCTTTGGTCATTTCCCCAAGTGTGTGGTACTGCCTCGCGGTTTAGTTTTGTGCTAAGTACCCATGCTTCCTTGCTGTCTGTACACCAGCTCTGCTGAAGGGTCCGTATCCATTTTGCATACCTGCTTCATTGGGTTGCTTGTTTTCCTACTGAGCTAGAGTTCTTCACAAATCCATCTATCATAGATACGACTTACAAAGGGCCTCTCCCAGTCTATGACTTCATTTTTAAATTGTCCTCATTTTTGTGAAACAAGTTTGCAAGATGAATGTTTACAGGTAAGGGGAAAAAAACTAATGTTTGATTCATACCTACTACCATATGAAAATACTTTCTCAAAAATCCATAAATATGGGGCTGGGGATATGGCCTAGTGGCAAGAGTGCTTGCCTTCTATACATGAAGCTCTGGGTTCGATTCCCCAGCACCACATATACAGAAAATGGCCAGAAGTGGCGCTGTGGCTCAAGTGGCAGAGTGCTAGCCTTGAGCAAAAGGAAGCCAGGGACAGTGCTCAGGCCCTGAGTCCAAGCCCCAGGACTGGCAAAAAAAAAAAAATACATAAATATAAATACAAATATCAGACGCAGAACTATATAAATTCTAGAAGAAAACATGGAATGCCAATCTGGCTAGACTGATCAACTTCATGAAACTCGGAGAATTAACGTAGGGTCTTATTGCTCTTCATATTGTTTTTCCTTCTAAATACATACACACATAATTACAATATATTGATTCTATGCTCTGATTTTAATATTTATTTTGCTTTCTTTGAATTTCCTATACCCTTACAATGAGCACCGAAGCCTTGTATTTAGGCCTTTCTTCATTTTCTTTGTATGTAGTGTTACAAGTTCCTCACTAGGTATTGCATTCCTGGCATCTTTTATTTTTATGACAGTTCTATATGCTGTTCTTTCTCCTTTGATTCCCAAAGAAATGTCTATTGGTACCCAAATCATTGAAACATTCCAGAGATCTCATTTTTTACTTTCAGTTTTATTATCTTGTGAACAGAGAGCAAACTTGGAAGGACTTGCATATTTTATAATTTAATAAGAATCTTCACTCAGGATTCAGTCCATGTTGGTCAGCATTCCATGTGCACTGCGAAACCAAGTGTTCTACTTGTTTTACTGGAGTGCCTAAAGTATAAGTCATGTCCCCTCCCTTCCTCCCTCCCTCCCTCCCTCCCTCCCTTCTTTCCCTTCCTTGCTTCCTTCCTTTTTTGGGCCAGTCCAGGTGCTTGCACTCAGGGCCTGGGCACCGTCCTTCAGCATTTTTTTGCTCAAGGCTAGCGTCCTATCACTTAAGCCATCACTTCATTTCTGGCCTTTTGGTGGTTAATTAGAGGTAAAGAGTCTCATGCACTTTCCTGGCCCAGCTGGCTTCACGCTGTGATCCTCAGATCTCAGCCTCCTGAGTAGCTAGGATGACAGGCGTGAGCCACCAGTGCCCAGCTCTTAAAAAGCATTTATCATAGCCAGCGTGGACTTTTTTTTTTTTTTTAACTCAACATGTCACTTCTGATTTGGGGGCTGATTTTAGGCCACTTATGTTTAATGTTGGTATGGTTCTGTTTAAATACATCATCTTGCTATTTATTTCCTATTACTATCATCTTCCGTTGTTCATTTCTCCGTTATCTGCCTACATGCAGACTACCTTCCGTATGAGTTCCTTCAGCTCCATTGCTGACTTACAAACTCTACCCTGTGTTCTCTAAGGCCGTGGTCATTCAGAACGCACACTATCCTACTTTAAGTCTAAGTTACCGCGGCCTACCTTCAAATAATATTATATCACTGTACATCCAGCACAGGAAACTGAAAGCCGCCTATTTTTTTTTCCCTTTTATTCTCCTTCCCACACCCCACACTGGGGCTTGAGTTGAGTCTTGGTACGCTTTTGGGCATTTGTAGTTGCTCTGTTGGGAGGACACCCCTTCCCTGCTCGGCCTGCTGCCTGGTCCTGGGTGGCTCCCCGGGAATGATACTGGACGGGCACTGACACGAGGCTGCCTTTCAGGATGGACGGTGACCTCACCCCCATCCCGCTGGACCCCAGGGTGGAGTCCCTGGCCAGAAGGGACCAGTGCAGGTCCAGCAGGTGAACAAGGGCCAAGAGGGGCCTCCAGGCGATGAAGTGCACGTCTGCTATTGCTCTTCTCTGTCTGCGATTGGCTTTGGGGCCTCCGGGGGTGGGGGGGGGGAGCGGCTAAATCTCCAGGTGCAGCACAGCCACTGCTTGTCCAAAAAAACCCACCAGCCGCCCCCCCCCCCCCAAAAAAAAGGTCACTGTATTCTGAATTGCTTTCTAAGCAAGACTGGGAGCGATGGCCCCTTTCCAGATGATTATTGAGTAGAGCTTGCCAAGTCTGAATTTGTCAGACAAATAGAGGCGTCTGTGAGGCTTTGTGACCAGAGATAAAAGGAAACAGGGAGGGAACCTTGCCGGCATCCAGAAGAGACGCTGTGGGGAGTAGAATAGAGATGTTGTTTCTTGTTTCTAGCTTTGCAGAGAGGTGTCAATAGAAATCTTCAGGGTTGACTAATGTGTTTTTCATCTGGACCTGAGTTTTGTGGGAGGAAATTGGGCTTGTTTGATGTAACACTAAGTACAGGTTCAAGATGGGACAGGACGAGGGATGGACTGCCAAGGGTGCCAGAAAAGCGAGGTTGCCTCCATCATGCAGCTGTCTGTCTTTGTTGTTGTTTTCTGAGCTACTTTGTACGAGTATCGATTTTCTTCGTCTGCAATCAAAGGAGCTCCATCGAAAATGATGTCTCGTGTGCAAAACACCTTGAAGGCTTCCATAAACATCCAGAACGATCCCAGTGTCATCTCGAGCAGGTCAGACTCGACACAATCACGGAATTACTTCAGCTTTTCCTCCAAGTATTAGACATCTGGCTGCTTTTAAACAGAGGCACACGATTATTCAAGCTAGTATGCCCTTCTCTGGTTTGCGTGCGTGACACGTCCTAGAACCTATGGCGTTTAAATGTCCAGTCCCGACGCATGCACTGTGGTAACTTCAGTGTCACAGACCCCGTGCCGGGCCTGACGGCCTCAATTGCAGGCCAGAGGCCTCTCCCTGTCTCCTTCCTGGTACACGCCGCCATCCTTCTCCCTCGGAGCACACTAGGGCGCTCCAGCCCTCCCTTCCGAGTGCTCCCCAATCTCGGTTTCTCCTCCAAGTTTGGGGCCAGTGGGAGGAATTTCGGAAAGGGCACCGGGTCCAACGCCAGGTGTCAGATGGTGGCTCTGTTGTTGTTAATCTGGTGGCAGGTCTCTCTGCTTAAGGCAGAGCACAGCCCGTGGCTGCCGTATCCTGCACTGCCGGAAAGTCAGGCAGGTCAGAGAGTGCCGGGAGCGTCCTCTCAGCGGACAGTGGTAGATGCGTGCTCCCGAGCTTCTCGCCTTTCACCGTGTCCTGGATGCGTGGCCCCGGCTCGGCCTGCAGAGACCCCTGGCGATCCCGTCTCCTGTCGGGCACTGTGGCATGCTGGGAGAGCGCGTTTTGCTCGTGTGATCGGAAGAGGATTCGCGGCAACCCTGGGGCTCCGGTGGGGTTAGAGGGAGGCGCACCTGCCTCTCTGCCCTGAGCTTAGCCTTTGCCCCAGAGCAGACCTGCAAGCCCTTCCGAGGTGGGGAGTTTCCTCGCCCCGTGCATACGAAGTGCACAACTCCATTCTGACCTGAGATTTCACTTCCCTCACTTTAGTTACGGTCAGCCAGGATCCGGGAACGTTATATAGAAACCAGAGAACTAGGGAGCCCGTCCATGCTAGGCCACGTGACATTCTGCCACGAGGGAACCTCATGCCGCCGCCCTCCCGCCCTCCAGGGCCGTGCGTCCGCCCTTTAGCCGTGTCTGCCCCTCTCGCCTCTCCCGTTGACTCTCGTAGCATCGCCATGTGGTGTGTAAGTAACCCTGATTTTTCTTAGTAATGGCCCCACGGTGCAAGAATCGAGCTGCCCGCGTGCAGCTATGCTGATGAGAAGCTATAAAGTGCTTTCCTTATGTGAAAAGGTGAAAGTAAAACAAAGTATCGGCGAGTGAAGGAGAAACCGCGGTTCCATAACTTTCATTATTACAGTCTCTTGTTACAGTTGCTTTGTTTTATTACCCGTTATCGCTGATCTCAGCCTCTCACGTATAAACCAAACTTTACAGGAGAAGCTTAGACGGAGGTGCGCGCTCCCCGTAGACCCCGGCCTCCCCCGGGGACAGGACACGGCTCCCACGGGGGAGGGGAGGGCTGATCCGCCCCGTGGGACCCCGTGCCCTTGCGCTCGTAGCGAGGGGGCTCCAGGCTGAGTTATTTCCCTTCCACCCGGCTCCAAGTCACGCCGCGCTGGCGCCCACTCCCGCGTGCTTCCCCCGTGGGCGCGGGGGCTCGCACGGGTCGTCTGGGTTTCCTTGCCAAAGTGCAAAGGCCCTGCCCGTCTGAAGAAGCTCTGCCACCGCTGCTCCTCACGCCCTCCGGGCTGGCTGTACACCCCGCCCGGTCCTCCTCGAGGGACAAGCGGGTCCAAGTCCTCCTGGTTTGTCTGAGTCTTACTGGTCGTGTGCGCGTACTATCTCTCATCCCTTTGGACCATAGCTAGGAGTGTGGGTGCCACTTACTTGGAAGGAAAGCAAACGAGAGCAGGAGGGCCCTGGGGTTGGGAGGGTCAGGCTGTCCGCCAGGCTGTTTGATTTGCCCGTTCTGTGAGGGGTTTGTTGCGTTGGGCGGTCTTCAAGAGGTCCAGCTAATACTGACGTTCTATTTCGGAGTAGGTCTTATGCTTTTCTACACAGCTGTATTATCAGCAGTGTTTAAGGTAATTCTGCATTTGCGCACGTATTTCTCCTCTTGGAAGAAAATAATCTTGCTGTTAGAAGATAACTATTTGTTAGTGGCAAGATGCAGAAGAACTTTGACATTGGGGATATGAGAGTGGACCAGTACAGTGAGGAACCCACACACACACACACACACACACACGCACGCGCACACACACATACTACACACACCTTCTTTACCTTCTCAGCAATATTTCTGCTTTCCCTCATAGGGAATAATTAGTGCAGGTTTAGGTTAGTCATAGCAGGAGATCACAATAGCCCAATAGCTATGCCTTATGAATGCATAAGATGATGCTAAGTGAAATGAACTCCACGTTATGGAAACAAGTGGTTTATCATTGTTGTAGTTATTTTCAACATGCCATGTGAAACTGTACCCTTTTTTCTCTTTCTCTCTCTCTTTCTCGTATTCTCTTTCTACGGTTTACCCCCGCTATCACTGTATCTCATCTGAGTACCCTGGATACTGTATATACGTGTATTAGAACTAGGGAAGGGAAAGGGAATACCAACGTCGAGAGACAAAGGATAAAAAGACAAATGATTCCAAAAGCAATACTTACAGAACCATTTGGTGTAAACCAACTGTACAACTCATAAGGGGGAGAAGGGAAGGGGGAGGGGGAAATGAGGGAGGAGGTAACAAGTTGAACAAGAAATGTACTCACTACCTTACAAATGAAACTATAACCCCTCTGTACTTCACTTTGACAATAAAGGGAAAAAAGATATTAACTTACTATTATGACAATAGCAAGTTCTAGAATACTCATGCTGCCTCTCACTTAGGAGTGTTGGCCTAATGTAGGCAATGCTTTGAGAATCCAATCATTTCAGGAGGATAAAAATGCTGTAAAATTTATCACTATAAGAACATTAACTCTTGAAGAAAAAAAGAAAACCTTCATCGCCTGGCTCACACAACTTAGCAATTCAACATTAATGAATCAGTTAACATGTTCAAATTGTTTCTGTAGCTGAACTTTTTATGCATCTGTTTTGATTCCATCTACATGAGGCTCCACGTAATCGTTTGGAAAGTCAGAGACTGACCTATGAGCCCTCCCTGTATATAGCCAACTGTATTGTGAATATAAAAGTTGAGGGGAATCAAGAAAAAGAGGAATGAAAAAAAGCAAAACGACCAAGTCGGGACTTCACTTGCTGTGTGATTACAAACACAAAGACATCACAGTGTCATTTCCTGCTAGAAAAGGAGAAGGGGTTCATTTCACTTAGCATCATCTTATGTGTTCATAAAGGCTTTTGGGCTGTTGTGATCCTCTGCTGTGACTAGCCTAAACCTGTGCTAATTATTCGAACTCTATGTTATGGAAACGACTGGCATATCACTGTTGTAATTACTTTCAACGTGCGATGTGAAACCGTAGCTTCTATTGTTGATGATCCTCTTGTATCCCCTTCCTGTGGTCGTACCTGCACTATCTCTGTATCTTATCTGAGTATATTGGAAACCGTGTACACTGGTATTAGAACTAGGAAATTGAAAGGGAATACCAAAATCGAGAGACACAGGGTAAAGAAAGACAAACAACTACAAAACCAATACTTGCAAAACTGTTTGGTGTAAATGAACTGAACAACTCATGGGGGGAGGGGGGGAATGAGGGAGGAGGTAACAAACAGTACAAGAAATGTACCCAAGGCCTAATGTATGAAACTGTAACCCCTCTGTACCTCAGTTTGACAATAAAAATTTAATTATAAAAAAAGAAAGAAAGGAAGGAAGGAAGGAAAGGAGAAGGGGTGAGGAGGAGAGGTGGGGGGGAGAGCTCATGGCTCAAGTCCAGAAATTCTTTCTTGTTACATCTCTGCGATGCTCCAGGCATCTCTGGAAATGAGGAAAACTCACTTTGCTTCTACCTACTAAAGTACAGCTCATATTTTAAGGAATGTATTTTTGTAAATTTCTTTGCTTAATGCAACTTTGAAGATGATCAAAGAACATTTGAAAGTGTGAGACATGTCTTCTCCAGCTTTCACACAGTAGAAGATGACCCGTGGATTTATATTCACAAACTTATACGGGACAGTTGGAAATCACACTCTGGACAAATGTTTCCAATGCCAATTCTTTTTGGTTTATTCTTTTGTTATTGGTTTACATCAGTTACACAGTGGGAAGACTTGCTGTTACATCTCCATACATGTCTACGCTGTGTTCAATTTCACCCCTTCCAGGGCTCCCCGAGCCCTCTCTGTCTGAGATGTAATGTTTCCAACGCTGACTTGCTATCAGAATGACTGAGAAACACCAAGGGACAACCGGGCAAAGCTGACAATACCAAGTATGTGAGTTGGGATTCTATATTAAACTGACTATGGAAATAAATACAAAGTGCTTTACTGCCTGTAGGAAACTCTTTAGAAATTTCTCAGCTTGCTAAGCATGTAACTACACTAAGGCATGGACGTCACTATACGTATGTTTATCCTAGAGAATTAAAAAAAGATATGCTCACATGAAAGCCCTTGTGCGAGTAAATAAGTGTGGTACAGGCCCATGCGATTGAGTGCTACTGCATGAAAGAAGAAAGTTGAGATTTTTTTTTTTAGTGCTGGGGCTCAGACCCAGAAACTTGCACCTGACTGACAAGTGTTTTACCAGTGAGCTACACAGGGACTACTGGTTTACTCGCTAATCAGAAAGAAAATAGAACACAGGTATTCATTTCGTATGATACCACTTATGAGACCGTCTGTAAAGGCGTAATTACAGCTATGGTAATCGATCAGGAATTGTCAGGGTAGGGCTGATGGGAGGGGCTGGATACAAAGATCAGTGTGGCAGATTTCTGGGCGGTGAACCATTCTTTAGTACAATTTTAGCGGTGGATGCATGACTGTGTTCATTTGTCAAGCCGCACAAAATTACCCAAGACAAGAGAGTTCTAATTTATGTAAATATAAAGAAGTGCACGCCTAAGGTATTTGGGGAACCCAAATGGAATACAAATTGTAGCAGATGAACTTAACTCCATTATGAATGAATAACAAAAAAACACTGCATATGTAGAGAGAAAGAGAATTGATTCATTTGGAAAACAATGCTTTGGGTTGCTACTGTGTGGTTAGAAGCCAAAAGCACAATACAAAATACTGCACCCAGGTAACTCTTTCTTACTGATGTGTCAGCAATTCTGCAGCTACTTAAGATGCTTATGTTTGGGTTTGAGTCAATTAGTAAATGCCTTGTGGATAATGAGCACCGTGTTGCTCATCCTCAGAGAAAGAAATTACCTGTAAAGAACAGAAGGCTAGAGTAAATTCTATGGTGTTAGGTTGGAATTAGTATAAACTGATTTTAATATATATATATATGTATTACAAATACATGTAAGTATGGTTGTACAGAAATAAACATAATTGTTTATGTGTGTGTACAAAGAGGTATGTGCAAGACTGAATATGAACGCATGTCTTCATGGGGTGGTGTGCACCCATGTCCGCGGAGAAGGCACGACGGTATTTCACAATCACGACTACATGCATTCCTCAGGAGTTTTATTTCATGTCTGCGGGGAGGTCAAATTTACTAAAGCAGAGTTTATAGACACTAAGATGCATTCTTGTTAAGGTGTATAGCTCTATGAAATTTTGACTACGTACCAAATTCCCTAAGTTTCACGATGATCGAGATTAAGACTGTTTCCTTCACCTCCGACACCTTTCTTTCTGTCATCTATCCTTTCCTCTTATTCTCAACCAAGGCCCAGGCCAGGGAGCCATTGCCAGGCTGGCTAGAATGCCATGCGGCGCAGCAGTGCACCCGCTACCCGCGCAGGTGCACCTCCATTCCCCATGCAGTCTGGCTGCCCCCCTCCTAGACGATACTCGAGGGAACTGCACACACAGACGCTGCCAAAACCCGCGTGCGGATCTTTACAAAGCCGTCTTTCCTTGTCACCAACTTACCTGTGCGCGGGCGCTGCCGTAGCACCTGTCAGCCACGGGGGAGAGTCGCTGAGTCCTGCAGCACCCCCCCACCCCGGGGCGAATCCCCACCCCACCAAGTGGAAGAAGCCGAATGCATCGCTTCACTTCTGTGAGCTTCTAGAAGAAGCCAGGGTGCAGAGACAAAGCCCAGATCCTGCATTTTCAATATGATTTTCCAGAGAAAAGGAGCCGGGGAACTTTAGGGAAATGGTGGAGTCACCATGGGAGACGTGTGTCATCACAGAAGATCGTGCCTGACAGGATACCGAGGAGGGTTTGTAGAAGGAGCAAGAAAATAGCCCAAGTGTAATTTTCCAGCAAGGACCTTCATTGGAGGGACTCGTTACCATGCACACACCTCTTGCTTCTCCTCCTCCTGAGCGGAGAATCGTAAGTTTTCCGTGGACAAATGTGGAAGGCGCCAGCTCGACTCCGCCGCATCTGCCAGGGACAGTGGCATCCATGGAGAGACGCATGCGCAGATCCGTGCCTCCCGGCGCGGGGCACTAAGAACAGCATCTCACTGCTGTGTTCCGGCCAGAAGTGCATCATCCCACGCACCGGGACACGAGGCGGTGTGCGCGAACATTCCCTTCAGATGCGGGTTAACTACATAATGGAGAATCAGAACGGGTGCCAGAGCCTTCCCACGAAACGGAGACACGATCCCTGGACAGAGAAGCCACTTCCGTCATTCAGTCCTTGAGATCAGCCACGCTTCTTAGCATAACAACAAGGCTGAAGAGGAGGATCTCATTACTGAACTCCTTTTTTTTTTTTTTTTTAAATCCAGTGTTTTCCCCATATTATTTAGCTGTAAGTATGTTTTTATTTTCAAGTGGCCTCTTGATATCAACTTCATGAAGGCGGAAGCCAGGTCTGTTTGGAGACAGGCATTGTAAGCACTGTTCACAATACAGCATTGACATATGTTTGCTGAACAAACACCTAACAGCATCCCGAGGTCGAGGGAGAGCCTTGGCCTCCACTGGTGTGGGGTAGAAAGAGCTCTGTGGCTTTCGAAAGTAACCCTGAGGTGATGGGCATGGAGCAATAAGGGGCAATTCTTTCTCTAAACCCTAATAAGAAAAAAGTAGAGAGAAAGCCCAGACTGGGAACTGTCCTGAAGGACACGGTGGGTGTCCAGACTTGATTTTCTTCTGGTCCTTCAAGTTTCCACTTGGATTATGATGTCCAGGATGTGGACTTTCAATCAAACCGCTTCCCTGTGAACTGGCCTGCCCTCCGTGTCCCCTCATAACTTTATATTTGGACAGCAGCAAATAAATACTATCCTTGCTGAGGATGGAACAAAACAGGAAAAAAAGGGGAAAAAATGATTGCCTTGATCCTGTTCACTGACATATTTATTACAATTCTTTCCTGAAACATTTGTCAAGGAGACGTTGCGCGGCCGGGGCCATCTCGTACGCTCAGCTGTGCTCTGAGCCGTTGTAGGAGGAGAGCTTCCGCCGCTGGTCGGTGAAGGTTCTGCACGAGGCCGGCCGGGGAGGCCTTCATTCCCCGTCTCACCTGTGCGGACGACTCCTTCGCTACTGAGGCTCTGGTTCGTTTCTCATCTCGCCTGTGCAGACCCAAGTCTCTCACTCTGGATGAGCTGCCGTTGCATGTTTCCTGATGTTTCCATCACAGATGAGGCTCTGGTTCGTTTCTCATCTCGCCTGTGCAGACCCAAGTCTCTCACTCTGGATGAGCTGCCGTTGCATGTTTCCTGATGTTTCCATCCCAGATGAGAAATAGCCCCACGATTTGCTTCCATCCATTGGGAATCTCTGCACGCCAATCCACTCGCAGCCAATGAGAACCTCCGTGGGAGGAGGGAGGCGGGCCTGGCCCCGCTTGCCCCCGCAGAGCTTCTCTACGAGTCTCTGTTCCTCGGAGGAGGAGGAGCATGGAGATGTGAAATCATTCGAGGGCACCTTAAAAGAGTCTCAGCAGGGCCAGGTCACTGTCCAGAAACACACATTCCTTGACGCAGAACCAGGTGACGCGAGACGTACGTGATTGTATGCGATCACTGTCTGGATGTTCGTGAGGGGGGATGAGTGTGTGTCAGATAGCAAGACATGAGGCAGTCATTATAACAACTTCAAAGTTACAGCACTGGAGAAAGCTATGCTTCCTCCCCCACCCCCACCCTCCCAGAGAGTGCACACGCCTGTCGCGTGTGGACAGACCTGGTCACGTGCATTTTACGTTTGGTCTTCAGGGAAGAGGGACTCATGGAGGTCCGTCTGGTGCTCCCTGAAGGGCTCGCCCCCGACACCTGCAGACCCTTTGTGGGGTGCAGGTATCGTGCTGTTGAAGGGACCTGACCCAACCCAATTTTTGGTGGGCTCTTGATTTTTCCACAACGGTAACCCATTCCTTGAATCACATCAGAAGAGTGAGCGCTAGGAATCGGGACCGTGCCAGTTCACCCTACACATGCCCAGCCCGTGTCTTTCGCGAGCCATGGAGTGTCATGGGTGGGGAGTAAGGGGGGGCGCGGTGACGGGCTCCCCCCTACCCCGAGCAGGCCAGTGGGAGGCCAAGAGGGACTGGGTCCGCTCGTTACCATGGAGGAGGCCAGCTCTGGCTCAGGGAAGCCATCAGCCGGAGGTGGGCAGAACTAAGCATCGCAGGGAGATAAAACCGCAGCCAGCCTTGAACAAAGCAAAGACATTCACCGGTAGGTGGAATTGAAGCCATTAGCTTGATGAGCTCAAACCCTTTTAGCGTGGAGGCTCTTTCGGGCTGTTTCTATTATTTGCACCAAAATGAGTTCTAAATGATAGAATGATCCAGTGCTGCGTTTTCAGGTACAGGAAGGCTGGGAGGAGGGGATGGAGAAGGGAGGGGGGTAGAAAGGAGAGGGCTGCACTGTCACACCGTGGCTCCCGGTTCTAGGTAATGACAGGGCTGGGTCGCCACATCCTTGGTGAGCTTCCAGCATTAGAGGCAGATGGAAGCGCCGTCTTCCCGGTCTTGTGGGTCAGGTCAGTCTGACCGAGGGTCAGGTCAGTCTACAGACATGCAGGAAGGAAAACCTGGGCCTAACCGCATGCTGGCCTGTCTAGCACCTGGTGTAGCTCCTCACAGACATCCCCTCAGCCTGGCTCTGCATCTCGTGACAGGGAAGGCGGCCACAGGGCCACGCCCGCGGCCACCCTGACTGAAGGACCTGGAACTTCACTCAGGGAGGCACAGGGAAAGCCCCCGGCCCGCAGAGAGGAGCCACAAGGAGAACGGTGTGAGGTGCATAGACATTCTACGTATATTCACTAGGTTTGAGTAAAACTAAAAAGGTCAGGACAAAAGGGAAGACCAAATAAGCATTTTTAACTTTTGTGAGAATAAAACCTTTTGGAACACATAGCAAATTCTTAACTAACCAGGGTTGAGGTGAGAAATAAAGCTACCTTCAATTCACAGGTATTCCATAAATCCAGATAACAAATCCACAGTATCAAGAGTGGAACCGTGGGGCTTTTCTTTTTAGCGGTGTTATTTTTATGTACCAGAATAAAAACAGGGCGAAACAGAAGAGAGAAATATCTCCTGCTTTGCATACAGGAAAAAGGAGTTAAAGACTCTTCTACATTAAAAACAATTGTAGGAATTTTTCACGTTACAATGCTAGCACCTTGCAAATGAGTTCACAGTTCTAAGCACCTCCAGTTTTGAGGCTTAGATGCCATGGCTCTCTCATTTCAAAGGGCTTTTCTTCCCCCCTGTCTGTTGTTGAACACTGTTATTGTCTCTACAATGAGAGAAATCTGAGTACTGGACTCTGTTATCATTTCCAATGCACTGTGGCAATTGGACGTCTCCCGGCATCCACCTGCACCCAGTGTTGCGCGTTCCTCTGAGCCTCAGCTTTGTCCTGACTGGGACTGACTCAGTGTGAGGCTGTCCTCTTGAGTATTCTTCCTAAGCAGTCAAAGCTGCTTTGCTTTCCTTTTGCAATATTTATAATTCAGTTTTCTCAGGTTAACCCTTCCTCTAGTGTCATTAGCGATCTGCGATGGGAAATGCTAATTAAAGTTATTCACCTAAGCAAATAAGGGATTGTATCAAGGCAAATATGATCATTCTGAAAATAATAATGTAAATGGTTGCTAAATAATTCACCATCTATTTTAATGATGAGAACACTATAAAAATGTTTACCTCCAAGTAGTTAAAAAAATCTAATTAATTTATATGAAAGCACTATTTTGGCTTATCAGTAATGACTGGGAAAACAATTGTTTGAGGGGGTCTACCCTCAAAAAATCAATGAAAGCAAAGCCTCACCAGTAGGGCAGGAAAATGCTGCACACTTACACTGTGGGAGTGGATTGAGCCTCGTGTGCAAAAAACCAAGGGAGGGAGAAGCTCTCCTCCTTTAATATATGGGTCTTGAAAAAAGATAAACGGATAAATATGCAAAACTTCACAAAGAGTAGGAAACACAGGAAGCCATACAATACCCAAAGTAAGCTGACCCGTTCTCCAGCAGTGCTGGTCTTTGTACGCACCTCACAGTGGAGAAACATGTTTGGTGTTGCATGTTAATGAGAATACATGAGTAAATATGCCGGTTGGTTGCCTGTGCTGTTTTTAAGAGCGATTCCTGTTATCCCCACAAGCTCGTGTCATTTTTTTTGATGAGCTATGAGTAAGAAAGACACCTCTGTGGGGAACCCCAGCAAGGATGCAGGAGCAGGAAAGAAAGACGTCAGAGGTGAAAAAAATCAGGGGTTCTGGGCCTGCTCTCCGCTGGGCTCAAGTAATCACCTCTGCCTTCACCAGATTATGTGTTATACACAAGAAAAATAAATTCTTGCAGAGTTGGAGAAGATGTTCCTACTATCAAAGCCATTTTATAGACGGGACACCTGAGCAATGCAAAGCTACCTGAGTCCATTGAAGCCTGGGGTTGTGGCTGGAGAAAGTTGTCTTTCTTACACCTGAAGATTGACCCAGGAGCTTTCCAGAGCAGTTCCTCTGAACCTGTCATCTGCTCCGCCAGTTAAATGGCCTTTCAAAATCAGGTGCTTTGTTGACTTTCTGAATAAAATTCCTTGGACGTGCAAAATCTCCCCCGGTTCAGAAAGCCTGCTGGACGGGATGGGGGGGGGAAGCACCGTGCCGTGAACCCGGCTGCTTTCCAGTCCTTCCTGACACCTCAGGGAGGACCCAGAGTCTGCCACCATCTTGGAGAGGTCCCAGGTGTCGGCAGCAAAGCCGTTGGCAGGAAGTGCCGTACCGTGAAATGTTCTTGATGTCTCAGAAGATGAAGTCGCCCCACAAATTGGAGGTCTTGAGACACAATTGAGTGTGCTCTCCGTGAATTTCTCAGTGTCAAACAGTTCAGGTCTTCCAACCAGTGATGTCCCAGAATTGGTCTAATAAGGAGCGCAATTTGTAGCATGCCCTTTGCTCTCCTGAAATGAATTTCAGAGATAACAGAATTATCCCCACCCATAATTCCCAAGGAGCACTGACTGCAGTCATCTCGCCCCAATAGGATAGCTGAATAAAAGAAAATGCACGCATGCTGACTGTGGAGATAACCCGGGGTAACCACACTTGGACGCCGGGGAAATGAGTCGGTGTCTGCAGCTCCCTGCGGTAAACAGTGCGGGGTGAATGGGAGGAAGGATGATCAGAAAACAAAACTCATGGTACCAGTGGGGACAGGAGAAGAATGATGCTTTGATAAGGAATAACAAGTCAGAGTTGTTTGTATTGATCAGAGAAAGAAGAAAATAACCGCACTTGAAGTGGAGACAACAGCCCTTCCAACATTATACACTGAGGAGAGAGTAATGAACAAGTGTTTTCACAGAGGAGTGGAGACTTATTTACAAGTACAATATCCACATAATTGCCTTTTATGAGATGGGAGGGTTGGCTACACATGTCACTGAAAAGTTGCGAACAGCCAAGATGCCAAAGTCAAGGCCCTGCATGTCTCCAGCTCCCCAGATCCTCGACTCCAGAGCCAAGACACAATATTTTCTCTGAGGGGTGACCAGAATTTGTGAGTACACTTCTGGGTGTGCCATCTGAGTGTTTGTTTGCAAGAATCGCAGTTAACCGCCTCATGAGAAAAAAACGACTCAGTGGCTAATTTTCACAAAATTAGTGTGCTATACAGTTATTTAAATGTGTAAGAAGGCAAACATGTTAAATAATCTTAACAACCATCTTCATTAACAAAATTCAGTGGGATCCTGAAATGACTCCTTTAATGGTGTTTAGTTTTATATCTCCTGTAAGGAGCTTCAAATCTCTGTTGCATCCCTGCAGCTGCATCTGGTGCTTTTGCGAGCGTTGGTGATTGTACTAAGTATGAAATTGGAAGCTTCATGATACATTGAGTAGATTATGAAGTGAACAAATTATTCCATTATTCAAGACAATATCTTTAATGCATGTGGTGCTAATGTTCTAATATTATCTCCACGACAATATTTTCCCCATGCTTGTACTTTTGTGAGATTTTTTTTTTGTTCAACATTTCTAGAATGATTATATACTAACAGAGCAATCTGTGGTTCATGACAGGTAGGGGACGATTTTATTATGGTTTTGAAGAATCCTTAGCGGAATAATCCCCAATCTAGTGAATGCCAGAGGAATCCCTCATCAAACCCACTCTCACTGAAGTGTCCAAGCACTCCGCTATGGGGAATAACGCCCCCCCCCACCCCGGGACAGCTACTGCCCTACCAGGCCTGGGTGGTCAGAACAGAAGCCGAGTGGGAGACAGACACCCCGAGAATGCAATCCCTACATTGCCAGTTGAGTCATGTTATCTATTACAGTAATGCTGCTCCACTAGCTGGGAACAAAGCAGGCTTGAATCACGATGACCCCCTCATTGGGAAAATGTGGTTAGCAAATGTGGACTGCCTGTCTGTTCCCAGGACGAGCCTGGCACAGAATGTGGACGTCGGGTCTTCGTGGCCACTCATGGCCTTGGTGAGCTGGGACGTGCTTAGGTAGTTGGAGAACTATTCAAGGGAATGCCGAAGGAATAAATGGACAGAAGATGGAAAACGTGGCCAGTTGTGCCCATTCTTATGAAAGATAGAAGACTGGCTCTTTTCTTTTTTTTTCTGTCTTTATAGTTTTACAAAGCACAGTTGCCAGTCAGTCAGAGAAAGCTTTTAGGAAGGAAGATGGAGAAGGAAATGGCAGAAGAGGATCTTGCCAAGTTAGTGCAATAGTGAGTGTGCAGAGACAAGTCCTTGAGGTTATCTCTGTAAAGCTACTACGCATTGTTCTGAAAATCAAAAGAAGGCTAGGACGGACAAGAAAGGTGGTGGGAGTTTGAAAAGGGGGAGTCACGTGGTCTGCCTTTCCGTGATGTAGCTAAGTGTACTTCCCTCTCCTCTTCGGCCAAATTGACTTCATCTAAAGGCTTCCAAAACATTTGGGTACATTTATCAGTTTTACTACCATACGTTTTTTTATTCTGATTCCATCAGTATTCTTAACATAATCTACTCATCAATAAGTCAGAAAGCAACGGCTCAGAAGTCTGCAGCGTGCTTTTAGGCCTCCGTGAGTGACGGCGTGTCGCTGAGGCCTGCAGGACGAGACTGTGGAATGCCCTGGGTGTGTTCTGCGGCTCACCGTGCCAGGCCCTGTCGGGGAAGGGCAGATGCAGACACAGGAGTCTAGTGACTAAATAACGGGCAGGTTCTTATAGTAACTACAGTCTGTTTAATCCTATCGTCTAACTGAAATCACCATTAAGGAACTGGTGGTGTAGGCCAGGGTAGGACACTTGCTAGCATGTAAGAGACGCTAGGTTCCAGCCCCAGGAAAGGAAGAAAGAAGAGAGGGGGAAAGGGAGGGAAGCATAAAGGAAGATTGGTAGGAAGGAAAGGAGGGGGGAGAGAAGGGAAGAAGGGTTTGAAGGAGGGAGGGGATCTTCCCTTCTTCATGAGGAAGGGAGGGAGGAGAGAAATCACGACAGAGGTCATGAGCTAGGGAAATGACTGACTCTTTAGGCCCAGGCACCGTTCCGGTGCCGGAATTTTGGTGGCAGGACGTGAGCGTGCCTGGATTGATGGAAATCAAGAACACAGGCACCAGCGTCTGGGTTTACCCTGGTGCTGTGCGCACCTCCCAGAGCGGCTGCAAAAAGTCTCTATCCCGGGAGAAACCGAGCCGCTGATTGCTGTGACAGTGAGTTCCTCAGTCATTTCTGGCACGCGTGTCCCTGTTTTTCCTAGTTATAAACCCTATGTTGTGCTATCCCTACTCTCTTAATTCTTTCACTGTGTTCTCACGACAGCATCTTTGTGACGTCACATCAGTATCTCTGCTGACGTACCCTGCCGTTTTATAGCCTTTACGTACGTTCTTACTTCTGTGGAAACTTTAGAAGTCGTTTGTCAGTTTCTACAAAAACAACTTTTGGGATAGAGGCTAAAAGTAGTTTGGTGACATAGAAATGAAGGGAGAATTTTCATCTTAACCGTCATAAATACTCTGGTCAAATAACACTTAGCTTTTTAATTTCAGGAATATTTTGAGACAAAATATTGCAAGGCTGACAATATTTATTTCTTGATTTGGGGCCTCTATAGTTTTCTTTGTGAAAAGGTTTTAGCTAAAAATTCAGTATTTCTAACAAATGAAAGCCCACTCGGGTGATAAATTTCCTTTGGAGTGGATGTTGGCAATGCCTTTCAAATAATTGGAGCATTTCATTAATGTTGTTGACATTATTGTCATAGGTTTCCCCAAAGTTATTCTCTATTTATTTATTATACTTTACCTATAGGTCTTAAAGTGAATCCACTCCCCTCAGCAGCGTTATTTGTAATTGTCTTTTGTATTTCTCCTGATTGTTTTGGCTAGAGCCTTATTGTTTTTTATTGATCTTCTCCAAGAATGAGCTCTTGGTTTTATCTCTTTTCTCTGCTTCTTTCTTGCTTTCTACTTCATTGATTTCAACTATGAACTTTCATTATTTCCTTTCCTCTGTTTCCTTTGATTTTATTTACCTTTTCTTCTTTGTTCAGATGGAGACTGAAATGCTGATCTGAGTCTTTGTTTTATTTTAATGTAGACATAAAATGAGATTTACTTTCTCTTAAGAATTGCTTTAAAAAAGATTACCCTCAAGCCAGGCACTGATGGCTCGTTCCTGTAATCCTACCTATTCAGAAGACTGAGATCTGAGGATCTCAAAGCCAGCCAGAGCAGACAAGTCTGGGAGACTCATCTCCAATTTACCAGCAAAGAGCTGGTGGCTCAATTGATAGCTAGCCTTGAGCATAAAGCTCAGAGACAGCAACCCCATCCTAAATTCAATACCTGAGTGTGTATAAGCACACAGGTATACCCCAATACCTGAGTGTGTATACACACACACACACACACACACACACACACATTCCCAAAGTTAATGTGGCATAATTGCATTTTCATATAATTCAAAATCCTTCATAATTTTTGGTTTCTGCTTTGATTTAGCTTTTATTTTTTTTTCTTGAGTCTGGCTCATTTAAAGGATATAAATTTCCGAAGAAACTGCCTGTTACTGATTCGTAATACATTTCCACTGTCGTCAGATCACATGCTTTCTAGCACTTGAGTCATCCTAAACATGTTGAGACTTGTTTGTGACCCAGAAAAAGGTCCATTTGGAAGGCCTGGTTCTTGTTATTATTTTGTCAGTTCCATTTCTCTATCTGCGTTTTGGTTGTCTTTGAATATTTATACGCTCTGTGTTTTCAGTGCTTACTCGCTCTTCCTAATAGGTTTACTCTTAAGCTGTGCATTTAAATCACTTTTAATTTTCACTTCTAGAAGTTACCAAGGGGTGGATTGGGATTTGAGCGCTCATCTGGGTAGAGACTCAGCCTCAGAGATCCAGCACAAACAAGGGCTGATAATCTCCCCCCCCCCCCCGGGGGACAGGGACAATCATGAAACCTCTCCCCAGAAGGTGCATGAACAAAGCAAGTCACACATTCCAACACAGCAGGCCTTGAGGCAGCTCCTGTCCTCTGCTTGGTCATGGTCCCTGAAAGTTACATCCTGGACCTCATACCGCAGGTCTCTCCTCCCAAAGTCTTCACACTTCTACCATGGCCCCTACTCACCCCGACTTGATTGAGCTTATTTTTAAAACCGGGAGAGGTGCATGGGAAGTTGAACCTACTCCCCGAAGATCGAGTCATGGCCTGGGTCACCGTACCCAGGGGCTGTGGATTGCCTTGAGCTAGGACTCACAAAGTCCTGCCCGGCCACAGACGTGGGAACAACATAGGCGAATCAGCCCGGGTTAAGGAGCTGGCACGCCTAAATCAAAACGCCACGTGCTCACGTGACCGAAGCCTCCAACAACCCTGCCTTCCACACCCGTGGCCAGGGGACTTCAGCTCCCCACACAGAGGGCCTCCAAAGGGACGAGTGAGGCTCAAAGACGCGACGGGAAGCTCTGCTACCAGCCTGCCCCGGACGAGGGTGTGCGCAACCGTTCTTGTCCACGGATCCCAGAGCCTGCAAACCAGGAGAGGCAGCTGTGTGTGTGCAACTTGACCGGGCCGTGGGGTGTCCAGCTTAAACATGGCGTGTGCACGTGTCTGTGTGCTTTTCGACAGGACAGTACTGGGATCGGCGGACGCCGGTGCGGGTGGCCGTCACCCAAGCGTCGTCGTCTTGGTCAGCTGGAGGCCTGGCACCCGGGGAGCTCCGGGGAGGAGAAGGGCGTGCGTGGCAGCTCACGCTCGGCCTCGCTGTCGTGGCGGCGGCTCTGGGGTCCCCGTACCTCCGCTCACCCTTGCTCCTCGGCTGCTCGCTTGCCCGCCTCGCTCCCCTCATCGGCCCTCTTCAGTCCTGCAGGTTCCGTTGTTGTTTTTAAGTTTCCATCTCGTTTATTTGGCTATCCTATTTCACGCTTTCGCTGTGGCCCCAGAAGTTACAGGAAGAACGCGGACCTGGAGTTACACGGGTCTCTATGTCCCCATTTCTTCCTTTACCACTTAGAGATAAACACTGAGAGGATTAAACCGGACGCTAAGTGCGGTCAAGCAGGCGTGTTGTTCCCACACCGGCGCTACCTCAGTGGAACCCACCTGGAAGTCCCTATTCAGATGCCACGTTCTGCTGCCTGTGAATTCTGGCACTTTCTGCTCCAGCAAATCACTATGTAAATCAGATATTCCGCAGTTTCCCCTTTGACAAACATGGATGGGTCACTTTCATGTCCCCGTTCAAGGCCCTGGGGGCCCAGAAGCAAAGGCATCTTTATGGACGTGACTGCAGGATTAGCATTTGCGGGTGAGGTGGTAGAAGGCTCTTCATGTACAGATTCGGGCTTAGTGGTTTACTGTATGTCCTGTGGTTTCTGCACAACTGTACAAGCATAAATAAAGTACCGTGAAATCCTCTTTTCCTCATAAAATACGCTTTATACTTCTTCCATCCTGTTTTTGTTTTTTGTTTTTTGGAACTGCTGTGGATCTGCCCCCACGAGCCTTGAGCCATAGTCGTTTTTCTTTATGATGGTGGTAGCGTGTGGGTACAAATTGACCTAGTTTCAAGCAGGAGGTGGGAGAAGCAGGAGGAGGAAAGATAGAGGGCGAAGTGTTTCTTTGCCTGTAAATACATAGTTCTGTGGAAATTTTCTTTACCAAAATATACTGGGAGTCAGGCTTGTGAGTACTAAGAATGAAGCAACCAAAGCTCACCCCCTGTCTATGGGAAGTACCTGTCCGCAGGAGATCTCCTTCTCTTCTCTTGTCCCTCAGTCGGCTTTGGGAAGTCGTATGTCGTATTCATAACACCGAGGATGCCGTGAGCATATACCAGGGTCTCTCGGCGTAAGGGCTGAGGGCTAGGAGAACCCCGGTGCGCTACACCGAGTCCCGCCGCGTAGCGGTTCGCTACCTGGAGCTTCTGCCCCTTGTCCTGGAAAGGTTGAGGTACAGGGAAGAGTATTTGCGGTTCCAGCTGGGTTTGGGTGGTTTACATGTGACAAATTATTCCTTAAAGGCTTGGAGTCTTAAGTGTACTCTCATCGGATGCTTCCAGCTCAGCGGCAGGAGGAAAGGGAAATGCAGAGACCTTGCTGGGCGGCGGAGCTACCGGCTCCGGTCCATCTTGCATCTCCAGGTACCCACGTGCGTGGCTGAGGCCGCCGGAGGACTGCTCTCAGGAGGAAAACCTGGTGGTGAGCGGTGTGCAGGAGACAGGAAGGAGAGGAGGTCCGGCCCGCAGCCCGGGAGGGGCACGCTGGCAGCATGGATGAAGCAAGGCAGATTACCAAGTGTTTACATTTGTGTTCTTGTTTTAAGCTTAATCCTCATTTCCTCCAGGTTTATTCGTGTTTTTCAAGCAGGATTCACTTTTCTTAGGGCTGCCAACCTTCCATAATATCTACGTATATAATGAATGTATACGCATATATGCACATATGATTTAGGAAGGAAGAAGCCATTTGCCTAACTCATAATGTTTATCCCAGAAATAACAGAAATCTTCAAATGGGCAATCGGACTTTTTTTTTTTCTCCAGACTCCCTTGTCTTTCATATATTTTCTCTACCAAAATAGTCCACGTGTTTATCCCTTCCTCTTTCTAACGCTTTTCGGCTGTGCTGAGGTTTGAACTCAGAACCGTGTGCTCACCAAACAGGCGCTCTGTCGCTCGAGCCACTCTGCTCCTGCACTGTCTCCGCGATGGGGTCTTGCTGCATGCACAGGCTGGCCTGGGCCGCAGTCCTATTTGTCTTCTCTTTGAGATGGGGGGGGGGCGGTGACAGGAACACACTCCTGGGCTGCCCCCACTCCCAGGCTCCCCCCTCCCCCCCAAGCTGTGCACGAGAGGTATTCAGCACCCCAGCATCCACACACTGGGAAGGACGCTCAGGTCAGAGCATCTAACCTCGCCCCCACTAGTCGCGACCTTCCGGGTAGGTAGGAGTGCCGGCCGGACCCTTCTTGTCAGGACGTCCATCCTGTGGCACTGGGCTTGCTCGGTCCTTCCGACGGAAACACTGAAAGCTTCGGTCCTGATCACCTCCCATTTTCATTCCATCGCACGTTTAAAAAATTAACTGAGTGTAATGACAGACATGGCAGGAGATTCTCCCTAGAGCCTCAGAACAAATCCTCCCATATAAACGGCCTGTCGTACCCACGGCTGTTCTCCTCTGTGGAGTTGTTCTGTGAGAAGGCTGCGTGGCGGTCCTGTGTGGTAACCAGTGCCGGGAAGGCACATAGCACCCAGCAGGCCCTGGCCCGACTGGGTATGACCCCCCCGCCCCCAAAAGCAGTGGTCCAGAATCCAGGCCCCCGCTGGTGAGTCAGGATGCTAGGCAGGGCGTTACAGGAAGCAGCAAATACATAACCATGAACCTGAGAAGGACGGTGATTGACAGTGCCAGCACCCTTGACCAGCTCGCCTACAAGATGGAGTCAATAGACGCTCGACTCCATGCTTCGTTTGGTCAGTGAGACCTAACTAGGTGTACCTGGTCGGTGATGCACTCTGTGAGTTACCCGCAAGAGCTGCGCTTCCTCGTGTTACAAAGCGTGGGGGGCCCGGAAGGCAGCAGGGGCCTTCGGGAATGCTGAGGGAAAGGGGCCTGGACGCACTTCCGAGTCGCCCGGTCTCCCTTCATGCTCTTCCACGTTTGTAGTACGCCAGTCCTTTCTTGTCCACACTGGTGGAAGGCGGCATCTCAACCCTTCCTGGAAGCATCTATGAGCAGTGGCAGTGAAGGAGCCCTTCTGCTGTTGGTCTGCGCCCTCGTTCTGTGGGTACGGATTGTGGAGCTGTTCTAGAAAGGTCACCGTTGGTTCTGCCAACGCCATGTTTTCTGCTGAGTGAAGGCTGTGCCCGCCATGGCTCTTGCTCCCTCCCCCCAGGTCAGGATTCTTCACACGGGTTCCGGAGCTTCCTGAATTGACGCTGGCTGTAGCATCCTGCAGCGCCAGGTTTCCTGTTGCTACTGTGAGCAGGCACGCCAACCCCAGGGAGGAGCCAAGGTCACAGAGAGCCGCAGCAAGCGCAAGCGGACCCAGAGGCTGATCTTGTGCCATCTTCTCCATCCCAAACACACCGCCGAGCCCAGAGCTCTTGACTGTCCCATTCCCATCTCGCCTTCCTCAGGACCCTAGACCTACAGCCCGGACCCGGGGGCTTTGGTATCTGAGTCCTTGCCATCCATCCTGGGACCCACACAGACAGGTTTCCCTCCTCTTTCTGTCCCTGGTTCTCTTCCGCTCTGCAAATGTCGACGAAGCACCACCCCTGGCTTCTCTCCATCCATCCGTCCGTCCTTCCGATCAAAGTGTGGTTGACTTTCTTCTCTTGGCATGACTTGGAAGAGAAGGGCATCCTGAAGACGGCTATGACCCTCAGCGTGGCCATTTAAATTGGCGCGTGTAAGTCTGAATATTATTTCTGTGTGAATTCCTCACTCCGCCAGCTCACTACAACCCTGGACCCAGCCAGGATTGGGGTACTGTGCCTCTCCTGATCCCAGGTGACACAAGGTCAAAGGCCAGATGCCAGGGAGACGTGGGGATGAGGCTGCTGGCTGGGTAGGGATTTGGGATCGTATGTGTGCAAGCTCTGGAAGGAGCAAGAACCACCACCAAGAAATGTGTCTCCCAGGACAAATGGGATTCCGTGTCCACAGGACCCCAAAATCAGAAGCACGTGTCTAGCGAGAAAGCGTGTGAGCTCAAGGGTACAAGGATGGACTATCACGGCAGTCTCACTCTGGACGGGATAGCTCCGGAATCGTTCTGCTTCTGGAATCTTCTCTCTCTCTTTTTTTTTTCCCCTGCCAGCCGGATATTTACAACGTCATTCACGGGATCTCAAAATGATGGATGCGGGCGGATGGGCAGCCGACACGGTGTGGCTCGTCGAGTCATTCGCCAAATAAATGGCGAATAAACGGCAAGTCACCCTGCCTTGCTCAGCGGGAAAGCCTGGTCTGGGGCGTGGGGGAGAGATGGGGGGGGAGGGCAGGGGTGAGGAGGGAGGTGCGTGGGCAGCACCGAATGTTAATTCAGCTGCGACGAAGATGAGTCGGGGGCCGTCTAAGACCGATATGGAATCCTCCGTCAAAGTGCCTTAAGCCAGAGATCTGAACTCAGGCCGCCGCGGCGCTGACGGCTCCGTTCAGCTTTCCTGGCACGGAAATCCCAAGGCGTCCACAGGTTGTGGCAAGGGAAGATTCTCTGCACACCCCTGGGAAACCCCTCCTCGCTCGCTCGCTCGCTTTCTAGGGAAAAATCCAGATCTTTCTACAGCCGTGACCTCTGTACTGTGGGTTATGTGCCTTCACTTGTAACTCAAGTTCATTTCCACAAGTTGGCATTCTAAATTACTGCTTGTTATTCTCTCTCTCTCTCTATATATATATGTATATATATGGTTAAAAGATTCTTACAGAAGGATGTTCTTGTAAGTTAAGACACTATCATAAGTTAATGGAATGAGGAATGGCTAATTTTTTTTTTTTAGAACCGAGCTAATGTTTTTGATAACTTCTATTATATAAATGGACATCTTATACCCCTAAGTTAATTGCAGGTATATTTAAATCGCTAAATATAATGACAGAGAAAATAGATTGCAGTCTAAGAACTAATAAAAGGAAAGGAAATGACGACTGTGTCAGTAAAGAATATTATTCTTAGAATAAGTGCACTAGAACGATCATAAGGAAAATATTCTTACTATCTGATAAACAATGCCTTACTCTCCGATCCATGAACATAACGCACGTTTAAACTGTCAGGCAGAACTTTTAAAATCTAGGAAAATATTTTGCAACAAATTCTATGTGTTAAAACTTAATATATTAAGATAGATGACTGTTTGTTAGTTTGTTTTAACCAGTCCCAGTGTTTGAACTCAGGGCTTTGTGCTGGCTCAGCTCGCTTGCCTGGTTAGAGCTTTACCACTTGAACCACACTTTCTTTGCTAGTTAATTGGAAATGGAATCTTGCAGAGAGATTGTTTTTTTTTTTTTTTTCTGCTTGGATTGGCCTCAAACCACCATCTTTCAGATCGTAGGCTCCTGATTAGCTAGGATGACAGGCAGGAGCCACAGACATCTGGCGAAGATGGATCACCGTAATTACACGGGCAGGGAGTGATGGTGGCAAAGTACAGGTGAAACTGAAATGTATGCAAAGACAGAGTTGGAATCAGAGCGTGGAAGCGGAGCCGTGTGCGGGCCGGGGGTGGGGGTGGGGCGGGGGTGGGGGAGTGCCTTCCGGGAGGATGGAGCCCTGCGTCGGAGGGTTTTCTCCCAGTCGATTGCCGGCTATCGCCATCACCTGGGTTCTTTGTTTCATCCACGTGCCGCAGACTAGGAGAACACAGGCTCCCTGGAAGGGCAGGAGCCTTTTATTCCAATCCCGCCCCCAGCAGTGAGTGCTCCGTGAAGGGTCCTCCTAATCCCGCCTAGGCCTGCTCCCCGGTGCTTTCATACTCTGGCTGAATTTGTGTAGCTGGGACACCGCCCCTGGTTTGCCAGCCCCTCAACCTGGTGGTCTCGGGGGGGCCCCTGAGGCTATTCGGTATCACGCACCCCGACTCCACACCCCTGCTTGGCCGCAGGTTTGCAGGAGGGCGCGAGGGCACGTTTCCTCTTGCGCTGCCGGGCCTCCGGGTCCCGCCGGAGCACGAGGCCTTAGCCACACACCACGAAAACGCGCGCTCTTCTCCAAGCTGCTGATAACCAGAGGGCATCGCAGGAACAAGCTCTGCGTGCCAGTGCCCGGCAGGAGGAGGGCCGATTCCACGCCGCACCCTGCTGAACAGAACAGGATGCTGTTCACGGGGTCAGCTGCATCGGGCTGATCTGTGTTTAAAAAAAAAAAATTGCATCTAAGAACCCAGCCAGAAATCCTTCTAAGTCGTGAAATTATAAATGGCGGTGTTCCTTTCTAGCTTGTGATCTTATATACTCTTTCCTTCTTAACATCCCAAGGAAATCAGCTTTTACGTATCACTTCAATGACACCAAGCATTTGTAGGCGCTTACCACGATCTCAGCCCTCCCGAGGTAGAACGGGCTTTCAGCATGTTGGTCCTTAGCAGAGCGTCACTCGAGTGCTTTTGCAGAGGTTTCTGAAAATGAAACATTCTGAGAGGGCCTGCCTCGGGCATCGCTGCTGAATTTAGTAGCTCTTAGCCCTCCCACCGAATCCAGGCTCGTGGCGGTGCGCGTCCTTCCCCTCTTTGTCAAAGGCTGCCCAGCACGTGTGCAGCCACGGCAGCCTAGGTCGCAACGGGAAGGGATGCGCGGCGCTGGCGAGCTCTCCGCTCTTGGCTTTGCCGGGTGTCGTTTTCCCCTCGAGGTGGAAGCTGTGCCCGGCAGCTTGTGAGGAGGAGCCCCGGAGGAGTGGGGCTGCCCCCCCCCCCCGTCGTCTCTTCCAGCGGCCCGGGGGGAGGGGGGGGCGGCCAGGGTGCGATGTCATTATGCACACATCACCGCTGCCCCTTTATGGTGAGTCTGTGGCCATGGTGGGCTAAGTAAACACCCAGGACTGGAAGAAATCACAGCGCCCCTTTGACCCCCCCCACGCAGGCGGAGATTCCTCAAAACCACACCCACACCCCATGCCCCCCCCCCCCCCCCGCAACTTCCCCGGGACTCTGCAGTCTTGTGGTTGGGATGCGTAACTGACTTCCCGCCCTCTCCCGTGGCTTCCTCCCCGCCCCCCTCTCTCACAGGGCCTCCTTCCCCATCTTAGGCCGTTGGATTTCTGTCCGCGTTGGCTCCCAGCCCCTTCAGACCACCCGGGCCTCTCCTCCGTGCCCGGAGGGAGTTCTGTACACGGAGCGTGCGGGACAGGGGCAGGACCGGAGCGGAGAGGGCGGGCCTTCTCCACGTGGGGGGCCCGGGAGCCGGTGCCGCAGCACCCTGAGCACCCTGGCCGGCCTGGCCTGGGGGTGGGGTGGGGTGGAGGCGAGGTCACGGGAATGGTCCCCCGAGCACCCACGGTTCCTCGGAACTTGGCCCACTTGGTGTGTGCTTATAGGACACTGAACCCCAACGCGGCAGAGGAGATTGCCTGGTCCCGGCTGTGATCATGTACGGAGCTGCTTAGGACACCCGAGCCGCCTCGCCTTCAACGCTCCCGTCACGGCCAACGCTTTATCTCCAAATTCGGTGTCGCGCGCGGGGTACGCGGCCGGAGTCACGGCGGAGGCCACACTCCCCGGATTTCAGCCCCAGAGGTCAGTTAAGCAAAGGGGGGAATGTCGGCTGTTTCGCTTTCGCGACGTCAAGGGTTTGAGTCGCGGTTTCTTGCTTTGGTCTGGCGCTGGGATTGGGATCTCTGAGAAGTTCACGCGCGGGTTGGTGCTCTACCCTCTGAGCCATGCCTCCAACCCCCAATTAGAATCCTCCAGGCATTTATTTGATTCACTGTGTGTGCACACAGGAACTTTTTTTTTTTTTCAGCACTTGATACTTTTTGGCAGGAAAGGAAAGGAATCTAATGCGATGCATTAAAAACGACCTCCGCACAGACACCATTAGCGACTTTTTAACAATTGTAATCAACAACGAACAGAACCAATTCTTACGAATTTGCGATGGATATATTACCTAATATGTGATATTTGAATCGGAATTCGGTGAATAGATACTGAGGACACGTTACGTGGATGGCACTGTTTAAGTGCCCAGAGCAACACCAAAGTATTACAAATCCGTCTCTGTTTTCACAGCGTTTATGATCTCGCAGAGCGGAAAAACAGCATTTCAAAATGCAGTCAGGGGGCTGGGATCGTGGCTTAGTGGTAGAGTGCTCGCCTAGCATGCACAAAGCCCTGGGTTCCTCAGCACCACATACACAGAAAAAGCCACAAGTGGCGCTGTGGCTCGAGTGGCAGAGTGCTAGCCTTGAGCAAAAAGAAGCCAGGGACAGTGCTCAGGCCTTGAGTTCAAGCCCCAGGACTGGCGAAAATAAATAAATAAATAAAGGCCATCAGGGTTTTGGTGTGGTGAGCAAGAGAGATGGGAGGAACAGGTGGCTGACACCAAGTCCTGAGAAGACCTGTGAGGCCTCCCAGAGAACCATGAGCAGGGCAGGGGCTGCCCGGGTCGTGAGGATGAACTGAGCAAGAGAGAGCAGCAGCCCGGAAGGCCCGGTGCGCCAGCGTCGTTCTTTCTGGCTCTGCGCTCCTACACCGTGACTCCTACAGGGTGCCCTGGGACGGCAAAGCTGCCCCAAATGGTATGTAAGCGGCACGGCACCGCGTGTTGTCATGTCGTTGACTCACGGACACTGGCACCTTCCTACCGGACCGCAGTCATAGGCCACAACGTCAGAGTCCTTCTTTCTCACAACCACCACCAGTCGTGACGATCGCTCTTGGCTTGGAGCTGGGCGGCGCGGGGCTTGGCGTCTTTGACTGCGGCTCGCGGATCCCTGAGCAGACCGGAGACAGAGACGAGGGCGGTGAGGGCTTGAGGGTGAACGGGCATGCGGGATGGAAAGCGGGCGGGGTGCGTCGGCAGCGGGGCAGGAGCCGGGTCCCTCGAGACCCCGGAGGAAGCAGCCTTGCGTGGCAAAGGCATTGCACCCGGTGCGAGGGACGGAAGCGGGAAGCGGTGGCTGATGGATGCTTCCGTGAAGGGCCTTGAGCTGCTGTCGGGGGGATGGATTGGAGGCTGAGGGGTGGGGAAGGCAGCTTGCTGGGGGGGACCGGGATGCAGGCTGATGGGGCTGCGACCCAGATCACGTGCGTGTGTGCGTGTGACTCTGCACTGCCGAGGGGACACGTTGAAGTGTCCTCCTTGCTGTTCATTGCTAGGGGACACGTTGGAGCTTCCACCGCTACGAGAACGTGTTGAGGTGTTTCTCTCGTCGTCCACTGCTGGGGGATCATATTGAAGTGTCTGCCCACAGGGGTCTTCCATCATTAAGCTCCACGTGCTCGTAACTGTGTCCAGTTTGTGACAGGACCCCTGCTCACAGATTTCCATTAAACATTGCTAGAGAATTCTGTGTTGCTGTTGAGCTGGGTCTCGACCTGAGGACATTTGCGCTTTGTCAAAGCAAACTGTGCACACAGTCTACGGACAGGAAGGACGTAGCCTGGGCGGGTGTGGGGTCTTCCGGGTATTCTCTGCATGCCTCGGTGCTTTTCTAACGATTACGTTGCACATTGAAGAGCCTAGCGGTGTGTCTCTTGTCATGAGTTAGCAGGGCTGCGATCCTCTTTTGGTTTCAAACACATTTCAAACACATCATCTCTTCGGTTTCTAGAAACAATAAGATTTCCAGGACTTATCTTTTCACCTTCGTGTTTTCAGCTGAGTAAACTGAAGCTCAGCAGCATATGAACTATTTTCCAGAACGACTTGTTAGCAAGCTGCTGGAATTTCTGCGTTTAAGTTAGACGTGGAGTCAGGTAAGACACAGAGCCTCTCTTCTCCTACAGAGAGAGAGAGAGAGAGAGAGAGAGTGCGGCAAGCAAACATAAATTCTGTGAGAACAGTCGCTGCATGTTAGTGTTCAGTGGTGGGTGGCTGGCCAGTCTGGCGAAAGTAGAAAATGGGCATTTTCATTCCATAGCAACCCCTTGTGTGCTGTGTTCATGGCCCCAGGCCTGCCCCGGTGGTGGTAGAGTCAGGAAACGCCAACACCACTGACAAGAGAAGGGCTTCCTTCTCTGGGCTGCGGTGATGGTGTCAGGAAGCCCAACTCTATATGCTTCCGGCTCGTACCGTGATGCTTGTTCGTTCCCTTCCTCTGGAAATATCATTTTCAACAAAATGCCTGACAAGCAATTTAGTGATGGGTGTGATTAGTGCTGATTGGCTTTTAGGTCATGGTGAAGGGATACGGGAAACACTCTACGAATCTGGGAAACTCAAAGACTAAGTTTGCCCTCTAGTGGAATTCAGGGTGATGCCACTGGCGGGTTTCTGGGTGCAGGGAAGAAAGGATGCCTATTTCTTTGCTTTGCACATGAAAAATTCAAGCTTCCTTTTACTAGCTTGGTTGGTCCTCTTCAGTATCCATTGGAAAGACGAGTTTGATTACACCGGGACAATGCTGTCAGAGTAGGGTTTCAGGGCCCCAGGAAGAGCAAACAAGCTGCGGTCTACAGAGCAATTCCAGCCGTCAGGACTGCCTGCTTCTCTCCTTGGCAAACCATGAGTGATGGGCTAACTCACGACCAGGAGTCCTGATGCTTAATATAGCCAGGAATAAAACCAAGCCAGTCTGGAACCACATCAAACAAGTGGCTTAGACTTAATGGAGAAAGGGGATTAGGCAGGCAGAGCGCCCAGGGCTCACAACAGCCTTTGATCAAGAAAGGCACCATGGCTTCAAGGTCCAGGGCTTCCTGACATGGCGTTTGAGGGGGTGGTGCGTGTACCCTCGTGCCCGTGTGTGCGTCCATGCGTGTGTCCCCGCACCGGTACCAGTGGGAGGCGCGGGCGTGGAGACTCTGGGAAGATGGACGAGAAGCCATGAGCCAGAAGTGTGGTTGCTGAGCTGGAGGCGCCTGCTCCAGCTCAACGTTGCTCAGTCCTCTTCCTCACCTGCCTCCTGCCCCCACCAGGCATTGCCGAGATTCGGGCATGGAAGGAAGAGGGAGGAGGGAGGAGGGAGGAGGGAGGAGGCTCCTACGATCCACACAGCCACTCCTCGCGTGCATCTTCCTGGATCTCGTCTTCTTCACGTTTTATCGGTGTTGGCCAAAACTCCAGAGGTGGAATAGATTCGATAACTACCTACGTACGCTACAGTGAAAGGGCGGGAGCATCTCATTCACGACGATACATCACCCTGCTCTTCAGACTTTACTACCCCAAGTAGCCATTTGCTATGATTCTAAAACAGCCAGAGTAAAGTGGATTTTAAAGTTATATATGCGCTCATAAAGAACATAATTCCGTAGTGTATCCTTTCCGGGTCTCTTTAATGATGGAAGCCTGGTGTGGGCATTCTCTCTCTCGACTTCCCCTCGCTGGGGGGGGGGGGGAAGGGGCTTGTCCGCCCCTTCCTGGTGGTCCATGATCACTCACGAGGGAGCGATGGCCACAGGTAACCCTCGGTGGCGTGTGGTCGCAGGGTGCCCCAAAGCCGCCAAGAACGACACGGATGCGTGGGCCCCTGGAGAAAAACCTCTAGGGCTTCTGTTTATTCAAATGAGGAGCCTCCCAGATATACCCCAAAGGCGGGCACAAGAGAGGGGCTCCTGATTGGTCCCAAGGAGCTGTCCCTCAAATGATGTCAGGAGACTTCCTTTGTTGGCAGAGGTCCAGCCCCCTATGGATGGGCCCCCTGGGGTACCCCTCCGCCATAGCGCACGTGCTAGCCCCAGGGACAGGGGCTTCTCTTCCTGTTAAAGACAGGAAGGGGAGGGACAGGCCGAGGTCAGCTGTGGCCCCTTAAAGGTGCAGCTGACCCCAACAACCTGGCATTTAAAACCTTCTTCCTTTTTAAAAATTCAATGTTATCGTCAAGGTGATGTACAGAGGGGGGCCAGTCACATACGTAAGGTAGGGGGTACACTCCCTGTCAAACTTGTTACCCCTCCCCCACTTCTCTCTCCTCCTCAGTTCCCCTCCCCAGATTTGTGCAGTTATGAGGTCACAACATAGGGTCTTGTAATTATCACTGTTGCGTTAGTTCACCTTTCATCCTCTGTCTCACCATTTTGACGTCCCCCTTCCCTTCCCTAATTCAGATAAACGTGTATACAATACCCAGGAAAAACCCTGTTTCCACCCAGGGTAAATACATTCCAGCATGAGGCCGCACCTCATCTTCTCATCTTCTGCCAGATTGTTGAGAAGGGTCACGGCACCTTCCCAAGCAAACACACACACACACGCACGCACACGCACACACATGCACACACACATACCACCACCGCCACCCCCCCCCCCCGCCCGGAGCCCTTTGTAAAGTGCACGTGGGTACTAGAAGATACTTTGGAAGATAAAATCAAGTGTCATCACAGGGGGAGCGAAATAAACCAGACCCCCGGCGAGGTTCCAGGAAGGAAGGGAAAACTAACTCCCCCCCCACCCCCAAGCCGCGGCCTTGTTTCTGGGCATCAAAGACGATCGCTGACGAAGACGAACCGGAAGCTGAGGTCTCCCCGTGTCACCCCAGGGGCCCAGCCGCAGAGTAACTGGAGTGCACAGTGACCGGCAAGCAGCTGGGGCTCACGGTTCACAGTCCCAGGGGAGGCCCGTGGGGCCCCGTGGGGGGGAGGGGGCGGTGGGGAGGGGGAGGGGGAGGGGGGAACTGGGCAATGCTGTCCTCTGCGAAACTCTAGGAACAGTCACACGCCAGCATTTCAGCTCTGCCCCGCCCGCTTCCAGTAGGCAGGGAAGGGTGAGGGCCATCCCTGTGGTCGAAGCCAGCTGCAGACGAAGCCAAGGAACGGGTGGAAGAGGCCACAGGGAGCTGGAAAGCAGAGGGCCGGCTCTGGAGAGCTCTGCCCTCTTGTCTAATGGCAGCCCAAACAAGCCTCCTTTCCAGATCCACTCCCAGTGCCGTGCGGGCCGCGGAAAAGCACGGCCCTGGTGCTCAAAGAGGCATTGCGTGACGTTCTCTAAACACAGACAAGTAGAAGGGCGTCTCCGTGTCCCCAGGAAGACGGACATCCTGCCCAGCGAGGTGACGGCTGGAGTTGAAGGAGTTGGCGAGAACTACTCAAACCAGATTGGTCGCGCCCACCGTTGGAAATCTTCGCATTTCGTTTCTGTACTCCGAGCAGACGCATACATCTTAAAAGCGCCTAGAGTCAGCTGAAAGGAGAAATGTGCTAAGCATTTGCCATGAACAGGAGATATTTTAGAAAGTAGGCTGTGGAAAATTGGGGAGAAACGGGATGCACGGCCGTAGCGGAGGAGCCGAGCTGGCTTACAGGCTGCAGACGCCAGGGCTGGGCTCCGTCCCTGGGCAGAGCGCTTTCCACCCTGTGAGGTGCCTGGCCTTGCTGGGGACGCCTCCCAACACAGGTACCGGCCTCCCCGGGGGCTGTGATCGCTGGGGACGCCTCCCAACACAGGTACCGGCCTCCCCGGAGGCTTTGGACGGCAGAGGCTCTGGTACTGTGCACTGATTTCCTACGTAGCCACATGGCCTTCTGTTGCGGAGCCCGGTTGGGGAATGAGGAGCGGAGATGGATGACAGAGATGGATGGAGGCATTGTGAAATGGGAACGGATAAGATCACAAGCCTGCCCTACACATACAGTTCCTAAAAAGAAACGTCAGATACGGACATTTATCTTTAGATAAATATTGGAAATGTATAGAAAGACACCAACATTTATAGTAAAGTATAGAAATGCCACTAACTTCACTTCATATCAAACAAAAAAAAGCGGGAAGGATTGCATTAGAAATCTTTCCTTAGTGGGTACATTTGCACCTTTCTTTTGTGTCTTATCTTACAGTACTCTTCTTTTTTTTTTTTTTTTTTTGGCCAGTCCTGGGCCTTGGACTCAGGGCCTGAGCACTGTCCCTGGCTTCTTCCCGCTCAAGGCTAGCACTCCGCCACCTGAGCCACAGCGCCGCTTCTGGCCGTTTTCTGTTTATGTGGTGCTGGGGAATCGAACCTAGGGCCTCGTGTATCCGAGGCAGGCACTCTTGCCACTAGGCTATATCCCCAGCCCTACAGTACTCTTCTTAACTACCATTTTTTTACTCATCAGTCAGGTTGACTGATCATTTCTAGGTAGTTTAAGTAGCTTCCACAATTGGATATTCTTGTGCTTAAGATTATTATTCGCCTTAGAATTTTCTCTGTGCTGTCTTTCTCCTTCCTCTCTTTCTTCTGAAGACACAAATATTTTCTGTATCCAACGCCTAACGTATGAAATTGTAACCTCTCTGTACATCACTTTGACAATACATAAGAAAAATAATTTAAAAACTAAAATGAGACCATATTCTATATTAAAAAAACAAATACTTTCTGTCTGTTTTCTATGCAATATTATTCTTCATGATCTTTGCAGTTTAATCCTGTTTAAAACAAAAATTTAGCTACCTTGTCTCATAATTCTTTCGTGATGTTTCCTCTTACACGTACCTCTTGACATCATTTGGATTTTATCTTATTATCATAAGTACATTATCAAAAGCATAGATGGAGTCACTGTGTCTTTTCACAGGTTAGAGTTGGTCAAGCAACAATTTTACAAGCTGATCTATTGGCTTTGATTGGCTGAGCACTATTGATTTTGCATAATCGTCAGGATCATCGACCACCATAGGTTCTTTAATTCCAACCTTCACAGCAAATGTCAACTCTCGGATTACACATTACACGTCACTGGGTAGTAGACAGGTTACGTAACAGCCGAGTAAGGGTTAAAGTTGCGGCAGGGCTCAAAGAAATCAAACCCTGGCTGGTGACAGATGGCGTGGCGTGCACCTCCTCTTGCCCGTCTACCTGGGAGCGGTCGCAGTGCCCCCTCAGTCTTGTGTTTGATGAGCTCACGGGCCTGCTATTTCCGAAGTGGGTTTGGTGTGCCCACACGCCCATCTAGTTCTGATTTAGGTTCATGGGTGGTAATCTTTTATTGGCACCCATGAGTTATGGGTCGGCTTGTGGTTTGTGCCAAATGGCAGCTCTGTATTTTTCACAGTAAGATAAAGCATCCTTCTACCTTGGCATTTGCGTGCAACGCGGAGCCGACTGCAGGTTTATGACACGAAATCACCCAGGCTGACGCGGCGCCTGAGAGCTGCTGAGAGCTTTACGCAGAGCGACGTGGAGGAGAGCTGGCCTGCTCCCCACGCCGGAAGAAAGAGGAAGGAGGAGACGGACCTCGGCTCTCCTCCACACGACTAATCAGAACGTGTGAAGGAAGGAGGAGAGTCACCTGTGCCATGGAGGAACGTACTCTTCATATTTGTACCTGTGATGGGGATAAACTTAAGTTTGGAAACAGGCCCCAATGTTGAAAAATGTTTTAGGAAGCATAAGGTATTCTTGTAGCCTTCAAGTCTCCCCTAAAAGTTCTTCAGGGTGATTAGTTTGAGGATTTCCTGTACTCTGTTAGGAAGTTTCTTTTATCGGGTGAAAAAAAAATCAAAGCTGGGCCCTGGTGGTGCCCGCATGTAATGCAAGCTACTGCTGAGATCTGAGGACCACAGTTCAAAGCCAGCCCAGGCAGAAAAGTCGGTGAGACTTTATCTCCAATCAACCACCGAAACTCTGGGAATGGAGCTGTGGCTCAAGTGGTAGAGCGCTAGCCTTGAGTGGGAAAAGCTCAGGGACAGCGCCCCCAGGACCGCAGCCCAAGCCGCAGTACCAGCACACCCAAAAATCAAGCCTGCCACTCCCCTGCCACACCCATTCTCCACCCATCACACACGCGCACACACACACACACATACAAACACTTTTCTTACTCCTCTATGCCAGGGGTAAAAACAATAAAAATCATTCCAGTCCACATTCTAGGCCCTATGGCCCCAGGTCCTGTCACAACTATTCAACTCCACTCTTAATCCTTTCTTCCTATTCTTTCTGTCACTGGGGTTTCAATTCAGAGCCTTGCTATTGTTCCACTTGCTGTCTAGACTGGCAGTCTACCACTTGGGCCGTGCCGCAGCCTGCCTCCTTGCTGGGTATCTTGGAGATGGAATCTCACGCACTTTTCTGCCTGGACTGTCTTCAAATTGTGACCCTCCTTATTTAAACCCCCTAAGTAGCTTCTCAACTCGGTCCTTAACCTCAGAATATAGAGGACCCTAAACAAAACAATTATGGCACCATAAACAGAACTGGGCACGACTTTCACGTGTCAGAGAAGCATTGCTCGTCTTCTGATTCTGTTTTCAACAATTTGAAAACGTAAAAAGTAGTCTCTGTTTATGGATCATAGAAGAACAAATGTAGCTCTTCATTACTCTGAAGTTAGATAACTCAAATGAAAAGCCCGCAAAAGTAAACAAAAAATTAAGTATTTATATCCCAGATTTAGATGAATTAACAAGCCATTAAATTTTGTTGTGGAATCTGGGACAGTCAAGGCATAAAACACAATAAGATGAAGTGTTTAATTTCCATGTTTGAATTAAAAACATAAGGCATTTGTCAGAAGAAAGAAAGATAATTTAGTGCCAGGAAAATTTGAAGATGAATTTTGTTTTAACAGATGGATTTTCTCTGGAGATGTTTATCAGTGTAATAAATAATGTTTTATGAAGTTTTATCATACAGTTGGTCTTTTTATTAAAATCTGCAGTACTGGAGTATTAGGAATTCTTGTAGATCAGCTTCAGTTTGCTTCAGACAAAACTCATAATTTATTAATTGTGGTCTTCCCATTTCTTTTGAATAACATAGTTTATGTTATAAAGAAGCATACTTCATTTACCACAGACTGTTGCTCTCTGTAGCATTAATAACTTCACCATCCTGTGCCTATTTTGGCCAAATATTAATTTTTTCTACATGTTTCTTTTGATCAGTAAGCCATGCAGCTTTATACTTTCAATCTTTTTGGTCGTCTTAGACAGTATTTTAGATTTGTTTCTGCTTAGCAGGATAGATCAACCATTAGTTTGGTATTTGCCCTGACAGAATGAATCTTCTCATTTTAGATATTGCTGACAAATTTGCATTCTCCTGTTTAGTACTTTTAATTTTTCTGCCACACACAACTATATTTTTAAGACACTATGTCATTGAAAATACTAAGTTACTTTACTTTCTGTTCTTTAATGACACAATAGGCATTTTGACATGTATCTACAATATTGTAAGTTGAAACTTAATCATCATTTCATTTCAAGCCAGACTGATTTACCTCCAGCTGGCTGCCTCCTCCCCCTCCCTCTGGGTTTAATAGCACCTTGATTTAATTACAACCTGATGAGTTTTATCTTAATTATTTTGATTGTTTACATTTTGATCTAATAATTTACAATTTTCATTTTCTTGTATAAAAATACATAACAACACGATTCCTGCTCACAAGATAATGTATGATTAACGTCTACGATACTGCCTGCCTTCCTCCCACATTCGTTCTCCCTCACTCCCTTAGCTCAGACACAGGAGTTTCAGGTCGGCCGTACGTTCATTTGTTTTGGTGCTATTCGTTTCAGTTTCAGCAATATTAATGGCTTTAGCTTTTCCAAGTTAATTCACATGGAATATAAACCTGGCCAACCACTCTAGAAAACCGTGTGGGGAGTCCTCAAAATAACTTCACATACGACTACCCTGCGACCCAGCAATCCCCAAAAGATGGTGGAACAGGATACAGAAAACCCACCAAGCACTACCATGTTCATTGCAGCACGATTCACCAGAGCCAAGGTATGCCCTTGATGAACGAATGGATCAATAGGTCAAGAAAGTGTGGTGAATAGACCCAATGGAATTGTACTCACCCACCAGAAAGAATGATCATTTGTAAAGCGATGGAAAGACTTGGAAAAATTATGTTAAGTGAAGTTAGTGGGGCCCAGAGAGACAAAGGAAACTGCTTTCCCTTATACGTGAAGCTATATTTAGCTTACAAACTTATATAAGTAAATACATAGGGTGTTATACAAGTGTATATGAATGTATTACTCAAAATAGGATAGATTCAAGGGAACTCAAGTAATTTTATTTCTTGGAATGGCAAAGTCAAAGATTGCCAGAACGAACCCCAGGAAGCAGGTACTTGAAAGGGGTAGGGTGAGGCCAAGGGGAAAGGGTAGATGAATGAAGAGGAGAAAAAGTCTTGAATGCAGTTTTCCCCATCTGTTTTTCAGATTGGACAATTTCTGTTGACCTACACTCATGTCTGCATACTATTTCTTTGGCTATCTCCAGTTTGGTGTTAAGCTTTTCCTGTGATTCTTTTTTATGCTTCAGATTTAGTTTTTCAGTCTTATATTTTCCATATTTTATCTTTTACACTATAGGTTTTCTGATGATTCCACATTTATTCACTCATTATAACCAATGATTCTCTCCAAGCGCTTGATTGTGTTTATATCTGCTAAACACAACAATTTTGAGTGTTTGCTGACAGTATAACATGCTGATGATCTCAAGTGTTTTGGGGTATTGGGGGGGGGGTTCTGTCATCCACTGTGCTATTTGTAATCTTGAGCACCTAATTCTGTGTGTATTCTAGGCCTTGGAGATGACGGTACGTTGTGACAATTGACACTTGCTTTTGTAATCTTCTCCTGAAGGTTACTGGTCCTCGATTTAGCAGGAAGTTGGTCAGGCCGAGCACCTCCAAGCCAGGGAGATCTGGTTTTGCATGTTTCTGGCACAAGTTCTAGAAGTTTACCAGACATTCTGAAGTGTTTTCTGAGACCCTGTACCTTGGAAAGCACTGAGCTCTAAATTCTGTCTTCCTCCTTCTGAGCCGCATTGTGATCTGAGTCTTTCAGTTGTTGCTTTCTCCCGGGTTGTTTTCTTTCACATGCACCTGGAAGTCCACTGTTAATTAAATATTTATGGGGACAGAGGTGGGAGGGGAAAACTGGGAGCCGGAAAAGAAAGGGGGGGTGACCTGGCCCCCAAAAGAAATGTACTCATTACCTAGCTTATGAAACAGTAACCCCTCCTTACACCCGTATGATAGACATACGAATATTTAATTGCAACATTTACTGGGGACTGCCTACATAGATGTTTGCCATCTTCTTTCCATGATTTCTTCATTCCCAGGGTTTCCAATGGAAGTCGTAGCCACGTTAGTCCTCTTAACCTTCTCTAACTACCCAGTGCACACAGGTACTTAGGCGTTTGCGGTGCGGCAGATTTAATTGCTCCTGGGCTGTGAAGCCGCTTGGAGCCTGTGCGTCACGGCGTCTTTCTGATGGCAGGTGAGCCTTGGGCAGGCACCCAGATTTCTGTCAGAGCCTCCCCTGGGGCCTGCGGGCCGTGAGGAGGAGCAGGCAGAGGGGCTAGCACAGCCCGGCACCCCAGGGCGAGCCGTGAGGGGCTGGCTTACACGTGTGTGCTCACACACGTGTGAGATGGCACGCCAGGCACACATCAGCCTTGTTGGAGATTAATTCCAGCGTTGTATTTTTTCGATTTCACTCTCCTCACGTCTTATTGATTGCACGTGTCACGGATTCCAGCACACTCGAATGCATCTCAGCTAAAGTTCATGACCACCACCTCTGGCCGTTTTTGGGTAAAATGGGAGAACCTGGTTGTGCGGGCTAGGAGGGTGTGTCGGGAGGACGTGGGTGGGCTCCCCGCTCTCTCCTGGCTACCACCAGCCGTTTGAACACCCCGTCCCCCTCTCCATCCAGCACCAGCTGATCTCAGCCAGGGGAGGAGGGTAGAGCTCCCTGCTGCTTCCCCAGACACGGAGAGAAAAAGGGGCCCAGAGGCCTCCGATGCCCAGCAAGCCCGGCTCTCCTTCCACCCTCCCCCCACCCGGCCTCCCTCTCCCCCGCCTCCCTCTGCCCTTCTCCCCCTCTGTCTTCTACACAAGTGCACCAAGTGTGATTTTCTCGTGCTCTATGTCGCTTATCTCCGTCTCTCCCTCTCCCTCCATCTCCGAATCTCTTCCGCCTCCCGATGCTTGATGAGTTGTTCCGACTTCAACAGTGAGCTCACTTACCCATGAGCCAGAAATGGCCAGTCATGATTTTTCTTCCACCAAGAATGCTTATTCTTCTTTTCCAGCGTCGCTCTGGGTTTCTGATACGCTGGATGAGAATGGTGTCGTTGTGAATGGTGAGGCTGGTGCTTTGTTCAATGTCCCAAAGCCTGGTCTGTCTTAGCCAAAAAAATAAAGAGGTCCACTGGAGTTTTTTTTCTTCAACTGAAGGATTGCACTTGTGCTCTCTGAGCTTCTGGTAAGGACGTGGGCGTCGGCGGTGTGACATTCACTATGGGCAGGAGCGAGACCACCCCATCAGCATCTGGCACTGGGCCGCGATGGTGTCCATGAATTGTTGAGCGTTTCTCTGGGCCTCCACATGGCAAATCCCTCCATTAAAATCCAATGTAATCTTTATGGCCGAATCCTCCCTTGGCTACTCCACGTTCCTTGTATTTCTGTTTGGGTTTAGAATGAACTAATCAATCTCTGCAAACAAGGGAGCTCGAATTTGTTTTTCCATTCTCGTTTTATTGCTTCTTTCTCTGCCACTGCGCATTTGAAGTGCTATACCGTGGAGCCTCTGAAAAGTAGGTGCCCCCCCCCCACCCCGCCTTATCGTATGGTTTAACTATCAGGTGTCTTCCAAAAATGTCAGAAAGGTTTGTGGTCCCACTGGTGGCTCTCCCGAGAGGGGATTGGATCCTTAGGGAGCTGCCCGTATCCGTGGGGGAGCCAATCAACCGATTCATTCAGGGCTGAATGGGCTGTTAGGGGTGGGGACAGTGGAGGGATGAGATGACTTTGGGGCTGTGACTCACCCCTGGCCCCTCCTGGCTGTCAGGAGGTGAACGGCTTTCCTCTGCCGTTCTCTTCCACCATGTCTTCGCCTTATCACAGAACTAGCCAGCTGACCATGGTCCAAACTTTTGAAATCAGGAGCAAAGACATCCCTCCCCCCAACCCCCCCATTATGTTGTTTTCGTGCAGTGTGTTGGTGCGGTGACGGAAGCCTGGCTGTTGCCTGAGCCGGCCAGTTCCAGACCCCACTGAGCCTCGAAGTGCATTTGTGTTTGAGTCTCAGTGCACCTTTCCTCTCCTTGCAGCTGGGGGCTGGGGTGGGGTGGGGAGGGGAGGGGAGGGCGTCTCTCTGTGTATTTACGGCAGTGTCCACTCTACCATTGTCAACGGCCCCTTGCTAATGTTTACTTAATTCACAGAGCCGTTTCTAAGATGCGGTGCTACACGTGGAGGGATTGGTTGCAATCAAGGGAATAGCTCATCCTAAGTGCCATTATGGTTTAAGAGCAGTTTTAATCCATAGTGTGGTGTGTTTTTTTGTTTTTGTTTTTTTAAATCAGATCCAGCCCTGGTGGCTCTGTTCTGTGACTGTGAACACATACCCCTGCCCCCTGCCCTTCACAGAGATCTCTGCTTGCTAACCCCAGACCAACTGATTCAGGATTCAGTGTTCATGACTAAGAATGGCACTATTGTCAATCACGTTTTCAAGATCAGTGAGGGTTTGGGGGCCTTCATCTAAGGGGGGACTGGTGTTAGAATCTGGGGCGCTCTGAGAGGTGAATCTGCCACACTTAGCCTGAGCTCTGAGCTGGGTGCTCCGCGTACTGGGCAGGGAGTTTGTGGGGTTCATCCTAAAATGTCAGAGCCCTTTTCACCCAGTGCATGCGGACAAGACCCGACGTCTGGCACCTAATTCACTTCTTGTCCACTTACTTTGCAAGGGCAGCAAATATCTCTGGGAATGCCCACTGCCGGATCTCCATGGCTTCCTTCTTCTGCTATGAAGACGTCTTCAAAAACGGAAGCACTTTTTTTTTTCTTCCAAGGCCCCCGTTCAGGTCACAAATTAGACTGCGATTTTCATCTGCAGCTTTCAAGCCTCCCCCTCCTCCTCAAACAAATCGAGCAAAATTCTTAGTAGTTATACAGAAAGTACTAGATAAAATTCCAATTTATTTTTGCTATTATATATCCTTAGAACTTAAAATTGCTGCTTCCCCTCCCTCTCTGGAGATGAAATTTTTTGGTGCTAGTTGCTATAGTCAATATTTAAAGTGCTAAGCTCAACAGAGAAATTTAAAAATTCTGTCAGAAAGGAGCTATTTCTACCCGTTAAAAACGTCCTCTCTCCGCTCAGCCCCTGCTCAGTTTCCTGGCAAGCACGTGACGCTGGAACAGAGCCATCATTCTTCCCCGGGAGAAAGTTTGGGGATCCGCTCTGCATGCTAAGTCTCAGGGCACAAGGCTCTTCCTTCGCCGCTGTGTTTGCACCACGGCAGGCGTGGAGTTGATGCGCCGTCTAGGCCGACTGCGGTGTCCTGCACACTCTCTCCTGCCTCAGTTTCTCACACCGACCTACCGCGGCATGGCTGCAAAGGGCTACGGCGTGGCCTGATATATTCCAGATCCAATCTGCATAATACTAAAGCACCGTTAAGGACCATACCAGATATCTGGATTTTTTTTTTCAAACTCCTTGTATATGGTCAAGGTTAGGTTGTCCTTTGAATAAATGAAGAACAGATTGAGATTAAAGAAAATAATGAATGGCACCAACTACTAGAAACGGAGTTCCCACTTCACCCTAGAGTTTTCTCTAGGTCAGCAATTGTGACGAGCTGATTCTTTCTCGGGTACCACTTCTGTACTCTGGTGCTTGTTACAGTTCCTTCTGTTTGGTCAGTGACATGCCTTTTCATGATAGTTGAGGAAACACTACCGGTTGGTCACCCGTGAGGTGGAGAGTTTATCTGGTTGCTGTTGATTCCCTTCCTCCCTCTGTCTTCAAAAGGACAAGATCATATTCTTTGTGATCCGTTGACCGGAGGCTCGGGCTGGTCAGCGGGAGCTGGCTGGCTGTGGAGGCGTCACGAGTGGAGGGGCGTCAGCCCGAGCAGCCCACGGGAAGGGCTTCGTCACAAGCACCGGGCGCTGCTCCTGCTCTACAGGCCTTGGGGTCGTTGTCCCGGGTGCCAGGCACAGACAGACGTGCCAGGAACGGCGTCTTCACTGGCCCAACCCTGGAGATCCCTCACCTTCCTCTGTACTGCAGTTAATAGTGCGTGGCCCACTTGTGTAACTGTCCCTGACCCATGATTGTGCAACACGCACGCCGGTATTTTCCGGAGCGCGTGGCTTCCCATGACGGGCCACGGATCCAATCCACCCATCTCATTGACGTGTATCCTCCACATGCCGCCTTGTAGACCTTGAGCTGCGGACAGCGACGTGGCGTAGAGCTGAGATTTTGACTGGCTTCTCCTTACGTTGCGGTTGCGTAGCCGGGACGGGTGGGGTGAACGCGTGGGCACACAGCGAAGGCGGGGGGGCGGGGTGTGTGTGCGGTAATTACGCCAGCATGGCGCTAATGCGGTCCCCGTGGCGCGGCCAGCCGTGGAGAAAGAAGGGCCGGCGTCCTTACCTGCGAGGCGCGGTGCGGCTGCCGCCACCCCGTTCAGCACCGCGGACAGAGCTCCCACGCCCGCCCGCCAAGTTGAGGGGACAGTCTTCACTCTGAAGGAATGACTCCCCCAGGTTTACGGAAGGCATCTCCCCCGTGGGGGGGCCTGCGTCCCCTTCCCCCTCGGGCACATCCGCCCACTGCCCCGCGGGGGGGGGGTGTGCTGCTCTCAGGGGCCCCCCTGGGCTTCTGACTGGCTTTGGCCAGGGGGAGGCCTGGTGGCGGGAGGGCAGAAGGGGGGTGAGGCGGGAACATCTCCCGCTGACTTCCTGCCCGTGGTTCCCCGCGCCTCGGTCCTGGTGACGTCGGGGGTCCCCGGCGTCCCCATCTCCAGCCCACCAGCTGGCACGGCTCAGGTTCTCATCATCGCCCCGCAGACTCACGACATCACCCGGGGAGAGAGAGGAATTCACCCCGTGGGCCTCCCTTCCCCTGTCTTAATGACATGGGGTGCGTCGGTTTTCCAGAGCACCACCGCCGATGCCCGGTGTGTCAGCGGGTGTTGCCGGGCTGTGATTTCCTGACACTTTCCCAAACCAGGCACGGTCAGGCGGCTGCTTCACCGTTTCCAAATGTCCCTAGGCGGTCGTCACAGAGAACGCTGCCTTCGAAATCGTATTTGGATCATTAGAACTTTTAGGTTAATTAACTGTATTCATTAGGAGACCAGGCCCTTTGTAAGCCAATGGGATTAATGTTATTAGCAATAATAGTTACCATAGACCATGAGCATATTATAATGTGTGTGTGTGTGTGTGTGCGCGTGTGTGCGTGTGTGTACACACACAGAGTCCCTGCTGGAAAGAGACTCAGAACTCTAGTCAATGCAGTTTAGTGTCCCCAACTGAAAAACTCTCTGCCCAGCCCCCTTTCCAAGGAAAATATTCGGGGCTAAGGGCTTAAAACAAATGATAATTATTTAAACCCATATATATATATGTGCGTACATGATGTACATGTGTATTGAAAGGTCACATTGTGCCTCATAAATACATAGTTATTATCTGTCCTTCTAAAATCAGGGTTTATTCCTTCTTTAAAACATTTCTTAAATACCTGTGAGTGGTTGTAGGTTTCAGCTCAGCGTAGCCATCTACAAGCACAGGGCGTTCTGATGGGCGTCCCCTCTTCACCGTGCTCCCCATCTTTCGCTCTGCATCTCGTCTTTCTCCGTGGTTGGGCGTGGTGCCTAACCAGTGCCCACGGTGCGTTCTGGTGCGTTCTGGTGCGTTCTCCTGGAACACAGGGGCCTGGCCGAGCGAGGGAAGGGGTTAGCTCGGGAGGTGCTGCCCGCTTCAAGGGAAGACAGCCCGCCCTGGTCATTCATAACGGTTTCCTTCCGCTTTAAGTTTCTCGAAATATCCTGAAAACTGCGCATCCTAGTGCACCGAAACCTTTGAGGCTCGCACTTTCAAAGCTACGCTCAGACAATGGGTGCTAAGTAGCAAATGAGTAAACACCCCTTTTGCCAGGCAACCTTTTGATGTTGGCAGCTGGAGTTTCCTTTATTGTTCAACCCCCCTGTGGTGTACGCCTTGTATTTCTGACCCTGGTTTATTTCAAATACAGTCAGCACTTTAGGACCTTTGACATGAGGCACGCCGCTAGCCTTTCCCTCACAGTCTGCTTCTTAGCGCTTATGGAAGGAGGAGAACCATGCCGGCCGGCCCCTTCACCCATCTAAACCGGGTAACTCAGTCATTTGTAATACGCTGGTAGGATTGTGCATCTATCGGTAAGACCTAATTTTCGGGCGTTTTTGTCTCTGAGCGCTCTGACGTCCGCCTGCGAGGCCTCACCCCGGCTCTGCTCTGCGTAGCTCCTGGGCCCTGGACTTTCTCCTTGGGGGTGGGAGGTTCTAGTGGGTGTGGCATGCCAACCCCCGGTGGCTTCAAGTTCAGGATTGCCTTTGTAGGGAAATGAGTCACATTGTAGGCTTTGTAATTTTTATAAAAGATAAAATGTACCTGGGGAAAATTAATAATTTTTTTTCTTTTTGGTGCCGGTACCAAGGCTTGAACCCAAGGCCTCATACTCTTACTGGGCTCTCTACTCGTAGCTGGTGCTTCAACACTTGAGCCATGCCTTCAGTCCAGCATTTTGCTGATTAATTGGAGATGAGGTTCCTTGTACTTTCTACCCAGTCTGTCATCAACACATGAATCTCTAGACCTCAGCCTCCTGAGTTGCTAGAATTGCAGGTATGAACCAGTAGTACCCAGATTGGGGCATTTAAAACAAACAAAACCAGGAGAAATGTTGTACATGGTAGAAAACACGCAGACTTTGGACGAATGCGCAACTCTCACATACGTGACGTCTGCTCTTCTTTTTTTCTTTTTTGTCAGTGATTGAGCTTGAGCTCAGGGCCTGGGTGCTGACCCTGAGTCTCATGGACTTCCCTGCCCAGGCTGGCTTTGAACCACATCCTTAGATCTGAGCCTCCTGGGTATCTAGGATTACAGGTGCAAGCCACTGGTGGCCTGGCTGCTCTTCTTAATTACTGAGATGGATGGAGGTCTACTCAGAGCTGTCCGGTTTTCAGCTCATAGTGGTGGTGGTGGTGGTGTGTGTGTAAGTGTATATGTGTGTATATGTGTATGTGTGGGGGGGGATCCTGATTCCATGAAAATAACTCAGGTGTAAATCAAAAGACCTGTTTGTCTCCACCGCTTTGTGTAGACCACTTTGGCAGTGTTTGAACCTCGGTGCTGCATGTTACACACCAGGCATGTGAATTGCATCTTACATACTGATGAAAGGGGAGAAGCCTCGTTGTTGTGTGTAAATGGTAGGAGACCTCAGAGAGAGCAGTATTTCCTCACCAAAAAAAAAAAAAAAATGAGAGGCCAAAGCAGAGGGGTCAAAGAAAACGTTACTAAGAGCCACAGCCCAGGACGCCTGGCGGAGTTGAATCCGGTGCTGGTTTTCTTTTCTAGGTTCTGAGAGGGGTGATTGGTTTGCTAATATTCTTCCAGGAAGGAGACCAGGATATGAACTTCCAGATTATAGATGAAGGGCTCTAATTCCTTTGTCCTTTAATGTGACACAGTTGTCACTGAAGCTGCAGGCTGGGTCTCAGCTAACGTGCAAGTGACCCTGTATGGGTGTGTGAGTTGTGTGCGTGTGTCGTGCCTGGACCGGTCTAGACTGGGATCTGCTCGTGTACCCTGTGTAGCTGAGATGATACACACGCCCCACCGTGAGCAGCTCGCTGTTTGAGATGGGGTCTGGTAAGCTTGATCCCCAGAATGACCCGAAGCTGGGTTCTTCCAGTCCCTGCCTCCTGCTTAGATCAAATGAAAGTCATTCCGGCCCCAATTAATTTATATACAAATACCTGCCATCCGATTAATTACGTACAGATACCTATCGCTATCGTCAACACCTCTCAGTCAGATTTTACCTCTGTTACTAATGTGTACAAGGGCCCGAGCAATCCATCCATCACTCATCTCCTTGGAGAGCTGAGGAGTCATTTCCCTGTGGTTCTGGCACGCGTCCCCTGTGGTGTTAGCACCGCTTAACCCCTGTGGCTGTCACCTGTGGCTGTCAGCTCCTGTGGCTGCATCAGGCCGAGCCCTGTTTAGATCTGGCGCAGACATCAGCCGATGGCAAGGACCGCAGGACGAAATCCCCTCTTGGCGTCCTTCTGTCCTGAGCACCTCTGGCTAATGTCCACAGTTAGCCCCCGAGTCTTTCCAGTCTTCAGGCCTCAGGCTGGTCCGTTTCCCGAGCTTGCCTGGTGCTCCCTTCTGAATGGATACATCCCGTTGCTTCCTGTAATGCATTACCCTGAAGAACAGTTTCTCTTCCAAGCGTCTTCAAGAACCAGTTTGCCGCCATGAATGGTGGGGTGGGGGGTGTCTCCGCGTGTGCACACACATGTGTATGTGTGTGCCCATCTGTGTGTGTGTGTGTGTGTGTGTGTGTGTGTGTGTGTGTGAGATGCAGAGTCCCAGGCTGGAAGCCAATCCAGCTGTGCTGGATCAGCGGGTGGCCTGCACAGCTGTGTTTTCACAGGCCACGGACATGTTCGTCAGGTGTTGTGTCGTGGGGAGTCGGACACGCCGGCAGGGAGCAGGCCCGCGTGGGTGCCACACGGTTGGGGTGGGCGGTGACAGCGGGGCTCGCTCTTCTCGGGCGGAGGTCACGCGGGAGTGAGGACGCGTGGTTTCTACGTGATTGCTTTTAAATCATTAGGAAAACGATTAGGTTCATTTCAGAGTGCTTTCTGGCCACGCGTGTCGACGTCCCTGCCAGCCCCCGCGGGGCGCCGACTCCCGTCCTGTGAGGTGAGGAAGGAGCGGCCCCCCGGCCTCCCGGTGCCCAGGAGGGGCAGGGCCGTGACTCGCCGCCGGGAATCCAGCCCCGCGCCCCGCGCTTAGCGAGGGCACGCGTGCCTTCTCCTTATCTGTAGAGCGAGTACACTTCCCGAAGCCTTCTTTCAAATGGTGTACAGAGACCCCATATATTGAATAACTAGCTATAATTAACTTGAATCTTATCAGGACGGTACAGCTAGAGATACCAATGGCATTAAAGTGCTCTGTTCATGTCACATCTCGAGTTTAAGAGTGAAGACGGCAATCGCTCTCCTCCTTTCATGGCTTGAAATCTACTTTCAGGGGTTTCGAAAAGTTCTCTCTACGGACGCCAATCTAGGTTTACGGCGTTGGCAAATAGTCCACAGGAATAATGACACCAGGTTCTGGGAGCTTTCTGTTGGTGGGTTTACTGTCGGTGGGCACTCAGGGGCCAGTCTTGGATGTGTATGGGGGGGCAGGAGGCAGGGGGGCCCTTGGCTGTGGATGGAAGCAGGTGAAGAGGGGTGCAGCCTTAGGTATGGATGGGAGCGTGTAGGAAAGTCCGAGTAGCTGGCGCTTGGCCTTAGAGCGGCCCGTGAGGGACCTGCCCGCCTGTGCAGTGACAGTGAGAACAGCAGAAACGAGAGTAACCTGCCTAATGCACATTGAAAACACCTGCCCCAAGGCGGATGCCGTCTCCAGCCCGAGAGGGAGAGAATCGCAGAGCCCGCCCCACAAGGGGTCCTTCAGACGCCGCCGCAGAGCAAGCGGATGGAGGCAAGAAGCTCCGCGGAATCCGGTCAGACGGAAACGTGTGACGTCTGTACAAGCGGAAGGCCGGCGGGGGGCCGGTGTGTGTGCGACCCCTGCCCCAGAGGGCGGCGTCGGTGCCAGCCTCGGGGACAGCCGTTACCCTCAGAGGACAAAGATGCCCCTGTCACCTGCAGAAATCAACACCCGGGAAGGGAAGGGAAGGGAAGGGAAGGGAAGGGAAGGGCGGGGTGGGGCGGGGCGGGGCAGGGCGGGGCAGGGCTGCCTCGGGATGGACTCCTGGCCTGAGTAGACAGTGGGGAGGGCACGGGACCTGGAGGCGTTCAGGATGTCGGGGCTGTGCTGGAAATCTCAGTCCAACCCTACAGAGCCTATGGTATCGATACAAATCACACCGGCACACGTTTCTCTTCTGTGGAAGCCTTTTCGTCTTAATCGGTTGCCTCGTTGGAGTAGTTCAGACCCTTGTATCCTAGCCTCCTATGACTAGTTAGCAGATTCACTGTTTTTTTTTGGTAAGCATTTCCTAATCTTTCAAGGTTATGTTTATAATGTCATTCGAGGCATCTTATTATATATTTCAGGCCAAATATAACCTGTCAGATTGGTAGTATTCATTTCCTATCTTCTTGACGTGGACATGCCTAGCTTTTTGCCCCACTTATTATCAGACCACTTTATGGGGGGGGAATCAAGATGCACTCATAAATTTGTTTCATTGAACTACCGGTACTCGGATGTTATTTACAAGTTTAAGCTCTCTGTGGGTATGATTGCTCGCTACTGAGAAGTTTTATTATCAAGAGCAAAGCCCTCCCTTTGCCTTCATGTTTTCTGTGTCGGTGCACTTCAGATGATGAATGTCCGGCGCTTTCTGCACTATCAATGATTGCATAGGAACTCTACATTATACAGCCTGCTCGGCCCTTGCTTCAAAATGCCCAAGTACAGAAAGGCATTCTATGCTGTCGGAGGAGAACGGGGTGCTCTCGCGGGCTAATGTCCACGCCTTACATTTTCCCCAATTTAATTATTTTGGGTAACTCTGTCGTCATTGGCATGTACGAAAGAGCCACAGGGACCAGGACGTTCCTATTTATTATTACACTCCCTTAAGGTGGTGCTTGATACCAGTTTGCCGCTCCTCTCATCCAGGGGTATTGACTAAGCACTTAGAGCAAGGAGATGGAGTCTCTGGGGTGCTGTGCCCCGAGGTGTCCTGAGCAGGTGCGAGGCCCGGACTTCACCTCCGACGCCTCTGCTTGCCAACCACTCGCCAGTGTTGAGATCCAGGCATGAAGAGAGAATGGGCACACAGCGCCTCCAGGCCTCCCTGCTTCGGTCAACTCAAACCTAGTACCTCAAACACACACAGTCACGAGGGACAGCCTGGGTCGACGGCTTCGGTCAGACTTCTCTAATTCCAGGGATGTTTGGTCTTAGAAAGCAGCCCTCTTCCGCGCGACAGGGCGAAGGCGAAGGCCTGTTCCGATCTGAACTGTTTAGATGTGCGCCACCACGGCGTTCTCCGTCGACTTTGAAAGCTTGGGTTGGCTCGAGGAGAACGTGGTGGTGTCGGTTCTGGACTGCAGGTGTCGCGGCAGGGGGTGACGGCTCAGGGCTCCCCCCCCGCCCCCCCCCCCCCGCACCCTTCACCTCTTCTGTTTAGGACGCACACACGCACTGCTTGCCTTCTCTCTGTCCAGAAGACACTAGCCCTCCCTGCCCCGCCAGCCCATCCCCGCTGCCTGTCCCGACTCGCACGTGCTAACAACCTGTGGCGCCCCCTGCAAGCTCCGCCCCGCCCCCGCCCCGCCCAGGGCCCCTTGTCCCTGTGACTGGGCCTGTTTCCATTGGCCCAGTGATGTGTCTGTCAGCTGATGCTCTCCTCATGCAGGCACTCTTACTACTGGCACGAGCACCCACCAGCACTCAGCACCACAATGGTACTACTACTGCCGCGGCGAACACTGTTTCCCCGCTGTCTTCCATGAGGCACTGTAAAACCCTCAAAGACGGCGACAGGGGTTTGGTCACGGGGCCTAGCACCTGTCACTGGAGTCATAACCTGTTTTCCATTAATTGGTCTAATTTCTGAGTAGATGAAGAGAGGGTAAACCAATGTGCTTTACACGCTGCTGTCAGCGTGGTCACCGTGTACCTAGTGAGATAAATGCTGACCAATCTCACCCCCCTCCCTCCTCCCCCCTCCCCCGCCTGCCCCCAGGGGCGTTTCCTTGAAAATGTATACACACAATACACACATTAGCGCGCGAGTGAGCAGGTGTGCGTGCCCGAGGGAGGCAAGCTCCGTCGTAAAGAATGTGAGGGATGGATTCTCCTGGGCCATCTGGGTTGACAAGTTGGGGGCCTCCCGTGGGGAGTTTCCTTCCTGAGTACGCGTCCCTGCACTTCCACGTCGGTAGCTGCTAGCAAGACGCGGACGCTGGCCAGCGCGGGAGGAATCCGTGCTTGCTGTAACCGCCGCCCCATCTCAAACGCCGACCAGAATGCTTTGCCAAAAGTTTCTGCTTCGGTGAAGGCTGCTACTTCGATCCAGACAGACACCGATGCCAGCTGAGCATGGAGATGAAGTCCAGACAGAACCGGAGGGCGTGGCCCCTCCGCAGGGCTGGCCAGGCTCCACGGCTGCCCACATGTGAGCCAGCCCCCGAGGGGGGCAATCCGGGCAGCAGAAACCCAGCACTAGAGACACAAGAGAGGCCTCTCCTCGCCGACTGGAAAGAAACCAGAGAGGGGAGCCACCACCCAGCAAGGAACAGGAGATGTGCACCGGTGTCAGCCGGGGTGCTTGGTCTTGAAGTCCCGACCTCCAGAAGGATGGGTGGAATAAACCTTGATTCTTTAGGCGCTGCCGTCTCTGTGGTGTTTCCGTCCCAGCAACCCGAAAGGAACTCAGATTCCGTCAGGTTCTGAAGCCACCATTTCCTAATTGAATTTGTGATCTCCAGTGAATACGGAAATTGAGAGCCATCCTACTTTAGGTCCCCGCCTTCTGTCTCTCCTCAACGTCTCCCTGCATCCCACGTGGTGATGGCGACTTAGGGCCAACACTAAGGAAAATCCATGCTGCCAGAACCAGAAGCCTGCCTGCCCTCTTTCTAGGCAAGGCAGGATAGTGTTCCGTGTTTTAAAAGCTGCTTCTCAAGCACGAACTTGCGTTGGGCTTACCTGTTGTGTTTATCTCTCCGACCCAGATCACTGTTTTATAGCCACACACCAACTGCTTGAGTGCATATGCGCAGACATTACATACATATGTGTCTGTATGTAGGGTGCATTGCTGTACATATGACACGTTGTTGTCTCATGGGTGGGATACACCGCCACATCCTGAATGTGTAGGACATTGTATCCTAGATGCGCATACACGGTGTGTCCCCCGCACACAATGTATACGTGATTGCTACTGGAATGACTTAGAATTATCTGCCGCCACTGTCTTTTTACTCGGAAGAAGTTTTGTGGATGTGGAGAAGATGGAAAGGTTACCCCAAACCCTCTCAGCCCCGCAGCATCCCTTGCCAACCCAGGGCACACGCCTGTGAGGTCAGGCCTGGAGGGCCGGCTGGTTGAGGAAGCTCCACGTCTGGGTTGTGGTGAGGCGGGGGTCTGTCTGTCGATGAATTTCCCTACTGCGCCCGTGTGTCTGTGAGGGCCGGAGAAGAAACTGGCTCTTCTGAGGGATTCACTGGAGGGCATCCTGGGTGGTCCTGGGCCTCCAGCCCTTTCAGCTGGGGTGGGGAAGTCAGCCCTGGAGTCTGAATCCTCGCCTGGGGGGGGGGGAATCAGAGGCACTCTGACACAAAGCCGGGCCCCCCCCAGGGGTGGGGATGGGGGGCAGGCTGGGCGGAGGCCCGGAGGGGCGAGCTGGGGGCCGGGCGCGCGGAGAGGGACCGCGTTCCAACGCTGCCAGCCTCTGAGGCCGCAGAAGGGTGCTCTGTGCGGTGGAGCTGCGGGGCGGCCGCTGGAAGGCAGACCCAAAGTGCAGCCATAGTCACCACAACAGCCCCGGCACAGGCGGCCCTGCGCGCCTCTCCTAGCCGCGGGGCCGGGTGGGGGTGGGGTGGGGGCGCGGCCAGAGGAAGCCCGGGTCCGGCCGCCGTCCTGGGCTCCACCCCACCCGGCGGGCGATCTCCCTCCCTCGCCAGCCAGTCGCCATCTCGGCTGTTTGTAAAGGCCGCGCGCGCCTGCGTGGACCGCGCGCCCTGCCCATCGCGGAAGGGGGCGGCCCCCCGAGAGGAGCGGAGCGCGCCGGGCCCGGGGTGGGGCGGGGTGGGGGGGGGGTCCCCTCCTCGCCACTCACGGGGTCCGGGCTTGCTTAACCTTGAGGCAGCCCGGAGGCTTCCTGGGGTTCAGCTCCGGCACCCTCGCTGGGCGTGCGTGCACGCGTGCGCACACGGGCCCGCGCGCACACACACACATGCACACACGTGTGCGCACACGGGCACTCACGCGCACACACACCTCGCTTACAGCGGGGCCTCCCGGGGACCAGTGAGGCCGGCGGCGCCCCCGGCGCCCCGCGCTGCCAGCCCCCCCCTCCCTCCCTCCCTCCCCCTCCCCGGGGCCCGGCCTGCGCGCCGCCCGCCCCGTGTCCCCGGTGCGCCCCACGCGCGCGCGGCGCCTGCCCGGCCCCTCGCTGGCTCGCTCGCTCCCCGTGTGTTGACGGGAGCTGGCGGACACGCACGCGGTGGTGCCTCTCTCCGCGGCGGCTGGTGGTGGAAAGCCGCGCCCCCGCCACGGCCCCCCTCCTGCCCGCCCTCTCCTCCCCATCCCCGGCGGCGGCGCCCGGGCAGAGCTGGTTCCTGCGGGATCCGCCTGGAGCCGAGCAGAGCCGGCGGCCGGAGCCGGCTGGCGACACCCAGAGCCCGGAGGGCTGCTCCAATCCCTTCCCTGCGCCCCAGCCACCCCGCGCGCGCGCGGCCGCCCAGTCCAGTCTCCACCGGCAGGCACGCTCGCCCGCCCGCCCGCACCATGGATTAAGTTACTCTCGCCTGGGCCAGAGGCGGGATTCACGCGCGGGGCAGCATGAAGGAGAAGGCGATGATCAAGACGGCGAAAATGCAGGGCAACATGATGGTGAGTGCCGGCGCCCCGCTGCGGGCTCGGGGACCCGCCCGCCCGGGAAGCGAGCGAGCGATGGGAGCGGGCGCATCGCGGGGCTGGGGATCGGGGAGCTGGGGGGGCCGTCCGTCCGTCATCGACACGACCCCCCCCCCCATTTCCAGGGCACCACGGCGGGGGAAGCGAGCGAGCCAGTGACCCCTCCGGTGCCCGCGCGCTCCCACCCCAACCCAGGCGACTGTTTACAAGGCGCAACTTGGTGGCTCTCCTGCCACTCTCCTTAGGGGCAGCGGCTTTGTGTCTGTGCGGGGTCCAGCCCCCCGCCAACCCTCCGCGCCTCTGACCGCGAGTTCTGAGCGATCCTCAGGAGTGCTCGGGGCAGAGAAAGGGACCCCCCCCGACCCCCCGCAGCCAGGGAAGCGCCTCGCCTCGGTGCCCAGGCCGTGCCCATTCCAGGCCGGCCGGGGGCTTAGAGCTGGAGACCTGTTGGGGTTCTGTGGAACCTCGAGTGCGCTTTGGGCTGGCATCAGAGGCTCCGCTCAGGAAGCTGACCCATGGGCGGTGCCTTGGCCCCCAGGATCCAGATAGACGACTCCTCCAAAAGCCTGGTTTGCAGGCAGGGGTAATAATGGCTCTCTGTCTCTCTCCCCAAGGAGGATCTCCTGGGTGCTTGCTCCCAGCTCAGGGCTGCAGGCCAAGAGCACGGTGCCACGGGCCACTTTGCTAACTTGAGCACAGGGCATCCCGCCTTGCCAGCGAGCTGGCCCCTGTCGTGGGCACCTTGCTGGCTAGGGTGGTCTTGGTGTGCCTGCTGTCTGGTTCCCCGAGTCTGGGGCACGGCACAGGGGTTAGGGTGCTGGAATCTGCTGGCCAAGAGGAGGACCTGGAGGTTGCCATCTTGTTGAGTGGTGTTTATTTGGGTGGTGTTTAACCCTTCATGTGTTGCTGTGTGATGATGGTCCCTCGTGGTGATTTATTGGCTGGACCTTTCCGAGAGAGAGAGAGAGAGAGAGAGAGAGAGAGAGAGAGAGAGAGCGCAGCAGGAGATGGGGATGGCTGAGTTACTTCAGAAGGCACAACAGCGAATGGACTGGAAGAATTACTTCAGGCAAGGTCCAGAGTTGTTTACAAAAGTGGGTTGGGTTTGGAGCCTGGGGCTGGGACTTTGGTTTGGGAGAAAGGGTAGGCAGTCTGTGTTAGAGTCTCCTGTTAAACAGCGAGAGACGAGAAATCATTTGTTTTGATTGAAAAAATATTGCAGTCTGGCTTAGCCACACCCATGGCTAGGTACCTGTTGCCGGACACAGAGGGGCCTGGGCAGGGGTTCAGAACTTGACTCCGGCTGTGTTCCAGACAGTCCCTGGGGGCGGGGAAGGGCGGGGACATTCCCACGTTCCGGAGACCACAGCCCTCCTCCGGTCCAGGGGTCCTCCTCAGCTTGCAGGGAACCAGGCTGGCTGACCAGCTGCTGGCTTATGAAAATCGATCTGTTTTAATCATTCTCCCACCCTCTCTGTGGGCATTACTCTGTTCAGTATCATTTCTATGTGTTACAAAAAAGGGAAGGCAGGTGTGCGGAGTGATGTTTTTCAGTGGCGTGCCACCCCTGTCTATAATTCCTGCTGCTTCTGACATCCTGTGTTCATAAAACTTACACATTCGGGACAGAGAGCAAGGCTAGGAGGATTCGGATCGATCCTAACGATAAGGGTGCAGTATCAGTGATGATTACAAGAGTCTAATCAAATAAGCATTTGAACTCTCAACTTCTGTGGCATGTTACGGGATAGCGGCCTCTTCGTAGGGCACCTTTACTATCAACTTGTAAAGCCTCCTCCCTCCCTCTCCCCTCTCTGCTTTTTACTTGAGAACGTGAGGATGGAGAACATGAAGGATTGCCAGTCACGTCCACTCGTGCTGTGCCGGTCTATGCCATGCCATGTTCAGGCAGCTCTCCCCGGGGTCTAGTATGAACAGGTTCTTTCCAGCAAGTCCGACCCAGCCTGGAGAATTCTACCGCGGCAGCCCGTGGGTTGAGACTCAGGCATGCTGGACTAGGAAAAGCATGGGCCGGACGGAAACTGCCTTGCTTTGCAGCGTCCTAGCCTTTCTTCAGCGGAGCGGTGAGCTTCCTTCTGCGGTCTGGGCTGAAGCCTCATAGACATTTCGTGTGCTCACCAAACCCACAGAGCCGTCAGTCCCCACGCTTCCACCGTTCACTTGGGATTTTCTGGGTCCTCATTTCTCATCAGTTGGGTTGAAGACTCCGGCTTGCCTGGGTTACGTGACTGGCAGTTGATTAAAATTCAGGTGGTATCTAATATTCACGATGAGTATCGCATGATTAATCTGTACTTCTGACAGTCGAGTTGACAAGTGTCTGCCTGGCGCAGGAAGTGGAGGGATGTCGGATGCTAGGCCGTATCCGTGCAGAGACGAGCTAGATGCGGGCCCGCGTGCAGAGCTCCGCCGACTGTCTGGACTGGGTGTGGAGGTGACAGGTGAACAGAGAGACACGGACCGGGCACTGCCCCATGGTTGTGGAACACGCCGGGGCCTTCACAGCCGCCGCTGAACTCACAACCGTTCACCCCGGCCGGCCTCTTTCTGCCGTGTGGGTGCCGCCCGACCGCACCGGGATGCAAGGCCTTGGCTTCACCTGCAGTTCCACCATGGCCAGACAGAGCCACAGAGACTCGGCTCACCCCACCCGGGGCCCAGAGCGCAGCAGTCCAGAGTAATATTCTCCTACACATCCCGACGCACGTCGTAAGTCTTTTGTTTCCTATTGCAGTTGCATGACTTAGGAGGGCAAACGTTCCTTTCTGTTCTCCAGTTTTCTTTTGCATCAGTCCACGAGTAAGGGACGCGCCATGGGTGGGGTCAGCTCACAGGTTCCCTGTCACATTTTACGTGCGTGGGGGCACCAGCATGCCGCTTCCTCGGCTCGGGCGCGGGGCCGTGTACTCCTGGCTTTTGCTTTTCCCCTCCTGCGGGCACTCGACTGCTTGAGTCGCAGCTCCAATTCTGGCTTTTTGCTGGTCCGTTAGCGACTAGAGTCTTTCGGGTTGGTCTGCCCTGTTTGACTTCAAACCCAGCCTCTCACGTGTCAGCTCGCGGGCGAACCGTTCCGTCCACCGTTCCGCGTGTCGAGAATAAACCAGGCCCTCCCCCACACGGGTTCAGAACAAACCATCAGTCTTTCCGAGTGGTGTTCCTTGATAGCACGTACGTGTGCGAGTTCCCGGGGCCGCGGTATGTGCCTCCCTCCTAGTCTTCCTCCGTACGCAGGTGGTTAGTGAGTAGAAGCAGGTCCTCCGGCAGTAGGCTCTCGGCTCAGTGGAAAAGTTTAATAGCCAAAGGATATTGCTTCAAGTTAAATCTCCCTGCTTGGTCCTTATGAGCTTTTCCTAGGCATCAAATTGCGGAGTAAAGGCTGGTTCAAAATAGAAGTCTGAGGGATGGCCCCGTGGCCCCCGAGCCTGCGCTGTAGGACCTTCAAGTAGACGTACAACGACAGAGGCCCGTGAGAGACCTGCGTCCTTAAGAGTTCTGGGGTGAAGTCAGGCCCCAGTGGCTCATGTCTGTAACCCTACCAACTCAGGAGGCTGAGATCTGAGGATCGTGGTTCAAAGCCAGCCCGGGCAAGCAAGTCCATGAGACTCTTACCTTCCATTAACCATTAAAAAGTGGAAAGTGGAGCTGTGGCTCAAGTAGTAGAGCCACCATCCTTGAGTAAAAAACGCTAAGAGACTATGCTCAGGCCCCGAGTTCAAACCCTAGTACCGGCGCACACGCAGAAAAACAAGCCACCGCGAGAAGTCCACGGCTGGTTGGCGTTGGCTTTCGAAGAAAGTTGCAAACGGGAATTCTCTGCCCAGGGAAGTTTAGAGTTTCCGCTGTGATTTCTGGAGCTGACGCTAGGTTGTGGATTGGGTCTACCTGTCCTACTCTGAGTCGAGCTTTTGGGGATTATTTCCTTCCCTTTTCCTATGCGGCATAAACCCTCTGGATCAGAACTCTGCAAGGTGAGGCGTTTCTTTCGGGTCACCAATCCGAGTGGCAGGGTCAGAGGACACAGCAGTCTGGCACTGGCCATGGTAGGGCAGGTGTCCGGGGTCCCGGGGGGGGGGCTCATTGAGGCTTCCGGGCACATCGTGGAGCCTTACTGGGAGCAAGAACCATCTTTAGACCCTGAAGACGGCTCTCGGGGAGTCGATTCGCAGCGTTCTCCTCAGGGGGGTGGTTTGGAAACAGCGCCGCTCCGCCGCGGCACCGGTGGATGCTTGGCTTGGCAAGGTACAGGCGGCCCCTCTGAGCGTGTGGCATGGGCCTGGGGGAGCTTGCCTTCTGGGAGTGGGCTCCGAGCCCTGCTTCCCACGTCCCGGCTCGGAGGGGTCCCAGAGTATGTCCGGTGAGGGGTGCTCGGGCGGAGGTCCGTGCACCTCTGTCTGTGCGACCTGCCTTCGGCAAACCTTCAACCCCATCACCAGACCCCTGTGGAAATCCTGCTTGGCCCCGTGTGCGCAGGAAAAGGGGCTGGGGACGAGTCTACGGCCTACGACTTTCCAGGATCAGGGGGATCTTAAATGTCTTCCCAGCCCAAAGAGTAAACGCGTGCAAAGCTGCCACACAGAAGTTCTCAAAGCCAGTAACAGGTGGCCAGCTCCCAACACTTTATACAGTGTCTCAAGTGAAGCTTTGGGGGAGAAGCCTATCGTGTTTCAGCCTGGGGGTGCATGGTGGGGCCCGTCTGCAATGAAGACCCTGCAGCGTTGGCTGTGCGTTCCCGACAGGGGCCGCCCTTTCAGGCGAGCGTTCCTTTCTTCTGTTGTAAGAAGGGGTCCCTCAAGGTCCAATCAAGCAGCAAGCAGGAAAAGGAAGTCCAAGTTTAGGGTGGCCGTAGGATTTGAACTCAGGGTTCTGCACTTGCTAGGCAAACACGGCTCAGCCACGCCACAAGCCCTTTTTGCTCAGGGTGTTTTTGAGACGGAGCCTCACTTCTTTCCTTGGGCCATTACGGCCCGTGGTACTCTCACTTATATTTTCTGAGTCACTGGGGTAATAGGTGTTTGCTGCCACTCCCAGCTTTTTCTGTTGAGATGGGGGCCTCATTAAGTTTCTTGCCAAGACTGGCTTTGGAGTCACAGTGCTGATCTCTGCCTCCTTAGTAGCTAGGATTACAAGTATGAGCTACTAACATGTGGCTGTTCTCACTCTTATAATAAAAGAAGCACGTGCCCAGTTTAGGAGGTAAACACTTCTCTCTCAAAGACCTGTTTTGTTTGGGTCGATGAATGAATGTCCTCCAGACCAAATCTTTTTTATTCCCCCCAAACTGGTTTAACAGACTCGGCAGTGTGGGAAATCTCGGTGAATTCGTTTGGTGAAGGGAGACAACTTTATCACACTCGCAAGCTCGCATGTGACAACGGAAGAGCGTACCCTAGCCCCTGTGGCTCTGCTTGTGTGCTGAGCTAAGCAGACAGGGCCGACGGAACCCACCAGGCCGTTCCTGTGAGCGTCGGCTTCGGCGCAAGGTGGAGACACTCTACAAACTCACTTCGGGCAGTGGCTCTGAGCAATGCCCGGACCACAACACCAGCTGGGAGGTTTCGGGGGCTCCAGGGGAGTCCAGGGGCCTGGGAGCCGAGTCACTGGTCGGGGCTGAGGCTCACCCCCCCCCGCCCACCCCCAAGGGAATGCAGGCAGGTGCACAGCTGCAGTTGGCACAGGGGTGGATTCTGTTAGGTTTTTTAAAGTAGGTAGCCGGTAAAGGAGAACGCCATGCGGTATTCAGGCAGGAGAGAAAGTTTATTACCGAACTGCTGGCCTGTGGCCAAGATGATCCATGGCCCGAGAGAAGGGAGAGAGAGAGAGAGAGAGACTCCCACCCGGCCCTGCCTTATATCTAGGGCAGGGGCACGGGGTGTGGCCAGGTGGATTAGGAGGTGACCTCAGGGAAAGGGGAGGTAACTGCCTCCAGGTCTGCAGGTTACCCAGGTAACTGGGTGGAGACTTAATGAGGTGGGGGCATCTGCACGGAGCCCTCAGGGAGAGGACCTAACAGATTCGGTGGTAGTTCTCTTCTTCTTGTGGATCCCTGGACGCAGGGCCACGTTTTCCCATGATGCCTTCCAGACCTAACCATCAAGTGGTTAACAAGGAGGTCTTTGGGTGAGTCTTCCATAAAGTCTGGTTTTACTGGTTGTGGAGAAAGCAGAATCTATGGAGAGACGTCAAGTAGAAAGCGTAGGTCAGGGGGGAGATGAGATGCTAGTGGCAGAGACCCAGGACGGGCCACACGATGAGTTTTCTTTGCAATTAAATGCATTTAAAGTCACGCGTGGAACTGTGCGTGTTAGTGGGCTACGCTAGGGTGATTCTGTACACACACGTTTGATGCAGCGTTTAAGTCATGTTGAACCGATTCGTCTCCTTCAAGAAAACTCAACAAAAAGTCTGTGTTGTAACAAGAGTGGTTTGGGTTTGTTCTTTTTTTTCTTTGTGGCTTTCTATACTCAGTTGTATCTGGAGATGGGAAAAGTCAGAGTGTTTGAAGAAGCTCAGTAGTCCATCTTTTTTTTTCTGCATGAAAGATGACCCATTGTTTGTTTGTAATCCACCAGAAGTGGATTTCAAACTTGACCGAGCAGGCAGGCAGATACCCGGTGGGGAAGTGGCTCAAGCGGTAGAGCCCTAACCTTGAGCAAAACCGCTCGGGGACTCCACCCAGGCCCTCGGTGCAAACCCCAGGACCCACAAGAAAGAAAACAGAACGAGAAAAAGTAGACATCAAGCCATCAGGTGGGACAGAGGGGAGAACAGTGGGGCCCAGAAGGAGAAGTTCTGGAATTTTCCGTGCCCATGAGGGGCCGATGTGGGCAGCTCCCAGGACCTCGGTTTCCCTCTGTGCAAAGTGTAAGAACTTGAGGAGATTGACTTGTAACCTTCTGACTTCTCAGTGCCACACCCGCCACGCACGCACGCGCACGCACAGTCCTCCGATGCCCACCCTTTGCAACCCGACACAACCCGCTCCTAGCCTGCTCCCGCACCGCCGCCGACCTCCTGGGGGAGGTCTTCTGTAGAGACATCACCTTGATTGTTTGACTCACTTGGCTGTTACATAAAAACAGCCGGGCGAGGACACGGCAGCAGTGCCAAGGATGTTCTGGTTTCCCCTCTGGCGTTACTCATCTGTGAAAATAAAAGTGAACGGCTGGCTGGCCGGCTGGCCACGAGCTGATTGGCTGAGCACCAGCAGGCCGGGGCAGTGATTGTGGGATGGGTACCACTGGGGAGATGCTGGGTATTTTCCTCCTCCTCCTCCTCTTCCTCCTCCTCCTCCCCCTTCTCCTCTTCCCACCCCCAACTGGACACATAGTTTTACTTCTTAGTTCTCATTCATTTTATGATGTTGGTTACGTATGAGTAATATGTTGTTAAACACGGTGTTCACTTTAGCAAGCCAGCTATGGACTTGAGTAATGAAAGCAACAATCACATATTAAATACGGAACCTTCACCTAAGAATGGAACACCTGGGGCTTGCCCTCGCCACGGGTATGGTCATTTGGGGGCGATTTTATCTTCCTTTTTATCCAGGGTTTGGGGGAAATGAGAATAGACAAATCATCTCTAAGCTTGAAAAACATAATTCTTTCATGCTTACCAAGTCATGTTTCCTGTGGTCTAGATTCTCTAAGCTAAGGCAACAGAAAACTGCTCACATTTTAACATCTGATTTATAATGGTCTGTAATGAGAAGTCAATGAAATACTGAACGAGATACGGTTTTCCCAGAAATTCTGTTTTTCAGACCAAGTCAAATCTGGGGTACACTTTTTAGAAGGGCGTTCCGTTGCTCCCCTTCTTGTTGTTTTACGTTTACTGTGGTTTTGTGAATTGTGCGTACATTTTAAAGAACCTCACACTTTCACTGAACTATAATTACATTACTGGCTTACAGTCGCAGAGAGCCTTTCCAGCTTTTAAAAAAAATAGTTTGGGGCACATTTTTCTCATTTTATTATAGCAGCTCATTTTATTAGCAGGGCAGGCATTATTTTGGTTTTTTTTTTTGGTTCAAAAAGCAGGGACTGGGAGACAGTGCAGCACGGATGAGTCGGGAACTCGGCTGAGCCTCTTCTGGCCGGGTCCTCCAGTCTACACGATTCTTCACGAAGTCTCCGCTTTGCACGCTCAACCGGAAAGGCAGGAAGAGCGGGGTAGAGGAACCGTGGGAATCTTCCAGAACAGTGCCTCTCGGGCTCTGTTCCTGTAGGGTCTCTAGCCTCTTCTGCAGTCCACGCAGGCCCTGCACACTTGCGCTGGGGCTGACGCTTTCCATTTGTTAGGGTTTTGTTTTCCTGCAGGGAAGACAACGAAACCGCCATCCATTAACAGCAGCACAGAGAAATAGAAACAGACAGGACGCGTCTGGGACCCACCTGAGCCCTAGGCTAAAGGCCTGCTGGGAGCACCTACCCAGACCCCGGCGAAGAACACCCGAAAACCCTCCAGACTAGAGTAGCCCTGCCACCACTGCTTCTGGAGACCTGTGGAATTTTACCAAAACGCACTGAGTAGCTCAGCCACGGGAACACGTTCAGACCGTGCAAATTAAAAGTCACTAGGTGAACACTCCCGAGGGGATCCAGCTTTCAACGTATTTCCAGCGCCAATTCTCACGCCGACAAGGCACAGTGGGAACCCGGTGCCGGAACCATGAAAACTCTGACCAAAGCTGAAGATCTTTATGTCTTCTGACTGGGTCACTTCACACCCGGCCGTCCAGATGCATCCCCGAGAAACACACACAAGAATGCTTGCAGCAGAACGCTTTGGAATATCTCTGAACCAGAACCAACTGGCAGAACAATGCATTAATAAACTTGTGACTGTATTATATGCTGGGATGATAGATAATCGCAAGAAGTGAATGGCTTCACACACTCGATGGCGTGGAGACGTTTTCAAACAAACACGCGGCTGAACAAAGGACACCAGGCCGAAAGACTACGACACAAATGATGACATTCGCAAGTTACATGTCCGGAGAAAGTGAGGGTGCTTTGTTAACTACTACCAATGTCGTGCCCCTTACAGAAGCGATGCGATTTTAGAAAACTCGGGGAACCGTGACCGTTGAAGCTCCACCGGGGGCCGTCTGCTGGGGACGGCAAGCCGGCGATGGGGAGGTACTGGCGGGGACTTCCGGAGGGCAGGGGGCGAATGCGTCAGCCTCCGGGGCGTGACTCCACGAGCTGAGCGGAGGAGGGTTCGAATCAGTCACCCGTGGAGTTGTACGAGCAGCTATGTCCCAGGTCTTGGGAGAGCTCCAAGGATATTCAAACTCCAAGACTTGACTGTGTGAGGTCATTCTGCCTACGAAAATAACCTTTCTCACTATTCTCACCCTGTTGACCAGGGAAAACATACCCTTTGAGAAAAAAAAAAACACAAAAAAACAGAAAGCAACCCAAATGCGGAGGAAAAAAAGGGAAGACCCATCCCATTTCTCGGTCAGCCATCTCTGGATTCATTAGAGCCACGTAATTATTTCCTTTAGTCTGAGATAATGGCTGGACGGGAGATTGGAGGCCACCAGACTGTCCTCACGCTGTGGCATGCAATTTCCTGTCATAAGAAATGAAAGTGTCTATTTCACAATGCTGGGTAAGAATAGAGAAGCCTTGTCTGGAGTCGCAGATTCTTAAGAAACGGAGGAAGAGGAGGTGAAGGAGGAGGCTGAAGAGGAAGAGGAGAAATAATAAAGGAGGAGGAAGAGATTTCATCCGTCCCTGGGTTTACGCATAGCTGTGATTCCAAACGGCAGCGGAAGTCCCGGGCCTTCATTTGCGATGAGAAATCATTGGCAGTATTTCAAAAAGGCAACTATTGAGAAGGCGAGAAGCGACAAAGTTATTAGGACGAGGGGTCTCAGTAAACTCCCCATAGCAGTCAGCTCGGCAGGTCACACTCCACCCGGGGTGGAGCCTTCGCGCACGCGAAGCCGGGCACACCTTTGAGTAATGTAAAGTGGGTTTCTCCACCTGTGTTTCCCCCACAACCTCTCCTTTCCAACACTGCTTATTTTGGAAGGCCACTGATGCCACTGCCTAGTGAGGGATTTAAAGGCTCTACTGGGACCTTCAAGCCTGTCCCAACCTCTTTGGTGTGTCTGTCTGCTTTGACCATCATACTTGCCTTGGCCACGATACCTGTCAGGCCAGCCTTCGGGGATCACCCACCTGCTCCCTCCGCGGGCGCCTCTGGGTTCCACACCAGACCAATGTCCGTCCTCCAGAGCCTCCTGCATTGAAGCCAGGTCCTCAGACGGTGGCATTCTGGGGGGCAGAGCCTGCTGGGAGGAGGCTGGGGTGAGGTGGGTGTGCCCTGCATGGAGATTGTGGAACTAGGGTCTGTTGTTGCCACGTTGGTTTCCTGGTCCCTCTTAGGAGAGGACTTTCTCCTTTCCATACTCCAGCTTCACTCTCAGTGCTGTCAGGTACACGTCAGGGCTGCTGGGTACACATCAGAGCTGTCAGGTACACGTCAGGGCTGTCAGGTACACATCAGAGCTGTCAGGTACACGTCAGGGCTGTCAGGTACAGGTCAGAGCTGTCAGGTACACGTCAGGGCTGTCAGGTACACGTCAGGGCTGTCAGGTACACATCAGAGCTGTCAGGTACACATCAGAGCTGTCAGGTACACATCAGGGCTGTCAGGTACACATCAGTGCTGTCAGGTACACATCAGAGCTGTCAGGTACAGGTCAGAGCTGTCAGGTACACGTCAGTGCTGTCAGGTACACATCAGGGCTGTCAGGTACACATCAGTGCTGTCAGGTACACATCAGTGCTGTCAGGTACACATCAGTGATGTCAGGTACACATCAGTGCTGTCAGGTACACGTCAGTGCTGTCAGGTACACATCAGGGCTGTCAGGTACACATCAGAGCTGTCAGGTACACATCAGTGCTGTCAGATACACGTCAGTGCTGTCAGGTACACATCAGAGCTGTCAGGTACACATCAGTGCTGTCAGGTACAGGTCAGAGCTGTCAGGTACACGTCAGTGCTGTCAGGTACACATCAGAGCTGTCAGGTACACGTCAGGGCTGTCAGGTACAGGTCAGTGCTGTCAGGTACACGTCAGAGCTGTCAGGTACACGTCAGGGCTGTCAGGTACACGTCAGTGCTGTCAGGTACACGTCAGGGCTGTCAGGTACAGGTCAGTGCTGTCAGGTACACATCAGTGCTGTCAGGTACACATCAGAGCTGTCAGGTACACGTCAGGGCTGTCAGGTACAGGTCAGTGCTGTCAGGTACACGTCAGAGCTGTCAGGTACACATCAGTGCTGTCAGGTACACGTCAGGGCTGTCAGGTACAGGTCAGTGCTGTCAGGTACACGTCAGAGCTGTCAGGTACACGTCAGGGCTGTCAGGTACATGTCAGTGCTGTCAGGTACACGTCAGAGCTGTCGGGTACACGTCAGGGTTGATGTCAGAGCTGTCGGGTACACGTCAGGGTTGATGTCAGAGCTGTCGGGTACACATCAGGGCTGTCAGGTACAGGTCAGTGCTGTCAGGTACACGTCAGGGCTGTCGGGTACACGTCAGAGCGGCCGCTGGCTGGTTAACCTCAAAAGGAAGCCCGCCTCCCAGCCGCCACGCTCCCCACACAGAAGGGAAAGGAGGGAGTCTCTTCTCGGAGTGAGCACCGGCGGGCTTCCGCGGCCTCCTGGACAATCTGGTACCAGGACGGCGGAGGCAGGGACGTGCTCCTGCTTCCCGGCCGCCGGGCTGGCCGAGGCGTGTACGGTACGCGCTGACGTGTACACACGCAGGAGGTCACTTGCGCAGTGTAGACTGTGCAGAGACGTGGTCCCGTCAACTCCCGGGACCCGCTTGTTTCCCTCCAGGGCTGTGTTCTCAGCGCGGCACCTGAGTTTGCAAGACAGGCGTGTGTAAAGGACAGAGAAAGAAATTCAGAAACAAAAGTTTCGTGAGCGTACGGTGTCTCTTTCCTTGCTCTTAACTAGGGGAAATGCACCTCTTATTTTTATTTCTGAAAGTGCCACAACTAACTTCGTTCTCTTCCTCCCCCCCTCCCTCCCTCCTTCCCTCCCCCCTCCCTCCCTCCCTCCCTCCCTCCCTCCCTCCCTCCCTCCCCCCCTCCCTCCCTCCCTTTTTCCTTTCTTTCTTGCTTCTTTCTTCCTCTTCCTTTCCTTTTCTTCCTTCTTCTTTTTATTTCTTTTGTTTCCCTCCTTCCTGCCTTTCTCCCTTCCTTTCCTTCCTTCCTTATTTCTTTTGTCCTCTCCTTTGTTTTCTTGCTCGCTCGCTCTCTCTTCGTTTTCTCTTCTCTTTCTTTCTTCCTCTCTTCTTCCTAGCTTTATCTGTGCCATACTTCTCGGGGAGCAAGGAAGTCTGGGAGCGGCACCCCCAGACAATTTTACTTTCTTACTGTAACTATTCTATTCTACATTTGATTGACTAAAAAAAAAAAGAAAAGTGCTTACATGGCTAGAATTGGGGTCAAAGGAGCATCTTTCAGTTTTGAGTTTCATAATTAAGAATGGGGCAGTTTCTCTAATGTTTACTCTTGGCTGTGATTATTTAAAGTGGGTCCTGTGTTTAGACATCTAGGAAATGTTAATTAGCGCAGATAAGGTTCCCAGTTCTGAAAGCCAATCACAAAGGCTTTTTTATTAAAAAAAAAAAATCTTCTCCCTTTTTAATACATATAAAGGAGATAATGTTAAAATGCTCTTATGCAAATTTTTGAATTCCCCATCACATTAACAATGCTAATGAGAGTTAATGCATTCCGACCACTTCTGCGGGCTCTGAAGTATTCACAGTGCTCCAAAATATTTCAGGACCCCCCCCCCCGCCCCACCCCCCCCCCCACCCCGCAACTCTAGGGGGAGTGGAATTTTCCGTGGAGCCGGTCAGTTCCTTCATCAGGGACCAGGGCTGGATTGAAGCGGCACGGAGGAGCTGGAACGGCAGTGTGCGGTGGGACCAGGCTTCAGCAGCTGGAGCCGGGCACCCTGGTTCCCGCCGGCCCGTGGTGGGGGTGGTGGGGGGGGGGTGAGGATGTCTGAGGTAGACACGGCAGGGCGTGCCCCGCACAGCGCAGAGAGAGGAACGGAGAGTTGGGCTGGGGTGAGTCAACCCCGGGTGGGAACAAAGAACCCCTCCAGGGAGCCGTTACTGCCATTCAGAACCTCGGCAGACCGGGTTGTTCCCCTTAGGTTAATTCGAGTTGCCCTTTCGTCCCATCGAGGCCCGCAGCCTTCCGGAAGGCTTTCCGACTCCATCCAGCCTGCCGACGCGACTGACTTGGTCTCAGACACCGAGAGAGAGGCAGGCGTGTGCGTGTGCGTGCGCGCGTGTAGCAGCCCTGCAGCGTAAGGGCTTCGGGTGTGGGGAGGCCCGCGCTCGGGCTTGGGAGGTTCCGAGTGCGAGTGGCGACACTCCAACAAGCTGAGCGTTCCTCTCCGGAGCGGCGCGTCGGGCCGGGAGGTGGGGAGGCGAGCCTGCGTGCAGAAGCGCTGGGCCTGAGCCCAAGGCAGCTCAGAGACGGCAAAGGCGGGGAGGCGGGACCCCCGGGGGGCCAGGCCGCGGGGCGCGTGGGCGTCCCTGCCTCACCCGGTAGCTGCCCTGGCACGGGAGGGGGGAGGGGGGCACAGCGCCGGGGCTGCTCGCTGGCTTCAGGCAGGAGAGCCTGCTCCCGTCCTCCGGGAGCACTCCCCCCGTCCTCCGGGAGCACTCCCCGCCATCCTCCGGGAGCACTCCCCCCGTCCTCCGGGAGCACTCCCCGCCATCCTCCGGGAGCACTCCCCCCGTCCTCCGGGAGCACTCCCCGCCATCCTCCGGGAGCACTCCCCCCGTCCTCCGGGAGCACTCCCCGCCATCCTCCGGGAGCACTCCCCCCGTCCTCCGGGAGCACTCCCCGCCATCCTCCGGGAGCACTCCCCCCATCCTCCTGGAGCACTCCCCGCCATCCTCCGGGAGCACTCCCCCATCCTCCTGGAGCACTCCCCCCATCCTCCTGGAGCACTCCCCCCATCCTCCGGGAGCACTCCCCGCCATCCTCTGGGAGCATTCCACCCCCATCCTCCTGGAGCACTCCACCCGCCATCCTCCTGGAGCACTCCACCTGCCATCCTCCTGTAGCACTCCACCTGCCATCCTCCTGGAGCACTCCCCCGCCATCCTCCTGGAGCACTCCCCTGCCATCCTCCTGGAGCACTCCACCCCCATCCTCCTGGAGCACTCCACCGCCATCCTCCTGGAGCACTCCCGCCATCCTCCTGGAGCACTCCACCTGCCATCCTCCTGGAGCACTCCCCCCATCCTCCGGGAGCACTCCCCACCATCCTCCTGGAGCACTCCCCCCATCCTCCGGGAGCACTCCCCCGCCATCCTCCTGGAGCACTCCCCCGCCATCCTCCTGGAGCACTCCCCCCATCCTCCTGGAGCACTCCCGCCATCCTCCTGGAGCACTCCACCGCCATTCTCCTGGAGCACTCCACGCCATCCTCCTGGAGCACTCCCCCCATCCTCCTGGAGCACTCCCCGCCATCCTCCTGGAGCACTCCACCCCCATCTCACTGGAGCACTCCACCGCCATTCTCCTGGAGCACTCCACCCCCATCCTCCTGGAGCACTCCACCCGCCATCCTCCTGGAGCACTCCACCCGCCATCCTCCTGGAGCACTCCCCGCCATCCTCCGGGAGCACTCCCCCGCCATCTCCCTGGAGCACTCCCCCGCCATCCTCCTGGAGCACTCCCCGCCATCCTCCGGGAGCACTCCCCCGCCATCTCCCTGGAGCACTCCCCCGCCATCCTCTGGGAGCACTCCCCCGCCATCTCCCTGGAGCACTCCACCCATACTTGGAGGGTCTGCTGCAAAACCAGATGCCCCAGGATGTTAGCTGTGGGGGGCGGGGGTGGGGGGGGGCTCTCCCTTCACACTTGCATTTCAAAATCATGGTTCCCGGAGTCCCAGGAAAGGCACTCCCGGCCACAGAGATCCACCGTGTTTAACTCTCGGCACGATCCACTCCAAGGAGACGGAGACGTGCTTGCGGTCGGTAAGTCCCCAACAATGCGCTGCGTAAGGTAAATTGCCTCGGAAGAAGGAGGCGGACTCCTTCCTGCTTTTAATAAGGCAGCGTAAGTCGCTTGCTTTTAATTTAGGGCATCCCAGTGAGCAGCCTTTATAACATCCCGGCGCCCGCGCCACCCAGCCTTATGAGAGAGAGAGAGAGAGAGAGAGAGAGACAGCACTTAGGGGGCGTCGGTGTGGTGCGGTTGAGCCCAGGGGTCTGAGTGCGGCTCCGCGCATTGGCACGAGGCAGAGCTGAGGAACAACTCGGCCCCAGCCTAACTCGGGGCGGCGACGTGCCTTTCCTGGGCCGGGCGCGTTGGGTGTGCAAGACGCCGTCGTCAGGAGCAGGCGGGCACTTTGCGCGACGCCCTTCGACCAGCGTAAGAGTGGGTTGCGAAGGAGGGGCAGAGAGGCTCAATCAGAAAGGTGCCCGTGACGCTTCCATGTCTGTCTGTCTGTCTATCTATCTGTCTATTTATCTACCTAATATCTATCAACCTAAAACCCATCTTGCCTAGAGAGGGGGTCCGTTGCGTGGGGCCCCGACTAAGCCGATCTCCACGTAATCATCCGTCAAGCCTCGAGTACACAAGGGACCCTCCCAAGTTCGTCCACCTTCGCCTCGGTTGACCCCGCTGAAGGCTTTGCTTCGTTTTTCTTCTCTGGCTCTCTCGCCCCGCCATTTTTTGACTAGTGGTTGAATTTATGATCGTTTTCACTTGCTCCCCGTCTCCTCTCTTTCTTCTCTCCTCTCTCTCTCCTCTCTAATGCCAGTCCTGAAGGCTTCAACTTAGGGTTTGGGCACTCCTTGTCTCTGAACGCTTTTTGTTGTTGTTGTTGTTAGCATCCTACTACTTGAGCCACAGGTCCACTTCTGTCTTTTTTTTTTGGTGATTAATTAGAGATAAGAGTCTCATGGGCTTTCCTGCTGGGTCTGGCTTCAAACCCCTATCCTTAGATCTCACAGAAGCAAGGATTACAGGTGTCAGCTGCTGCCTGGCCAAGTTCAGGGCCTCTTCCTAGGGGAGTGCTACTGCTTTTGGATTCAGTACTCTGCTTTGTCTGTGTCCTAGGAAGTGTGCAAGGCCAGCAGCCTCCTTTACTGCAGGAAGAAGACCTTGGGTAGTGGGGCTTCTCACTATTTCCTGAAGTGGTCCGTCAACCTATCCGACAAAAGAGAACGTTCCCTGGGTCTGGGCTGTGCGTACAGAGAAGCAGACAAGTAAATATCTTGCTAAATGAAGGAGAACTCCGGTGAGACTCTTGGTGGACTCTCCAACACCTTTCAGTTCCTTACGCTCAGGCCGTTTGCCCGTTCCCAGGTCCGCATCAGAGCGCGCTGGTGAGCCAGAGGGCTGGGGAGTCCCCCCAGCATCCGGGACGCACCGAAGGGCCTGGGAGGTGGCAGAGGGGCCGGACTGGTGACCCCCGGGGGCCTTCCAGTCCCGCTGGCCTCCTCACGCCCTGAATGGCTGAGTGAGTCCCGGGACCTTTGCTATTCATCGAGGATCCCCAGCCCCCAGCCCCAAGAGGCCGGAGGGCCTGGGAAGAGTAACTGTAACTGGGGTCAGCATGACCCTGCCTTTCCTTGGGGGGGGGGGCCAGCATTCTGGGGTCCGAGACGGGAGGCCTGCGACTCCGGCGCAGCCGGTCCTTCCCACGCGAGTGGGACAGGCTCCTCACACAGAGCGGCTTAGTGCTCACCCGTTGTAATCTAGACACTGGAGTGTAGGTTTGGATTGGGTTGTTTGTGCTTTTTTTTATTTTAATCGACAAGAAAGGTGTTTGCAAACCCGTCCGCCCGGAGCACCGTGACAGACGAGGAAGGCGACTTCTTACATTGTTGCACAAAGGGAAAACACGAATGTCATAATGAGGAACGTGTCCGTGTCGCGACCAGGATGAGGTGACAGTGACGTGACCGTCGACCGCCACCGCGAAGACTTCAAAGGGAGGAGCGTTTGCGGGAACGTGGAGGGGAAGCTTGGGTCTCTGGAATGCGTCTGCCCGTGGAGAGAAACACCAGACGCCGTCCTGGGGGTGGGCGTGAAGATCCGCGGGTGGAGGCGCGCGGGTGCGATCAGGTGTGGTGGGCAGCCGGTGGCCCGGGCGTGAGTGGGGCCCAGGGCCGTGGGATCTGCAGGACAGCAGAGAGGGACAGAGGTAGCTAAGGAGACTAGTGGGCACGTGACACGTATGGGCTTGCTTTTGCGTTGTCTTCGTTGGGGGGGTTTTGGTTTGTTGGATTGTTTATAAATGTGTGTATGGCCAGTCCTGGGGCTTGAACTCAGGGCCTGAGCACTGTCCCTGGCTTCTTTTTGCTCAAGGCTAGCACTCTGCCACTTGAGCCACAGCGCCCCTTCTGGCCGTTTTCTGTATATGTGGTGCTGGGGAATCGAACCCAGGGCCTCATGTATATGAGGCAATCTCTCTTGCCACTAGGCCATATCCCCAGCCCCATAAATGGGATATATTTTAAGACAACCAGAGAACCGTTGAGCCCGGCTTCCAGGACACATCCGTACAGAGTGAGAAGGGAAACATTGCAGGCTTTTGTCGCATTACTAGCCAAGGCCATCGGCTAAGATGAAGCTAATAACTCAGGAGCTGGACGCTCGGCTGGGCCACAGCTGGAGTTTCGTTTTGGGGGTATCCTCCATACCGAGGAGCAGACAGATGGGCACTGGTCCCGACGAGAGGTCTCCGGATCCGCGAGGACCGGAAGTGGTACCAGAGAGGAAACTGGAAGCGAATGGTGGGGTTTAAGGCGGGTATGTGATGGTTACGTGCTGCACCCACATTGGGAGGAGAGAGAGGAGAGGAAGAGGGGAGGGCAGGGGAGAGGAGGGGAGGAGAGGGGAGGGGAGGATGCCTATGGTGGTGTTTGGGGACTGACCACATAGCCTTTCAACTGGTGGATGCTGAGTCAAACTTCTGCAGTGCTCCAAGAGGCTCAGAGGGGTCAGAGGTTGACCTCCGTCTGTGAGAGGGGCCTTTGGACAACAGCACCTGCTCTTCTGTGCCTCCAGTGCTGGCCACCAGCCCTCAGGGCTAGGCTGAGCTCCCATGGCCTCCTGAGCCGATTCCTTAGTCAAAATCTCTGCCTGCCCGCCTGCCTGCCTGCCGTCTGTTTACATCCTATTACTTCAGTTTCTCCAGAGAGCCCCGAGTAATGCATGAGAAATCAAAGATGGAGCTGTGTCCAGTGATGGTAGAATCGGGTGCAGGCTCTGCGATTCGAGAGGACTGCCTAGCCGGGTGGAATTTGGAGGCCATCCATCCATCCTTACTTGCCTAGGAAGGAGACAACAAACATGAATACGTCTCCACAAAAACGTGTGGAAAGTGTGGATTGACCCACGAGGCAGGGAAATTCAAACCCCGGGCTTCTTTGGAAAGCTGGAGGGGGGGGTGTAAGAGAGAGTCCCCTTTGGGAGGGAGGAAGTGTAAGCCGGCTTTGAGCGTGTGCACTGGCAGTTGGAATGAGAAAGCATCGCAAGGCTCCTAACGGAACAGGCTGCGTCTGGTAACACGTACTGCGGAGAACTGAGACGCATTTGTTTATCTCACCAAGGCTGAAATGACAGACTTTATTCAAAGACACCGTTGTGGTTTTAAAATGGGGAAATTCAGATCATAGCAAGACAAGCGCAACACCCTGGACGTAGTGATAGATTTCAGGACGGGTTATTTTAATGCCATTCGTTTGGCAGTATGCATGGGAAAGTCAGCCGTATGTGGAAAAACCCCTATCTAAAGGATAAGGACGGGGTGATCGGTAACGCACAGGTGGGCGGGCCAAGACCAGGGCTGCGATAGAGCTCTTACTCCACACAGCTCTCTTTCTGAAATGAGGTATGCATTTCTTCATCTGTTTGACTGATTCCAAAGGAACAGCCACCATCTCCAAAGGTTTTTTTGTTGTTTTTTTTTTTGCCTTAGGGCTTCTTATGAACAGCGTCATGAAATGAATGGCTTCCCGGCCCAGATATTTTGGATGTGAGAGAATGCCGTAACGGTCACATAGAAAATGCTTGGGAAGCACAGTGAGGCACCTCTGTGATTCCAGCATTCAGGAGGCAGAGGCGAGAGGATTATGACCTCCAGGCCAGCCAGGGCGATCTAGCAAGACCTTATCTCACAAACAAACAAACACACACACACACACCATGAAAATCTTCGGGAGGATTACGGTGCATTGGTAAAAAGCATCAAGAAATACGTTCTCTTGTGCTCCTGTTTTAGCCTTGATTTTCTTCTCAAATGGTTTGGAGCTTAGGGAGGGGGGCGTGGGTGTCCAGGGGGCTTGCGAGCCCCTCCCCGGGGCAGCTCAGCTCAGTGCGCGATCGCCCCCCCCCCCCGAGGGCTTGTCCAGCCACGCTGGGGGCCCCGGCCAGCCCCCCGGGGCACGGAGGACCGGGCCCAGCACGGCCTCCGCAGCCCCCAGGGCGCCCACACTTTCCCACGTGGAATGCGGCTTCGTGGCTCCGGCCCGCCGTCCTAGCCGCTCAGGAGGCTGACGCCTGAGGATCGCGATGCGAAGCCGGCGTGGGAAGGAAAGTCTGTGAGCCTCCAGCCCCCAGGGAATGGCCCAAACGAGCCCTGGAAAACCATCCACCCACAGTCAGTGTCCCCAGCCTCAGCCGTCCCGTGGTACCAGCCCAGGTGTAGACCCGGCGACCCCTGGGCAGGGTAGGACGTGCGGCTCATAGCTGAGGCCACAGACGCCCCTCTGGGTGCCCTGGGTACCCAGGGCAGCTCCTTCTGGGCCGTCTTGCACCGTGTCCCGGCTCAGGCTCCGTGTTAAGCTTTCACGCCTATTTTTAAGTCATTTTCCGGCCATGTGTTCTGTTTAGCCAAGGATCCATCGCTGAACCCCCGTCGGGCTGATGGGGCTGGGCCAGGTGCTATTGGTCCGGGACGAGAACAAGTCCACAACCATTTGTCTGCCAACTCTCACTGAAAAAAATCTGCCTTCCGAGCTTGTCAGAGCTTCACAAACAAAGCCGTTCCTCGGGGAGTGTGCCCGTGGCGTCTCCAATACCACACCCTAAACGCAAAGCTGTTTCCTTTCTCTGTATCCACACGAAGTAAAGCCAACGTGGTTGCCAGTGAAGCCCCATCAGCGTCTCGGTTTTATTTCGAAGAGGGGTTGTTCAGGGCCCACGTTTATTTTGGTCCCAGATGGGTTTCACACAGCTCTGTGGCCTTTAGAAATCCTGGCCCCCGCGTGCTGTCCTCCCTGCCCAGGGCTGTGTGCGGGCAGATCCAAGGGCAGGTGCCCTTGCATCGAGGACGGGGGCCGAGAGGCGAGGCGGTCTGGGAAGCAGGGCATGGCCTCCCCCCCACCCCCGCCGCCCCCGGAGGTGAGCCTGGCGACTTAGCTGAAAGTCCCTCTGTAAGGAGCCCCATCCTGATCCGATCCGGATTCGCCTTCCTGTTCCATTTCAGCCGTTAACGTTCGGTTACATTCAAACAAGCTCTTTGAATTTGGTGCTTAGGAGGATTTAGAGCTGCTGAAAATCGCAGCGTTTCCTCCAGAGCGCTTTGCAAGAGGCCGCCATGGAGACGGACAAGTGGGTTGTTGAGAATAATAGGGGAGGTTGAGAGAGGAAAATAGGAGGGTCAAAACCAGGGCGGTCGCTCACATGTGGAGGTTTCTCAAACTCAATTTTCTTTAAGGAGCTCCATCCTGATTTTTCTTCGGGGAGAGAAAATTAGAGTTTTCAAATTTTGCACGCACGCACGCCCACGCCCACGTAACACACGCACACGCTCACATTTTTCAGGAAGGGTCAGCTGAGTTGTGAAAACTCCACTCACCCAGTAGTCTTTCCTGCCTCCTCCATGAACCCATCAGCCTTCGGCAACCGAAGGAAGCCAGCCGGCCCTGGAGCTGACTGAAAAGGTTGAGGGTAAACATCTTTGACCTAGATTTTCATGGTGTCTGTTGAAAAGCCGGCAATTATGTCAAAGGGAGACCGAGGAACAAAGTCTCTTCTCTAAGGTATTTGTGGTAAGTAAAGGTCTCTCTGTATAGAAATCTATTTCAGAGTCACAGTCCGTTCTCACCTCCAAATGAAGGGCTTCTGGTTCTTCCCCAATCTGAACACTTCCGTCCTCCTATCTGAACTCAGAGCGAACAGTCACCCTCGAGACCAGAGCCATCATTTCTCCATGTGTCTATAAGCTATGTAAAACATCTTAAGAGTCTCCTACGAGGAATTTCAGCAAGAAACCGTTTGGTCTTGCTTGCCCCTAGAACAGGGTCAAAGGGCTCTACCTGAACCAAGTGCCCGTGGCTTATACTTGTAATCCCAGCTACTTGGGAGACTGAGCGCTTAGGACTGAGGTTCAAAGCCAGCCAGCCAGCCAGCCCAGGCCAGAGAGTCTGTGAGACACTTATCCCTAAATAAGCACCAAACACCAAAAGCTGGCAGTGGAGCTGTGGCTCAAGTGGTAATCGGCTAGCCTTGCCTACAAAAGCTCAGGGACGGTAGCCAGGCCCTGAGTTCAAGCCCCACGACTGTCACTACAAAACTCTTGCGCACCTCAGTGCCTGCCTCCCAGTGCCCACGGTGAACCGGCTAGGAGCACGGGGGGGTGCCGGCAGGTGAGGAACCGCCCCTCCCCTCTTCTGAGCTCTACAGAAGGAGAAGGAGCCTCTGTCCTGCCTGGGTGGCTGATGGGCTGGGTTCCTCTCCCATCAGCGGTAGGGATGGGACAGGACGGGACGGAACAGGACAGGACGGGACGTGACGGCGCGTTCAGCAGGGGGATGGTAACGTATACCACACGGTCACACTGGAGAATTCTGTACCATCCCCGCGTTCTTATGAGTGTCAGGGTGCTAGCTGCCAAAGTGATCGTTTGCATTTAGTATTCACACTTAAAACCAACTGAATCAGCCGGGCACTGGCGGGTCATGCTGTTAATCCTGGAGGTCTGGTGTTCAAAGCTAGCTCAGGTAGAAAGTCAATGGGACTCCATCTCTAATTAATCGACAAAATGCCCAGACAGTGGGCCTGGGTCAAGTAAGTGGTAGCGTTCCAGCCATGAGCTAGAAAGCTGAGCAGGACCTTTAGACCCTTCCTGGTTACACACACAGACCAGCACACATACACGAATACACACAATAAAATAAAACGAAATTTAAAAGTAATTAAATCAGTTCCAGAGCCCAGGAATTCCCCCAGCTCCCTCCCCTCCCCTGCAGCTGAATGTACATTAGCGCTCTTTCCTGGGGCGGGCGGGTGGGGGGGAGGGGGTCATGCTGACGAATGGTTGAGGCCTAATTTACATGTTTTATCTGTACAACTCAATGAGTTTTCAGTCTGCCATGGTATTCAGCACAGACTTGTAGAGTCACCGTCACTGTCTTGCTGTTGTAATTCGTCGGGGTGAAGGAGCCTGGTGCTTTTCAGAGGTGTTGGGCGCACCTTCTTGGAACAGCCATGTATTCCTTTTTCCACCCCGTGAAGACGTTGTTCAGGAGATTGCTTCCCGTGCTCGGAAGCTCGCCAGCCGTGGGGGGTGGGGGGTGGGGGGGGATGGCAGTGCCCAGCCCAGAGGCAAAGCTGGTCCCGGCTTTGGTCTGCGATCTCCGTCTCTCCGCGCCTCCCCCAGACTCACCGGCGATTGGGGTCGCGCTGTCGCTTCTCTTCATGATTCCAGACTTCCCATTGGTTTGGAGACCGCCTAGCTACAAACTGCTAATGATGTTGTTCCCTCTTGGCTTTGCTTAACAAGGCGATTTTATCTTCGGCGACGTGCCACTTTCTCTTAAAAGGAATCCAGCTCTTCCTGCCCGCTGGCTGGAAAAATAAACAAATTCAGCTCAAAGATAAGAGACGTAACTTGTTCCGCTTTCTCTCCCCCCCCCCAAGAAGGTAATAAACTTATATAAACTTGCCCAAAGCAGGTATTCTCCGTGTGGTGAGGAAAGGCACGTGGCTGGACCTATTTACTCTCCGGCGTGCTGATAACGGCCTGGCCTCCCCATTCCAGAGCCCAAGCCTCCCATCATGGCGGGAGGAGCCGCGCACCTCCATGCTCAAGTTTAAGCCAGGTTTTTTTTTTTTCAAGTAGGATCTTGGTAGCTTTTGTCCACGCTGGCTTCAAGCCATGGTTCTCCCTCTCTCATCTCTGCCTCTCTGGTAGCTGGGATTCCAGGCGTGCGCCTCTTCTTATTAAGAACAGTTAGCTTACTTCTAACGCCCGCGTGAACTGAGCGGGGCGCGGGAGGCTCGGAGCTGGAATGGGAGGCGAGCGCGAGGTGCTTTGGGTGGGCTTGGAGGAGGGGTCTCCCCGTGGGGAGGCAGGCTGGGGTTGAGGACCACCAGTGGCCGGGTGGGATTCCAGAGGACGGGTGTTGCGGCGGGGGGGGGGGTGGGGGGGGGAGAAGACCCAGGGGAGGGCGACACGAGAAAGCAGAAAGCCGGAAAGCAGAAACGGGTCCGGAACCCCTCCAGACGCGGGAGCCGTCGCGGACGTTCCGAGGCAGGCGGCCCCTCCTTCGGGTTCAGACACCCTGGTTTAGGAGCAACGTCCCAAGTATGTCCCCCTCTCTCGCCGCAGTGTCTTGGTGTATTGAACGGGACAAGGGGAAGCAGCTTTTTGCCCAGCCTGGCTCTCTCCCCCTCCGAGTGAGAGGAAGGGTGGGTGACCTCGTCTGCCCGTGGCCTTAGAACTCTTGCCATTCTGCGCCTGCGTGTTTCAGAGGAGCATGGTCTCCCGTATATCTGTCGCCCGCTCTGGTGACGCCTTATGATGGCCTGGCTGTCACCGGGAGGACGAGTCAGTCCCCCGGGTCCACGGGCTTGCTCTCCCTCCAGTCACCCGGCCGCCGCACGTGGACACGCTGGCTCACGGAGCCGCCGCCGCCGCCACCGCCATGTGCCATGATCGGCCCAACTTGTCCTTGTGTTTCTTGTCGTTCTTCTCCATGGAATTCTCTATGAAGCAAGCGTATGGGTCAAAATCCTCCAGAAGTGCAGCTCCTGCTCCGTGGGTCTCAGGCGGGGCCTGGGGCTCTGCGTGGCTAACGAAGCTGTCGCCCAAGCAGCACGGCGGAACCTATGCCGAGGGGGAGTGACGGGGCGGGCCCTGGGTGGGCTGCGTTCACCTGTCGGGGAAGGAGGAGCCCCGGCGGTGGCCCGGGCTTCCTGGTGACTGTCTCTCCTCTGCCCGTGCGTGCTGAGGTCTCAGGAAGGTGAGAAGCTCCTGAGGAAGAGGGAGTATAGTGTAGCTTATGTCTTCGCCTCCCACGGGCATCGCTTGCCCTTCTGTGGCCCGAAATGATCCAGAACTTCTGAGGAAACAGAAAGGGAGCCATGGGAAAGAGTCGTGGAACCTCAGCCAGGCTCTGATGTGTGCAGGCCCTTGTGCGGATGGAGAAGGAGCTTCTAGAAGTCTGGGGGGGTCCCCCAGGAGTGAGCTGGTCTATGTCCTCTTCCCTGCCAGGGAAAGGGTGGAGGGTGCTTTGCTCTCAGCCGCGTCTTCTGCAGTCCACTCACCATGTGGACACTGCCGCCAAGGGGGGGTCCAGGCCAGGGGACGTCGCAGGAAGCTGGCTCTGGCACAGCCCCGGGGGGCCTTCAGACGCAGGAATTCCATGGTGAACCCCAACTCTGCCCGCGACGAATCATCATCTGCGAGGGTTTTGGGGAAATGTGCTTACTGTGGAACTTCCTGATGCTGAACTTGCCAATGACCGTGTCGAAAGCCTTAGGAACGTGGGATGGATTTAAACACAGCCCTACAGACTCAGGTGGGGGGGAGGGGGTGTACGTATAGAAGTTGCTCCTCCGCTGCCAGGGACCAGGACCGAGAGTCTCTAGGTAGGCATAAGAGCTCCCTGCACCCAGCCTGAGCTCACCTCCCACTCGATCGCGTCTCAGCCTTCCCTGGTCTTCCCTCACGTGGTCGCAGTGCCTTACGTCTTAGCATCAGTGTGTGCCAGATAAGCAACTGCATGCCGTCCCCGGCGCTGAGGACGGAGGGGCCCCCCACATGGCCATGTGGGGGGGACTGCGCTCTTCTCTCACAGCAGTTCAGTCCCTGGATCCGGGCGGATGAGTCGCTTGACCTGTCACGATGTGCGCGCGTTGGTTCCGCCCGAGGCTCTCCTCTGTGTCTCTCCTTTCCATGATACGAGATCGGGGACGACCTCCCCTCAGTCTGGGCCCAGAGTGAGGAAGACAGAGGGCACCGCCTGCTGACTGGGGATGAGCACCGTACAGGGAGCAAGGATCACGTGGCCAGGAGCAAGCCTCTGGACGTGCGGCTGCTTGTGAGCTGGGCCCTGCCCTGTCCACGCTCCCGGGGGACGGGCACCTTCTGTGGGAACCTGCCGTGATCGTTTGCTGTGCCATGTAGGTTCTTTAAAGTTGTGTATCTGTCCCTCATTGCAGAAAAGGATTAAACGCTGCGTAATTGTACGCCCAACCTCGTTAGGGCCGAGATGCCTGCATAATGCCACGTGAGAAAGCTGGCGAGTGTGAGAAAGCAGTGAGTGTGCAGAGCCTCTCGGGCCCAGCCAGGCTGCCCACACCCCGTGGGCACCGTGCACAGGGTACGACCGCGGTGGGGGGCGGGGGGAGAAAAGCTGCGCCAGGGCCCGTGCGGTGCTGGGGGGTCCACAGAGCCAGGGGGCCATCCTGCCTGTCTCCCGGAGGACTTGGGGAAGAGGCTGGAGTAGCCCCCCCCAGCCCACCCCACCCCAGACTGCACTCACACGGGCTGTGGCGCAGCGCGTCTGAGACGGCGGTCCACCGTGGGGTCCCCTTGCTTGGAGGCCTGTGGGAAATGCAGCTCTACGTCTGTGGTGGAGGAAGATGTCGGCCTCGTGGTGGGGCAGGGCCCCCAGATCTCACCAGTGAACACCCCCTTGGCCCAGCTTTCTCCCACTGGGCCCTCCTCTGAACGGTTCTACCAAAGCGGGCAGGGCCACAGTGTCGGGGGGGGCCAGACCCTCACACGCACCCGTAATTCCAGCTGGCTGGGGGCTCTCTAGTCGAGCATAGCCAGCCGAGGGTCGGAAGTCTCGGCAGCCGTGCTGACACCCGTAAGTCCTGCATCTCAGCCGGGGGAACCAGCAGGGCTGGTGTTTCAGTCTCAGCCACTGGCAAATCACATCAGAAACCAGGAAGCGCTGGGTGTAGGCTGCACTGGCTTGGGATTTGACAATGAGCCCCGTGCTTCGAAGTGCCGCCCCGCCCAGGCCCCCCGGCAACGGCCTTTTGGATCTGTTGCCAAGGTTGCATACAACCATTTGCGGCTGGGTGAGGGTGACTCGCAGGGGAGGAGGAACTGGGGAGTTGTGTACGAACGTGTTCGTGGTGGATGGGGGCGTCGTCAAGGTTGCTGCGAGGCCGTCCCTCCTCCTGACGGCTTCCTTCCTTTCCTTCTTGGGGACCCTCCCAGAACGTGCGGTGTGAGTTCTTTTCTGTGGCTCCCCTCCCCTCGACAGCTCCCGGCATTGACTGCGCTTTCAGCTTAGGGCTCTGACGCACGAGCGAGAGCTACTGTGCGTGGTTCTCTGACGGTGACCAGCATCGGGCCTCAGTCACCACAGGCCAGACCTGAACAGCCACGGGGATGTCAGCCCGCGGGCCCAGCCACGGAGGGTCTTAGCAAAGACAGAACAAGGCGGCAGCTACAGTGCTGGCCAGGGAGCCCCGGAGGCCACACCAAGGCGGGACCTGGTGTCTGGGGGTGGACGGCATCCGCAAGCCTGTGTGCTGGCCATCAAGACAGATTCTCAACCTGAGACACCGAGTGCGGGCGTCAGTACCAGCTTGGCTGCCCTCGGCCGGGTCCCCAGCACTGGACTTACGGGGTTCTCCCCGGCTGCGGGCTGTGTACCGACTCAGGTGTGGGCCACACAGGCTGTGGAGTGCAGAGCGGAGAGGATGGGGAGAGGAGGAGCCTCCTAGGAGCTGAGAGGCAGTCGGGGTTCCAGAAGACCGGCCATTCTTCTAAGGCTTGCGACATTCACAGTCCGGAATCACAGTCCTTCCCGTGATCTATGTTTCCTGCCACGCTGATCACGCACCAGTTTCCATCTTTGGCTTTCTTGGACTCGTGTGCATAAATACATCGCCTTGGAGTCAGCACTGCCTAATTAATTTGCGGGATTCTGCTACAGAGCGCTTGAAATCACATTCCCGTCCCAGCAGAGAAGAAGCGAGGAGAACACGGGGAAACAGGGCCCCCATGCAGGGCAGTTCACATGTGGAGATGGAAGGGGGCTGGGGGCTCACTACAGAGAGCGTCCCTCTCAGGTGCTGGGGGGGCAGGGGTCCTCCCTCACCGAGTTTTCAGCGTGGTTTCGGGAGGAAGATGGCGTCGCTTACCTCGTCCTTCAGAGGTTTGGAGCAGGAAGGTCTTATGGGTATGGCTAGGTCATTATTTCTTGGTCAAAGGACAACTAAAGTCTACAGAAAAGGTAGCCAGGCGTTTCACCTCCTTCCTGCGGATGACCGGGAGAACGCAAGAGTTGTTTATGTAACGGAAACCGGTGCTGGCACGGGCAGGGGTAGGAGATAGTGTGTCCTCAGAGATGGGTCCTCCTTCTGTGTCAGCTTGCAAACAAAGCTCTGTTTCAAAAATGCAGTTAAAATGGCATAATATATATATATATATATGTATATATAAAATGTCTCTGTCTCTCTTTCCGTGTGTGTGTGTGTGTGTGTGTGTGCGTGTGTGTGCCAGGCCTTCTGGGTTTGAACTCAGCTTCCTGAGTAGCTAGGATTAGAGATGTGAGCCACTAAGAAGCCTGGGCATACATTTTTTATTCAGGAGAAAATCGTGTATTTTGTGTACAGATTTCACGGTGGAAAAAAAAATCAATATGTGGGTATTTCAGCTGGGTGCTGGCGGCTCGTGCTTATCACTTAGGACTCAGGAGACTGAGCTGGGAGAGACTGAGGTCTGAGGCTAGGCCAGCCTGTGAGAACTCTTCTCACAGTATTACACGGGGAAAGCTGAGATCAGGAGGATGACGGCTCTAGGCTAGCCAAGGCAGAACTGGCAAGTGAGGCCTTCTGGTGGGTGAGAGGGAGAGGGTGTGAGCGCAGGGAAAGATAAGCAAGGTCTGGGGAGAATTCCGACTCGCATGATGGATGGGGACACGTTTGCAAGAGGATGAGGGCCAAGGCACTGAGGTGTCTGTCCCGGCCCCGGTGGGAATGCCAGCCTTGCTGCCCATCTGTCTTCTGTATTCTTATTTTTTTTCAATCCTGGCCAGCTTGAAAGGAAAACATTCCTTGTGCTGAACTTCTGTTTGATTCATAATTCATTTGATTGTCAAAAGGATGAATTTGCATAAGTGCATTAGTCATTTGCGTTACTTATAGTGAAGTGAATTGTCTGTTCATTTCCCATCATTCTGAGTCAGAGATTGTGCTTTATTTTGTCTCAGCGGAAGCCATTGAGTGATGTTAAGGAGCACAGCTTGGTACGTGCGGGTGTTTATTTGGGAATGTTAATAGGAAAGTTTTTAGCCCTGTGCCCTCTCTTTCTAATTCATTGATTCATACTCAGAGTCTCCGTTCTCTGAAGTTTGGAGAAATTGGTTTTGGCTAACTGCTAGTCAAGTGCGAATGAATTAACTGGGCATTAGTGGGATAAAACCACACTCATTCTTGCTGGCTGCAACATGAAGCAACCACTTAAGGTCGTGGGTAGGCTCTGAATGGAGACACGGCCCAGGGAGACAGATTCCCATCCTCCCGTGCATGGTTCTCAAGCTCAGTGGGGGCAATCACCTGTCACCACCCCTCCCTCTAGCTATGTTCACAGCCGGAGGGGACGTGAGGGCATGGGGTGGGGCCACCCGCTGAGGTACTTGCTGAGTGGTGGTGACATTATCTTCAGGGAGGGTGCTGTGCCCCTCTGCTTAGAAACCATTGTCCTGAACGGTCTCTCAAGGCTGTCATTCCTGAGAGCTCATACTGTTCTCTACTGGACAAAGATTGCCTAGATCACTTACAGCACTATGGTTAAAACATGTATACCTTTTGTAAGCATTCCATTGAGCTAATCGTGAACGACACGGTGACTTTACTTAATAGAGATGTATTTATCTTCTGAAAATCTCCAAGGCAGTTGACGTCAAGTGTTGGTCCCAGAAGACTTTGTAAAGCACAAGACACTAAGTGTCCATCTCTTCCACTACATCCTCTGACAGCACCAAGTCACAGTCATCCAACCAGCTTATAACCACGGGGTAGCTGGCTAGGCTACAAGGGCCCCTTGTTCAGAAGGATTATCAGGACTGTGGTATATCCCAGGGAACGTAGTTTCTTAAATATGGTGAACCTAAAAATATACAGATGCACACACACACACACACACACACACACACACACACACACACACACACACACACACACCCTCACACCCTGGGTCTCTGTAATGAGCTTGAGTTGAGAAAACATTTAGTAACCCTGGCCCCTGGCACCAATGATGCCAAGGGTGTTCTGCATGCATGGATCATTTTAGAACAATGTGACTAATTTTCTTTGCTGTTCTGAGAACAATTCTCAAAAAGGAATTCCAAAAATATGTTGAAGAGCAGCAGCATTATTAGCATTGGCAGGTGACTCCTGTGTAGGAAATAAGGCTCACTGGAAAAGTGTAGACACAGCCTGGGAAACACCAGCAGCACTGGGGACCCACAGCTCTCCCACGGGAGATAAACTACCAATGACCAGCTGATGCTGCGCTGAGAACCACCCGGGAAAAGTCAACCCAGAACCCTTTTCTTTAAGAAATATGACTCAGCTGTTACACTCTCAATGAAAGAGCTTAAAAGATTTGCCATAGCATTTATCCAACTGATTACAAGACAGGAGACACAAGACGCTTGCACAAACATGTTCATTGCTTCACTATTCACATAACCAAGTTATGGAAGCAGCCCAGATGCCCTGCAAAGAGCAGATAAAGACAATGTGATACATTTATATATGTGTATATAATTTGTATTGTATTTAGAATTTATGTTTTATTTACGCACACTGAGGAATTTTGCTCATCCATCAAGAAGAATGATAATATGTCATTTTCAGGGAAAAGGATGGAGCTAGGAAACATTATGATAAGTGAAGTAAGTCAGGCTCAGAGAGACAAAGGGTACATGTGTTCTCTCATGTTTGGAAGTTAGATCTAATTTATAAGTATATATGTAAACATACGTAGGGTTAGATGCCTATAGACACATATCGAGTAAAGTAGTTTATACAGTGGTGGAACCCTTTTGAACACCCAACTTACCACTTAACACAATGAATGCCAAGAGACTGAAATGTCGGGGGGGTAGATGGAGAGAGGAAAGGTGGGCGAATGTGTGAAAGTGGAGCCGGGTAGCCCTGAGGGGGACGGTGGGACTTGCGGAGATGGCCGAATGATGACGGGGTGACATTGATTAAGGTGCACTGTACTCATCAATCGATTTGTTGAGTTGAAACTGCCTCGGACAACTACTCAAGGGTTAAAACGACAACAGAATGCTGACCTAAGAAGGAGAAAAGCACCCTATTTACCCAGGCATTCTTTGCATGGAGGTGCGGTGCTCAGGCCCTTTCCTCTTCCTGGGAGCAGTCTCCCTACCATGGCAAATGTAACTTTCCTTCCTTCCGGTAAATATCCTAGGAAGAAAGATGTTCTTTGCAGGAAAAAAAGAATTAGTAATGTATTAACTAAAGTGTGAATGTATCTTGTGGGGGTTAAAATAACTATATTCATTGCTCTGTCCCCTGGATGAGGCCTTCTGAGGCTGCCCACAGCAAGCCTTTCTTGGAACATTCATTCCTGCCCCAAGTGCACAGATTCCTTCTCCAAATAATTTTACTTCGGACAACAACTGAATGCTAATATGTGTGTTTCCAACCTGCATTGTGGCAGTAGTGTAAGCATTGTGTTTCAGCAGTCTCTTAGAAGTGTCAGTAATGGATGGAGAGAATCAGAGCTCTGTACGAATCCTGTCTTCGGCGGTTTGTGACTTAATTTGCATCGCCCGATCAGCTGATTGTCTGCCAAAGGCAGAAAACAATCTTCATCTGCTGGTTAATTTACAACACTGCCAATGCGTCGATTCTGAAAAACTTGTAGGAAAACTGCTCCTCCTCATTTGTTCCTTCATCAGAACTGCAGAAAGAACTCTTGATCCTTTAGAATAAATGACAGAGACGGGCACTATGAAAGAGACGAGGATCTACGGTTGTATTTTGTTTCTTTGCGGCTGGCTTTTGATTTATCCTTTGTTTATGTGAATTATGTCCCCCCCCCCCATCCACGGAGGGGACTTGTCTTCTGATTGATAGCACTCGCTTTCCTTTCTCAAAAGAACACAAAGAAACGGCAGCGGCTGAAGGACAAGAGGACGCCTTGGCTGTGCTCAGATGTGCGAACAGAGGAGATGGAGACCCTGGCGTGGTATAGAAGGGCTAGCCCTGGAGCTCAGGGAGAGGACAAGGAGTCCATGGAGGGAAACATGCCGTCATCGAGGCAAACATCTCCGACGGTGTCCCGCACCTGTGTCTCACCAACCAACTCCTGCCTTTATTGTCCTTGTCTTCTCTCGGGTTATCCTCTGCTTCCCAGATGTGCATTGAATGTTTAATGGAGGACATCCAAGCTCCCACTTAGTGTAAAGACTCTGCGAGCCTGGAAACAGGGCTCCTGCTTCCTTACTTCTCCGCTCACCGAGGGGCACGGTGCAGGCCTGGGCCCTCTCGTTCTGTTCAGGTCCGGTCAACCTTTCTCCAAGTTGAAAATAGAATTTCATGTCTCATAGCTAGAGGAAAAAAACAGTACAGGAGTTTGCTCTGTCTTTATCAGCCATGCAGATTCTACTATCTTAAAATAAGTTAATTTCTTCTGATGCGTCTCTGAGTATCTGGCGTCGCCCCAGCTGCGCTGTGACACCTTAATAGCGAAGAGGAAGTGAGAAGATGATCCTTTCAGCTTACTTGGGCCATTGTGCCTTCTCTCCTCCAGCCCCCTTTACCTGTGGCTAGTGCGTCTTCATTGTTCTCCATTCCCTCCCTCCCCTGGACGCCCTTTCCCTCTCTCTCTGCCTTTCTGTCTTTCCCTCTCTGCCTTTCTTTCTCTCTCTGTGTCTCTCTCTCTCTCTCTCTCTCTCTCTCACACACACACACACATACACACCTTTATAGAAATATACAACCCAGAACCAAGCCCATTCTCTACCTTTTGTCTACCGTTTGGTTCTTTTCAAGCACATTCCTGCATTCAGACACATCCTGCCCAGTGCTCCCTGTGTCGAAGCCTGGGCTGTTTGAGCCCTACCGGGTTGGCAAACCGCAGCCTCAGGCTAAATGAGCCATCATTTGTCATTTTTCTAGGCCTGGTCTGCGCCTGGGGCTCTGCAGTCGATAGCGGCATCGGAGAGCTCCCTGTGTCCCGCAGAGCTGGACCTTAGAGGCCACAGGTTGCAGAGCTGTGCCCTGGGGCGGTCGCCCTAACACACGTCCCCAGGGGCTGGGGGGGGCACTTCTGGAAGGTGGCATCGTGGTGGGTGGGTCACCCTCCTGCCCCGCCCATGCTTGCTGCCCACTTGGACTTGAGAGGGAGCAGACGACACTGGAGTTCCGAGGCCAGTCCTCCTTCTTCCCATGAAGGCTCATTTTTTCTTGGGCTCATTTTTTTTTACCACCTTCCATCTACTGCAATAACAGATTTGGGAAGAAGGGACGCTCTTTTCACAGTCTCGGCCGTACCTATCAGACAGGGAGGATCATTTGCCCTGCTCTAGCCAGTTATAATCACAGATCGAGAGGAAAGTCTTTCTGTGCCCAGGGATGTGCATTTCCTGACCCACCCTTGCACCCACGGACACACACCCTCACAGGCACAGATGCACACGCAGCTCTCACACACACATGCACACTCATGCACATATAGATGCATACACTCACGCACTCACATAGACACATGCACGTACGCCCCTCCCCCCTCCACGCTCCCGTTCACAGCCACCATCACGACGCAGAGAGTTTCCAGGACCCCGTGCTGGCGGTGTTGGGAAATGAGGGGGTGGAACACGCCCCAGCTCCCCGCGCAGTCTCAGCCTCTGTGGGTCAGGCAGGGGGGGGGGGACCCTGGTCAGCTGACCACAGGAACCACAGGCTGCCAGCCCCGGGGATGGGGCAGGTGGCAGTGGGGCCACGGAAGCCCCACTAGGCCTGGTGCCACCCCGACAGGCCGAGGTGGGAGAACCACCCCCCGGGGGGGCGCAGTGGAGACTGGACTGACAGATCAGCGTGGCACCCACTGGGTCCTGCAGATAGGAGAGCGGTAGGAGTCTCCCGGACTCATCCGACGAGCCTGCGTTTCGGAATCGGAGGGGCGTGAGCAGCGTGGGCTACAGCAGCCGGGGCGGGCCAGGAGGGAGGGAGGAGGGCCCGAGTGCGAGCGGAGGCATGGCTTGGTGGCGGTCTTGCCTTCCCACAGTGGGGCCGGGCCTCTTTGCTGAAGCCCGATCAGATCTGGTAGGCAGGGCTCGTTCTGTAGAGAGAAAGGGGGACACAGGGTCAGAGCATGGGGCAGATGCTACAGTCCAGATTCTTGTGGCCTGAGAAGTGGGGGTGGGGGGGGATGGAGCAGGGCAGGGTGATTCTTTGTGGACCTCTAACGGGTCCCCTTCTCTCTAAAGACTGTGCCTTGTGCCTTCCAGTCCCATCCCTGGGGGCCGGGGTGAGGAGACCAGGGGGAAACTGAGGCTGTGTTTGTCCTAACTACTCTGTCTGGCTTGTCCTCTTCTCATTGAGCTTTGTCCCATTCCCGAGTCTTCCCTGGGGGAGTGGTAGGCGGTGCAGATCTCTCCCCGTTCGTGTGAAGCCCCGTCACCCGAACCTCGGGCGGGTGGCACGCGAGATTCCTGTCACGCTCCTCCCACGAAGCCCAGAGCCGGCGCCAGGCCCCCGCCCCACGCACGGAGTTTGCGGGCCACAGAAGGCACAGTGTTTGCTCTTTCAGAAAGCCACGACGGCCCGATGCTAGACAAAGCCTAACGCGTGAGCTGTGAGGAAACATCACGCCTCAGCGTCGCTAATGTGCTGGCTGTGTGCGCGCGTGCCCGCATTGCTGTCCAAAGCTATCGACATCGAGTCCCCTGAGGCCCCGCCGTCACTCCTCCCCCTCTCCCGGTCTTCACATCCAAGCCCTGGAGGGGAAAAGGCAGAGAATGCAAAGCTCATCTAGAATTCCTTGTTATGCAAAACATATAATGCATGGTTCCAGTCTATTGCTGTCATTCTCGTCCTAAATAAAAATATTCAGCAACAGATTGAACGACGTCATTTTGAATGCTCTGCTATTGTAATTTTACAGTGCCTGATGAAAGTTCATCGATATCATCCTGTAGCCCCAGCTTTATATGTAGTATCCGCTCATCGTTACCCGCTAATATTGACCCACGATGTCTGGAGGCTGCACGGAGTCTACAACGCACAGGCTTTGAGTTGCAGCAGCGTACTTTCCCTTCCTACCGGCGAGAAATAGTCTCTTACTTTATTCAACAGATATTTGTTAAGCATCTGATCTGAGCCAAAGGTGTGAGCAAAACCTGGATCCAGAGTCTAACCACAAAGACAGACGTTAAATCATGGCTGACATTCCCCCGGTCATTGTTCAACAGCGGTGTGGCCTCATCCGTACCCACGAGTAACTGTAAAGGCTTTGCCCTGGAATGGCTTTTAGGTGATAATCCTAAGTGACTTCTGACTTTCGTAGCTGTGGAATCCGAGCGGAGAGGCGACTTCCTCGTCTTTCACCAGGATGTTGGTGGTGAAAGTGGTCGGGTGGGGCCTTGGTGGGGGGGGGGGCTGCCCCGACGTCAGCCTTGACTGTGTGGTCCCCATCTCCCGGCATCTCCCTGTGGGAACAGAACAACTTCTCTCTGCTGACCTTGTGTTGCCGGCTCCTGGGAGTTCCTGTGGGAGGTGGGGGAAGCTGCTGAGAGACTTGAGGAAGGACGGGGTGCAAGGTTGTCTCCTGTAGCCCAGGTTAGACGGCGTAGCTGGAGTCAATTGCGGGTCAGACGCTGCTGGTCGGAGGGCTCGGCCCCCCTCACCTGGGTGACCTTTGAGGGAAAGGAAGCACTACGAAGAGCACTGGCGTCTCCCGCCTTCACAGAGAACAGCCCGCCTCTCAGCCTCTGTGGTCGAGACCGGCAGCTCTGAGTGGTTTCTAGAAGCCCGCGTGGGAAGGACAAGGTGTTTAAACACCGCTGACCACAGAGCTGAAGCGGTGTCAGGTGCCCTGCACGGAGGAGATCCCGTGTCCCGTCTAGAGGAGGGTGTGTTTTGTCGCGGAGGCTTCCCGTTGAGTGATCAGATCACACCAGGGCAGAATCAGCTTCTCTGTGTGTCTCGTTCCCTCTCCCTCTCCCTTCCTCAGGCCTCTCTTCCATTGGTCTCTGCGGCCTCTTCCTCCCCCTCTGTGCCCCGGTAGTCTGTCTTTCCCACGTGGCGGGGTGGGGGGGGAAGAGGGCAGGGTGGAAAACTGGCGTCTCCCACGGAAGACCCCGGACAGAGACAGCCGGCCCAGCTGTCCTGGGCCGGGGCTTCCCGGGTATGGCTCGCCCTGGGCCCGCTGGCTGGGCTCGGACACCCGTGGCGGGGCCTGTGTGCCCGGCACCTGGGCGCTGAGGAGGGGAACGGCCGGGGTGGGTGGCCAGGAGTCTGCTCCCGCGCCCCACCCGGGCCTGCCCGGTGATTCCCGGCGGTTCCCGCTTTCCCTCACCGCGCCGGTGCCACCCCGAGCATTTGCGTTGACCGCGTAAGGTCTCCCCGCCCCGAGTCTGAGTGGTGGTGAGTTGTGTGTTGTCACAGAGGGGGCGCCGAGGCGGGGGCGTGCTCGAGCACCCAGCCGGGGCGGCGGGCTGTTCCCGGGGCAGCCGCCGCCGGCTGGGTTTTGCGCCTCCTCTCCCTTCCTCCTCGGGAGGCGGCGTCGTGTCTCTCCTTCGGGGAAATGAGCATCTGCCGTGTGTGCGTGGAAAGCGAGCCAAGAAAACGGCGGAGGGGGCGGCCGTGCTGCCTGGGAAATCATCTCGAGCGAGCCGCCCCGGTGGGATTGCGTAAGGAAGCCCGCCGTCTCCGGCACGGCGATCGCGGCCCGGGCGCGCGCCTGAGGGCCTGTGCACGCGCGCGGGGCGTGTGCGATGCGCGTGGCACGTGCACGTGTGTGCGTTACGAGGCTGGGGGCCGCTGCCGCCCTCTCGTGAACGCAGGCAGGCACCGGTAGCCCCCGGGGCGTGCGAGCCCCGGGTTCCTTCTCCTCCTGGAATCCGTCCGGGGGGACTGGCCTCCCTCTCCGTTTTCCCCTCGGCCCCAGGGAACTGGACTCCAGCCGCATCCGGCACGGCACCGCGGGACGTGCGTGCTACGGGGTGCGCTACGGGGGGGTGGGCCACACGGTGAGTGTGTGCGGTGTTATACAGCGGGGGTGTGCTGCACGGTCGATACGTCCTGCACAGGAAGTGTGTGACACACCACAGTGCGTGTGAGCTACCCAGTGCGCGCGCACGGCAGGCGCGGGTGAAACCGGAAGCCGGCCCTGCGGGAAGGAGACGGGGCCTGTGGGGCTGGGGTAGGATGAAGGGTGGGACGGTGGGGGAGGGGGCGGGGAGGGGGGCAGGAAGTCCCTCCCACTTCCTCCTTTCTCCTCTGGGTTTTCCCCAGGAGGTTTAGCCACGGGTCTGTCTCCCTCATGCCAATGAAGGTGTCGGGTGCTGTGTTTCTCATGAAGGTGCTTTTGACTGTCCTGGGCGGCTGCAGCCGAGGACCGCAGCCGGGGCTTGAACCCAGCTAGGGCTCACGGCTCCAGGGGCCACAAGGCTGACAGTCAGGGTGTGGGCAGGGCCGGCTTGCAGGGCTGCAGGCGTTCACCCCATTTCTCTCCGCCTCGGGTGGAGGAGGGTCCGTACGGGGGTGACACGGAGGTGACAATGGGGAGCGGAGGACGCTTCTAGAAACGGCTCCTAGCTGTGGCATTGACACGGGAGGATGGGAAGGTGGGAGAAGGGGAGAGAGGAGAGAAAGGAGAGAGGGGGAACAGGAAGAGGAAGAGATGAAAACAGAAGGAGGATGAAG